>NC_081360.1:1177500-1793097 GCF_030684315.1 Stegostoma tigrinum
GTGAGTATGTCACCCTTTGAAGAAAGAAGGTCACAAAAGTACGTGTGGTACATCTGCAGGGTATGATTGGGGAATACAGGGGACAAGCAAGTAATTTAAACCAGTGTTTTACATCGTTCCTCACAAGTAAAGACATTCTAAGTGTTTCATTGATATATGTAAGATGTTACTAGGAGAAAACCTAAATAGTCTCAAGCCAAAAGAATACCTTTTTCGATAAAAATACAGGCATAAAGGTAGACAAGTCAACAATAACTGTTTCACAGTTCTAAACGAAGTGGCAGCAGAGTGGCTGGCAGCAGAGTTTGAAATATTCCATAACTCTCTGGATTGTAGGAATGTTTCAGCAAGATTGGAGAACGTCCATTGTAGCAACTGTCTTCAAGAAGGGACCAATACAGAAAATTGGAACCCATTGGCCATTCAGTCCCTTATTCAAGAAGGAATTGCAGGACATTTAGAAAAGCTTAATGCAATTAGATTCATCATTGTTTTGTGAAAGGAAAATTATGTTTTGCCTTGTAAAATCATGTAAATTTTTCCTGGAGTTCCTTGAGAACATAACAAGCAGACTTGATAAAGGGGAACTTGTGTACACTGCACTTGCTTTTCTCTATGGTTCTTAATAAAACAAAATAAAGATTCTTGTACAAGACAGGAGCTCACAGTGTGATGGTTAATAGATACGTGTGGAATGAGGATCGTTAAACACATAGAAGACTGAGAGTGGGGATTAATAGGTCTTTATCAGTTTAAAAAGATATACCTACCGGAGTACCACAAAATCAGTCCCATGACATCAGTTATTTACAATTTATACTGATGGCTTGAAGGCGAGGCTTGAGCGCATTATATATCCAAAATTGCAGATGATGCAAACATACATAGGATGGAAAATCGCAGTGAGGATGTAAGGAATATGAAAGGAGATATAAATTAGGGCAGTGACTTGACAAATATTGGACAACTGGAGATTATTTTAACATAAAGTATGAAGTGCTGCACTTTGGCACTGAGAGGCAAAAGCCATGCTGTTATTTATTGGGGGGTACACCAAAAAAAATTGTATAAAAACACAAAGGTAGCATGTTAGTGCAGCTCGTAACCACGTTGATTCTTGGGGTTAAACTGTTGACGAATCAAGGTCTAAAATGGTTAGGTGATTATTCATTGTCGTTGAAATGAATGAAGAGCGATATTATTGAAAAAAATGCAGAGGGGCTTGACAAGATAGGTATTGAGAAGTCATTTTCATTCGAGGACATAGATACAGAACAAAGAAGATGCAAAGGATTTTTGTTTCCTTTCAGAAGGAAGTGAATATTAGGAATTTGCTAACCCAGACAGTTTTGAAGGCTAGATAACTGAATGTATTTACAGATGAGGTGGTTCAATTTTGATATATCAGCAAGTTGAGGAATACAAGCAGTTGACATTAAAGTGGAGGTGAACACTGGATCAGAACAACCATGTTCTTATTAATTAACGGGTCATGCTGAAGGGGCCGAGTGGCCCACTCCTGATCCTATTTCTGATGTTCTGTTATTAGAAAGTAGCTGTTTTTTTTAGAAGTCATGTTGTGCAATTTTGCATTCACAGAGACCAGAGCCAATCCTGGGTCAGTGAGCCCTGGGTGAGGTATGGGGACTGTATTCACAGTGAATCTGGCTTTGCAGCATGATCCACATCCGAAGCAGACATTGCAGAGAGGGAATGCCTGTAAAGAGGGATTGGGGTGGGTGTGGTTGTGTTCTTCCTGACCTAGGTTGGATTTTCCAAGAATATTTTCCAACCTATTCCTCAATGATCCGAAGGGCTGAATCGATCATCAGAACATAAGATGGAGGAGAATGCGTGATCCAATCAACTCTTTTACATTCCTGCACCAGTAAATAAGATCGTAGCTCATCCCATTGTGGTCTCAGCTGCACTTTCCTGTCAATACTAAATTTTCCATAATTCACCCGTCCATTGAAAATCAAACGAAGTCAGCCACGGAATAATGTTGAGATTCAACCACCACAAACTACTGGGAAAGAGATTTTCTACCTCAACAGATTCCCACTTTGTATATTTCTCCCCAATCCCTGTTCTGACTGAGGTTTGAGGTGTCATTGTTTCCTTTTCCAATCCCACTCCTTTATTGGCCACAACAAATTTTAAGTGAAACCAGGCTGGTGATATGGCCAGTGACATAGGCCTCAGACTGGGTCAGGTTCAGTGATTGGAACAAGTCAGACAGATGTTTTTTTGTCAGCCACAAATAACTGGTTTATAACCAAATCAAGCGTCCTCAGCAAACGCACAAAGCCAAATGACAATACATTTGGACTGTGCAGACAGCCAACGGCGATCCACTCTCCTCAATAAGATCACCTTTCATTGAGTGGGTAACATGTTAAACCTTCATAATATGAGAACTTCAGTCGAGGAATAATGAAGTGAAACGTCTCTGAACTGTTTCGAATTTCACTTTATCCTTTCTCAGGTAAGGAGATAAAACAAAGCCATCACAAGCTCTAACTGTGTCACGTCCTTAATTCAACGTTGATTGAAAATGCAGCGAGACGGTACATTTTGTGTCTTTTTTTTCTTTAAAAATCATCTTCAATTTATTACCGAGATGAGATTTATTTTTCTTTTCTCAGAGTGTTGAGAGTCTTTCGAACTCTCTTCCCCAGAGAGCATTGGAGGCAGAGATAATGAATACTCTCAGGCACAGACAGACAGACACATGAATAACAATGGAGTCAAGGATTATTGGGAAGTGGAAAGGAATGTATACTTTGGGATAGAAATGCTGACAGTGATACAAAATGAGAAAAAGAAAATGACCAGACTCCCAAGGAATACAATGGAAAATGAAGTGATAATATGGAGTTTTTTTAAAAAAAATGAAACCAGTGATAGAATAAAGTTGCTATAGTCCCAGAGGACCATGGGAGTACTCTTTCATGAGAGAGAGAGACGACTCTTGGTGTTTTAACCTGAGGATCATCACATCTCAGGCAAGGTTCAAGGTTGAGAAAGTGGGCTGTTCATTTTTATTCCTATTCATTGTAACCTGTGTCAGTGTGGAATTTGAACTTGCGCTGTTGGCCTCCCTCTGCATCACAAACCAGCTGCCAGCCTATTGAGTGGGAAGCCAAGAAGCTGATGCAGAAATAAGTAGACAAAAACAAAGGATTTTAGAAACATTGATAACAATGAAGAAACTATCAGTCAGATAATGTTCAAGACAACAGCTGAAGACAAAATAAAACAGGTCCTCTGCTAGCAGTCAATGTTAAAGTGAGAGAAGTGTTCAAATGCTGTCTTTGGCTGGACAATAAGGTGAGGCAAACAAGATAATCACAATTACTAAATGTGAATGGATATTTTTGACCATAAAATACATTATAATTTTTGTTTGGTTTGTGTGAAATGAGCTTACAAATGCATAAAAGTATAAAGCTAATGTTATATATGATTTGGAGAGTCTGTCCTCATGAGAGCTGCCTACTGATCACATGCTTAAAGAAAACTGATGTACGTTAAATCCAAGTGTCATTTGGTCAGTGACAGGAGCTGAAAGGACTGAATGACTGAAGGCTTCTACAACATAGTGATCAGGACACAATTAGATAGACGCTGATATTATTGAAAGGTGGAGCAGATTTGAAGGACTAAATGGCCAGATAATACACGTTAATTATAAGTCATTTGGAAAAATTACAGCTTTGCTCCTTCCCTTGTATGTTACATATTGTGGGACTGGCATTTTCCTGATTTTAGGATTGTTTGAACATTATCTGGAACATTCTACAAACAACATAATCCAGAAAATTCTAGAGGTGGCATTCTCCAGAGCATTACATAACCATGTGGGGTATTGCACATGTGAGAGGGGAGATGCTGTATACATGAGTATAAGTGGTGGAGAGTTAGCCTTGTTCAGTGATAGTTGCTATAACACATACACAGTGAATGTGAGGGAGCAGAAAGAATATGGTGGCACTTATCGTAGCACAGTGGGGAAGGTTATCAAAGCTTACACTGTATTTCTGGACAATTCTTCAGACTACAGATACTGCATTGAGCTGGATGGTGAGCTCAGAGCATGCTCAATGGATCTGGCGATGTGCCCTCCTCTTGGAAAAAAAAAAGGTCCTCCTCCTTACGACCCTATCCACTCGGACTGCCAGGCTCCTGTCAATAAATTCTAGTGTAATTGCCCCTTATCTGCCTTGCTTGGGATAAACCGTGTTGGGCAAGTCCAAACTGAGAAAACTCAAACGTGCTTTTTAAAGATTGCACCAGCACAAAGGATCATGGAATTTTCCGGGCCATCCGGTCACTGGCGGGTACATCCAGCCGTGAGGAATGGGAGAATCAGACTGCCGCTGAATGGCAGGGACACCATGGGGTGAGATAGTTAATTAATAAGGTGAGTTTGACACTATAGCACCAGAAAACAAGCTCAAGCCCATGCAGACAATCCCTATGTCAAACTCAATGCAAATGACACTTCGACAAATTATTGTTACTTCAGCCCAATGATTCGAAGACTCTGCTGACCCCAATCTCAGTTAAAAGGCGACAGAAAGAATGTTCATCCAAAGCTCTCCAACATCCGAACTCCTACCATCAACCCATTATGTACCATTCCTGAAAACTGTGTCCCTTGTGGCACGATGCTATCAAACTGTTTCAATTTTGTCATTGTTAAACTTGTAAACACATTTTTCCATGTCACTCTCTCTCTCAATCTCACCCCCCCCCCCGCCTCTCTATTTCCCAACCTTCTGACATTTGTTAGTATTTAAACTGATTCATAGAAACATTGAAGACAGAAGCAGGAGGAGGGCCTTCAGTCCTTCGAGCATGCTCCACCATTCTTCACAATCATGATCGTTCAAAATCATTAGCCTAATTCTGTTTTCTCCCCATAGCCTTTGATCCCATTAACTACATGTGTAATATCTAGCCACCTCTTGAGGGTAATCAATGTTTTGCCATCACTTACTTCCTGTGGTAATGAATTGCACAAGTCCACCACTCTTTGGTGAAATGTCTCCTCATTTCTGTCCTAAATACCCTACCAAAATCCGCAGACTGACCCTTAGTTCTGGTCACATCGATCATCGGAAACATCTTCCCTGCATCTATCCTGTTAGAATTTTTGAAAAAATTCGAAGAACTCACCGCTTATTCGTCTGAACTCAAGCAAAAACTATCTTAACTTCGTCAATCTCTCCTCATGCATTAGTCCTACCATTCCTGGAGTCAGCCTGGTAAACTTCACTCCCTCAAAACCCAGAGCATCCTTCCTCAGAAAAGGAGACAAAAACTGCACGCAGCATTTGAGGTGTAGCCTCACGAAGATCTTTTTAACTGCAATAACACATTCCTGATTCTTTACTTGAAAGCTCTCGCAAAGAAGACCAACATACCATTTGCTTTCTTTACCACCTGCTGCACCTACATGTTTACCTTCAGCGATTGATGGACAGGAATGCCTGCAAACTACTTTCTCCCTTGATCCGCACATCCCTGTGACTTCTCTCTCTGGAAGTGATTTTCACATCCACAGCACCCCTTGCCATGGCACAATGGAGACATGGAGCTGTAAATGGGAGCTGCACATCCTGTCACTTTCATTATGAGCTGCAAGTTTCCACATGCTGGGCTGTGATCTGTTACAGACCAATGCACTGGTTTGATCTGCACAGCTCTGCATACGAACAGGTTTACGCTCCAGGTATACAGATCAATTCACTGCTGTTTATAACACAACTTCCCATGCTGGACAGATATCTTGTTCAGATTTATAGATCAATGCACTGAACTGGTCTGCACAGTGCTCCATGCTGGACATATATCTCATCTGGATTTACTGATCAATGTACCTGAGTAGTCTGCTCAATGTTGTACCCTGGACAGATTGCCTGGTTGTGTTGAGCAATACACAAGCCTGATCTGCAAAGTAATCCACGATGAACAGATATGTCATCTGGATCAATGTGTCTGGCTGGCTCCGTGAGGTAGATTGAGAATGTGAAAAAACTGACCACTTGTAAAGAACTGCGAAGAAGTGGCCTGTATCTGCTTTTGAATGATTGAGTGTGTGGAAACGTTCTAGAAACCATCTCTTCTCTTGTATGTGTGCCTGAGTGTGTGGAGAGTGAGTGATTGTTGTTGTTTTACATCACATTTTATATGTAATTCAGCTCTAATTACATGAATAAATTTCTAAACACAGTGACTCATTTGAACACCTCACTAGGTTCTCAAACAAACAGGTAACTTTGCCTCCAGGCTGATGTGTAATTTATTTGTTTTCCTTCCTCACAGTTAATGTAGTGACGATCTACGTCCTGCTTTATAAAGATTGTGGATTGTCTCCATGTGTCAGACGTTACCTGGGGGCCATGGCAGTGGCCGATCTACTGGTCATTATCCTCGACCTGATACTGAGACGCATTCCCATTGTTTATCAGGAACAGTTTTATTTCCTGCAGTCCACCCCGTGTGTAATATCCACGCCGTCCTGCTTTATGCAGCCACTGACTGTTCTGTCTGGTTCACCGTCACTTTCACCTTTGATCGATTTGTGGCCATTTGTTGCCAGAAGCTGAAAAATAAATATTGCAGTGAGAAAACGGCGGCTGTGGTTCTGGGAACAGTGACTGTGCTGAGCTGTTTAAAGAACATTTTCTGGTATTTTATGCTCACAGCTCGCTATTGGCTGTGGAACATCCCCTGGTTTTGTGAGGTAACAGAAGATGTTCAATTATCTCGTACCTGGACCACAATCGAGTTCCTCCACCACATTCTAACCCCGAGTCTCCCATTTCTCCTGATTCTGCTGCTCAATGTTTTCACCGTCAGACACATTTTAGTGACCAGCAGAGCCCGCAGGAGACTCCGGGCTCATACCAATGGGGACGGTCAGTGGGACACAGAAATGAGAAATCGGAAAAAATCCATCATTTTACTGTTTGTGATCTCGGCCAATTTCATTCTGTTATGGTCAATGTTAATGCTGGTTTCTATATCTCACCGGATGAATAATATTGGGTATATTTCTGTGTATCTAGATTACTCTGTGCAGGAATTGGGCTTCATGCTGCATCTCCTCAGTTGCTGCACGAACACTGCGATTTATGCCGTGACCCAGACTAAGTTCAGGCAGCGGCTGAAGAATGTGCTGAAATATCCCTTTATCCAAATTCATCAACCAATCAAATTCACTCATTAATCAATCCATCCAGGATTTTCTCATTTCAGTTCAATGTTTCAGCAATGAAGAAGCCTGTCTATTGTAACAGACTGAGGGTCATCCTGGTTTGTCCAACCTTATCCCAGAGATTTACGGGGACACATTTCAAAGTTTTCCCCAACTCAGGGGAATTTGAAAAAAAGGCACCATCCACTCGCTGGACCTAAAACCTAAAATTAATAAAGAATAAAATGATCAATTTTAAAAAATGTCAAGTCGCTGAGCTAATGGTATTTTGTTTGTTAATTTGTTGAAAAAGCTAATCTGGAGAGAGATAGTCTCTGCCCTAAGTCTGGTTCATCAGGGAAGTGAAGGAGACCGGCACTGAGCTCAAGTGTTGAATTTTAGTCACTCTATCCTTGTTTTCACTTCTGATGAATCTCTCGCTTCATATCTACCTCCCACCTGTACTACGCACACACTCAAACTTACCTCTTTCCCTCTCTCTCTCCTCCAGAAATCTCCCTCTGATTTTCTCACTCTCTTTCAGTGAGTTTTCATTCTCATTCTCATTCAGACTGCCTCCATCCCGCGATCTCTCTTTACCTCGCAGCCTCCCTTTCTTACAAATTCCTCACTCTCTCGAAACCTCTCTTCCACTGAAATTCCTCACTATCCTTCCTCTCCATTCCTTTTCTATCATTCTCCCTGCCTCAATCTCTCTCCATCCCTCTTCCTCCTTCCCCCTTTTTAGCTTTTTGCATTTCTCATTCCTCCTACTTCACTTGATCTATTCACACTTCCTCTCGATTTCATTTTCCTCTCCCTCCCTCTCCCTCTCCCTCTCTGCCCTTCAGTAACACTGACGCAGCCCTCACAATCCTGTGGTGGGGTTTCGTCAGGGGAGCGGGTTTCTTTGTGGAAAGGACAAAGCCTTGGATCCCACAAGACTCGCTCACTAGCTCTGAGCCTTGTACTCCACACTCTCTGGTAAATCAGAGCCTGTTTAGACATCATGAACAATGGGGTGTCCCATTTCCCAGCCCAGCCAGAATGGTGTTGCACTTAGGCAGACATGAGAGGAACCTTTGTGCAGATAGGAGACACTAGCCAGCTGGATCTGGTGACGTGGAGAGGGCCATTTAGTGACGGAGAAGGTAAACTTTGTGGGCTAAATAGGGTACTTTGATGGATCAGGTAGTGGCCTCAGAGAGCTGAAAAGGGGTCTATAGAGATGCAATGTGAGCCAGTTTCATTGCCCATCTTGAGGATCTTTTGAGAAGGAGGTGTTGAGAAGTTTACTTGAACCACTGAAGACAATGCAGACGCTAATTAGCCATTGCTCAAGGAATACTTTGCCATTAGGTCGACAGGCTGTTCCATGGAGAAAAGTGTCGATGGTAAGCCACTGGGCATTGCTAAAGAAAGAGATTTGGGATTGGGCAGCAGGCCATTGGCTCAGAAACAGAGTGGAGCTGTGGCAGCAGGCCGTTGATCGGGAACAGTGTGGAAGATGTCTACAGGCTGTTTCTGGGGAAAAGTGTGTATTTCGGGCACTGGCTATTGCTGGAGAGTAGTGTGGGAGTGGGACCACTGACTGGTGCTTGAGGTACGAAGTGGTGTTGGGAGCACAGAGCATTGCTAGGGAACAGAGTGGGTATGTGATCACAGGCCATCACGAGTGGCACAGTGCAAGAGTAAGACAACAGGGCATTGCTAGGGGACTAATGTGGTTGTGGGGACCACCGGCCCTTGCTAGTTGTACAGAGTGGTGTTGTGTCCATGGGACATTGCTAGGGAACAAAACGGGGGATGATAACTGGAGGACAGAGTTATGGTGGGACCACCTCCCAGAATGAGGAGAACAGAAATGGAGTCGGACCAGTGTGCTGTGAGGAAACAGATGGGTGTGTTTTTGTAGGTTGTTACCAGGGTATCATTGCTGGGGGGCCCCAGAGTGTGTTGCTTGGGGAAAAGAGTGAGTGTGTGTCCATGGGATTTTGCTATGAAACAGATTGAATGTACAACCACTGGCCATTGCTAGGAGAGCTGTGTCGGAGTGGGATCATAAGCTGTTGCCAAGGGATCAGAGGAGTCGTAAACAGACCACTTCTAGGGGCACTGAGTGGGGTTGTGCCCATGGCCGTTGCTATGGAAAGAGAGTAGCCCTGGAGCCACAAGCTGTTGTTGGGTGAAAAGAGTGTGAATCAGGCTGCAGGGCATAGCTAGGGAAAAGATTGGCTGTGTGTCAACAGGCCTTTTCCTGAGAAACGTTGTGAATGTGGGGCCACTGGCAATTGCTTGGACTGGGGGCCAGGACACTCAAAGATAGCAAATTGAGTGGGGTACAATCTCTGGCCATTGCTCGGTGAACAGTGGAGGGAATGATAAATGAACATTACTGAGGCTACAGAATGGGGATGGACCACAGACCATTGCCGTGGAAACAATGTTGGAATCTTTGTTCGGGAGCAGAGTCGGTCTATGTATATAGGCCGATCCTAGGGGAACAGCATGGTTATGGGATACAAGGCCTTTGCGAGTGGAATAGACGTGGGGTAAGTCCGTAGGCCATTGCTAGGGGATCAGTGAGAGAGTGGGATCACAGGCTGTTGCTGGGGAACAAGTGTGGAAGTTGGGCCAGATATCCCTATTAGGGGAACACAGTTGCCAAGGCTCCATAGGGTATTGCCATGGAACAGTGTGGAGGTGGCACAACTGGCTATTGCTGGGGGAACATACTGAGGTGTGATGCTGCAGACCATTGCCAGGGGAAAAGCGTGGGGGTGAGGCCACATACGTTTGCCAGGGTAACAGAGTCAGAGTTGGACCACAGGACGTTTCCAGGGGAAAAGTGGGGAGTGCGACAGCGTACTGTTTTGCTCAGGGAACAGATTTTGGAGTGGTGCTGCAGACTGTTGCTGGGGAGCAGGGTGGGTATGGGACCACTGCCCACTACTAAGGGAACAAAGTGTGGGTGGAACCACAGGACATTGTTCTGGGAACAAAGTGAAGTTGCGACCACAGGCACTCATTAACGGAAAAGTGTGGGATTGAGGGCTTGAGAAACATATTGAGCTTGGGTCCACATGCTGTGGCTGGGTTGGGAAGGCAGGGTGGGGTTGAGGATGCAGTAATTGCTAAGGAGCAAATTGGCGACTGGGATACAGCCTGTTGTTAAGTAAGTAGGCTGGAGTTATAACAGTTAATCATTACTGGAGGATCAGAGTGTGGGTTGGGTCTCGTGCCCATTGTCAAGTGTGGTTGAATGTCAGTATTACGGAAACAGTCAGAGTGCGATTACAGGTTATTGCGAGGGTGACAGTGTGGGGTGAGGCCTAAGACCATTGATAAAGGACAAGTATACTAGTAGGGCTGCAAACCCCATTCCTATCAAATGGAGTGGGATAAGTCCCTTGGCCATTACTACTGGAAAAGCGTGTGTTAGTCCACTGGCCATTATTTGCACACAGTGACGGATAACAAGAGGACGTTGCCAGGAGCGTAGAGCACGAGCAGAACAATGGACCATTGCAAGGGTAATGGGGTATGATGGTAAAGTGGCCAGAGGCAGTTTCTCCACGAACAGAATGGGGATGGAAAGTGAGGCGTTTGTTTGCATACAGCATGGGAGTGAAACAGGAGATTGTTTCTTGAGGAATAGAGGAAGTAGAGAGCAAAAGTCAGTTTTCAGATAAATCCAGTCTGAGGAGTCTTGAAAACTGTTGCCAGGGGAACAGTATGAGAAATGGACAGGGCACTGTTGTAATGGGAACACAATGGGAATGGGGTAATAAGGAATTTGTTGATGAAGAGATTGGGAACAGCTTCCAGACCCAAACCAGAATATGTTGGAACATAGAACATGGGACAGTACAGCACAGTACAGGCCATTCCCCCCGATGTTGTGTTGAACTTTTACCCTAAACTTAAAGTCTATCTAACCTCCACCCCTACCTTATACCATCATTCTTATGCCTATCTAATAGCCGCTTAAATGCCCCGAATGAGGCCGACTCCACTACCCTCTCCGGCAATGCCTTCCACATCACGAACACTCTCCGGGTAAAGAAACTATCTCTGACATCTCCCCAATATCTATCTCAACTTACTTTAAAACTATTCCCCCTCATAATAGCTACCTCCACCCAAGGAAAAAGTCCCTGGATGTCTTCTCTATCTGTAACTGATAATTTTGTACACCTCTATCAAGTCACCTCTCATCCTTCGTCATTCTAAAGAGAAAAGCTCTAGTTCTCTCGACCTTTCCTCAGAAGACCTTCCCTCCATTCCAGGCAACATCCTGGTGAATCTCCTCTGCACCTTTTCCAATGCTTCCACATCTTTCCAGCAATGAGGCACCCAGAACCGGACATAATACTCCAGGTGAGGTCGAACCAGGATTTTGCACAGCTGGAGCATAACTTCATGGCTCTCGAACTCAATTTCTCTGTTAATGAAAGCTAACACACCATCCGCCTTCTTAACAACTCTATCCACGTTGGGGGCAGCTTTCAGGGAACTGTGGACATGAACCCCAAGATCCCTCTGCTCCTCCACATTGCCAAGAATCTTTCCATTAACCCGAATTCTGCTTTTAACTTTGTCCTTCCAAAATGATTCACCTCACACTTTTCAGTGTTAAACTCCATCTGCCACATCTCAGCCCAGCTCTGCATAGTATCAATGTCCCTTTTTAACCTCGAACAGCCCTCCGCACTGGCCACAACTCAACCTATCTTCATATTGTCTGCGAACTTAAGAACCCACCTTTCTACTCCTACATCCAAATCATTTACAACAATCACAATTAGAAGTGGACCCAGGCCAGAACCTTGTGGTACACCACACATAACTGAGCACCATGTTGAATATTTTCCATCCATTACTACCCTTTGTCTGCTAATGGTCAGCCAATTCTGAATCCAAACTGCCATATTTCCCCCGATCTCATGCCTCCTAACTTTCTGCATAAGCCTATCATTGGAATCATAGCAAACACCTTAGTTAAATCCACATATTCCACATCCACTGCTCTACATTCATCCATGCGTTCTGTCACCTCTTCAAAGAATGCAATAAGGTTTTTGAGGCATGATCTAACCTCACAAGTTCATGCTACGTTGTGACTATTTATCGCATAATTTCCAGATTCCTCTGTCCACTTCGCAATGTGTTTTGTAACAAGTCTTTACCAGTGATTTTTTAAAATCACAGATTGACTGGATTAGATGCCAAATAACCTTCTGTGGCTCCCTGTCCCGTAGTCAGCGTATATGTGTGTGCCTACCTTCTGCTCTCTGTCTGTCTCTCCTGGAATATCTATAAATTGTGACATACATCTGCTACTTTTTTTGAGTTGATTCACGGTGTCCATTTTCTACCTAAATCCATGTATGATCACAGCAAGACATCCTCACATTCTTAGTGCCATCAGCTGGTATTAACTGGCAAACCATCAGTTATCCTTCCAAATTTGATGGCACCACATGTGCTTTCTGTGATTTATGTACAAGGACCCAGACAGAATGGTTCATCACAAGTCTGAGCGTAAAGGAGCATTTGTCCCCCATTGTTATAGGGCATGCACACACGTACGCACACTCACTGAATGACAAAAGAATATTGGGTTTTCCGAACATTAAAGCTCAATTACGCATAAACATAATTAATCTATGACATTCACACAACTGGTTTATGCTCAAGACAGACGTGTCCCCAACGCTGAAAATATCATGTCTCTCAGTAGCAGGATTGTGTACTATGTACAACATTCACTGCAGAAAATCTTGGAAGATCCTCAGACAGCATCTCCCAAACCAATGACCACTTCCAGCGAGAACGATAAGGGCAGTAGATATATGGGTACACTACCATTTCCAGTTCCCTCCCAAGTCAGTCACCAAGTCGACTTGGAAATATATCGCCCTTCCTTCACTGTCGCTGGGTCAAAATCCTGGAATTCCCTCCCTGTTGGCATTGTTGGTCAACTCGCAGCAGGAGGGCTGCAGCAGTTCAAGAAGGTAGCTCACCACTATCTTCTCAAGCGCAACTAGGGATGGGCAAGAAATGCTGGCCCAGCCAGTGGCACCCACAGCCCACAAAGGTGAATAGAAATAAAAACACCCCACAGTCCAATCAGACATAGCAGTGTGAAGCTGGAGAAACACAGCAGGACAGGCAGAGGAACAGGAAAGTTGACGTTTCGGCCTGGGCACCTACTTCAGAAATGGGGGAGGGGAAAGGGAGCTGAAATAAATAAAGAAGGGGCTGGAGAAGGTAGATGGGATGGCGATAGGTGAGTGCAGGTAGGAAGTGATGGGGATTGGTCATTGAGGTGTGAGGAGTAGATAGGTGGGAGAGAAGATAGACAAGTTGTGTCAGGGCAAGGAGTTGGGGGTGAGAGGGAGTGCTGGTCATGGGATGAGGCTGGGGTTGGGGAGATTTTGAAATTAATAAAATCCATGTTTAAGATATCAGACTATAGACTCGCAAGGTGGAACATGAGGTGCTGCTCCTCTAGTTTGATGGTGGCGTCATTGTGACACTGGAGGAGGCCTGGGACGGACATGTCACCTCGAGAGTGAGAGGGTAAGTTAAAATGTTTCGCGACTGGAAGTTGTTGTTTGTTGTGTACAGGGTGCAGATGCTGTGCAAAATGTATCCGAGTCTCCTTTTAGTCTCACCGATGTGGAGGAGGCTAAATTGGGAACAGCAGATGATGCAGCTGGATGTGAAGGTGAACCCCTATGTCTGATGTCGAAGGTTTGATTTTTTCCTTGAATGGAGGTGAGGAGGAAGGTGTAGGGGCACATGTAGCACCCCCTGCAGTTGCCGGGAAAGGTGCCGAGGATGGTGGGGTTAGTGGGGAGTGGGGAATGTGAAGCTGATGAGGCAGCTGCAGACAGAGTGAGCCTTCAAAAGGTAGATAAGGTTGTGGCGGAAAATATATCTTTGGTTGAGGGCTCAGACAGTAGGTGGCAGATGTGGTGGAGAATGATACTTTGTATGTGAAGGTTGGTGGGGTGATATGTGAGGAAAAGGGGGATTCTGTCTTTTTTTGTTTTTGTTGGGTGGAGACGTTGTGAGGACAAAGGTAATGAAAATGCAAAAGATGTGTTTGAGGGCGTTTTCAATTGCTGGAGGGGGGATATTATGATCCTTTTAATATGTGGATATCTGGGATGTGCAGGAGTGGAACACCCTATCTTGGGAGCACATGTCGTGGCGGCAGAAGAATTGGGAATAGGTGGCTACATTCTTGCAGGAAGGTGAGTGAGAGGAGGTATAGTCTAGGTAGCTCTGGGAGTTAGTGTGCATGAAATAGGTGTCAGTTAAGAGGAGGTCATCAGAGATGGAAATAGAGGAGTTGAGGGAGGAGAGAGAGGTATCTGAGATGGTCCAGGTGAATTTAAAGATGGGGTGAAAGGCAACTCCTCATGGGAGCACGAGGCAGCACCAATACAGTCATCAATGTAATGGAAGAAGAGGTGGGGCGTAATGCTAGCGGTATATTTCCCTCCCCACAAATATCAGCCTCATCCAAAGATCAACCCTCCCTCTCATCCCTGCTTTCTTGACGCACAAATCTGCCTATGTTCTCTCCCAACTATCCACTTCTCCCACCTCACTGACCAATCCCTACCATTGCCTACCTGCACTCACCTATCACCATCCCACCTACCTTCCCCAGCCCCAACCCTACTATCTCTATTTATTTCTGAGCTCCCATCCTTCTCCTCATTTCTGAAGAAGGGCCCCGACCCAAAACGTCAGCTTTTCTGTTCCTCTAACGCTGCCTGACCTGCTGAGTTCCTCCAGATCCACACTTTATTATCTCTGATTCCAGCATCTGAAGTTCTTGCTATCTCATATTCCAATCAGGTGTTGTGTTTGGGAGCAGGGCATGGCACGTGGGATTCAGGTGACTGCTCCTGTGAATGTTAAGAACAGGAGTCCAATAGTGAATCAGAGCAGAACAGAGACTCTCAAAAAAAGGAAATGTGTGGTGAAATTTACTGAAAAGCTTAGCACCCGTTCATAATGTACAGCCAGTGATATTTTGATTCGGTGGTATCAAACCTCATGCTGCACCTGTCCTGGAAGCCTGTGTTTGGTGTGGATTACTTTGAGGAACTCTAAGTCTGTATCTGTTAGCTTTCACGTGTTTGTTTATTTCTCCAGACTGCCGGTATACACCTGCACCTGCTCACATCCTCAAAAAATTCAAACCATTAATCCAGATTGAGCTAAAATATATGGTTATGTGGGAAGGAAACTGAGAGGATACAAACAGGTTGCAAGCAGATATGGGCAGGTTAACTGAGTAGGCAAGGAGTGATGATGGAATATAATGTAGTGAAGAGGGAATCACTTCACTTGTATTAAGAAAAACAGAATCTTCCAACTATTGGTGCGCAGACAGATTTTTCCACTGTGGGTTGACAGTCATTGGAATAACTATTATGACTTTTTATTAGTGAATTTTATATATTATATATATATATATATATATATATATATATGAGAGATAAATGGAGACAGTGAAGGACAGATAGAGTCAGTTCTTGAGTTTTACAACACTGAGAGAGGCCCTTCAGCCCATCACGTCTGTACTTGTCATCAATTTGATTCTGAGGTATCGAACACTGAGTTGTACCTTTCGCAGGAGTCAGGGAGGGACAGATGAACCGGTAAACCTATAAATCTAGTGCCACACAGATTCAAGCCTCGTGTTTACAAGGCATTTCATTGACGTAGTAGCAACAGCCAGGAGGCAGGGCAGGATTGATAAAATGTAAGCTGATGAATCGAGCTCCGTGCAGATTCAGGCCTGAACTTTGCACGGCATTTTTTATAGCAGCTGTGAGGCCCAGATGGACACAGCAATCAGTGAGACTATTAATCTGCTGCTGTGTGGAACTGGGCACACTCTTTACAATGCACTCAGCTTGGCGGAGCAGCGAGGAAGCAGGGACAGTTACCAATGAGCCTATGAATGCAATACCATGTGTATTCAGGCCTAGTCTTTACAGGGCACTTAGCCTGCAGCAGGAGCTTAGAGGCAGGGAGGAACATTGTAGCCGAGGCGCCTAAAAATCTAGCTCCGTGCAGGTTCAGGCCCATTCTTTACAAGGCACGTTCTTGAAAAATCGGCTGTGAGGTGGATGGACATAGTAACGAGTAAGCTTGTAAATCTAGCTCTGTGCGGATTGGACCCAGTCTTTACCAGGCATTTGTTTGAAGTAGCTGCAGCAACCGGAAGGCGGGAGAGACACGATAATCCAGTCAGCCTATGAATCCAGTGTCGTGCAAATTGGGCCTAGCCTATACAGGATGCTTTCTTAGAGAGAGGGCTGGGAGACAGAGTGGGACATGGTAACCTGTAAGCCTTTAATCTACCACTTGTGGATTCAGGCCTAATTTTTACCAAACGCTTTCTTGGAGCAGTGGCTGGTAAGCGGAATGGAGACTGTAATTGGGAAGCCTCGCTGGTAAATAGAGCACCGTGCAATTTCAGGCCTAGCCTTTACCAGGCACTTCCTTGATGCAGCAGCAGCCTCCGGAAGGCAGGGTGGGACACAGTAATTAGCAAAGTTGTAAATCTAACTCCGTGCAGATTTGGGCCTGGATTTAGTTTGGAGCAGCAGCCAGGAAGTGGGGCTCAGTTAACAGTGAGCCTATGAATGTGATGTCATACAGATTCAGGCCAAGTCTTGACAGAACACACTCTTGCAGCAGTGGTTGGTGAGCAGGAGGGACACAGTAACCAGTAAGCCAATAAACCTGGCGTCATGCAGATTTGGGCCTCATCTTTACTGGGCATTTCCATGAAGCAGCAGCAGCTGCTGCAAGGTGGGCAGTGACACAGTAACCCAGTCACCATGTAAATCTAGCACCTAGTCTCTCCCGGGCACTTGGTCTACCGACAGGCCGAGTCTTTACAGGGCACTGTCTTGGAGCAGAGGCGGGCAAGTGGGAAATACACTGTAACCTGTAAACCTGTAAATCTAGTGCCATGGAGATTCAGGCCTAGTCTTTACTGGGCACTTCCCTGAAACACAGCAGCAGCGGGGAGGTGGGGTGGGACACAGTAATTGGTAAGCCTGTAAATCTGGCTTCATGCCCAGTCAGGCCCGTACTATACAGGGTATATTCTTGGAGCAGTGGCTGGGAGGCAGGAAGAGACACAGTAACCAGTAGCCAGTAAAACTAATACTGTGCAGATTAGGGCTTAGTCTTTACCAGGAATTTCCGTGAAGCAGCTCCAGCAACCAGGAGGCGCAGAGGAACACCATCACCCAGTCAGCCTGTAAATCTAGTGTTGTGCAGATTTGGGCCTAGTCCTACAGGCTACGTTTTTGGAGAGGTGGCCAGCAAGTGAGGTGGGCCACAGTATCCAGAGGCTGGTAAATCTAATGCATGCAGATTCAGGCCTAGCCTTTACAGGGCATTTAGCTTGGAGCAGTGGCAGGATGGCGGGGAGGGACACAAAAAAATGGTAAGCCTGTAAATCAAGCATCTTGGAGCACTTAGCCTGGAGCAGTGGCCAGGGAGGGACACAGCAGCTGGTGATCCAGTCAACATTGTGCTGTGCAGAATCAGGCCAAGTGTTTACAAGCCACTTGCTTGGAGCAGCGGCTGGGAGGTGGGGTGGGACACAGGATTCAGTAAGTCTATAAAGGTAGCTCCATGCAGATTCGGGCCTGTCCTTTACAGCGTATTTCCTGGGACCAGAAGGAGCAGCCAGGAGGAGGGGAGAGACCAGTAACTGATAAGCCAATGTGCAGTGTGGACTCGGGCCTAGTCTTTAATGGAATTTTCTCCACTTATGGAAATGGATCCCTCCCATCCACTCTATTTTTCATCAATGTATGTAGTTCAATTCAATCTCCCAACAACTTCCTCCTTTCTGATCAATTATCAGGTAACAGGAAACATCAGGTTGTGGGGCAGACAGGACAGCTGAATATTCACCTTTCCTGTTGAAACCTTTTCATGAAAAATATCAGACACCAGGTCAGCACCTATTGTTGTGGTCGAATGGTTAAGGCAATGAATTAAAAATCCATTGGGGTTTCCCTCCACAGGTTTGAGTCCTGCCAGCTATGTTGCCTCAACTTGCTTATTTTAAAGAAATTCATGCTCAATGAGTTCTCTCTCAAATGCCACTACCACAAAATCACATTTTCTCAGGTCTGCCCATTGGTTGACATTCAGGAAACACGAGAATTTTACCATGCTCTAACTCTTAACTCTGTTTCTCTTTCCATAGATACTGCTGGGCTTGTTGAATTTCTGCAGCATTGTCTATATTTAATCTAAACAAATTCTGTTTTTCAATGAATATCGTTGAACCTAACACTTTGGTAACTGACACCAGGCAATGGCAACAATTTCTCCAACTACCCACCCATCCATCCCTCCACTCCCTCCCCCGTCATTAAACACAGCCCCAGGAAATCCTTGGTTAACCATCTTTGCTCCAAAGAGAACCTTCCTGGCCTCGGGGTTCAGTTCACAAAACAAGATTTCGCATCCATGCATGTAGTGCAAGGTGGAGGATTGTGAAGAAATTTTGGGAAAATATTGTCAGTTGGCATTTGGGAAAATGTTAAGCAAGCAAAATGGAAAAGCTTGCCCCCAACTTTGTGAATCTTTTGAAACTCTCTGGGCAGTGGAATCACAGGAGAATAAATTTAAATTTAGATATAGATTTTATTGTTACATGGACTAAGTATTGGAATAGTTGGGCACAGCGAAATGAGCACACAGTCGCCGTTCTCTGGCATCATTTTGATTATGGAAGGGTGAACTTTCCAAGTGACATCAAGCAGTCATGGCACCTGACCCTTCTTTCAGAGGCCAATACATTGACTCTGATGTTGTCCGGACATGATCTGATCTGAGACATTGAAAGGATTCTCGTTCCTGCACATCAGGAATTTAAAACTCATCTTGGCTCCGGGGCAATGAGAAAACTCTGGAACAGGCAAGACACTGAAAGTCATGAAGGCAGACAGCCCCATTAGTAGGAGAGAGGTTCACGGTGACATAAAGGTGTCTGCAGAGGGTGGGATCAGACTGTTGCCTTGTCTCCACAATGAATGCTACAGGCTTTATTTTGGTAAAATAAAACTGATTGAGGAAAATTGCCATTCTAAGAAAAGCGGTTTAAAGGTTGAATTCACGAAGAGTCTGCTTTAAGGCTTTATGCAGGAAATGGCTCACCAGTCTCTGTGGCGCAATTGGTCAGAGCTTTTGGCTATTAAGCTGGAATTTGGTGTTTTGCGGCCACCCAGGAAGGAGTGATTTTTTTTTTGCGCTCTACCAGTTCTCTTTGCTCCACTGTTCCAGTTTTTAATGCAGTCAGGAAAATGTTCCCCAAATGGAAATCTCATCCAGTGAGTAACCACAAAGGCGGTGCAATTTTTAAAAAATGTCCAATATAAAGAGCAATCGATATTGGGAATCTGAAACAAAAACAGAAACTGCTGGAGAAAATCAACAGGCTCGGCAGTACCTGTGAGATAAAACAAGGTTTGAAAATGTCAACAAAGTGTGCAGCTGGATGAACACAGCAGGCCAAACAGCATCTCAGGAGCACCAAAGCTGACGTTTCGGGCCTAGACCCTTCATCATTCCTCTCTGATCAAGGCTCTAGGCCCGAAACGTCAGCTTTTGTGCTCCTGAGATGCTGCTTGGCCGGCTGTGTTCATCCAGCTGCACACTTTGTTATCTCGGATTCTCCACAATCTGCAGTTCCCATTATCTTTGAAAATGTTAACCCTGATTTTCTGTCCACAGATGCTTCCAGATCTGCTGAGCTTTATCCAGCAATTTACGTCTTTATTTCTGAATGAATGTATATTCCACCATTAGGATGAAACCACTAGACCCACCATGTACTGAATATAACCCTTTCGAAATCTGTGATGTGATTGGATTAAAAAAAACAGTAACGAATCACACTTCCTCAGGCCCACAGGGAGAGAGACCTGGAAAGGTGAGTAGGTAGTGTGCTGCTGCAGTCATCATCGAGTAGCTAGGGAGAAGGAGTTTGAAGCCCATTGGGGTGTCCCTGGGCAGTTTCAAATCCTGCCAACTGTGGTTGAGTGCTGAGGGAAATTGGAAAGGAGTTTTCTTCCCGCCTACTTGTTTGCAACAGGAATCATAGGAAGGGTGGAGGAGAAGCATTTCACCAACAATGAAAATATGCAACTCACTGTCTGTCGGAGTAGAACAACATTGCAGTTCAGACATGTCCAGATGTACACTTGACGCTGTGAGTGAAGTGCTAGAAATCAGACTAAGATACACAGTCTCTTTAGTTAATTTGCTGCAGACCTGAAGGGGTTTTCTTCAGTGCTGGAGATCTCAGTTTGTGAAGTGACAGGACAGAGTTTGCAAAATACAGTTCTGTCTGCCAGGCAAATTATCCATTATGCACTGTGCATATTCCTGGAATCTGTATCCAGGAGAACCAGGAAAATAAGACACTGGTGCTTCTTTACCCAGCCATGCATAATCTTTTGCTTCTCATTGCCCCATCTTACAATCCCTCGCCTTACCTTCCAGGTAAAGATTGACTTCATAACATACCTACGTTCATATCAAGCAGCTCATGAGATGGGAGCCGGAGGTGAGACAGGGACAGAAGCACAAAGAGATGCAACATGTCAGTGTTTAGAGTTTTCCCTATGTTAGGAATTTCGACAGAGAAATTATGGTGGAAAGCAGGAAGTCCCCAGGTCCAGATGGGATCTAGCCGAGGTTGCTGAGGGAAGCAAGAGAGGACACAGCCGGGGCCTTAACAGATATCTTTGCAGCGTCCTTAAACACGCGTGAGGTCCCAGAGGACTGGAGACTTGCTAATGTTTTCCCCTTGTTTAAGAAGGGCAGCAAGGATAATCCAGGTAATTATCGACTGGTGAGCCTGACATCAGTGGTAGGGAAGCTACTGGAGAAGATACCGAGGGATAGGATCTATTCCCATTTGGAAGAAAATGGGCTAATCAGTGATAGGCAAGATGGTTTTGTGCAGGGAAGGTCATGTCTTACCAACTGAATAGAATTATTTGAGGACGTGACAAAGTTGATTGATGAGGGAAAGGCTATAGATGTCATACACATGGACTTCAGTAAGGTGTTTGATAAGGTTCCCCATGGCAGGCTGATGGAGAAGGTGAAGTCACATGGGATCCAGGGTGTGCTAGCTAGATGGATAAAAAAACTGGCTCGGCAACAGGAGACAGAGAGTTGTAGTGGAAGGGAGTTTCTCAAATTGGAGACCTGTGACCAGTGGTGTTCCACAGGGATCTGTGCTGGGACTACTGTTGTTTGTGATATATGTAAATGATTTGGAGGAAGGTGTAGGTGGTCTGATCAGCATGTTTGCTGATGACACTAAGATTGGTTGAGTAGCTGAGAGTGAAGGGGACTGTCAGAGATTACAGCAGAATATAGATAGACTGGTGAGTTGGGCAGATAAATGGCAGATGGAGTTCAATCTGGGCAAATGCGAGGTGATGCATTTTGAAGATCAAATTCAAGGGTGAACTATACAGTAAATGGAAACGTCCGAGGGAAAATTGTTGAACAGAGACATCTGGGTGTTCAGGTCAATTGTTCCCTGAAGGTAACAATGCAGGTCAATAGGGTGGTCAAAAAGGCATACAGCATGCTTTCCTTCATTGGACGGGATATTGAGTACAAGAGTTGGCAGGTCATGTTGCAGTTGTATAGGACTTTAGTTCGGCCACATTTGGAGTACTGTGTATAGCTCTGTTAGCCACATTACCAAAAGGATGTGGATGCTTTGGAGAGGGTGCAGAGGTGGTTCACCAGGATGTTGCCTGGTATGGAGGGTGCTAGCTATGAAGAGAGGTTGAGTAGATTAGGTTTATTTTCATTAGAAAGATGGAGATTGAGGGGGGACCTGATTGAGGTCTACAAAATCATGAGGGGTACAGACAGGGTGTATAGCAAAAAGCTTTTTCCCAGAGTTGGGGACTCAATTACTGGGTGACATGAGTTCAAAGTGAGAGGAGGAAAGTTTAAGGGAGATATGCGTGGAAAGTTCTTTACGCAGAGGGTGGTGGGTGCTTGGAACACGTTGCCAGCGGAGGTGGTAGACGCAGACATGTTAGCGCCTTATAAGATATATTATGGACAGGTACATGGATGGGCAGGAAGAAAATGGACACAGACTGTTAGAAAATAGATAACAGGTTTGACAGAGGATCTTAATTGATGCAGGCTAGGAGGACCGAGAGGCCTGTTCCTGTGCTGTAGGTTTCTTTGTTATTTGTTCTCTTTGTTCTTTGAAGCTAAAATGTGTGGTTCCGTCGAGTTTTATGCTTTGTCTGTGCTTAGAGATTTAAACAAAATAATCTGTCTGTGAGCAGCAGCTGAGGTTGCCAGTACAGGGAGCCTCAAAATGTGAAAAAAAAATGTACCAAGCCTTACAGGTCTCAGGCAAAACATGCGTCTTGTTTGAATTTGGCCAATTAATGTAAACGAAGCCCCGAGATACAGGAAGCCAATTGGGTTTAAATCTGATGGTGTTTACAACCTGTAACCAATCACATGGTAAGAATGTGATGATGTCACAATAGGGATGGAAGACAACGGCAATTGAAAATGGGAGAGAGCTGATGGCCATCTGCCAGAGTTAGCACCATTCAGCTCTCAGAGAAAGCACATCGAATTCATCAAAAGTACCACAGCATTTCACCTCAAAATCCTCATTGATGAAATTATAGAGGTAAAACATTCATAACGGCACAATTAATGGAAGAAAGCCATTTGTGAAGAGAGTGAAGATGACAGAATATGAGAGAAGACTGGCTTCTGAACTTGGAGAGATTGAGTTATACTTAATTTATTGCTCCTTATTAATTGAGTTTATGTTAGTGGGACTTGTTTTTATTTAAATAACATCTCAATAGAATTTAGACTATTAAAGCAGTAGTTAGTAGTCTGTGAATTGTAGGTGTATTTGTAACTTTGTTAAATTGTTCATTGTTGGGTTAAAGAAATGAATTGTTTTCTGTTACTTGTAAAGTGGAGATCAACGGTTTTCTTCCGATTAAATAGCCTTTCAATAAATTACGAGGGGAAAGGGGACCTTCTCTGGATGTTTAGGTGGTAATTATTAGATGGGAACCTCTACTGCTGTCATAACAGATTGGGACTTGTGTTTTAGTTTAATTATCAGAGGGGTTCAGCTATTCCCTGTCATAACACCTTGTGTCAGTTGTCTAAAGTGAGGGATATCTGCTGGGCACTGTCCTGTCAGATTCCCAGGGACTGCATTGATTAGGTCAGGGAGTTGTTGAATTGAAATCTGAATGCGAACAGCTTGTGGGATTATTTCAGCTCACTGTTCATTTCATATCATAAATCACAATAACAGTTCTCGTTGTCTGGAGAAGTAACTTGTGATCCTCCGAAAGCTGCCTTTTGTCACTGAAACCTGTGTGGGAACAGAGAATGGACATGAAGCACATGGAGTGGATACAATCATGAGGACTCTGTCACTCTTGGGAATGTGTCTGTGTGTTTTCATCTTGTGGGTGAAAATGAGGATGAGTTCCTGAAGGGAGTATTTTACACAGTTTTGCCATCTTGAACTTCAGTTCAATTCATTATGTCATTTGAGATTACAGGGACAAGCTGATTGACATTTGCTCTTGAAACATCAGAGCAGACAAAGCTACGGGCCAAATGCCAGAAACTGGGACGAGAATGGATGGAAGTTTGAAGAGCTGCACTGAAACGACGGGCCAACTGGTCTTCTTCCACGTTGTAAAAGCTCAGAGGCGGGGAAACTGATCTGCAGAGAGTATGCTCAGAAATGAAAATGCAAAAGCAATGTCATTAAGAAAAGACAGGAACCAATCTGGTGTATTTCTTGGTGGTCTAGTAGTTAGGATTTAGAGCTTTCACTGCCACTGCCCGGGTTTAGTTCCCAGTCAGAGAATAGAAGTTCTGTTGTGCTAATTTATCATGGTGACAGCACTTCTGACTGATCAGGAGCGAACAGCTAATCTAATTCGTCCCAAATGTTCTGCAGGTAGACATTAAACAAAGAACTGAGGCAATCTGACACAAAATTCAAATTGGTAGAGAAACTCAGCAGGCCTGGCAGCATCTGTAGAGAGAAACAGAACTGTTGTTTCAGACCCACTGACTGTTCACCCCCACTATGTTAATATTGCATTTCTGTGTTATATTGTTGGGAGAAATTTTTCACTTTATCTGTCGAATCAACGTATTTATCAAAATCGCTCTCTCACTTGCTTACTCAGGCTAACTTTACAACTTTAAAGGGACTTTATCAGCTGTAATGCTGCTTCCGTTACCATGAGGTGCTGAAAGGATCTGCTTAAATGGTTACCTTTTCCTTTTCCTTTTGTCAGTTAGCAGCTATGTTGAATGGAGAATTGTTCCTTTCTGTGTCTGTCACAATATGTGTCTCTATTTGTGTCTTTCTGACTCTGTGTATCCAGCTCACCCTCTTTTCACATTCTCTGACAATCCATTGTCTGCATTCCCCATTTCCCATTTCTGATCTTTGAAGCAGGAACCTTGGATGACGAGACACGTGGAACATCTAGTCAAGAGGAAGAAGGAAGCTTACTTAAGGTTAAGGAAACAAGGGTCAGACAGAGCTTGCGAGGTCGACAAGATAGCCAGGAAGGAACTGAAGGATGGGCTTAGGAGCACAAGAAGTGGGGTATGGCAGGTAGGATTTAGGAAAATCCCAAGGCATTCTATATTTGCGTGAGGGACAAGAAGATGGTCAGAGTAATGGCGGTACATATCAGGGATAGTGGAAGCAACTTGTGCGCAGAGTCAGATAAGGTAGGGGAGGCCTTAATGAATAATTTGCTTCAGTATTCACCAGTGATTGGAACCTTAACGATTGTGAGGATAGCATGAAAAAGGCAGATATGCTCGAACAGGTTGATGTTGAGAAGGTGGATGTGCTACAAATTTTGAAAAACATGAGGATAGATAAGCCCCCTGGGCCAGATGGGATATGTACAATGTTGCTCCTGGGAATTGCAGAACAGTCAGTCATTCTGTGGTGGGCTAATTATTGGAGAGGATTCTGAGAGACAGTAGTTATGATTATTTGGACAAGCACAATTTGATTAGAAATAGCCGGTGTACGTTTGTGAGGGGCAGAGCATGCCTCACAAGCCTTACTGAATACTTTGAGGATGTGGCAACTGACATTTATGAAGATTGAGCAATGGATGTGGTGCATATGGATTTTAGATAAGCATTTGATTAGGTTCCCCAAGGTAGGCTCATTTAGAAAGTTAGGAGACATGGGATTCATGGAAATTTGGCTGTCTGGATACAGAATTTGCTGTAAAATAGAAGCCAGAGATTTGCATATATTGCATATATAGGCAACTCATTTCCCTGAGATAACACACCCGGGTATAAATCAGAGCATGACCAGCCTCCAAAGTTCTGTGTGAACTCACCGGTGTCTCCAGTACCAGCATTTTGTTTTTAGACCTCTCATTAAACCAACTGCCCTGATTTGCACGTTAGATTTCCCAAAGATGATCCTGTTCCAAATGTACTTCATTGGCTGTGATTTGGGTGGTGGTGAAAGGCACGATTAAAATGCAAGGACATAATTCTTCCTCGATCCATTGCCCTGATAATTAATCTCTCCGCTCATGGAAATGGATCCTTTCCATCCACTCTATCGTTCATCAATGTGTTTAGTTCAATTCAATCCCACAAAAGCCGACTCTGTTCTGATCAAGTACAGGGTGACAGTAAATATTAGGGTCGTGGCACAGGCATCACAAATCGAATCCTTGCCTTTCCTGTTAGATACACGTCAAAAAAAATACTAAAAGCCAGTTAGTGGCCTGTAGTTGTGGCCGAGTGGTTAAGGCGATGGATTAGAAATCCATTGGGGTATCCCCGCGCAGGTTCAAATCCTGCCAACTACGTTCCTCTCAAAACAAGCTCACATTTTCTCAGGTCAGGCAACGTGTTGCCATTCAGGAAAGACATGCTCTGAACAAGAATCCCGTTGTCCCCAAAGCGTCAACTCTGTTTCACTTCCCACCAATACAGCTGGGCATGTTGAGTTTCTGCAGTGTTCCGTCTGTTTATTCTGCATAACTGCTGTTTTTCATGAAATGCCTTCAGTTTTGGAAAAGTACAGCTGATACAGACAATTATCATTCCAACTGAGGGCAGTTTAGAGTTTGAATTCACTCCAAGCCTGCTTTAAGAGCTCGCAATTTTCTGTGTTGCCATCCGGCATGGTGGCTCAGTGATTAGCACTGCAGCCTCACTGCACCAGGGAACCAGGTTCGATTCCAGCCTCTGATGACTGTCTGTGTGAGATTCCTCCAGCCACTCTAGTTTCATCCCACAGTCCAAAGATGCGGAGGCTAGGTGGATTGGCCATGTTAAATTGCCCATAGTGTTCATGGGTGTGTGGGTTACAGGGGGATGGGTCTGGTTGGTATGCTTCAAGGGGCAGTGTGGACTTGTTGGGCCCAAGGGCCTGTTTCCACAAATCTAATCAACTGGCTGTCACTTTCAACTGTGAAATGTGAAGCTGTCGGTTTGAGGCCACCGAGGAAGGAACAAGTGGTGTTCTCACTCTACCAGTTCCCTTTAGACTGTACAGTTACGGGTTTTAAGGTAGTCAGGAAAATGTTGCCCAAACGGAAATCTTGTCTGGTGAGTGACCACAATGGTTTTTCGAAGTTGCCTTAATAGCTACCATAAAGAGCTGGGAATGCTTGGAATCTGAAACAAAAACAGAAGCTGCACTACAGAAAAGAGATAACAGAGTTCTGAAGAAATTCTGAAACATTGACTCAACTTATCTGCCCACAGATGCTCCCAGATCTGCTGGGCTTTTTCTCCTGCAATTTATATTTTGTTTGCGAATGTAAGTTTATTTTATCTGTTGAAATGAAACAACCAGAATCACCATATACCAAGTATAACTCTTTAAAAATCTGCGAAGTCATTGGATTCAAACAAACCCAGCAATAATTCATTGTGCGATATAATAAAATGTGAGGCTGGATGAACACAGCAGGCCCAGCAGCATCTCAGGAGCACAAAAGCTGACGTTTCGGGCCTAGACCCTTCATCAGAGAGGGGGATGGGGGGAGGGAACTGGAATAAATAGGGAGAGAGGGGGAGGCGGACCGAAGATGGAGAGTAAAGAAGATAGGTGGAGAGGGTGTAGGTGGGGAGGTAGGGAGGGGATAGGTCAGTCCAGGGAAGACGGACAGGTCAAGGAGGTGGGATGAGGTTAGTAGGTAGCTGAGGGTGCGGCTTGGGGTGGGAGGAAGGGATGGGTGAGAGGAAGAGCCGGTTAGGGAGGCAGAGACAGGTTGGACTGGTTTTGGGATGCAGTGGGTGGGGGGGAAGAGCTGGGCTGGTTGTGTGGTGCAGTGGGGGGAGGGGATGAACTGGGCTGGTTTAGGGATGCAGTAGGGGAAGGGGAGATTTTGAAACTGGTGAAGTCCACATTGATGCCATATGGCTGCAGGGTTCCCAGGCGGAATATGAGTTGCTGTTCCTGCAACCTTCGGGTGGCATCATTGTGGCAGTGCAGGAGGCCCATGATGGACATGTCATCAAGAGAATGGGAGGGGGAGTGGAAATGGTTTGCGACTGGGAGGTGCAGTTGTTTGTTGCGAACTGAGCGGAGGTGTTCTGCAAAGCGGTCCCCAAGCCTCCGCTTGGTTTCCCCAATGGAGAGGAAGCCGCACCGGGTACAGTGGATGCAGTATACCACATTGGCAGATGTGCAGGTGAACCTCTGCTTAATGTGGAATGTCATCTTGGGGCCTGGGATGGGGGTGAGGGAGGAGGTGTGGGGACAAGTGTAGCATTTCCTGCGTTTGCAGGGGAAGGTGCCGGGTGTGGTGGGGTTGGAGGGCAGTGTGGAGCGAACAAGGGAGTCACGGAGAGAGTGGTCTCTCCGGAAAGCAGACAGGGGAGGGGATGGAAAAATGTCTTGGGTGGTGGGGTCGGATTGTAAATGGCGGAAGTGTCGGAGGATAATGCGTTGTATCCGGAGGTTGGTGGGGTGGTGTGTGAGAACGAGGGGGATCCTCTTGGGGCGGTTGTGGCGGGGGCGGGGTGTGATGGATGTGTCGCGGGAAATGCGGGAGACGCGGTCAAGGGCATTCTCAATCACCGTGGGGGGAAAGTTGCGGTCCTTAAAGAACTTGGACATCTGGGATGTGCGGGAGTGGAATGTCTTATCGTGGGAGCAGATGCGGCGGAGGCGGAGGAATTGGGAATAGGGGATGGAATTTTTGCAGGAGGGTGGGTGGGAGGAGGTGTATTCTAGGTAGCTGTGGGAGTCGGTGGGCTTGAAATGGACATCAGTTACAAGCTGGTTGCCTGAGATGGAGACTGAGAGGTCCAGGAAGGTGAGGGATGTGCTGGAGATGGCCCAGGTGAACTGAAGGTTGGGGTGGAAGGTGTTGGTGAAGTGGATGAACTGTTCGAGCTCCTCTGGGGAGCAAGAGGCGGCGCCGATACAGTCATCAATGTACCGGAGGAAGAGGTGGGGTTTGGGGCCTGTGTAGGTGCGGAAGAGGGACTGTTCCACGTAACCTACAAAGAGGCAGGCATAGCTGGGGCCCATGCGGGTGCCCATGGCCACCCCCTTAGTCTGTAGGAAGTGGGAGGAGTCAAAAGAGAAGTTGTTGAGTGTGAGGACGAGTTCAGCTAGGCGGATGAGAGTGTCGGTGGAGGGGGCCTGGTCGGGCCTGCGGGACAGGAAGAAGCGGAGGGCCTTGAGGCCATCTCCATGCGGAATGCAGGTGTACAGGGACTGCACGTCCATGGTGAATATGAGGTGTTGGGGGCCAGGGAATTGGAAGTCCTGGAGGAGGTGGAGGGCGTGGGTGGTGTCACGGACATAGGTGGGGAGTTCCTGGACCAAAGGGGAGAAAATGGAGTCCAGATAGGTGGAGATGAGTTCGGTGGGGCAGGAGCAGGCTGAGACGATGGGTCGACCAGGGCAAGCAGGTTCAATGTGGACTTCACCAGTTTCAAAATCTCCCCTTCCCCTACTGCATCCCTAAACCAGCCCAGTTCATCCCCTCCCCCCACTGCACCACACAACCAGCCCAGCTCATCCCCCCCACCCACTGCATCCCAAAACCAGTCCAACCTGTCTCTGCCTCCCTAACCGGCTCTTCCTCTCACCCATCCCTTCCTCCCACCCCAAGCCGCACCCCCAGCTACCTACTAACCTCATCCCACCTCCTTGACCTGTCCGTCTTCCCTGGACTGACCTATCCCCTCCCTACCTCCCCACCTACACCCTCTCCACCTATCTTCTTTACTCTCCATCTTCGGTCCGCCTCCCCCTCTCTCCCTATTTATTCCAGTTCCCTCCCCCCATCCCCCTCTCTGATGAAGGGTCTAGGCCCGAAACGTCAGCTTTTGTGCTCCTGAGATGCTGCTGGGCCTGCTGTGTTCATCCAGCCTCACATTTTATTATCTTGGAATCTCCAGCATCTGCAGTTCCCATTATCTCTCTCTCTCCCATAATTCATTGTGCCACAGCTCAACTGGCCATGGAAAGCGACCTGAAAAGATAAACAGCATCCTATCTCACCTAGCAGGCATGGCTGAGTGGTTTAGGCCATGGGCCAAAGTCTAGTGGGGCTTCCCTATGCTGCTTCAGATCCTGCTGACTATGGGAGAAGTCTGGGATTGAATGCAAGGGCTGCTAACTCCCTTCAGTTTGCTTGAGACAGGGAACAAAGCTTTTCAATCAGACTGCCAAAGGTGGGAGAAGGCAACTCACTGTCTGTCATTGCAGCACAAGCACAAACCTTCATGAAAGTTAAAGAGCTTTAAGATATTCACTTGTAGGGCTAACTATGGTGAGGTTGCGAGTCACGTGCTGGGAAATAAGATGAGAACAGTCAGTTCTGAGAAAGGGTCCCCTGACCCACAGTGTTAACCCTGATTTTTCTTCACAAATCCTGCCAGACCTATTGAACTTTTCCAGCAATTTTGGTTTTGTTCCAAGAACAGTCAAGGTCTCGAGTTCAACTGGTCAGACCCGATGGGCTGAAGGATCTTTTTCAGTGGTGTAGCCCTCTCTGATCAGTTGTGGCACTGTGCATGTTCCCCGAATCTGTATCTGGGAGACAGGAAGATGCAATCCTGGTGTCTTTTTGCCCAGCCACCTGCAAACCCTTCGCGTCTCAATCCGTACTTTGAGCGTTAAGTGAAACTTCGGGCCGAGACCCTTCTGATGAAGGGTCTAGGCCTGAAACTTCAGCTTTTGTGCTCCTGAGATGCTGCTTGGCCTGCTGTGTTCATCCAGCTTCACACTTTATGATCTTGGATTCTCCAGCATCTGCAGTTCCCATTGTCTCTCTCATTAAACCATTGTTTTTCTGCCTACAAACAGTGCTGGGGAGGGCAGTGCCCTTTTGATCTTCCCCTCCCTCTCAGTCACTTGGGCCACTCAGGCAGTGATAGTGTCCCTACCTTGGATGCAGGTGAATACCCAGAGGCAAATAGAGTTGCATATTGAGGTAGACACTAAAAGGACCAATTCTCCATTCGACACTGCTGCTAACTATCCATACTGAGGGCAGCACAGTGGCACAGTGGTGAGTACTACTACCGCACAGCACCACGGACCAAGGTTCAATTCCAGCCTTGGGCGACTGTCTGTGTGGAATTTGTGTAATCTCCCTGTGTCTGCATGGGTTTCCTCCCAGTCACAGATGTGCAGGGTAGGTGGATTGGCCGTGCTAAATTGCCCATAGTGTTTAGGAAGGTGTAGATTAGGTGGGTTATGGGGAGGTAGGATGCTTTGAGGTTCAGTGTGGACTTGTTGGGCCAAAGGGCCTGTTTCCACACTTGTAGGGATTCTCTATCTATATCCCTCATTTCCCGTTGCTGCTCTTTGAAAAATCTGAAGAATGGACAGTGTTTGAGACTGGAGCTGCTGAGAGGCTTTCCCACCCCGATTGTAAAACCTGGAACTGGGCTCACATTCACAAATAGTGTTTCTGTTACTAAGGACTGAGCCAAGGAGACTTTTATTCCCTCAAAACATGATGAGTGTTTAGACTTCTAAATAGAATTCCTAATCCACCAGAAAAGAAACAAAATGCCACAATTATATGATTGCTGTGATGTTTTTACTGTTGGTGTAAAATGAATGAATGGTGATAACAGAGAATGAGGGTGAACAGTTCGTGGTGCCTGTCTCATTACCACAATATTCCGCAGTAAGGCTGCAGTTTATTCTGCCTCACCTTGTTATTCCTACCAAACCTTAGGATGAATTAATTGTCAGCAGGAAACCATTCCCTGATAGGGAGAAAATAGGCGACAGGAATGTCAGCACCGAATGGCAATTATCTGCACTCAAACAAAGGCACCATGCTCAGTTCTCTGCATCGACAGGACAAGTAATGGTCGAGTGGTATTGTTGCTGGACTGTTTATTCAGAAAGCAAGGTAACATTCTGAAGACCAATATTCAAATGTCACCCCCAGAAGATGATGGGATTTCAATTCAGTACATATCTGTAATTTAGAATGCAATGATGGCCATAAATCCATCATCAGGGGACCAAAACCCATGTGGTTCCCTAATGTCCTTCAGGCATCTTTGATCTTTACCGATCGCACTTACGTCTGACTCCAGGCCCACAGAAAACATGGTGGGTAATTAGCAACGGGCAATAGATGTTGGCCGAGCCAGTGACACCCTCAGTCTGTGAATGAATAAAGGGGGGGGGGCAAGGAATTTTGCTGTTTAGATCAACAGTATGGCATTTCAGAGAAGTTGAAACAAGGAATCTTCAATGTAAAGCTCAGGCACCGCTGGGATTTTAACTCAAGATCACCTGTTTACGACACACTGATTTTTTACCCATCCGTGGGGCCATTTCCTTAAACATGCAATCACAGTAACTTGGGGAGCTTTCCTGTATCAGTGTTACTCATTGAGAATTTCGATCTAACACCACTTTTCAAACACGGATTGTTGACAGCTCAATATTCTCCTGTGAAAATACATGGAAAGAGACCATTTTCTCCTGAGATAATGGGAACTGCAGATGCTGGAGAATCCGAGATTAAAAAAAGTGTGGAGCTGGATGAAGACAGCAGGCCAAGGAGCATCTCGGGAGCACAAAAGCTGATGTTTTGGGCCTGGACCCTTTGGTTTAAAACTGACAATTTCACCTATTTCAGCTAACTGGATAAAGAGCATGGGCCCATCCTCCTGGTGCCCATGAACAACGTTAACACACACTGAGGGAACCTAACAAGACGAATCGGTTCATTTTGGTTCCTGAGCAAATGTAAAGCTTGGCCCATTGGAGCCAACATTGATCCTTGCACCAATATCCCCACACTCACTTCCTGCCTCATGCCCCCGCCCCCCTCACAGCCATTGTTGCCTTTCACTTTTGTTTCATCCCACACTTTGCTTCTGAATGTGTTCCTGACCGTTTGTAGGTGTTCAGTTAGAAGCTGCAGCTTTAACCCGGATGCCTGGGATAGTACTTCATTCAATGGGATTGGATTTATTGCCCATCCCTAATTCCCCCACAGATGGAGGTGATGAGTTACTTTATTGAACACTCAAACTCCTTGGCACGTAGGTACAGCTTTGATGCTATTAGGAAGGGAGTTCCAGGATTTAGAAGCAGTGACGCTGAAGGAACAGCAGCATAGTTCAAACTCAGAATGGTGAGAAACTTGGAGGGGAGTTTGTTGTGGTCAAATTCCCATGAAACTGCTGCCATTACCCTTCAATGTGAAGGCAAGCTCTCAGTGGACTGATTCTGGTAGATCCAGAGTGCGTGTTCTGTGCATAACCAGGAATTTACTTCATTCCTACAGTAAACAGGAAGAGATATAAATCATCATTTCCTGACTGGGAATTGTACCCCGGCCTGAGCAGTGCAAACCCTGAAAGCCAACCAGCTTACATGACACTAATCCTTGCGACCTGACTTGTACAACCTCCCGCGCCTGTTCCTACAAAAGAAGCACCTTCACCAGTGAAGTGTCTCTCTCCAAGTTTCAAAATGATTCATATTATTGCCCTGTGTTTCAACATGGAGAAAGCTGGGCTGTGAGAAGTGTCTCGGTCCGAAATGTCAGCTTTTGTGCTCCTGAGATGCTGCTTGGCCTGCTGTGTTCATCCAGCTTCACACTTTGTTATCTTGGATTCTCCAGCATCTGCAGTTCCCATCATCTCTGTGATAAACTGATGTTGTTAAGTAGATATATTGCAGAAAGGCTGCTGTTAACAGGACATAGCAAGAACTGCAGATCCTTTATTCATACGAAGGATGAGGGCGATGTTTGCAGAGGCCAACATCTATCAGCCATTTCCAATTTCCAGAGAGGGCTGAAAAGAGTCAACCACATTGCTGTGGGTCTTGAGTCGCATATAAGCCATACCAGGTAAGGATGGCAGTTTCCGTCCTGAAAAGATATCAGTGAACCAGGTAGGTTTTTCCCAACCATTGACTTGGCTCCCAAAATGACTAAATGTCTGTCTATCTCAGCCTTGAACATAACTCGCCTTGACAGAACACAACCGGCCAAGCAGCATCAGAGGAACAGGAAAGCTTGATGTTTCACGTCGGGACCCTTCTTCACAAATGGGGGAGGGGAAGGGGATTCTGAAATAAATAGGGAGATGGGGAAAGCGGATAGAAGATGGAGAAAAGAGACGATAGGGTGAGAGGAGACTGACAGGTCAAAGAGGCGGGATGAGAGCCAGTGAAGATGAATGTAGGTGGGGAGTTAAGGGGGGAATAGGTCAGTCCAGGGAGGATGGACAGGTCAGGGGGGCGGGATGAGGTTAGTGGGTAGGGGATGGGGTTGGGGCTTGAGGTGGGAAGAATGGTTAGGGAGGTGGGGACTAGCTGGGGTGGTTTTGGCCACATGTCCATCCTGGGCCTCCTGCAGTGCCACAATGACGCCACCCGAAAGATGTAGAAGCAGCATCTCATAGTTCGTTTGGGAACTCTGCAGCCCAAGGGTATCAATGTGGATTTCACAAGCTTCAAAATCTCCCCTCCCCTGACCACATGCCAGAATGTTCTGGGAACTGGAGCCACAAGAGAATGAAGAGTGAACTTTCCGATTGAGCACAAACAGTCCAGACACTTGCCACTTCTTTCAGAGGCCGGGACATTGACTCGGGTGTTATTGGGACATGAACTGAGCTGAGACATGGAAAGAATTCTCGTTCCTGCACATCAGGAATTCAAATCTCATTTCAGCTCCGGGACAATAAGAAAACTGAGAAATAGACAAGACACTGAAAGGGTCAAAGGGAGACGGGCCTGGTTGTAGAAGATCTGGTTCCCAGTGATGTGGATGGGTCTGCAGAGGGTAGGATCAGTCTGATCCCATGCCTCCTCAATGAATGTCCCAGGTTTTATTTTGGAAAAGTACAGCTGATACAAGACAATTGTCATTCCAAGCGAGGCAGTTGGAAGTTTGAATTCACTACAAGCCAGCTTTAAGGGCCGCTGCAAGAGCTCGCCATTTTCTGTGGTGCAATTTGCTGGTGCTTTCGACTGTGAAATGTGAAGTTGGTGGTTTGAGGCCACTGAGAAAGGAACAAGTGCTGTTCTCCCTCTACCAGTTCCCTTTTGAGTATACAGTTACGGGTTTTAATGCAGTCAGGAAAATGTTCACCAAACGGAAATCTTGTCTGGTGAGTGACCATAAAGTTATTTCCATGTTGCTTTAATAGCTACAATAAAGAGCTGGGAATGCTTGGAATCAGAATCAAAAACCGAAACTGCACTACAGAAAGGAGAAAACACAGTTCTGAAGAAGTTCTGAAATGTTGACTCAAATTCTCTTTCCACAGATGCTCCCAGATCTGCTGAGGAATTTTTTTCCCGCAATGTATATTTTCATTTGCAAATGAACGTTTATTTTATCTATTGGAATTAAACAACCAGAATCACCATGTATTACGTTAAACACTTTTGAAATCTGTGAAGTGACTGGATTCAAACAAACCCAGCAATAATTCATCCACAGCGTGACTGGCCATGGAAAGTGACCTGAAAAGACAGACAGCAGGGCATTTCTCCCAGTAGGCATGGCCAAGTGGTAAAGATGATGGATTTGAAATCCATTGCGTTACTCCAGCGCAGGTTCGAATCCTGCTGACTATGGATAAAAGCTGAGTACAAACTTAAAGGCTGTTTATCACAGGAGTCAAAGCAGGGCCAGCAAGACTTTTTACTGAGATTGCCAATAGTAGGAAAAGGCAACTCTCTGCTGGTCATGTTCAAACAAACCAAACCTTCATAAAAGTTGTGATCAGAGATAATGGGAACTGCAGATGCTGGAGAATCCAAGATAACAAAGTGTGAAGCTGGATGAACACAGCAGGCCAAGCAGCATCTCAGGAGCACGAAAGCTGACATTTTGGATCTAGACCCTTCATCAGAGAGTGGGATGGAAAAGGGTCCGGCTCCCCCTCTCTCCCTATTTAGTTCAGAATCCTTTCCCCATCCCCCTCTCTGATGAAGGGTCTAGGCCCGAAACATCAGCTTTTGTGCTCCTGAGATGCTGCTTGGCCTGCTGTGTTCATTCAGCTTCACACTTGGTTATCTTCATAAAAGTTAACGTGTTTTCAGATATAAATTTGCAGGGACAACCATGGTGACACGGTAAGCCATTTGCTGGAACTCCAGGCTAAACATTATCATGGCGTTGAAAGTGAAATAAGCTTTGAATTCTTGATCTGCAGGCAATGAAAGTCCTTTGAAGGTCTCACCGAGAACAGCAAAGGGGAGGGGAAGCTGAAGTAGTCTGCAAGCTGCTCATGGGTATGTGCCAATTTACGAACCCCACTGTATCAGCGCCGCCTCTTGGTCCCCAGAGGAGCTCGAACAGTTCATCCACTTCACCAAAACCTTCCACCCCAAACTTCAGTTCACCTGGGCCATCTCCAAAACATCCCTCGCCTTCCTGGACCTCTCAGCATCCATGTCAGGCAACCAGCTTGTAACTGATGTCCATTTCAAGCCCACCAACTCCCACAGCTACCTCGAATACACCTCCTCCCCACCCACTTTCCTGCAAAAATTCCATCCTATTTCCCAATTCCTCCGCCTCCGCCGCATCTACTCCCAGGATGAGGCATTCCACTCCCCCACATCCCAGATGTCCAAGTTCTTCAAGGAATGCAACATTCCCCCCACAGTGGTCGAGAACGCACTTGACCGCGTCTCCTGCATTTCCCGCAAGACATCCCTCACACCCCGCCCCCGCCAAAACCGCCCAAAGACGATCCCCCTCCTACTGACACATCACCCCACCAACCTCCAGATACAACACATCATTCTCCGACACTTCCACCATCTACAATCCGACCCCACCACCCAAGGCATTTTTCCATCCCCACACGTCTGCTTTCTGGAGAAACCACTCTCTCCGTGACTCCCTTGTTTGCTCCACACTGCCCTCCAACCCCACCACACCCGGCACCTTCCCCTGCAACCGCAAGAAGTGCTACACTTGCCCCCACACCTCCTCCCTCACCCCGATCCCAGGCCCCAAGATGACTTTCCATATTAAGCAGAGGTTCACCTGCACATCTGCCAATGTGGTATACTGTATCCAATGTACCTGGTGTGGCCTCTTCTACATTGGCGAAACCAAGTGGAGGCTTGGGGACCGCTTTGCAGAACACCTCCGCTGGGTTCGCAATAAACAACTGCAGCTCCCAGTCGCGAACCATTTCAACTCCCCCTCCCATTCTTTAGATGACATGTCCATCATGGGCCTCCTGCAGTGCCACAATGATGCCACCCGAAGGTTGCAGGAACAGCAACTCACATTCTGCTTGGGAACCCTGCAGCCCAATGGTATCAATATGGACTTCACCAGCTTAAAAATCTCCCCTTCCCCCACCCCATCCCAAAACCAGCCCAGTTCGTCCCCTCCCCCAACTGCATCACACAACCAGCTCAGCTCATCCCCTCCCCCCACTGCATCCCAAAACCAGGCCAACCTGTCTCTGCCTCCCTCACCTGTTCTTCCTCTCACCCATCCCTTCCTCCCACCCCAAGCCGCACCTCCATTTCCTACCTACTAACCTCATCCTACCTCCTTGATCTGTCCGTCTTCCCTGGACTGACCTAACGTCTCCTCTCCACCTATCTTCTTTTCTCTCCATCTTCGGTCCGCCTCCCCCTCTCTCCCTGTTTATTCCAGAACCCTCACCCCATACCCCTCTCTGATGACGGGTCTAGGCCCGAAATGTCAGCTTTTGTGCTCCTGAGATGCTGCTTGGCCTGCTGTGTTCATCCAGCTTCACACTTTATTGTTATGAACTTTGTCAACAATATCTGTTTTGTTTCTGATATACAACATCCACAGTTCTTTCAGCGCTTATTTTATACAGCTAAAGACCAGTGGAATGTGATGATTGTTTTCACCTCTCCTACATTTCCAGGCTGTGAGTTTCAGATTCCCACTATCTGAGTGAAAAAAAATCCTCACATCTCAACTAAAGTGTCTGTCCTTGTCCCCGCCACCGCGATATTGCTCCCACCACCAAGCACAAAGATTCATCTTGTTTACTCTATCTGTTTCCCTCATAAATGTATACACCACACTCACTTCCTCGCCACCCTCCCCTCTCCCCCGTCCCTCAGTGTATGACAAAAACAGAAGTTTCTAGAAAATCTCAGCAGGTCTGGCTGCATCTGTGAAGGAGAAAAAAGTGTTAGCCTTTTGTGGCTGGTGACCCTTGCTCAGACTATTCTGCTCGAAAGAATCTAACCCCAGTCTCTGAGGGTGGAGAGATTCCCTGCTGATAGATTAGATTCTGCCCTGCTGGGTGTCTCTCACATTCACTTAAAGTCTTTCAGATTTGAACCATCAGCAGTGTTCTTTCATTCTGTCATCCTAACACATGGATGATACATTATCAATAATTCAATTCACGATTCTATATGTGTTTTGTAGTTTGCTTGAAACTGTGATAAATATTTGAGACCTTTCTCAGTTGGGAGAGAGTTTAAATTTAGTTTCAATGTAACCAGCTCCCCCCGATTCGATCAGTTGCCGGTTCTGCAGGCCTCCGATGCACTGGCTGATGTAAGCAGTAAAATTGGCGACAGTTTCTTAAACAGTGAAACCTCCAGTTGTACAAAGTCTCTTCAGATCTTCACTGAGACCTTGCACGCAGAACAGACAAAGTGTTGATCGTGTCTCGTCAGCCAAATGAGAATTCCTTATGATCTGTAACAGAAACGACTGGGTTTATTGAAGCAATTTCCCAGATTTATTCAGCGTCTGACAGAGTAGTTAGCAGTCAGGTGGGCTGCTCAAGGATGAGGGCAATAACTTTAAAATATTCATTTAAAATCCTGGAATAAGTGCTCAAAATTGGTTTTAATGTTCTGCAGGAAAAACAAAGTCATTTTGTTTCTCTCCAGCAACGTCGTTTTTTTTTATTTTCTTGTAATTATCTCTCTTCCTCCTCTACTTGGATTATAGGTCATCCCTTCCCTTGCTATTCAGCTGTAAATATTTTACTCACACCATCTAACACTTTTTGATCACCGTCAGAGACTTATTTTTGGACAGAGGCTCATCAGTTGCGATGTGCCACAGCGAAAACCCACAATGGCCTCCTCAGAAGACAGACACAGGATGCAACCAAAAGAGTACCCTTCATCATAAAGTAATTCTCCACAGCGGAGAGACTGCACCATGTTCTCCACAGCCTTCAACATGTCATTGATGATGACCAGCATCTCACCAAGATGATCCGTACACCTCCACTTCTCACCTTCAAACAACCGCCAAACCTCAATCAGGCTGTCGTTCGCAGCGAGCTACCCAATCTTCAGGACAACATCAACCACAACACCACACAACCCTGTCACTGGTGCGTCTGAAAGGTGTCAGATCATTGACACATATACTACCATCACATATGGGCACATCACCCACCACGTAAAGGGAGATACTTAAGTGGCTGGGCCAACATTATCTATCTCACACAGTGCAGGCAAGAATGCCCCAGGCATGGTATTTTAGTGAGACCATGACAACAAATGAATTGACACTGTGCAATAGTTGCCAGACAAGAATGTTCCCTCCCAGTTGCGGAACACTTCAGCAGTAACGTACATTAAGCTTCTGATCTTTGGGTCAGCATGCAAGGTGGCCTTTGAGACACACGACAAAGCAGAATCACCGAGCAGAAACTGATAGCCAAATTCCATGCCCATGAAGACGGCCTCAATCATGATCTTAAGTTCATGTCTACATGTGATCCCGCTGTACTGTTCTGTATCTATAAAATCTTCCTTATTGTCCTATTTCGACACCATCACCCTGATAAATTGTTATGACCTCTCTCTCTTGATTAGTTAGTACAGTTTTGGATTATTTATTACTTTGGTTAGACTATCAGCAAGTGATTCTTATACCTATCACATAATTCCAGCCATAACAAGGTGTGGAACTGGATTAACACAGCAGGCCAAGCAGCATTTTAGGAGCAGGAAAGCTGATGTTTCGGGCCTAGACCCTTCATCAGAAATTGGTTTGTGCCAAGCACGACCTTATTTTTAGTTTGTTTTTGTAATTATCTCTCTGCCTCATTTAATCGGATTAAAGGTCATCCCTTCGCCTGTTATTCAGCTGCTGACACTTTACTCACAGCATTTAGCACTTTACATCACCTGCAGAGACTGTTTATTGGAGACTGCACTCAAACCATTTGTACGATCTTTTGATCTCTCTGGCCTTCATATCTCTGCCCATAAAATCTGGCAATGGTGATTAGAGAGTGAGGTCAAACCCTGCTGCCTGTTCCAGTCTCACTCCGTGTGGAGCTGGGGAAGAGAGAATCATTGATGGATGTGTTTTGAATTCAATCTTGTTGTAGCTTTTTCATGGGTTAAATGCAGGTCGGTGGTCACTCAAATTGCTTGATCCAAAATAACTAAAGTTGTGTGCCCGGATGATCTCAAACACCCGGCTTTTCAGTTTACCACCTAATGCTGACCGGTTGAGCCATAAAAACTGGCATCAACAAGCCATGCAAAATCCGCGAAAGCAGGGTGTTAGCGGAGATCTGAAGGGCCGTTGTGAAGCGAGAGCTCCTGTTATTTTCGGAGTCTGTTGCCCATTTTCCCACTTTCAGCACCGAGAGTATCAGAGGCCCAAGCAGCCACAGTTACCCAGAAGAAATGTAAACATTGCAAACTTGAAGTTGCCCAGCTCCTTTGATGTGACTGCCTCAGGTAGATCACTCGTGATTTTGGCTACCGGTAAGATTCATACCCATGACTCGATAGAGATTAGAGCTTAAATGCAGTGACTTTGAGCGCCCAGTCAAACTATGTACAAACAATTACTGCAGCCAGGCTATAGAAGCCCTTTCACATAGCTTCTTCGTCAGATCTTACTTCTCGATTTTGTCGAAGATCTTGTTGCCGAATGGTCAAAAATACTCCGCCACGTCACTGTTGACAATTTGAGATTCTCCTGTTCCACCTGCAGCTGGAAAGATATCAGAAGTACTGGAGCTTGAGAAAAATCTCTCAGTTAAGGAAATCCCTCAGGAACAGGCGATGTCACTGTGCTACTGTTGCTGCATGATGACATCACACATGGGAAGACAGAGCATCTGGGTTTGTGCAAACCAGAGATCACCCACACATTGGGAAGGACGGAGGGTCACTGATAGGGAGCAGACCGGTTCCTTTGCCAGGATGGTTAAAAATGGAAAGACTTATGATGTCAGGGATTAACTGAAGCTGAAGGGAGATTTGACGGAGCTGTACTGTTTACTGTTGGTTGAGGCAACGTAGACAAAACAAGGGGTTCACATTAACTGAAAAGAAATGGATCATGGGATACAAATGTCAGATTTAGATCAACTTGGAGGTTATAATGGTTAAATTACATGCAGTGAGTGGTAATGTCAGGGACCTAAATACATACACTCAAAAGGCCAATAATGTCCAGTTTCTGATTAATCGATTGATCATGCCAAATTTTGATTTGATGTTTGTTTAAAGTTTCCTGTCTGTGATTTATTTTAATATATTCTGTAAAAGAACTTTAGCAAGGACAGTGTCAGCCTCGGTTGGAAATCAGACACACAAATTATTCCCTTTGTTTGATTTAATATTTTATGTGTAGGTCCTCACATGAGCCTCAGTGAAAGAAACTTCAAAAATCAATCACTATCAGTGCAGAGATAAAAGTATAATAACTGGTTCGAAACATTAGCACTATTTCTCTCTCCCTAGATGTTGCCAGGCTTACTGGGTGATCCAACACCTCTCTTTTATTTCAGGAATTCACAATGTCCCTCCTCCTGGCCAAGGATGACCAGGTACACTCAGAATGGAGATTATCGTACATTGTGAACGAGGGGAGGATCCTCAGAGGAGAAAGATTCATTCATAAAATCTCCCTCCAACTCCAGCTGGTCCATCGCTTCACAACTCCCTCAGTCCTGAAACGTTCTGGTTTATGAATGAATCTATCTCCTCTGAGGATCCTACTGCAGCAACAGTAGCACAGTGAGACCACCTGTTCCTTAGGGATTTCCTCAACTGACAGATTTTTCTCTAACTCCAGTATTTCTGATATCTTTCCAGCTGCAGGTGCAACAGGAGAATCTCAAATTGTCAACAGTGACGTGGTGGAGTATTTTTGACCATTCGTCAACAATGTTGAGTTTTAGTGCTGTGCCTGTTACCTGTGAGATGTTCTGTAGCTTTAGGGCTGGTGTGTCTCCTTTGGAATGGATCTGAATCCATTTCAGTATATTGCTCTTTCCGACTTACCTCTGTCTCTAATAGTGTGTGAGTACCTGTCTGTTTAATGCTTCTGTTACTCTATCAGATTACGTCCAGATGAGCTTTCCACCACATTTCTGTCATTGAACCGTATGGTTTTAGAAGCTTTGTCTTCCCACAGTATGTTTTGTAGTCAGGAATTATTCTTAATGCAGTCCTCTTCTTTTCTGTTCTGAGCTTATATTAACCAACAAGTGCTGCACCATGTCATTCATTCAACATTTCCTGATACATGAACTTTGGATCACTCTCCACAGGTATCAGTAACTATTGCCAATCCTCAGTTACCTCTGGAAAATATGATGTTTGAACTTTCTGAACGATTGCAGTCTGTGTGGTGAAGTCGCACTTGCAATGATATTAGGTAAGGAGTTACCAAATGATCGTGAAGGATTAGTGATGCTTTCCAAAAGAACAATTTAAATGTTTTCAGATTTTTAATTCAATCCAATGATCTGACATACTACACAGGGTTGTCACAAAACAATATTTGATACCAAGCACTAATATTAGGACAAGTGACCCAAAACTGGCCAAAGAAGTACGTTTCAAGGAATATCCTGAACAAACAAAGGGACTTTGAAAACCAGGGATGTTTCGGGAGTTAATTCAAGAGCTTATGGCCTTGGAAACTGAAAACATGAAAAAGGTGGGAGAGTTAAATCCAGAAATCCACTGGAGGTTGGAAGTTAGGAAGAACAAATATCTTGACGGAAAAATCAAAAGAACTGTAGAAGCTTGAAAGTAGTAACACAAACAGAAATTGATGAAAAACTCAGCATATCTGGCAGTGCTTATGGAGAGAAAGCAGCACTATTGTTTTGTGTCCAGTGACCCTTCTTCAGATATATCTCAGAGGGTTTTGCAGCTGGAGGCACTATCAAAAGAAGGAGGTTTGATGACAAAACTTCAAAATAAGGATATGAATTTCAATACCTTGGTGCTTTGCCACCCAGAAAATGTGTATGTTAATGAGCACAGGATGGCAAAACCCGAAGATGTTGAAATGGGTGAGAGTAAACACACAGGCAGTAGATTTTTGGGTCATTTCAAGAAAGTAGAATTAAGAAGCCGGCCGGGAGTGTGTTTGGGGAGTTAAGTCAAGAGGTAACAAAGGAATGCATGAGAGTTTCAACAACAGATGAACTGAGATGTTGTTGAAGTTGAAATTGTATGTGGTCTTTGTGGTAATGGGCATGGGGGTGAGAAATGTGGTTGGAAGCTCATCTTGGGGTGAAATATTGCACCATGACTGTAAGCAGTGTGTTACCTGCCAGTTACCAGGGGCAGGGATGAAGTCAGTGGTGAGGGAGTGGAGTTTGGCTGCCAGCCTGGATTAACATTTAGCATTGTCTATTTAAATGTGATCTATACCCCTTTTCAAACAGGAATGGACTTGGCAGCAGAACTGATTTATGAACCAACTGTCAGCCTTATTGAGACAAAGTGTGGAGAAGTTTATCTGTTATGAAGTAAACTACAGTGACAAACTCAGACAGCTATTTCCAGTTGAGTGTGGTTTATGCTGCTTATGTCAATAACTAGCAGTGAAACAACTTATTGAAGTTTTTGCAGCCTTGGTTTCAAACTGTTTCCTCCGTCTTGGGCGGCTTCTGATTCTCATTGCTTTCCATTGCACAGACCTTTCTTGGGAATCTCTTTTATAGAACATAGAACATAGAACATAGAACATTACAGCACAGTACAGGCCCTTCGGCCCTCAATGTTGTGCCGACCTGTCATACCGATCTCAAGCCCATCTAACCTATACTATTCCATGTATATCCATATGCTTGTCCAATGACGACTTAAATGTACCTAAAGTTGGCGAATCTACTACCATTGCAGGCAAAGCGTTCCATTCCCTTACTACTCTCTGAGTGAAGAAACTACCTCTGACATCTGTCCTATATCTTTCACCCCTCAATACCTCCCTCTCTGCCCAATCACAGTTCATATGAACAACACTCACCTCACCACCACGTGGTGTTCTTCATATTCATAATTATTCCCTTTACATCTTACCTGAGGACTGTTATACCTGTATTTATTACCCTTATTTCACCGCTATTTCTCTATTCACTGACAGAGCGGTATCAAGAGCTATCTTTAGCTTTGAGCTGCAGGAAGCCTTTTCAATCGCGACTTATTCAAAAATAACAAAAGAACTGGGATGTTGTAAATCAGGAACAAAAACAAAGTTGCTGGAAAAGCTCAGCAGGTCTAGCAGCATCTGTGAAGGTAAAAAGACAGTGTTGACGTTTCGGGTGCAGTGCCCCTTCCTCAGAGCGACTTATTAAAACCCCAGGATCGCTAATGTAACAATCTTTCTCATCCAGTTCTCAGGCTCATTGGTCTCAAAGTGCCACAGTCTGATGACAATGTCAACAGAAAGCTTTACGCATGCTCCAGGTCACAATGGTGTCTGGTTGATTGATGTCAGTGTGGGTCCAATAGGAATGCAGGGTTGACGCGCATGACTGGGCGGACGTCTCTGCCATTCTAACCAATCGGAATGAAGGGGCTGGATCAGTGCAAACCACGTGATCATCCACCGGAGCGGTGCAGGTTCGCTGAGAAAAGTTGGAACAGCAGATGCCGGACACTCTGAGACAACAAGGTGCAGAGCTGGATGAACACCGCAGGCCAAGCAGCATCCGAGGAGCAGGAAAGCTGACGTTTCGGACCTCGATCCTTCGCTGAGACCAAGATTTGTGCAGTTGAGGTAAGAGCAGGACAAGAAGGCGAAACGGCAGAAAGCGGAAGGGAAGTGATATTCGTATGGGCTTGGGAGTGCACGTCGGAAAACCCACATTTGAAACTCCCAGGCTCACGTTTGCAGAAAATAAATCAACGCCTCAGATAGTGATGGGCCCGTGTGACCGCCACCATCTTTATTGGGAGACAATGTTCCGCGGGGCGCATGCGCGGCAGCTTTAACTTTGAAAGGGCCGGGTGAAGCTGGGCGCATGCGCAGCCGCCTCTGGCTGAAAGTGAGAGAACAAGGTGTGGGGCTGGAGGAGCACAGCAGGACGGGCAGCATCAGAGGGGCAGGAAAGCTGGCGTTTTCGGGCCTACGCCCTTCAGAAATGGGGGAGGGGACAGGGATTCTGAAATAAACAGGGAGAGAGGGGGAGGCAGGTGGAGAGGAGACGGACAAATTAAAGAGGCAGGGATGGAGCAGGTAAAGGTGAGTGTAGGTGGGGATAGGTCAGGCAAGGGAGGATGAACAGGTCAAGGGCGTGGGATGAGGTTAGCAGGTAGGAAATGGGGGTGTGGCTTGATATGAGAGGAGGGGATAGCTGAGAGGAAGAACGGGTTAGTGAAGGGGGTAATGAGCTGGGCTGGTGTTGGACTGCGGTTTGGTCAGGGGAGGTTTTGAAGCTTGTGAAATCCACATTGATACCATTGGGCTGCAGGGTTCCAAAGCGGAATATGAGTTGCTGATCCTGCAACCTTTGGGTGGCATCGTTGTCGTGTTGCAGGAGGCCCATGATGGACATGTTGTCGGTGGAATGGGACTGGAAGGTGCAGTTGTTTATTGTGAACTGAGTGTAAATGTTCTGCAAAGCAGCCCCCAAACCTCCGCTTGGTTCCCCTGATGTAGAGGAGACCACAACAGGTACAGCAGAGGCAGTATACCACATTAGCACCTGCATTCCCCATGCACACGGCCGAAAAGCCTGATGCTTTTTCTTGTCCTGCAGGTTTGACTGGTTCCCCTCCACTGACCCCCTTGTGTGCCTAAGTGAACTTGTCCTCACCCTCAACAACTTCTTTTTCAACTCCTCCCACTTCCTACAGACAAAGTGGGTGGCCATGGGTACCTGCATGGGCCCAAGCTATGCCTGCCTCTTTGTCGGTTATGTGGAACAATCTCTCTTCCATACCTGCACTGGTCCCGCTTCCCACCTCTTCCTCCAGTTCACGGATGACTGTATCGGCACTGCCTGCGTTTCGAGTCTGGACCCTTCTTCAGAAATGAAATGAAATTACACAGAGCAAATTCAAACCAAATGAAATGTTTGTTTCTTCTGGATTTCTTTACCAGAGTGTGGGATCATAGCAGCTAGCACTGCTTACTTAGTTCTGTGCTTCCTGATCACATCTTTGTCAGTGTCTAAACTCTTCAGTCTGTAATGATGGATATATTTGATCTCTGTTTAGTATTTTACTGTTATTTTCTTATCCCTGTTGTAACTGAATTTTCCACTGCTGTCCACCCCCTAACTGTGCACTGCTCTCTTACCAGATTAATTTTTGAATGGTGTCTTTCACAGTCAGGCAATATTTTGGCAGAAAGAGGGTGCATTTTTCTTCCATTTCAGACCACCAAATTCTACAGCTTTTTTATTCTGTCATTCATTTTTGCACTTCGACAACGTTTACTCTGTTTCTCCTTCCACAGATACCAGCGATCGTTGCCAAAGCACTGTTGCCTGTGGAAAATGTGATGTTCAACTTTCGTGTGCTGCTGCAGTTCCTATGATGAAGGTGCTCCCACACTGCGGTCATTTGAGAAGTTACAGATCATTCATCTAGCGATACTGAAGAGCTAATGGTGTATGTCCAAATCAACAAACTGTATTTTTATCATTTATAATTTCACAAAAAATATTATCAAGAAACTTTTGATGTAAGGCCATATTAGATTAGGTGACCAAAACATTACCAAATTCACAGGTTTTCATGACTATCTTAAAGGAGGAAAGCAAACCTGAGAGGTTTATCATAGGAATTCCAGACCATGTTGCCTGGCATCTGTAGAAACAGCCTCCAGTAGTGAAGCAATGATTAAGCACATTGTTGGAGTCTGGAAGTAAATGAATTGTCAGAGTCTCAAAGGTTGTGTGGTGCAGGGAAACAGGAATCATCACGGCCAGGAATTAAATCATGGGTGAGAATTTCAAATTGTTGCTTATAAATAGGAGCCTTTGTGGGTCAGGGAGCACAGCAGTGATGGGTGAACAGGTCTTGGTACAAATGGACATGTGCACAGCAGAATTTTAGGTATTCTTGAGGTTACAGGGACGTTGAATGTGGGAGGTCAACTGGGAGTGTGTTTGGATGTTTAAGTCTAGAGGTAACGCAGGAATAGATGAGAGGTTCAGCAGATGAGCTGAAACTATGGTGTCATTGTCACTGAAGTGAAATGAAATGGTTTTTGTGCAGGACTCTGTTGCCTTCGCCTCATCTCAGGAATTCAGCTGTTTGTGAATTTGTGGATCAAGTCTGTAATAAGACCAGGAACTGAGTGCCTGGCGTGACCCAAACTGGGTGTCACTGAGCAGGTTACTGCTGAGTAAGTACTGCTTAATAGCACTGTTGACGACACCTTCCATCACTTCACCGATGATAAAGAGTAGATTGCCTGAGGGTAAATTGGTCAGGTTGGATTTGCTCTGTATTTTTGCGCTGAACAGACCTAGGCAGTTTTCCAAGTTGTCAGTAAATGTGAGTGCTGTGGCAGTACTGAAACAGTTTGGCTTGGCAGGTAGCAAGCTCTAGAGCTCAAGTCATCGGAACTGTTGCCAGGGCCCATAATCTTTGCTGCACTATTCCTCCATTTATTAATATCATTTGAAATGAATCAAATTGGATGAAAACTCACATCTGTGATATTGGGGACCTCTGGAGAAGGCTGAGATTTATCGTCCAATTGGCACTTCTGGCTAAATATTCCTGCAAATGCAGCAGTCTTGTCTTGTGTGTGGATAGGTTGGGCTGCTCTGTCAGTAAGGGTGGGGATTTTTGGCATGCTTCCTCCAGTTTAATTGCCCATCACCATTCGCGACTGGGTGTGGTAGAATTACAGAGCTTAGATCTGATTTACTGGTTATGGAATGGCTCAGCTCTAACTTGCTGCTTATGCTATTTGGCATGCAGGTAGTTCTGTTTGGTAGTTTTACCAGGTTGGCACCTTAATTTTAGGTATGCCGGGTGCTGTTCTGGCATGCCCTCCTATACCCTTCATTCAATCAGTGTGGTTCCTCTGGATCAATGGTAATGGTTGAGTGCACAATATGCTGGCCCCTGAGGTTACAGATTGTGCTGGAATAGGTTCTACTCCTGTTGATGTCCTACAAAGCCTCATAGATGTCTGGTTTTGAGTTCCTATATCTGTTCCAAGTCTGTCCCTTTTAGCCGATGTTAGTGCCACTCAACACAATGGAGGGTATTCTCAAGTTTAAGATGAGGCTCTGTCTCCACAGGACTGTGCGGTGGTCGCTCTTATCAATCCTGTCACGGACAGGTGCCTCTGCAGCTGGGAAATTGGTGACAATGACACCAGCTATGTTTTTCCCCTTCTGTTGGTTGCGTCAGCATCTGCTGCAGTCCCAGAAAGGCAACTTTGTCCTTAAGGACCCGACCAGCTTGATTGGTAGTCCTGCTGTGAACTACTTCTGATGGGGGGCATTGAGTACACTTATTGCCATTTACACTCTGTGCTTACTCCAAGTGCTGTTCAACATGGAGTTTTTTATTAAAATTCACTGTTGGGATGTGGAAATCGCTGGCTGGACCAGCATTTATTGCCCATCCCTAATCTCCCTGAAGGCAGTTCAGAGTCAACCACATTGCTGTGGGTTTGGAGTTGCATGTCATGCAGATCAGGAAAGCATGGCAGATTTCCGTCCCGAAAGGACATAAGTGAACCCAAATAATCAGCAATGGTTTCATGGTCATCGTTCAACTATTAATTCCAGATCATTATTTAATACAAATTCCACCATTTGCCATGGCAGGATTCGAACGCAGGTCCCTGGAATGGTGTCTGGGTCTCTAGATTAATAATCTAGTGATAATACTGTTGCTAGTTCATCAATTGAGGGAGGATGGTCCATGGCATTCAGCAGGAGCCATGTGTCTTCCAGGCGTCAGAGTCAATGTTGTACTCCCAGGTCAATTACTGCGATCAGAATAGCACTGTGCTGCCACGTCTGTCCTGCTCCTGGGACAGGCCTTCACGAAGGACAGTGGCGTGTGTCACTTGTCTATAAGGTAGATTCTATGCATATGATGCTGTTTCTTGACGAGTCTTTGAGCCATCTCTCCAAATTTTGCCACTCGCCCCGAGATATTAGTAAGGAGGAGTTTATGGAATTGATGGGGCTGATTCTGCAGTTGTCTTTCCTAGTTCCTTGGTAGATACCAAGTGGTCCACCCAGTTTTGTTGCTTTGTTGAGACTTTGCACTGATTTGCAACTGAGTGGCTTGCTGAGGTTGGCAAATTTCTTTCCCTGAAGGACATTAGGATTTTTTTTCTTTTTCTGCCATTAGCAATGGTTCCATGGCAAACAGTTGATTCTTAATTCCAGTTTTTTTTTATTGAATTCAAATTCCACCATCTGCTGAGATGGGATTCAAACCCAGATTTCTGTCGTACATTTTAGTATTCCGGATAAAAGTTAATTCATCAGGTTTGTTCATTCAATTTTGAATATCTCTAACACGGGCTTTTTTTTTTTGCAAACCATTGTCCATCATCCTGTCTCCTCCATCCTCCCCTCCAACAAGTGAGGGAGACACATAGAAACTCCATGTCACTAAGATTGAGACAATCCAAATTGGATGCCTCTGCTGCTTCCCTCTCTTCCACGAGCCCACCAAACCAAATTGCCTTGCACGTTGCTCGTTGTTTTAGTCCTAAACATGCATCTTTCTTCAGTCTTGTGTCAAGCCTTATCAGAGCTCGTCTTAATCGTTTGCCCTATTCCTGCTAAACCACAAACATTCTAAGTCTCTCTTATTTCTCCTCCTCCTCTTTGCTTCTGCCCCTATGCCAGTTCAGATACTGTCCTTGTTCTGTCTGCTCCTCTTTTCTGGTTATGTCCATCTCATCCATTCTGTTTAAAACCAATATTTGACTTCACTGTCACTGTATAATCCCACTCCATCTCTATTCTCTTTTTCCTTTCACTATATCTTGGCCCTTCTTTGCCATGTATCAAAGACCTGCAGTTCTGGTCAGTGACATGAAGTCCCAAGGTGGAAATTCCTAGAAACCCAAATAGATTTCTCTCTGAATCGATGACTGACCTCCATAAGGGATAATGTGTAATAGGGACAATGCACGGTTATCTTCGGCCACAATGTGGGGATGTTGTGACTTTCTACCCGGACTGACAGTGATGGATTTTATGAATTTGTGTTATAGGCCTGTAATCTTTTTTATGATCAGTCATGAGTGTACATTTTATCATCCTAAAGTGTTTCTTTTGTCAACACCTCTATCAATGGTCCCCTCAAAATCCTTTGTTACAAGAAGAACAATCTGTTTTCCCAAGCACCTGATTCCCCAATGACTATTTGCTGTTTATAAGACACTCGTCTGGATTGTGTTGGAGCATTTTCTGCTTCCCTGCATGAGTTCAACCCCAACACTATTAGAAAAAGTGAACATCCTCCAGATGAAGCACTGTGTCAGAGTGGTGTCCCATCCACCACATTCAACATTCCCCTCTACACCACTGAGGCACAGTGGCATCACTGTGCCAAAAGTAAAGTCACCGTAGTCCTGCCTGACCATAGGGCTGGTTTAACCTGAAGATTACCGCACCGCAGGTGAGGGGAGAGTTTGAGAAGGAGTCCATCTATTATAGATGGATATTCTCTATGTAAGGTAATGCCCAAGTCACATGAAAGAATAATGTAAAAAAAACCAGCCCTAACCATGCAACTAAAAACCCTCTCCCTACAAACCATTCTGTTAAATCTCCTCTGCCCCCTATCAGGGACCCTCCCGTCCTTCACAGTGTGTGGGGGATCTTTGGTTTGCACAGACTCAGCTCGTCTCTGTTCCTGTCTGTGATGTCATCATGCTGTGACAATGGCACTGAACCTCACTGTCTGTGAGGGTGGTAGGCACAGAGATCCTCATAGCGTTTAAGGCATATTTAGATGCCCACTTGTGATGCCAACGCAGACAGGTCTATGGGCCAAGTGCTGGAAAATTAGATTAGAATAGTTAGGTAATGGTTTTTAACTGGCAGAGGCTGGATGGGCCGCAGAGCCCCTTTCTGTACTGTCGGCCTCTGAGACATTTCACAAAAGATGCCAAGCAATATTTCAAGCGATTTGTTTTTTTTCAGGAAAGGAGATGTTAGAATAGATGACTCATAAATGGTTAATGTTTTTGGGATACAAGTGAGGTATAGAGATGAAGCGGTTTACCAAGAAATTCTGGAGCTTGAATCCCAGGAAATTGCACGTGCTGCCATCAAGTGGAGGAATAAAAATGGGGCATCATCATTAGGACTGTATTAGAGGAAGGGACATATTGAGATTTGTGAGGCTGGAGGATATTAGAGACAGGAAGCGTTCTGAGACTGGAGAAGATTTAAAAAGTCGGGAAAGTGTGAGATTGGAGGAAGTTACAGAAATGGTGAGGATTGAGAGGCTGGAGGAGACCTCAAACAAAAGGAGGTTTGTGACGGTAAAGGCAATTACAGCAAAGCAAGTTTATGAGCTGGAGGAATTTAGAGCTAGAAGGGTGTTGAGGGTGGAGGAGATTAGAGATGAGGTTTGAGAGATGGTGAGATTTCTGAGGCTAGAGGGGGATTCCAACAATAGGCAGGTTGTGAGGCTGGGGAGAGATCCCAGTGATGGGAAAGGTGGTAAGGCTCGAGGGTGGAGCCTGCAATAGTTTAGGCTTAAGGGTCATTCTCATGATAGGGAGGGTAGTGAGGGTTGAGGTATGATTGCTGCGATAGTGAGTGTGGTGAGGCTGCAGGGTGGATTATCGTTTAAAAGGCACAGTGGTGTACTTACAGCACACAGTGCAGTAGTGAGAGAAAGTGGTCCACCGCAACTTTCTCCAAATCAAATGAAAATGGGTAATCAATATTGCTGCTTGGCCTGCTGGGTTCATCCAGCTCCACACTTTGATATCTAAAATTATGATGGGTTTTTGGTTTGGAGAGAGCTAGCATAAGCTCAGATGATTCTCCTTTGGGCTGATTAGCAATGATTTAGTTGAGTAGTAGGTTTGTTTCCAGGATATTACTTTACAGAGAGGGAGAAAAGTTATTAACATCATGGCAATATTTGGCAACTGCAGAGTACAACATTCAGATAATTAGGAAATAATGCAGGGTGAAAACTTGAAGATAACTTGTCTCGGCAAGTTCCCGGGATCTGGAACAGTCTGAGTGACAGCTGGATGCAGATTCAGCAGTAATTCCCAAAGATTTGGGATTTAACGTTTTTGTTTCAAGGAATGATCAAGAGGACTGTGGACAAATAGCAGGGGAATTGGGTCAGATTTGCAACACCTCTAGAATGAGTGAAGCCTTTGACCTGGTTCCACATGGTAGACTAATCAGTAAAGTTAGATTTACATGTGATTCAGGAAGAGCTTGCTAATTGGAAACAAAATTGGCTCATTTGTAGGAGAGAACGCGGTGCTGGAGGATTTTTCAGAGTGGAGTTCTGTAACCAGCGTGTTCCACAGCATTCAGTACAGGGTCCACTTTTGTTTCTCATTTACACTCACAATTTGGATGAGAATTTAAGGGACAAGATGAGTAAGTTTGCAGATGATACTAGAATTGGTGATATAGTGGTTAGTGAAGGTTATTTCAGATGATGGTGACATGTTAATCAATTGGGTCAATGGGTTGAGGAGTAGAAGATGAAGCTCAATTTGAATAAATGTGAAATATTGTAGTTTGGTAAAATGAACAAGGGTGGGACTAACACAATTGATGGTTGCACCCAGTGTAGTGTTATGGAACAGAGAAATGCTGAAGTTTATGTAGACAGGCAGACGGGGTGGTTAGTAAGTAGTTTTGCACACTTTGTTTCATTGCTCAGACCTTTGAGTATAGGAGTTGGGCTGTTGTGTTGAGGTTGTACAGGACATTGGTGAGGCTTCATTTGAGGTATTGGGTGCTGTTCTGGTCACCCTGTTACAGGAAGTACATGATTGTTAAACTGGAGACAGTTCAGAAAAGACTAGCTGGGATGTTGCCAGGAATGGAGGGCTTGATGATCAAAATAGACTGCCAAAGTTAGGACTTTCCTCACTGGAGCATAGGAGGTTTCAGGGTGACCTTACAGATGTTCATAAAAAAACGAGGGGCACAGATTATGCGAATATGAAGGTTTTTTCCCCCTAGGTTGGGTGATTTCAAGACAAGGGGGCATGTGTGTAAGGTGAGAGGAGAAAGACATCCTTAAAGACATAAGGGACAGCGTTTTTATTTTTAGAGTTGTTCATGTGTGGAACGAACTTTCAGGAGGTGGTGGATACAGGTACAGTCACACTGTTTAAAAGACATTTGAATTAGGACATATATAAGAAGTTTAGAGGGATATCCACCAGAGGCAGGCAGATGGGATCAGTTTAAATATAAAACTTAAATATTTAACATACATTTCAAAATTATAAATTGGAGTAAGGCCAACTTTGACAGTATTGGGCCAGAACTTCCAAAACATGATCGGGAGAGGTAATATGCAGGTAAAGGAATGCTTGGAAAGTGGGAGGCCTTCAAAAATAAAAAAAAATGGGGAGAAGTCCAGAGACAGCATGTTCCTGCTCATGTGAAGGGCAAGACTGGCAAATGTGGGGGCTATTGGATGACTGGAGAAATTGAGGCTGTGGTCAAGAAAAAGAAGGCAGCTCAAAATAGGTATTGACAGCAGGAACTGGGTCAATCCCTCGAAGTATAAGATCAACAAGGCTGTGTGTGGAAATGCAGGCTGAGACAGTGAATGAGTATTTTGCATTAGTATTTACTGCAGAGTGGGATATGGAAGCTAGAGAGCTTGGAGACACATAATGAGTCGTGAAAAGTGTTCAGATTACAGTGGTCTCAGTGCTGGACATCTTAAAATGCATAAAGGTGGATAGGTTCCTGGCACCTGATCAGGTCTTCCCCACAAACTCTGGGAGAAGCTAGGGAAGTAATTGCTGGTCCCCTTGCTGAGAGATTGGCATCACTGATAGACACTGGTGAGGTGCCAGAAGGCCGGGTGGCTAATGTGGTGCCATTCTTTAAGGAAAAGCCAGAGGATTATCGACCGTTGAGCCTGATGTCAGTGGTGAGTAAATTTTTGGAGGGGATTCTGAGGGACAGGATTTACATGTGTTTAGAGAAGCAAAGACTGATTGGGGATAGTCAACATGGCTTTGTGAGTCGGAAATCTTGTCTCACTAACTTGACTGAGGTTTATTTTTGAAGAAGTGACAAAGAAGATTGAAGAAGGCAAAGCAGTGGATATTGTCAATTATGGACTCAAGCAAGGCATTCACCAAAGCACCACATGATGGACTAGTGAGCAAGTTTAGATCAAATGGAATCCAGGGAGCGGTAGCTATTTGAAACAAAATTGGCATGAAGGTAGGAGACAAGATCATGGTGGGTTCTTTTTTCGGTCTAGAGGACGATGAACAGCAGTGTGCAGCAAGGATTGGTGCTGGGTCCACTGCTTTTTTATCATTGATACAAATCACGTGGAATGAATATTGGAGGAATGGTTAGTAAGGTTGCAGATGACACTAAAATTGTTGGTGTAGTAGACAGCAAAGGAGTTTACCTCCAAGTACAATGGGAATGTAATCAGATGGGTTGATGGGCCAAGGAGTGACAGAAATCAGTTTAGTTTGGATAAATGCGAGCGATTGCATTATGGTAATGAAAATCAGGGCAGGGCTTAAACACTTAATGATGAGGCCCTGGGGACTGTTACACAACAGAGACTCCTTGGGGTGCAGGTGCACAGTTCCTTGAAGGTGAATGGCAGGTACAGAAGGTAGTGAAGATGATATTTGCTATGCTTGCATTTACTGGTCAGTGCATTGAGTGTAGGAGTTGGGAGGTCATGTTATAGGCTGAATAAGGCATTGATTATGCTGCTTTTGGAATACTGTGTTCAGTTCTGGTCTCCCTGTTATAGGAATGATGCTGTTAAACTGGGCAGGGTGCAGAAAAGATTTACAAGGATTTTGCAAGAGGTGGAAGTTTTGAGTTGTAGGGAGAGGCCGAATATGCTGAGGCTATTTTCCCTGGAGCACTGAGGGCTGACAGGTGACCTTTATAGAGGTTAATAAAATTATGGGTGGGGCGTAGGGTGAATGGCCAAGGTTGTTTACTTAGGGTAGGGGAGACTAGAACTAAACACATTGGTTTAAGCTGAGAGGGGAAAAAAATTTTAAAAGGGAAAGTGGGTGGTGCCTGTGTAGAATGAGCTGCCAGAGGAACTGGTGGAGGCTGTGACAATTAAAATATTTAAAAGGTATCTGGATGGATATGTGAATATGAAGAAGGGTTCAGAGGAATATGGGTCAAATGCTTGCAAATGGAATTAGATTAATTTAGGATATCTGGTCAGCATGGACAACTGGGACCAGAGGATTGTTTTGTGCTGTACAACTCTGACTAAGCTTTTTTTCTTTTCATTTCAGGTTTCCGCAATTATACTTCTGCACTATTCTTGATCTTTCAGAGGAATCGAAAGGTTGAGTTGCAGATCTATACAATGCCTGTACTGCCTCCCTGGCTCTCCCACCTCTCTCTCTTGGTAGTTTTGTGCAAACACTGACTGGATGCCTTGCCTGGAGGATATTTTGTTCTAATAATCCAGCATATTCCCCAAGTATCACTCCACAAAGGGCCTGAGGATTTCTCAGTTTCACAATCTGTGTGTTCTTCTGGTTCTTCACTCACTGCACTTGTTTTCTGTTTGAAAGCTTAGGCTGCAACTGGAGAATTCAAACAGGAACACATCCAGATCTGACAGTCACTTTGTTTATCACAACCCAATTATCTCAGGATTTTGAACACTGAAGGGAAAAGCAGCATTCACACTGGGGAGAAACGCACATGGTCTGTGAAGATTCATCTGAAATGTCCTCATACCAGCGCAGTGACACTTGGGAGAGACTGTGGAAATGTGCAGATTGCAGGAAGGAATTTCTTAATCCAGACCAGCTAGGAACTGACCACCAGAGTCACACTGGAGAGAGACCATTCACCTGCTCTGATTGTGAAATGGGATTCATTAGTCATCTAACCTGCTTAAATACCAGGGAGTTCACACTGGAGAGAAACCACTTACTTGCTTGGAATGTAGGAAAGCATTCACTCAGACACCTCGACTGCTGATACAGCAGCGAATTCACACTGGAGAGAGACCACTGGCCTGTTCTGTGTGAGGGAAAGGCTTTGCTGTGTTGAATTTCCTGTTGATACACCAGCGACCTCACTCTGGGGAGTGACCATTCATCTATTCCCAGTGTCGGAACGGAGTCCCATGTCACGGAGCTGCTCAGGATGAACCTCGACAAATACCACTGCATCCCCCTCCAGACCTCCTGTGCATAGGTACACTCCAGAAGGATGTGATAGACAGTCTCGGTTTCACCCCCCCCCCCCACCCCCCCCGCCACAGCATGTGGTGGCGCAGAGATTCCAGGCGTGCATAAAGGATCTCACTGGCAGAGCCCCTCTCTCAGCCAGCCAAGCAATGTCCTTGTGCTTGTTTGAAAGTTTTGGATGAGGCATTCTGCCAAAGTCGTCTGGCAGTCTGCGTGGGGAACCACACAACGGGATCCACCCTCTCCTTTTCCCAAAGGGTCTTGAGGATTTTACGTGCTGACCACTGCCTGACGGCCTTGGGGTCAAAGTTCTTTCCCTTCAAAAATTTCTCCACGAAGGACAGGTGGTACGGGACATCCAACTACTCGGAGCGTTCCGCAGCAATGAGGCCAGGCCCATCCTTCGCAACACCGGGGACAGGTAGAACCTCAGTAAGTAGTGACACTTGGTGTTTGCGTACTGAGGATCTACGCACAGCTTGATGCAGCCGCACACAAACGTAGCCATCAGGGAGAGGGTGGCATTCAGTACGCCCTTTCCCCTGTTTTCCAGGTCTTTGTACATGGTGTCCCTGCAGACCCGGTCCATCCTCGATCCCCAAATGAAGTGGAAGATGGCCCGCGTGACTGCAGCGGTGCAGGTCTGGGGAATAGGCCAGGCCTGCACCACATACAACAGTACCGAAAGCCCCTCGCACCTGACAACCAGGTTTTTACCCGCGATCCAGAGGGACCGGAGCGTCTACCTGCCCAGCTTCTGCTTCAGTTTAGTGATGCGCTCCTCCCAAGTCTCAGTGCACGCCCCAGCTCCACCGAACCAAACACGCCACACCTTCAGGTAGTCTGTCCTGATGGTGAAGGGAATGAAGGAGCAGTTGTCCCAGTTCCCGAAGAACATGGCCTCTCTCTTGCCCCTATTGACGTTGGCACCCGAGTCCAGTTCAAACTGGCCGCAAATGTCCAACAGCCTACTCGCCAATCGGTGCAAAAGACGGCGAAGTCGTCCATGTACAGGGAGGTCTTGATCTGCAGGTCTCTGCTGCCTGGGATAATCATGCCCTTCAGGCTCACGTCCTTCCTGATGGATGCGGAGAAGGGCTCCATACAGCGCACGAACAAGGCAGGAGAGCGCGGGCAGCCCTACCTGACTCCAGATCTGACGGGAACACTGTCCGATTCCCACCCGTTGATCGAGACTGCGCTAATGATGTTGGTGTAGAGCAGCCGGATCCAATTGCGGATGCCCTCCAAACCACAATTTGGAGAGGACGTCCCTCATGTAAGCATGAGAGACCCTATCGAAGGCCTTCTCCTGGTCCAGGCTGACAAGGTAGGCGTCCACCCTCCTGTCCTGCATGTAGGCGATCGTATCCCTGATGAGCGCGAGGCTCTCGGCGATCTTCCTGCCTGGCACAGCACAAGTTTGGTGAGGGTGAATCACCGAATCCAGGACAGACCTGACCCGGTTGATATGACCTTGGCCAGGATTTTGTAAAACACGTTCAATAATGAAATGGGATGCCAATTCTTAATTTCTTCCCTCTTCCCCCTTGCTCTTGTAAATGAGGGTGATGATGCCCTTCCTCATGGACTTGCACATTTCCCCTGCCCGAAGCGCACTATCGTACACCTCCAGCAGGTCCTGGCCGACCAGGTCCCACAGAGCGGAATACAGCTTAACTGGTAAGCCATCACTCCCAGGACTCTTATTCCTCTCAAAGGACTTCAGGGCTCTGGTCAGCTCGTCCAGGGATATCTGCCGGTCCAGTCTCGTCCCGCTCCACGGAGCGGACCCTGGACTGGAGGATTATCCTGGAGGCCTCCGCAGTGAAGAGGGAGGTTTGCTGGCCCCTCACCTCGCGGAGGTCTTCTGTGACATCAACCCCCATCGACTGCAGAAGGAGCAGGTTCTGCATCCTTTTCTGGAGTCGCGACAGCTTTCCCTGCCTCTCACACTCTCTCGCCGCGTTAACACCCTTGAGGACAAAGAACTTCTTGATATTCTCCTTCACCGTCTTCCACCAGTTGCCCGGACACTTGGAGTTTCACGGTTCTCCAACCAGCGTACTCCCTCTTAAGCTCCTCGACGTTCTCTGGGGTCAACAGTCATGTTGAGCTTCCACGTCCCCTTGCCAGCCGGCTGGTCATCCTGTAAATGACAGTTGGCCAGCAGGAAGCAGTGGTCAGAGAAGAACACCGGCTCAACGCCGGTGGACCTGACCAAGAACACTCGCAACACAAATAGCAAGTCTCTCCTTGAGCGGATAGACCCGTCTGGCTGCGATCAGGTGTATCTCCGCTGCACTCCATCTGCAGGGGTGCTGAAGACGTCGAGCAGCTTGGCGTCCTTCGCCGTGCCCATCAGGAGTTTAGATGTGACGTCCAGTTTACTCCCCCCACCCGCTGTTCCCACGCTGGATCTTCCATCTGCATCGATGATGCAGTTGAAGTCTCCGCCCAGGACAACGACGTGGATGTAGCCAGCAGGGGTGGAAGCCGCTGTAGGACGGCCAACAGTTCACTCTGTACTGCTGGGGCGTACACGTTGATCAGCCTCGGGGGGCATTCCTGTAGGTGACATCAGCCACTAGGAGGCACCGCCCCCCCGAACTTGAGAGATGAAGTTGCGCCCCAGCAGCAGAATAGCCAGGCCTGAGGAGCGACCAGATCTAAGGCCCACAGGTCCAGGCACCCGACCATTTCCCGTACCTTCTGAGGTGCAGTATCCCACAGAACGTCTTGACAGTTGTCAGGTAGGCCAACATGGACACACATCTTGTGGTGGACTTGACACTGCGCATGTTAACGCTCACAACTCGTACCCCCATTGTGGGCAGCGACCGCAGTACCCTCCCCGAGGCCAAGATCCAGCCCCTCCATCTGTCCCTTCAGGCCCATTTGCCCGGGCAAACTGCTGGACGCTCTCCTGGCTCGGAAGCCGCCCGTGCTGCCTTCCGGGTGGCATCCCCCTGTCAGGTGTATTGGAGGCAGGAGAGTCTGGCTGTGGGTCAGGTTGGGGGCACGCTTCCTGCCTGCAGGTTCCAGGGGGCCCTCCACGGCCCCAGCGGCACGTGGCTGGGTGTCGGAGGGAATCTCAGGACCCCTCCTGTTCCCTGGAAGCGGGGTGCTGCTTTCCTTCTCCGCTGGAATTCTTTAGCTTCTGCTTTGGGCGGGCCTCCTCCGCATCCCCCTCGTCAGAGGAGCTCTTACAGCCCCCCCTGTAGCTGTCTCTTCCCGCCTGATGGTTGCGGTGCTGGGGCCCTCTGGTGCACCTTCCTCCTCACCTTCCAGACCGTCGTCCACTCCCCTGGGTCACCTGTCGCCTCCTTCATCGGCTCCGGGTTGTCGATGGGGAGCGGAGCCTGCAGGGGCGCTTTGCTGGCCTCAGGTCCATCTTGTGGGGCTGGTCCCTCCTGCACACTAGGGGGGTCCTGGCAGGGGCCAGGTGCCTTCCTCTCCTCCGGTGGGGGGGGGGGGGGCATGCCCCGCATTGCCCCTGCTGGCGACCTGGACGTAGGTGGTCCCCCGCCGTGGGCATGCCCTGTAGAGGTGGCCTGCTTCCCTGCAAAGATCGCAGCTTTTTTTTCCTTTTTGGCAATCCTTTGCAACGTGCCCCTCCTCCCTGCAGTTCCTGCAGATGGTCGCTTTGCAGTCGGCCGTCACGTGACCTGACCTATCACAAGCATGGCAGACTTTGGGTTGCCCTGTGTAGGTCAGGTAGCCCTTGCTCCTGCCGATCGCGAAGCTGGATGGTGGGTGTACGACATTCCCGTCCTCTGCGTCACCCTGACCGCCTCTTACTGGTCCAGATGCCAAAGGGGTCCATGATGTCAGTTAGGTCCCGTTCCACCTTCATGTACCTTCCAAGGAAGGTCAGGACATCAGCTGCTGGCACGGGGGCAGCACGGTGGTGCAGTGGTTAGCACTGCAGCCTCACAGCACCGGGGACCCAGTTTCGATTCCCACCTCGGGTGACTGTGTGGAGTTTGCACATTCTCCGTGTCTGTGTGGGTTTCCTCCGGGTGCTCCGGTTTCCTCCCACAGTCCAAAGATGTGCAAGCTAGGTGGATTGGCCATGCTAAATCGCCTGTAGTGTTCAGGGATGTATGGGTTATAGGGTATGGGTCTGAGTGGGATGCTTCAAGGGGACGTGTTTCCTTGTTGGGCCGAAGGGGCTGTTTCCACACTGTAGGGAATCTAATCTAAACATGTGGGTTGTACATGTGTACAGTGACCATACGGGTCATCTGCACTGGCATCACGATCAGGACAGCGGTCAGTGCAGAGAGGGGGCCCTCACCTCCTTTTTCCTTTGAAAACATCTAGGAAGCGCTCGCAAAGCTTGGCACTCCTGAAGGTTACATCGTAGAAACCTCCTCCAGGGAAATCCTACAGGCAGTAAATGTCCGTGTAGCGAACCCACAACAGTCCAAAAGAACCCTCTTCACAAAGAAGGTGCAGTCCACAGGTACACCTTCATCCACCTTCTTCACGGAAACGCGGATGGTGTTCCGGACCCCCTGATCCGGGGCATGAGCACTTGCCGCAGCCATCGTTGCAGGTTTGCTGTTCCCCTGAACCAGTGTTAGGCCAAAGTCAGGATTAAGATCCACCAGTTGCAAGGGTGCACAGCCAACCCGACGTCTTCTTTCCACCTCCAACACAGTCACTCTATCCTCTTCTCAGTCCACAATGATAAGAACAGGTATTAACACACACTTGATCTTAGCTTAAGAGGCCAAGAAGCAATGCCATTGTAATGCTGGACTACATTAGGTCCCAGTTACCTTTTCATATTTTCCATCAACCTGATTGAGTGCAAAGACTTGTAAATCACTGCTGACAGCTTTTACTGTTGTTCCCGTACTCCTGGGCTTCCTAACCGGGGAAAACAGTCGGTTTACACCAGTACTTTTTCGAGACCTTTTCTATAAGTGGTACATTTCCCATGATCTACATTCAATCAGATGAGGTAGGGCAGAGCTGATGTCACTAACAAGCCTCGTCAACCTGTTCCGTGACTAGCAGCAGGTCAGTGAGATTGCAGCGACAATCGGTACAGAATCGCACACCTGAGAATGTCCCAGCACAGAGGAAGGTGCTTCAATCTGTCATTGACTGCATCAGCTGCCTGTACGAGTAACTTCACCAGTCCGACCCGCCATGGTCTTCCCGATGCCCTGTAAATCTCTCATCATTCAACTGTCTCCTGAGGGTCATGAATGATTCTGCTTCCAGCGCCCTCTCAGGCAGTGCGCAGCCAGCAGGAACAACTCGCTGAAGACATTGGGTCGACCTCCCTCGGTAAATATGACTCTTCATTGCAAAAAAGGTAAATCACCACCCCCTCTCTCCAAACGCATCCCACCCCATCTGTTTCTTTGGAATGTGTAACTGCCTGCAGTGTCAATATGCCTGCAGTTGCAAAAAGGGTCTGATTTTGTTTTGTTCTGTTCACTAAACAAACTGAACTGTTAGCAATGCAAAAAATTCCTGCCTCTTCCCAAATCAAATCGAAGCAAATACTTGAAACAAATTCTAATTCTAATTCTGATCAAGTAATATCACTGTCAGGAAGTAATTGTACATGTGTACAGTGACCATACGGCTCCTCTGCACCGGCATCACGAACAGCAGGACTGGATCACAATTATAAACAGAATTTCTTAGACTAATCCATCTGACCTGGAACATTATGAACTGTGGTCCCCAAACCACTCCAACATCCCTAACATCACTCCCCTCCCTTCATGGATGGTGGATATTAATGTCAGTACATTGAATAAGTCACAAATGGTTTGGCTTCGACTCCAAACTTTCCAATTACAATCGGGTAATTTAGAATTGCAAATTAAGATCCAAGAGCTGTCGAGATGTAAAGGATGGAAACAGACTGATTGCTGCAACTTGTCTATTCGAACCAGATATCCTAAATTATTTTAGTCCCATTTGCCAGCATTTGTCCTGTATCCCTCTGTCCCCTTCCTAGTCATTTACCAATCCTGATGCTGTTTAAGTGTTGTGATTATACCACCTCCTCCATACATGCAGCATTCTGTACATGTAAAACTGTCCCTCAGGTCCCCTTTAAATCTTTTGCTTCTCAAATTAAACCCATGCTGTCAGGTTTGGATTCCTTTCCCTGAGGAAAAGATATTACCGATTCATCCCATCCAAGCCCCTCATGATTTTATAAACCTCTGTAAGGTCACGCCTCAGCCTATGGCATTCCAGGGGATCAGCCCTGGCCTATTCGGCGTCCTCTCCTTGTAGCTCAAACCATTCAATCCAAGCACCATCCTTGTAATTTTTTTTTCTGAAATCTTTCATTTGAACAACTTTCCTGCAGCAGGAAGATTATAACTGAATGCGACTTTTTGAATAATGCAATGTTCTGTACATCTGCATCATAATGTCCAAACTCCTATACTCAATACGTTGATCAATAAAAGCAAGCATGCCAAATGCCTTCTTCACCACCCTGTCTAACTATGACTCCGCTTTCAAGGAACTATGCATCTGCACCCCAATGTCTCTGTTTGGTGACACTCCGCAAGGCCCTACCATTAACTTATAAGTCCTGCCCTAGTTTGCCTTACCAATTCGCATCACCTCACATCTATCTAAACTCTATCTGCCGCCCATTGGCCCATCTGATCAAGGTCCCGTTGTACTCTGAGATAACATTCTTCACGATCCATGACAACATGAATTTTGGGGCCATCTGCAAACTTACTAACCATCCCTCCTGTGCTTCTATCTAAAGGATTTATATAAAATTATGGATAAGCAGTGTCCCAGCACTGATTCTTGTGACACACCACAGGTCACAGGTCTCCGGTGAGAAATATAACACTCTACCGTCACTCTGTGCCTCCTGCCTTCAAGCCAGTCTTGGATCCAAACCACTAGCTTCCACTGGATTCCATGTGATCTAACCAGTCTACCATGAGGAACCTTTTCAAACACCTTTCTGAAGTGCATCCAAACAATGTTTACCCTCTCTGTCTTCACCAATCTTCTTTGTCGCCTCTGCAAAATACTCAAGTTAGTGGGCCATGAATTACATCACACACAGACATGTTGACAATCCATAATCAGTCCTTGCAATTCCAAACGCATATAAATCCTCTCCCTGAGTCTGAAACAAACATGTCATAACTATGGTGAAATACTTCACCCCAAGATGAGTTTTCAACCACATATCCCCACCATCACCAAGACTGCCACCTTCGTGGCATCACCTGGTTCCGCCTCGTCTGCTCATCTGCTGCTGAAACTCTGATCCATTCCTTTGTTACCTCTGGGCTTAATCTTTACACACTCCTCACTGTCCTCTCACATTCCCCTCTCTGCACTTGTCTAACTTCCTCTGCCTCTGTTCATGGGTGTATTTGAGCTCTGTTTAGTGTCTTATTGTTCCTTCCATTAACTCTATCTGAATGAGGTTTTACCACTGTCGATTCTCCCCACCATGTACTGCTGCCTTAGCAGCTTTAGCTTCCCACGTAAATTCCCACAATGCTGTAAGGGAAGGAGTTACAGGTTATTCACCAAGAGATGAAATCCTGAGGTGATTCTAAACTCTGCTGCCCATGTGAGTATTCACACCAGGGTTTGTTCACCCCCTACCCCCTTGTTCATGCAGATAAATGTTAAACTTTTCGTCATTCTGTTCAAATCTCTTGATAGAGAGGAGATTATCTCTGTGATGTCCACCTGCCCTCTAAGGGGAATTAGGCTGGCAAGTAAATGCTAACCCAGCCAGTGATGCCCACCCCCACCCCAAATATGAATTTTTCGAAATGCCCTTGCATTGCCTCCAATGCCAACCTCCTGGGCATTTTCGATTTTAACTGTCCCACATGTGGTCCCCCTTACCCTTTAGCTGCCAAGGCCACAAACTGAAATTTCCTCACTATTCCTCTCTCGTTCTCCACCTCAGTTTTGCACTTAATAATACTCCTCGAAAACAACACATTTGCCCATTAAACAATTTGTCACCTCCCTAATATCTTGTTATGTGACTGGGGGCAGAAGTTGCATCATAACACTCCTGAGGGAACAGCTTGGAAGTTTTCATTATGTGAAAGGTACTACATCGATATAAATTAATTGTTGTTGATTTGGACACGCATCACAGTCCCTTCATCATCACTTGGTGAATAACTACTTACCCAACAGCACTGTGGGAGCTACTGAGGGAAGATAATTGCCAGAAGCAAATGGTCAGGCAAAGTTCAGCTGGAAATACCTCATTTAAGAAGTTAATGGCAGTAACAATAAAATACCTATTCAGAGACAGTAAGAACTTCCGATCCTGGAATCAGTGATAACGCAGTGTGCAGCTGGCGGAACACAGAAGGCCAGGCAGCATTAGAGGAGCAGGAAAGCTGACGTTTTGAGTTGGGGCCTTATTCAGAATTTCTGAATAAAGTACCGAAGTCGGTTACACCCATTATTGGAGACAGAGGAGGTTACAGAATGGAAGAGAGTTAATCAGGGAGAGCAGAGATGAACCAGAACAATGGATGGTCACTGATTAGGAATTTTACAAAGCAACTTTTGACACTAGTCACATAATGAGACATTAGGTGGGTGACAAAATGGGTTGCACCAACACCAGAGTCAGATGACTGAGAACAGCACGTGAAGCAAAATTTGTACATGACTGGTGAAAGATACTGAAATAATTTCCTTGTCTTCAACTTTAAAATCAAATGCTGGAGTCAGCAGCTCAAAAGATATCAGAATCGCTGAGGTCAGAGGAAACCCACAGTTCAGGAAATGCCCAGGAATCAGGGTGATGTCACTGATCAATTGCCCGTGTGTGATAACATCACCCACTTGAACAAAGAGCATTTGGGTCTGCATCAACAGATGACACGCACAAAGGATGTGAGGGTCTGTGGAGTGATTGAAAGGAGATTGATCAGAATGATTCAAGAACTGAACGATATTAGTTGTAACTGAATGTTCTGCACAAAGCAAAGGAAACTGAGGTGATCTTTGAGAAGGATGTCTAGGTTTATGATAGATTTAGATAAGTTAGGTAAAGAGTAGCTGTTCCTCTTCACTGATAGTAAAATTGTTAGAAACACAGATTTCAGATTTTGGGAAATTGTCACTGGGAGATGTAAGGAAGGAACTTTGTGACTTTTATTTGACTCAATACTGACATTCAAAGACCAATAATATCCAGTGCTGAATGAATAAAGAACCAAGTGGCATGCTTAGATCTTGCTGCATCATTTGGTTTTGATTTTCTGATCTGCAAAGCCTTTTCTAACACTCTGAAGCTCTGAAATTCATTTCCTTCATCTGCTCAAACACTGTACTAGAAGTCAAAAACCTTGCTCCTGATTGAAACATGCAGGTTTTTTTTGAGAATTAACAGGTTGGATGCAGAAAGGTTGGTTCCCTTCTAGGACAGTCTAGGACCAGAATACCTCATATCAGAGTGGGGTTTAATATTTAAACCAGAGATGAAGAAGAAATTATTCTCTCAGACAGTTGTGAATTGGTGGAATTCTTTGCAGCAGAGGTTTGTTGCGGCTGGGCCAATAAATATATTTAAGGCTGAGATTGACAGATCTTTAAGCAAGAAAAGTATCAAGGGTCATGGCGAAAGGCAACAAAGTGCAGATCAGACAGGATCTCATTGAATGGCAGAGCAGAGTTGATGGTCTGAATGGTCTCTTTCTGTTTGTAAACTCAATGGTCTTGAAATGAGGCTGCAAAACTCTCAGCAGTAAAATGTGCAAAATGAAAAATGCATGGAACCCCTCAGAAAGCTGAACCAAGGTGAGACACGGAAAGGGCAACACACAAGTGATAGTCAATGTGGGTGATTGATCCGGAGTGATCTGTGTACCAGGGTAAACAGGAAAACTGGTCTTCAGCTCTCACACTGAACTCGGCTCAAAGTTTTGGCAAAGATCTATAGCTCAGTTTGTGGGTGTTTTGTTGACTTGTTCGCCGAGCTGGCTTGTTCTTGTTCAGATGTTTCATCACCATGCTAGGTGACATCATCAATAAAGCCTCCGTTGAGGCAGTGGTTTTCTCCTTCACTTGGAATTCATACTGTTTGCTCTGTTATGGTGAGTAGTGTCATTTCTGGTTTTGATCTGCGTGGGTTTGTATAGGGGTCCAATTCTTTATGTTTGCTGATTGCATGATGGGTGGAGAACAATGCCTCTAGGAATTCCTGTGCATGTCTATGTTTGGCTTGGGCTACTATGGTTACCTTGTCCCAGTTGAACTGATGGCCTTCATTGTCTGAGTGTCTCGATATTAAGGAGAGTTTGTCATTCCGTTTTGCTGCTATTTGAAGTTTTTGAATTCTCGTGTCTAGTTTCATTCCTGTCTGTCCGATGTCATGTTTGTGGTAGTCATTGCACGGCATTTTGTAAACCATGTTGGTTCTGCATGTTGTGGAAATGGGGTCTTTAATTCTAACAAGTGTTTGTCATAGAGTGGCTGTGGGCGTGTCCACCACCATGGTTCTGAATGGTCTGAGGAGTCCTGTTGTCAGTTCCAATATATCCCTGATGTATGACAGTGTGGCCAGTGTGTGAGGGCATACTGTATCCTGCTATTGTTGTCTGTTCAACGTCGGTAACCTCACCAGTTCCCTCACACAAGGAAGTAACCACTGCTGCAGAAGACCATATAATCCCAGTTCCCAGGCCTGGAATCAAAGAAACTCAGCTGCGAAGATACGACGGGAAATGGAGATGGCAATGAGCGCACAGGGTTAGTCTGTGGTTCCTGTGATGCAATCACTGAGCACGCAGTCCTTCCATGACAGTACAGAGATGCATGAAATGCCGAGGCTGTGAGCTGTACCTCACCTGGAAATGCTTTTATTGACATGGACCAGACGTTGTGGCATCAGGCTGTACAGAGCAATGTTCGTCAGCATGGAATTTGTTAAAAAAGCCGAGCTTTTTTTGTTAGATCTTGATCTGTCCCAGGGAAATGTCTCAAATATCAACTATATTAGAGATTGCTCTCCCACTCCCGAGAGAGACCCCTGCCTGTTAAATTCACTCTTTGTATGTCTATCTCTGTGTGTTTTAAAACTTGAATCTTATTTCATATTCACAACCTTTCCATCAGAACCAGTTGGATTTTCATGTGTTTGACACCATTAGGGAGAGGAAGTAAAAAAAACCTACAAGGCAGGAGAGTGAGAAAAGGATGATAGAGAGAATGGAGAATCATAGATGAATTTGAATGTCATTGTTCACAATTTGGGGAAAGTTACCACCCACAGATAAATAACAATAAGGCGTATAACAAAAACAGAAATTGCTGATGAAATTCAGTAGGTCTGACAGCATCTGCAGAGGGAAAGCAGGGTTAATGTTCCCAGTTCAGAGACCCTTCTTCAGAATGAAGAATGTAACTGTTGGTTTAGCGTTTACCAAAAGTTCAGTCAAATCATGAGCCTGTCCACCTGAGTGAGTTGCTGGTCTGCTTGGCCCCTTTGACATTATGTGTATGTTATTCGTACATTGCTGTGTGTGTGTGTGTGTGTGTTTTTTCCTGTCACATTCTGGTTGGTGTGACACTGTGGAACTATACAGCCAGCAAGGCCAGTCAATAAGTGTGCTTCAATTCAGAAGCAAGGAGGAAGTAACAATGTGTTTCAGCTGTGATTTACCTGGCAGGGTGTGGTGTAGTGAAAGCATACTGGGCCCAACACCCAGAGGTCACGGGATTGAAACCATTCACTGCTGTTTTCACCAACAAACTGATGTTTATTACCTCAGCAGTAGCAGCGAAGTTAATTGTGCTCACATTGTCTCTGCGTCAGCTTCTTGTCCCCAGCAACCACTTCAATCGGCATTAAACTGCATTTATCCTGACATGGACACACTGTAAGTGTTGCAAACATGCACCAGCTGATACTTTTCCCTTTCACTCACTCCTTTTCTCACCAGGAACTAACACAGGTGTCATGCTAGTGAGTTTTGAGAAGATATGTAGCTCAGGTTGAGGTTCTGGATGTGAGTTTGCTCGCTGAGCTGGAAGGTTAGTTTTCAGATGTTTCATCACCTTTTTTTTTTTTATTTGAAAAAATATACTTTATTCGTAAGATGTACAAAAAAATAAAACATATTTACACACCTACCCAGTCATGCAAGCCGCTCCGTTTTACCCAGGGGGTACATACACCAACTAAAGGAAAAAAAAAAACAAAACAGAAAAAAAAACAAAGCAAAGAAAATTCCCCAGCAGTCGTCACCCCGCACAGTCCCAGTTGGCCCCCTGACCAGTTGGGGAAGGCGCCAGCTGGGCCCAGTTACCAGATAGGATTCTTTTCCCTTTTCTGGACGAGGGGGCTCATACGGTGGTCTTTCCCCACCGCGCCTTGGCGGCGGCTGCCCCAAGCTTTAGCGCGTCCCTCAACACGTAGCCCTGGACCTTGGAGTGCGCCAGTCTGCAACACTCGGTCGGGGTCAGTTCTTTCAGCTGGCAGACCAGCAAGTTGCGGGCAGACCAAAGAGCGTCTTTCACCGCATTGATGGTCCTCCAGGCGCAGTTGATGTTGGTCTCGGTGTGCGTCCCCGGAAACAGCCCGTAGAGCACGGAGTCCCGCGTCACGGAGCTGCTCGGGACGAACCTCGACAAATACCACTGCATCCCCCTCCAGACCTCCTGCGCATAGGCACACTCCAGAAGGAGGTGATCAACAGTCTCGTCCCCCCCGCAGCCACCTCGAGGGCAGCGTGCGGTGGTGCAGAGATTCCGGGCATGCATAAAGGATCTCACTGGCAGAGCCCCTCTCACCGCCAGCCAAGCAATGTCCTTGTGCTTGTTTGAAAGTTCTGGCGATGAGGCATTCTGCCAAACGACTTTGGCAGTCTGCATGGGGAACCACACGACGGGATCCACCCTCTCCTTTTCCCGAAGGGTCCTGAGGATACTACGTGCTGACCACTGCCTGACGGCCTTGTGGTCAAAGGTGTTTCCTTTCAGAAATTTCTCCACGAAGGACAGGTGGTACGGAACGGTCCAACTACTCGGAGCGTTCCGCGGCAACGAGGCCAGGCCCATCCTTCGCAACACCGGGGACAGGTAGAACCTCAGTAAGTAGTGACACTTGGTGTTTGCGTACTGAGGATCTACGCACAGCTTGATGCAGCCACACACAAAGGTAGCCGTCAGGGCGAGGGTGGCGTTCGGTACGCCCTTTCCCCCATTTCCCAGGTCTTTGTACATGGTATCTCTGCGGACCCGGTCCATCCTCGACCCCCAAATGAAGTGGAAGATGGCCCGGGTGACGGCAGCGGCGCAGGTCCAGGTAATAGGCCAGGCCTGCGCCACATACAACAGTACCGAAAGCCCCTCGCACCTGACAACCAGGTTCTTACCCGCGATGGAGAGGGACCGGAGCGTCCACCTGCCCAGCTTCTGCTTAAATTTGGAGATACGCTCCTCCCAAGTCTTAGTGCATGCCCCAGCTCCACCAAACCAAACACCCAGCACCTTCAGGTAGTCTGTCCTGACGGTGAAGGGGATGAAGGAGCGGTCGTCCCAGTTCCCGAAGAACATGACCTCGCTCTTACCCCTATTGACTTTGGCACCCGAGGCCAGCTCAAACTGGCCGCAGATGTCCAACAGCCTACTCACCGACCGACGATCGGTGCAGAAGACGGCGACATCATCCATGTACAGGGAGGTCTTGACCTGAAGGCCTCCGCTGCCCGGGATAGTCACGCCCCTCAGGCTCACGTCCTTCCTGATGGAGGCGGCGAAGGGCTCCACACAGCACACGAACAAGGCAGGAGAGAGCGGGCAGCCCTGCCTGACTCCAGATCTAACAGGAAAACTGTCTGATTCCCACCCGTTGATCGAGACTGCGCTAACGATGTTGGCGTAGAGCAGCCGGATCCAATTGCGGATGCCCTCCCCAAACCCCAATTTGGAGAGGACGTCCCTCATGTAAGCATGAGAGACCCTGTCGAAGGCCTTCTCCTGGTCCAGGCTGACGAGGCAGGTGTCCACCCGCCTGTCCTGTACGTAGGCGATCGTATCCCTGATGAGCGCGAGGCTCTCAGCGATCTTCCTGCCCGGCACAGCACAGGTTTGGTCAGGGTGAATCACCGACTCCAGGACAGACCTGACCCGGTTGGCAATGACCTTGGCCAGGATTTTGTAGTCCACGTTCAAAAGTGAAATGGGACGCCAATTCTTAATTTCTTCCCTCTCCCCCTTCCTCTTGTAAATGAGGGTGATGATGCCCTTCCTCATGGACTTGCACATTTCCCCTGCCCGAAGCGCACTATCGTACACCTCCAGCAGGTCCTGGCCGACCAGGCCCCACAGAGCAGAATACAGCTCGACTGGTAAGCCATCACTTCCGGGAGTCCTATTCCTCTGCAAGGACTTGAGGGCTCTGGCCAGCTCGTCCAGGGATATCGGCCGGTCCAGCCACTCCCTCGTGCCGTCGTCTAAGACCTCCGTGATAGACGACAGGAACGACTCGGAGGCCGTGTTGTCCGTGGGCTTCGTGTCGTACAGTCCGGCATAGAAGGATCTGCTGATCCTCAAAACGTCGGGCCGAGACGACGTCACCGAGCCGTCGTCCTCCTTCAGCCGGCTAAGCACAGAGCTCTCTTTGTGCACCTTCTGAAAGAAGAAACGCGAGCACGTCTCGTCCTGCTCCACGGAGCGGACCCTGGACCGGAAGATTATCCTGGAGGCCTCCGCGGCGAAGAGCGAGGCTTGCTGGCCCCTCACCTCGCGGAGGTCCTCCGTGACATCGACCCCCATCAACTGCAGAAGGAGCAGGTTCTGCACCCTTTTCTGGAGTCGCGACAGCTTTCCCCGCCTCTCTCTTGCCTTCTGAACACCCTTGAGGACAAAGAACCTCTTGATGTTCTCCTTCACCGTCTCCCACCAGTCGCCTGGAGACTCAAAGAGGGGTTTCACGGTTCTCCAACCGGTGTACTCCCTCTTAAGCTCCTCGACGTTCTCTGGGGTCAACAGAGTCGTGTTGAGCTTCCACGTCCCCTTGCCGGCCGGCCGGTCGTCCTGTAAGTGACAGTCGGCCAACAGGAGGCAGTGGTCAGAGAAGAACACCGGCTCGACACCAGTGGACCTGACCGAGAACGTCCGTGACACAAACAGGAAGTCTATCCTTGAGCGGATAGACCCGTCTGGCCGCGACCAGGTGTACCTCTGCTGCGCTCCGTCTGCAGGGGTGCTGAAGACGTCGAGCAGCTTGGCGTCCTTCACCGTGCCCATCAGGAATCTGGACGTGACGTCCAGTTGAATCCCCCCACCCGCTGTCCCCACGCCGGACCTTCCATCTGCATCAATGATGCAGTTGAAGTCTCCGCCTAGGATGACCGGCCTGGACGTAGCCAGCAGGGGTGGAAGCCGCTGCAGGACGTCCAACCGCTCACTCCGTACCACTGGGGCGTACACGTTGATCAGCCTCAGGGGAGCATTCCTGTAGGTGATGTCAGCCACTAGGAGGCGCCCCCCCACCACCTCCTGAACTTGAGAGATGGTGAAGTTGTGCCCCCGCAGCAGAATAGCCAGGCCCGAGGAGCGACAGTCGTTACCCCCCGACCAGATCGAAGGCCCACAGGTCCAGGCGCCGGACCATTTCCCGTACCTGCCGAGGTGCGGTATCCCGCACTCCTGCAGAAACAGGAGGTCCGCCTTGATGGTGGTCAGGTAGGCCAACGTGGACACACATCTCGCGGTTGACTTGACGCTGCGCACATTAATGCTCGCAATTCGTACCCCCATTGTGGGCAGTGACCGCAGTACCCTCCCCAAGTCCAAGGTCCAGCCCCTCCATCTGTCCCTTCATGCCCATTGCCCGGGCTAACTGCTGGACGCTCTCTGGGCTCAGGAAACCGTCTGTGCTGCCTTCCGGGTGGCATCCCCCCGTCAGGGGTGCGGAGGCAGGAGGGTCCGGCTCCGGATCAGGCTGGGGACGTGCTGTTTCCTCCTTCCCGCCTGGAAGTTCCGGGGGGCCCTCCAGTGCTCCAGCGGCACTTGACTGGGTGTCGGAGTGAGCCTCAGGACGCCTCCCGTCACCTGGAAGCGGGGTGCTGCTTTCCTTCCCCCTCGAGACCTTTAACTTCTGCTTCGGGTGGGCCCTCTCCGAATCCTCCTCGTCAGAGGAGCTCTTATAGCCCCCCTGTAGCTGTCTCTTCCCTCCTGATTGTTGCGGTTCCTGGGCCCGTCGACGCACCTTCCTCCTCGCTTTCCGGACTGTAGTCCACTCCCCTGGGTCGCCTGTCGCCGCCTCCATTGGCTCCGGGTTGTCGGGGGGGATTGGAGCCTGCAGGGGTGCTTTGCTGGCCTCGTGGCCATCCTGCAGGGCTGGGCCCTCCTGCACGGCCTGGCCCTCCTGCACATTAGTGGGGTCCTTGCTGGGTCCTGGTGCCTTCCTCTCCTCCGGGGGGGCTGGCCCCGCATTTCCCCTGCCGGCGACCTGGGCATAGGTGGTACCCCGCCGCGGGCATGCCCTATAGAAGTGGCCCGCTTCCCCGCAAAGGTTGCAGCTTCTCTCTCGTGGGCAATCCTTTGCAAGGTGTCCCTCCTCCCTGCAGTTCCTGCAGATGGTGACTTTGCAGTCGGCCGCCATGTGACCTGACCTACCACAGGCATGGCAGACTTTGGGTTGCCCTGCGTAGGTCAGGTAGCCCCTGCTCCCGCCGATCGCGAAGCTGGACGGTGGGTGTGCGACATTCCCGTCTGCGCCCATCCTCAGCGTCACCTTGACCTGCCTCTTACTCGTCCAGATGCCAAAGGGGTCCACCATGTCAGTTAGGTCCCCTTCCACCTTCACGTACCTTCCGAGGAAGGTCAGGATATCAACTGCTGGCACATGCGGGTTGTACATGTGTACAGTCACCATACGGCTCCTCTGCGCTGGCATCACAAACAGTGGGACAGCGGTCAATACAGAGAGGGGGCCCTCACCTCCTTTCTCCTTGAAAACCTCCAGGAAGCGCTCGCAAAGCTTGGCACTCCGGAAGGTCACATCGTAAAAACCCCCTCCAGGGAAATCCTGCAGGCAGTAAATGTCCGCAGCAGCGAACCCACAACAGTCCAACAGGACCCTCTTCACGAAGAAGGTGCGGTCCACAGGTGCACCTTCATCCACCTTCTTTACGGAAACACGGATGGTGTTCCGGACCCCCTGACCTGGGGCACGAGCACTTGCCGCAGCCATCGTTGCAGGTTGGCTGCTCCCCTGAACCAGCGTTAGGCCAAAGCCAGCATTAAGATCCACTGGTCGCAAGGGTGCACAGCCAACCCGACGTCCTCCTTTCACCTCCAAGACAGCACTCTCGTCCTCTCAGTCCACAAGAGAGTGGGTCTTTATTGTGTTCGAGATGTAAGCTGGTTCACTGAGCTGTAAGGTTTGTCCCCAGATGTTTCGTCACCATTCCAGGTAACATCATCAGTGAGCCTCCGACGAAGCACTGGTGTTATGTCCCGCTTTCTATTTATCTGGTTAGGTTTCCTTGGGTTGGTGATGTCATTTCCTGTGTTGGTGATGTCATTTCCTATTCTTTTTCTCAGGGGATGGTAGATTGGCTCCAAATCAATGTGTTTGTTGCTGGCTTTCCGGTTGGAATGCCATGCTTCTAGGAATTCTCGTGCGTGTCTCTGTTTGGCTTGTCCTCGGATGGATGTGTTGTCCCAGTCAAAGTGCTGTCCTTCCTCATCTCTATGTAAGGATACTAGTGATAGTGGGTCATGTCGTTTTGTGGCTATTTGATGTTCATGTATCCTGGTGGCTCGCTTTCTGCCTGTTTGTCCAATGTTTGTCACAGTTCTTGCAGGGTATTTTGTAAATGAGATTTGTTTTGTTTGTTGTCTGTATAGGGTCTTTTAAGTTCATTAGCTGCTGTTTTAGTGTGTTGGTGGGTTTGTGGGCTACCCTGATGCCAAGAGGTCCGAGTAGTCTGGCAGTCATTTCGGAAATGTCTTTGATGTAGGGGAGAGTGGTTATGGTTTCTGAGCCCGTTTTGTCTGTTTGTTTGGGTTTATTGCTGAGGAATCGGCGGACTGTGTTCATAGAGTACCCATTCTTTTTGAATACGTTGTATAGGTGATTTTCCTCTGCTCTGCGTAGTTCCTCTGTGCTGCAGTGTGTGGTGGCTCGTTGGAATAATGTTCTAATGCAGCTTAGTTTGTGGGTGTTGGGATAGTTGCTCCTGTAGTTCGGTATTTGATCCGTATGTGTTGTTTTCCTGTAGATGCTGGTTTGAAGTTACCCATTGGCTGTTCGCTCTACTGTGACATCTAGGAATGGCAGTGATGCAATTGGTGAGCACATGGTCCTTCTACAAGAGTGTAGAGGTGTATGAAAGCAGGGTTAACGTTCCCGGTTCAGAGACCCTTCTTTCGAGCTCTTCAGAATGAAGAATGTAACTGTTGGTTTAGCGTTTACCAAAAGTTCAGTCAAATCATGAGCCTGTCCACCTGAGTGAGTTGCTGGTCTGCTTGGCCCCTTTGACATTATGTGTATGTTAATCATGCAGTGGTGTGTGCGTGTGTGTGTGCTGGATTGAAACCATTCTCTGCTGTTTACTCCAACAAACTGATGTTTATTACCTCAGCAGTAGCAGCGAAGTTAATTGTGCTCACATTGTCTCTGCACCAACTTATTGTTCCCAGCGACCACTTCAATCTGCATTTATCCTGACACGGACACACTGTAAGTGCTGCAAACATGCACCAGCTAAAGTGAGTGAGTCCCTTTCACTCAGTCCTTTTCTCACCAGGAACTAACACCGGTGTGATTGTCCAAATGACCTTCTCCTGTTCTGGGTTGATCTGAACAGTGGAAGTTATTCTCTACACTAAGGTAATGCAACAGGGAGATCGCAGTGCAGTGGTGACATACATCTAAGTAATCCCTGGGGACTGAGACACAGCAGCTGCTGGAGTTTAAATTCAGTGAATAAAATCTGGAAAGTAAACCTGAGTTTCAGAAACAGAGACCATGACTTTAATTTCCTGAAATCCCATTCATTTACGTCCCTTTGAAAGGGAAGTCCTTGCCTGGCCTGGCATACAAGTGGCTTGAGGCCCACAACAGCATGGTTGACCCCTAACCACCCTCTGACATCAGTGCAAGGTAAATTAGGGATGAACAACAAATGCTGTCCTGACCAGCGATACCCACATCCCATGGGAGAATAAGGAAGAATAAAAACATTCACAATGGAAAATTGGGCCTTCTGCCTGCATTGACTTGAATTCACCTCATCATCCAATCTGGACAGAGACAAGGACACCCACAGCACAGAGAAACCAGGGAACTGTGCGGACCGAGGGAAGGATTCAATTACCCACTGAGGTGGAAACTCATTTACTCAGTCACACTGGGGAGACGTTGTTCACCATTCCCGTGTGTGGGAAGGGATCACTCAGCAAAATAAGTTCCGGAGACACCCACAGATTCACATACAGTTATATCCTGCTGTTATAGCTGCTGAGAATCCCTAACTAAGAATGAACTATATCTGGATGCCTGTTTCCAGTGAAATTCTGAGGGTTACTCGCCCTGAAATATTATCTTTGATTTCTCTCCGCAGATGCTGCCGGTTCTGCTGACCTTTTCCAGTAACTTATGCTTTTTATTTGTTTCTGATTTACAGCATTTGCAGTCATTTCAGTTTTTAATCCAGTGGAGTTCCACTGTTTTCGGAAATATAACCATCATTAAAACCTAGCTGTAGAAGCCATAATTTAGGAGTTTGTAGATGACATGCAGTAAATAATCATGTCGTTGACCACGACAAAAAAAAACGTGGACTGCAGGGAGAAAGCAATCGAATGGAAAGATAAAGTGGTGAATGGAATTGAATCCAGAGAAGTGAGTGATAATGAATTTAGGGAAGCTGAACAATGAAAGTGAGGAATAGCGAGTGGCGTAGAAGAACAAACAGACCTTGGAGTGAACATTCACAAATCCCTGAACATGGTTAGACAGGAAGATCAGGTGGTTGAGAGGGTTTGACGTATTTTGTAGGCACATTATTCAGCTGGTAGCTCCAATTCAGTTTCTCATCAATATTAGCCCCCAGGATGATAATAATGGGGAATTCCATAAAGATACACCCAGTGAATGTCACTTGGCTATGGTTAGATTCTCATTTCTCAGATTTGGTCATTATCTGTAGGTACTTGTTGGTGCAAATGTTCTTTGTCACATGGCGGGCTCACTTCAATGTTGTCCAGGCTCACTGCATTTAGATATTTACTGCTTCAGTATCCAAGGAGCCACAAATGGTGCTAAAGTATTGTGCAAGCATCAGCAAACATTCCCATTTCTGACCTTATGGCACAGGGAAGATCATTGATGAAACAGCTGAATGTGGTTGGGACGAGAACCTGATCCTGAGGAACTCCTGCAGCTGAGACAATTGCCTTCCCACAATCACAAGCCTCCTCGTCTGTATTCAGTATTATCATACCAGGGTGAAGTAGGGTAAGGAGGATGAGAGAATGGACATTGGAAACAGAGAAGGAAAAGGAGCAGAACATTAAAACCCAGAACAAGTAGAAAGTAAATGTGTCCAAGCAGTACTGCATAAGATAAAAGTCAAATACAACCATATTTGGACATCGTCTAAACGCATGTCTATAACAGTGGACCATCAACAGTTCCTGAGCCCTATGTAACTATCTGTGTAGCTTAAGAGTCATGTAAGTATTACTCACACAGAAAGGCTTGCATCCTGTGAGCTGATGGTGGGGTAGAGAAGCTCTTAAGATAATGTGGAAGCGTAAGTGCTGTTGAAATTAGACAACTCAGAACTTTGTCCTGTTTTTGTAATAAGTAACTGATATGTAATAAATTATGTGCCAATGTTACATGCAACCATTCTGATGTGAAAATGCCTTAATATGCTGTTTAGAGCTGTAAAAGGTTGTGTGTCTCCGAGCTAGACTTAGAGACCTCTTCCGTATGTCTGTGGTACAAGTTAAAATAAATTCACCTTGTTTCAATCTACTGAGGTCTGAAGACACAATGTTTTCAAAAACCGGCTGTTCAAGGAAGAATAAAATTCTCTGGTTCCTATTGAATTTAGCTTTGTCATGATTCCTTCATACAATGCTCTGTCAAAGGGAGTCTTAAGATAGTGGATAGTCACTCTCACATTTGGAATTCAGCTGTTTGGTCTAGGTTTGTACCAAGAACATAAGGAGGAGAGGATATGAGTGACCATTGCTTAACTCAAACTGAGATCTATCTATTACAAAGCAAGTGCTGCTTGATGTCATTGTTGTCATCCTGTTTTGACTGCATTTACGTACTGACAGGCCAGACAACTGACTGAAGGCTTGTCCACACAGACCACATGTATGGTTTCTCTTCACTGCAAATGATGCTTGTTCCTTCCATGTTCAAAGCTCCTGAGAATAAAGTGTTCTTGGCAGTTTTTGATCCAGTGTATGAGTTGAGCTGCCGGTCAGTAAATGCTCCCTTTCCAATTCCCTGGAAAATAAATTTAAAACAGTTAGAAGTAGATTAAAAGCTGCTGGATTGTCACTGGATCATTATAAACTGTGGGTACTGTAAGTCAGGAATGAAAATAAAAGTTGCTGGAAAAGCTCAGCAGGTCTGGCAACATATGTGAATGAAAAAAAACAGTGAATGTTTCAGGTCTGGTGACCCTTTCTCAAGTTCAGAGGAAGGGTCACCGGACCCGAAACATTAACTTTTTTTATCCTTCACAGATGCTGTCAGACCTGCTGAGCTATTCCACTTGGATCATTTGATATCTTTGAAAGGACAGAAGATGAAAAATACAGGACAAATCAGGCTGTGGGAACTGGCTGTAGAGCCAATCATTATTTGTGCAGAGCCAGCAAAGTGGGAGGTTTGAGTGAGACCACAACAATGCTGTCTGTGTAACAATACAAACCGTACAACTATCTGACCATAACCTGTGTCAGTCTGTAACTGGATACGTGTAAATGACCGAAGCTGGCTGAAAATGCATTCCTGCAAGCAAGTCGGAATTCATGGTCCTCCTTTCGATAATTAATTCCCCTTTTGCACTGGTGAGATTTGTATTTGGAGTACTGTGTTCAGTGCTGGTCACCCAACTTAAAGAAGGTTGTTATGAAACATTTCAGGGCAGATTCAGTGGGCTAATACCTGGAATGAGTGGATTGCCTTAAAAGAAAATCGAGAGGAAAATCTAGACAGGCTCGTCTGTATCCTCTGGAGTTGAGAAAAGAAAGAGGAGACTAAATTGAAACACGAAAGATCCTGAGGGGACCTGACCAGATGCATGGTGAAAACGTGGTCCCTCTTCTGGAAGGATCTAGAACTGAGGGTCATGGTTTAAAGGTAAGGGTGAGTCCATTTGAAACAGTGGGGAACATTTCTTTTCTCTCAGAGGGCTGAGAACCTTTGTGATTCCCTTTGTCAAAAGGCAGTGGATGCAGAATCTTTATTTAAAAAAAAAGACAGATTCTTGCTGACCAAGACGATGAAAGATATTCTGAGATATGCAGGCACAGAGAGCTGAGGTTGAAATTAGATCAGCAGTGATTTTATTGAGTCGCAGAGCAGGTTTGAGGGGCCGAGTGGTCTACACTTGTTCCTCATTCCTGTGTTTGAATAAACCGCAGGACAGAGAAACTCGAGTCTTGTCTGATTACTGTGGCTGAGCTGGGTCAGGGTTTTTGCTCCCACTTCACTCACCCAGTGGATTAGTTCCTCTCTGCACCCCAAACAGCTTCAATTAACATTGGAAAAAAATTAATCACATCAGCTGTCATCCTTCTAACTTGCAGGGAATACATCATTCCTAGTGGGATGATGCATTTTAAATCGGAGTAGAGAACACACAAATTAGGAATCAGAGTTGTCCATTCTGTCCCTCGAGCCTCAAAAAGGTCAAAGCTGATCTATTTACGCTTCGATTCCACATTCGCACTTGGCCTTGACTGTTTTTTAAAAAAAACACCCTGTGGGCATTGCTGGCTGAGTTTAGTTGTCATGGAGAAGGTGGCAGCGATCTGCCTTCACGAATCACTATAGTCCATGAGTGGTAGGTGGACACACAATGCTGTTAGGGAGAGAATTCAGGATTTTGACCCAGCAACACTGAAGGTATAGCGATAAATTTCCAAGTCAGGATGGTGAGTGGCGTGGAGGGAATTCACGCCCAACACAGAGGCTACAGCACGGAAAAAGGCTCTGGTGACTCTGTCTGATCTTGACACTATCTTCCAAGTACTCTGTTATTCCATCTTTTATAGCTGACCCTAACATATTTTTCCAATCAATTTTATGCAAATTCCCTGTTTTCTTTCTGACTCCCTTCTTACATCCTGGGGTTACATTAGCGATCCTCCAATCCATAAAAAAACTGACGGTGTATAGAATTTGGAGGATAACCGCTTGTGCATCTGCTATTTCTACAGCCACTTCCTAACGTGCTTTGAGATGAAGGTAATCAGTCTCTGGGGATTTATCTGCCTGTTATCCCATTAGTTTTCCCAATATCATTTTCCTATTAATATTGATTCCACCTTCCCATTAGACCCTGAGATCCCCTTAATTTTGGGACGTTATTTGTATCCTTCTTTTTGAAAAAGTCAGTCATATTTAATTGGTCTGCCATCACTTTGTACCCCATTATAAACTCACTGTTTCTGCTTGTAAGGAGAGCCCATATTCTTCATGACCAGTCTTTCACTACAAATCTTCAACGAAGAGTTTAATGATGATCATGAAACCGTTGCCAATCGTCAGGAAAAAAACAACATCTGGCTCACTAATATCCTTCAGGGAAAGGAACTGTATCCTTACCTGGTTTCATCTGTATGTGACTCCAGCCGTACGGCAATGCAGTTGACACTTGATAGCCCTCTGGGCAATCACAGATGGGCAATAAATTCTGGCCAAACCAGGGAAGTCCACATCCTGTGAATGAATATAAAACAAAGTTCTATTGGGTGTATGGTCCCTGCAGCATGCACTCATGTTCTGTTTTCTCACTGATTAAATCCCGTTGTTTCCCTTTGCAGAAATCTAAACTGCTGCCAATCCTGTTGTCAGTTGTTTTATTGGCCTAATTTTGTATGCTGCTTCCTTAAATTTAATACCTGTTCATTTCCCTTTCTGTGCTGTGGTTTGATCATGTTTCCCATTTTGTTCTTTGGCCAGGCTGCGATGAAGAACTTCCACAGCTTGTCCACACCCTCTTTCAATGTTTGCCATTACCCATTTCCCATCATCCATTTAAACACTGATTCACCATTTATCACAACTGGCTCGTGCCTCATACCATTTTAACTTCTTTCATTTAATTACAGGACCTGAGTCTCAGAAACTACAATATCACTCTCCAGCTTTGGTGAAGAATTCTATCCTATTGTGGTCCCTCATCCTTAAGGGCCCATACTCAACTGGATTGTCAATTATTCCATCCTCAATACACAATATCCATCTGCTTCTTCAACACGTTGATTCATAAAATTGTACCATGCAGACGCTATGGATTCCTCCTGCACTGTGCTGTGGGACAGTGTGATTTGGGCAATTTATAAGTAGGTTGCAGTCACCTGTAATTAAAGCCATACCTTTATGCCTTATATTTCTCAATTCCACCCTAATGCCTTCCCCAATATTACTGCAGCTTGGGGTCCATATGCAGCACGAAGGTCATTTTCTGTCCATTGGTGTTTCTCAGCTCAACCCAAACAGACTCTAATTCAATACACCCTGTATCCTGGCTCACATCAGTTTCCTGTTTTAATCAGCAGCTCCTGACAAATCCTTTTCCCTCTTTCCTGCTCAATCCATCTTCCTCAGACAACCCACTGATTCCAGGTTTCAATCTCGTAAACCTCCTCTGAGCCACTTTGAATAAAAGAACGAAAGACCAAAACCTGCATACGGTATTCAAGATTTGGTCTGACCCCTTCCTTGTACAAATGAAGCAGAAAATCTTCTCATTGATTATTATTTGTTGTCATAACAAGGGAGATGGCCTCGTGGCTTTCTGGATTTCAGAGAGATCTTGATCAATTGGGGCAATGGGCTGAGGAATGGCAGATTGAATTTTATTTGGATAAATGTTTGTTTTACCACAACGCAATACTTCACAAAGGCAGGACTTGCACAATTAATGGTTGGACTCTGGGTAGTGTTGCAGAATAGAAAAAAAACCTCGGGTTTCAGGTACATCATTCTTTGAAATTTGCATCACAGGTAGACAGGGTGGTTCAGAAGGCATTTAGCACATTTGTCTTCATCGCTCAGGCCTTTGAGAACAGGAGTTGGGAAGTTATGTTGGCTCGTCCTCTTCTGTCGGACTGTGTGCTGCTCTGGTCGTCCTGTTATGGGAAGATTATTATTAAACTGGGGTGGGTTTGGACAAAATTACCAGGATATTGCTGGGAACGGAGGGTTTGAGTTATAAAAATACGCTGGATCGGCTGGGACTTCTTTCACTGTAAGGTTAGGGGTTGAGAAATGGCCTTCTGTCGGTTAATAAAATAATGAGGGACACAGATAAGGAATAGCAAAGGTCTTTTCCCTCAGGTGGGGGGTTTCAAAACCAGGAGCATTTTTTTTAAAGATGAGAGGAGAAAGATTTAAAAAGGCATGACGGACAACTTTTTGTTTTACCTAGTGCTCAGTGTGTGGGGTGAACTGCCAGAGGAAGTGATGGATGTGGGTACAATTACAATGTTTAAAAAACATTCAGGTAAGTACATGAATTTGAAAGGTTTAGAGTGAATATGGGCCAAATGCAGGAAGAGGGACTAGTTTAGTTTGGAAACATGGTCGGCATGAACTAGTTGTATTGATGGGCCTGTTTCCATGCTGTATGACCCCCTGATAACATTCTATATCTGCACACTGACTCTGAAACTCAATTTATAAATTTAAATTCTTCTGCACTTCAGAATTCCATTTAACGAATATTGTGCTCCATTCATTTTGGTAGGAAGAATTTTTCCACATCATCCACCTCCTGCAAAATATTTTGCCTGTAATAATGTTCCAAATTTCAGAGGAAAGATCGAAAGGAGGGCAAAACAGGTGAGGGAGTAGCTTTTATTAATAAGGAAAACATTGCTGCTATCAGCAGAAGAGATATTTTAGAAACACCATCCAATGAAAACATATGTTGAAATTAGAAATAAAAAGGAACGATCATCTAATGGGATTGTACCAGAGGCTTCCTAATAGTCAGAGGGAAATTGAGAACAAATGTGCAGAGAGATATCAGATAGGTGTAAGAATAATAAGATTATAATAGTTAGTCATCTTCAGTTTCCAAACATTTACCTGGGCTGACAGAGTGGTAAAGGTTTGGATAGTGAGTAATTTGTGAAATGTGTTCAAGAAAATTTTCTTTACCAATAAATCAATGTTCCTATGAAAATAAAAAGCTTTTCTTGGTTAATAAGGCATAGCAAGTGACTGAAGTGACAGAACAGAGAAACTTTGAATCTTGCGATAGTAATTCTATCAGTTTTAAAACAGTTGTGGAAAAGGATATGTCTTCCAGAAAAATTAGAAGTTTTCAATTGGAGGAAGGCAAATTTTAATGGTATAAGACAAGAACTTTCAAAAGTTCTGAGGAAGGATCAACTGACCCGAAATGTTAACTCTGACTTTTTCTATGATTAGTAATGTAGCGGATGATACAACATTAAGAGGTATCACTGACTGCAGTGAAAGTTATCAAAAATTACAGCGGGATGGTGATCAGATGGGGAAGTGGGCTGAGGATTGCCAAATGAAATTCAATACAGCTCAGCGTGAGGCGTTGGGCTTTGGAAAGTTCAACCGTGTTCAGAGTCATACAGTGAATGGTAAGGTTCTGAGGAGTATTGTGGAACAGAGACACTGAGGAGTACAAGTACATAGTTGGTTGAAAGCAGCATCACAGGTAGACAGGGTGGTGAAGAAAGCATTTAGCATGCTGGCCTTCTTTGGTCAATGCATTGCATACGAGAGTTGGGATGTTATGTTAAAGATGTACAGGTCACTGGAGAGGCCACACTTGCAGTGTGGTGTACAGTTTTGGTCACCCTGTTACAGGAAAGGCCTAGTTAAACTGGAAAATGTGCAAAGACGAGTTACAAGGATGTTGCTACGAATAGTATGCAAGTTCTACGGAGAGGTTGGCCAGGATTGGACTTTATTCCTTGGAACAGAGGAGAATGAGGGCTGACCTTATTGAGGTGAATAAAATCATGAGGGGCATAGATTAGATGAATGCATGTAGTCTTTCTCCGAGGGATGGGGAAATGGAAAACTAGAGTGTATAGATTTAAGGTGAGAGGGGGCAGATTTAAAGGAGGATGTGAGGGGCAACTTCTTCACACAGACAGTGGTGCATATTTGGAATGGGCTGCCAGAGAAAGTGGTTGAGACACGTACAATAGCAACGTTTAAAACACATTTGGGCAGGTACATGGGTGGAAAGTGTTTCGAAGGGAATATGGACCAAATGCAGGCAGTTAGAAATTGCTGAGTGGGCACCACAGTCAGCACAGACCAGTTTGGGCCGAAGGGCCTGTTTCCATGCTGTGTTACACTCTGACTTTAAACCTCCAGGTCCTGCTCTAGTGCATCAAACCATGCTGTGGGAAGTTAAAGAGAAAACATGGCGCCCCTTTGCAGAAATATTTGTATCATCTATAATTACGGGTGAGGTGCCAGATGACTGGAGAGTGGCAGAAATAGTGCCTTCGTTTCAGGGACGTAAGGAGAAGCCTGGGAACTATTGAGCTGAGAGTCTGACTTTGGTTTTGTGTATGTAGTTGAAGGTAATCGTGAAATGTAGGATATTTATTTGGAGAGATAGGAGTGATTAGTTGATTGATTTTCTTGGAGAAGTAACAAAGAAGATAATTGAGGGCAGAGTGGTGGAAGTAGTTTATATTGACAAGAGTAAGGCCTTTGACAATGTTCCACAAGGTGGACTAATTAGTAAAGTTAGATCGTATGGGACTCGGGGGGAGCTTGTCAACTGGATACAAATATGGCTTAATGACAGGACACAGGGACTGGTGATAGAGGGTTGTTTATCAGACCGGAGGCCTGTTCCTAGAAGCGTTCCACAGGGGTCAGTGCTCACTCCAATTTTGTTTGGCGTTATATAAAAAAAGTGATTTAGATGAGAATAGTGGAGACATGGTTAGCACGTTTGCAGATGACACCAAAATAGGCGGGATAGTGGACAGCGAAGTAGGCTGTCCAAGATTACAAAGAGATCTTGATTTATAGGGTTAAGAGGCTGAGGAATGGGAGGTTGTGTTTAATTTGGATAAAGGCGAGGTATTTCATTTTGGTAAAACAAACAAGATCAGGACTTGTACAATTAAACGTAGGGCCTTGGGGTTAGTGTTGTCGAACAGAGAGACCTCAGGGTTCAGGCACTTAATTCTTTGAGGTTGGCGTCACATGTTGAAAGGGTGGCTACTTCAGATCTCCTGTTATATGAAGAACATCATCAAGCTGGGGAGGGTTCAGAAAAGATTTATCAGGATGTTGCCAGGAATGGAGGCTTTGAGTCGTAAGGAGAGGCTTGATCGGTTGAGATATTTTTCCACTGCAGTCTAAGAATTGGAGGTATGGATTTATATGTTTATAAAATCGTGAAGAGTACAGATAAGGTGAATGGAAGATCCCTTTTCATTCAGGGGAGGTATTTCAAGACTCAGGGGGCTGGAGAAAACCAGCTGAAACGTTCACTCTCCATGTATGAAGTTGGACAGTTGCTTTTGCCAAACTATTTGACGAAGGGCCAAAGAGATGGAGACTGGGTGATGCTTCTTGTGGTTGGATTAACTTTCTACTCTGGATGGCTTCATGCTACACTTACAGTCTAGAGGTTACCAGTACTGGAGGGTATGAGTTATGAGGAGAGACTAGGACTTCACTGAAGGTTGAGGGATGACTTTAGAGAGGTTTATAAAATCATGAGGGGTATAATGTGTACAGCAAGGGTCTTCTCCCTTGTAGAGGGGAGGCCAAAACTGGAGGGTATATTTTTAAAGGGAGAGGAGAAAGATTTAAAGGTAAACAAGGGGGAGCTCTTTCAAACAGAAGGTTGTTTCTATGTGGAATGAACTGCCAAAAGGAAGTGGCAGATGCAGGTACACTTCCAATATTTAAAAGACATTTGTACAGGTACATGGATAGGAAAGGTTTAGAGGGATATGGACCCAAAACGAGCAAGTGAGACTCGTTCAGTTTGGGAAACTGGTCGGCATGGACAAGTTGGAACAAAGGAGGCAAAAGAACTCAAATAATTGTTGATATTTTGAAAACAGTTCATGTTGCAGGAGAGGAAGTGTTAAATGTCTTGGAAATATGAAGATGGATAAATCTCCAGCACCTGATCTAATGTATCCCAAGACATTATGGGAAGTAAGGGAAGAAATTGCAAAAATGTTGGTATCATCTCGATATATGTGTGGGGTGCCAGATGGCCAGAAATGGCTGATATTATGCCTTTGTTTTCGAAGGTATGTAGGGAGAAGCCTGAGAACTATAGACCTTAATGTAACACTGGAAAACAGTGACAGAATTAGAGTCAGTATGGATTTATGAAAGGGAAATCATGCTGGACAAAACTGCTGGAATGTTTCAAGAATGCAACATTTGGAATGAAAAGCCAGTGGATGTGGCTCATGTGTGCTTTGAGAAGGCATTCAAAAGGTCCCACAGAAGAGATTAAAAAGTAACGTTAAAGCATGTGAGACTGGGTACTCACGGGGATACAGAACTGATTGCTTCTGTGTGCCAGTCATTTCTTGTGTGCCAGCCAGATACTGCAGGGGTCAGTGATGGACGCCAGGTATTTCCATCATCTATTAGTTATTTAAATGAGAAAACTCGAATATCATATCTGCAAGCTTGCAGGTTTAGGGCAGTGATCTGTGAGGAGGATGCAAATATGCTTCAGTGTGACTTGGAGTTGAGTGAGTGGGGCAAAAATGCAAGGCAGATGAAATATAATGTGGATAAGTTCAAGACTATCCAGTTGGATTACAAAACTAGGAAAACACAAGTCACTGACAGTAAGCATGCAGGGGCAACAGGGGGCGAAGAGGGAAAATGGTATTTTGACCGTTAGAGTGACAGCATTTGAGTACAGGAGCAGGGATGTCTTGCTGAAATTGTACAGGATCTTAGTGAGACCACACCTGGGGTGGTATGTGCAAATTTGGAATTCTTATCTGAGGAAGGATGTTCTGGCTACGGATGCTATTCACATAGTTGATGAGACTGATTCCTGGAATGGCAAGGCTTACGTACAAGGACAGCACTGATTGGTTAGGATGAAATTCACTGGAGTTTAGATTAGATTAGATTCCCTACAGTGTGGAAACAGGCCCTTCGGCCCAACAAGTCCACACCACCCCTTGAAGCATCGCACACAGACCCATCCCCCTCCAACCCACATACCCCCAAACACTACGGAGGATTCAGCACGGCCAATCCACCTAGCATACACATCTTTTGACTGTGGGAGGAAACCGGAGCACCCAGAGGAAACACATGCACACACAGGGAGAATGTGTAAACTCCACACAGACAATTGCCCGAGGCTGGAATCGAACCTGGGTCCCTGGTGCTGTGAGGCTGCCGTACTAACCACTGAGCCACCGTGCCGCCCTAGTTTAGAAGAATGAGGAAAGATTTCACAGAAGCCAATAAATTTCTAACAAGCCGAAATACAGGAAGCATGTTGTCAATGACCAGGGAGTCAGAGCTTCGGGGCATGGGCTAAGCTGTTAACGGCTGAAATGAGGAAACCTTTTAAAAAAAAACACAGAGACTGGTGACCCTGTGAAATTTGCTGCCACAGAAAGCAGTTAAGGCCAAACACTGATGCTGATGATGATGATGATGACGACAACATTATAGTTGTGAGGGCTTAAGGGATCAAAGGGTATGACTCTCACGTGGGAAGAGGCTGAGTAGAATGATCAGCCATGATCAAAGTGACTATCGGAGAAGGATCAAAAGCTACAATGGCCTGCACCTGTTGCTATTTTCTATGTTTCTAATATGGTGAAGGTGGAATGAGAACAAAATGATTACAACTGACACAAATATCAGCACAACCTTATCACCACTGGATGAAAATCCTATAACTCCTTACCAAATTGCAACATGGGAGCTACGTCACCACGTGGATTGCAGCAGTTCAAGAAGGTGCAGCGTGATTTTGGAAGCTTCTGGAGTGGCTGCTCTGTCTCTCATTTTCAATCCAGTTTTCAAGTTGTTGAATGCCCTGAGAAAACCAACATAGTATGTCAGAAATATCTTTGGACGTTTGCTGATACTGGGGGACCTGAGGGGTGGGACAGTGGCTGGGGGTACAGGAGGGAGTAAAGTTGTGGAAGAGGGACAATGAGAGAAACAACTAGCTGGATTTTGTGGTGGGGTGACGGGCGAAGAATAACCCCAATATCCAAACCACAGGGCCCCACCCTGTTCAGCTCTCTCTCTCCATTCTGTGGTCTTTCGCTGAGCCTCTGTCACACCAGCAGCCAGCTCAGCATCAAAGATGTGCATGTGGACGGACACTTTTCCATCAGTCTCAGGCACGAGGACAAGCAGATTGCAAACAGTCTTCAGTGTACACAGCAATAATTTAAACCATTAGCTTTTGATACCAGCCCCCTTCACACCAAAGACAGTCACAAGATAAATTAAAAAAAACAAAACTGACCACATTACATAAGCAGTTTCCCTGTTGCACTGTTTCACGTGGACAGAGGATTGTCAAACCTTTACCCTGTCACATCAGCAGCTAAATACTTTTTCCTCAGAAAGCCCCTGTTGTAAAGTCCTTCTGTTTGACCATGTTCCCTCCCAGACTTGCTGGCACCAGTTCCCAGATGCTGACCTTATTAATGGCCAAGAGTCTACACAGTTTTTGAATAAGAAACAACCTGCAATTAACTTCCATTCCTGGCCTCAGAAACCAATAATTGATTTTGTATTTTTTTAAGCACAACTGCTGCTGACAGTCCAGACGTCACCGTTCAACTCTCACATTCAAGCCAAAAATTATTTTTAAAATCTCAGTGAGGGTGCTAACACAGGACAGAGTGGAAAGACCTCTAACCAGTGAGTGCACGTTGGAGTTCTGCTTTACTGAGAATACCTCTCATTGCTGTAATCACATTCTGAAGTGGCTTGACAGGGTAAAAGCTGACAGGACTTTCCCTCTCACAGGACAGTCTAGGCCTGTTTCAGCGAGGAAGCCTGAGGCTCTCTGCAACCTACACGCAGCACCAGAAGACCACTGTTTGGGACTTGAGACCTAAACTGAGCAATCATGCAGCCCTCTTGCTGGAATACAGCACCGAAGCTGCCCTCCCCTTTAACCTGTACTCACAGCTTGTGGCTCTCATGGAGGTCTATTTCATTCCGGACATCCCTCCCAGTGCGCATGCTCCATAGCTGACCAAAACATGTAACGGCCATTAGCAAGCAAGAGGCGGAACAGGAAAATGGCCCCGGATGTGCTTGTTCTCCAACCAATCAGAGGACGAGGCCAGAATTCTGAGGGCGGGTACACTGGACCCGAAACGTTAAACTCTGCCTGATCGTTCACAGATGCTGCAAACAGGTTGAGCTTTTCCAGCAAAACGAAGTGTGGGGCTGGATGGACACAGCAGGACAAGCAGCATCTCAGGGGCACAAAAGCTGGTGTTTCGGGCAGTTTTAATGCAGTTCCCATGAACTCTGAGCTTTTCCAACAGAGACAGTAGGAACTGCAGGTGTTGGAGGATCTGAGATAACAAGGTGTGGAGCTGGATGGACACAGCAGGACAAGCAGCATCAGAGGAGCAGGAAGGCCAACGTTCGGGGCCTAGACCCTTCATCAGAAATGGGGGAGGGGAAGGGGGCTCAAATAAATAGGGAGAGATGGGGAGGTGGATAGACGATGGATAGAGGAGAAGATGGAGGGGCGACAGACAAGTAAAAGGGGCGGGGATGGAGCCAGTAAAGGTGAGTGTAGGTAGGGAGTTAGGGAGGTGATAGGTCAGTCCATAGAGGACAGACAGGTCAAGAGGCGGGATGAGGTTAGGAGGTAGGAAATGGGGTGGGTGGAAGGGATAGGTTGGGGGAAGAACAGGTTTAGTGAGGCGGGGACAATCTGGGCTGGTTTTGGGATGCGGTAGGGTGGGAAGAGCTTGAAGCTTGTGAAGTCCTCAGTGATACCATTGGGCTGCAGGTTTCCCAATATGAGTTGCTGTTCCTGCAACCTTCGGGTGGAATCGTTGTGGCACTGCAGGAGGCCCAGGATGGACATGTCGTCGAAGGAACGGGAGGGGGATTTGAAATGTTTTGCGACTGGGAGGTGCAGTTGTTGAGTGTGAAGCCAGCATAGGTGTTCTCCACAGTGGTCCCCAAACCTCCACTTGGTTTCCGCGATGTAAAGGGTGACACAACGGGAGCAGCGGATGCAGTATACCGCATTAACAGATGTGGGGTCTGGGATGGGGGGGGACGGGAGGTATAGGGTGCACGTGTAGCTCTTCCTGCAGTTGCAGGGAAAAGTGCCGGGTGTGGTGGGGCTGGAGGGGAGTGTGGAGCAGGCAAGGGAGTCATGGAGAGAGTGGTCCCTCCAGAAAGCAGATAAGGGTGGGGAGGGAAAAATGTCTTTCATGGTGGGGTTGGATTGCAGATGGCTGAAGTGTCGAAGGATGATGCTTTGGATCGGAGGTTGGTGGGGTGGTACGTGAGGACGAGGGGGATTCTGTTTTGGTTGTTATTGCGGGGAGGGGGTGTGAGGGATGAGTTGTGGGAAATGCAGGAGACATGGTCGAGGGCGTTCTCGATCACTGAGAGGGTTGGTTGTGGTTCTTGAAAAATGAAGACATCTGAGATGCACAGTGGTGGAATGCCTCGTCCTGGGAGCAGATGTGGCGGAATTGGGAATAGAGGATGGCATTTTTGCAGGAAGGTAGGTGGGAGGAGGTGTATTCTAGGTAGCTGTTGGAGTTGGTGAGCTTGAAATGGATATCGGTTTCTCGGTGGTTGCTGAAGATGGAGATAGAGAGGCCAAGGAAGGAGAGAGAGGTATTAGAGATTGTCCACGTGAACTTAAGGTTGGGGTGGAAGGTGTTGGTGAAGTGGATGAACTGTTTGAGCTCTTCCTGGAAGCATGAGGCGGCGTTGATACAGTCGTCAATGTAACGGAGGAAGAAAAGGGATTTAAGGCCAGTGTAGGTACGGAAGCGGGATTGTTCCACGTAACCTACAAAGAGGGTGGCATAGCTTGGGCCCAAGCGGGTACCCATGGTCATCCCCTTTATCTGTAGGAAGTTGGAGGAATTGAAAGAGAAGTTGTTGAGTGTGAGGACGAGTTTGGCTAAGCAGATGAGGGTGTTAGTAGAGGGGATCTGGTCGGGCCTGTGGGACAGGAAGAAGCAGAGGTCCTTTAGGCCATCTGTATGGGGAATGCAGGTGCATAGGGACTGGGTGTCCATGGTAAAAATGAGGTTTTGGGGACCAGGGAATTGTAAGTTCTGGAAGAGGTGGAGAGTGTGGGTGGTGTCACGGATGCAGGTAGGGAGTTCCTGGACAAAGGAGGAGAAAATGAAGTCCAGATAGGTGGAGATGAGTTCGGTGGGGCAGGAGCTGGCGGAGACAATGGGTCAACCAGGGCAGGCAGGTTTGTGGATTTTGGGAAGGAGATAGAAGTGGGCAGTTTGGGGTTGGGGAATGATGAGGTTGGAGGCTGTGGGTGGGAGGTCATCTGAGTTGATGAGGTTGTCGATGGTTTGGGAGACGATAGTTTGGTTGTCGGGCGTGGGGTCATGATCAAGGAGACAGTAGGAGGTGGTGTAGGAGTGTCGGCATACAGCCTCAGTGATGTAGAGGTCAGTGCACCATTCTACAACTACGCCTCCCTTGCCCATGGGTTTTGTGGTGAGGTTGGGATTGGAGCAGAGGTCTGCACGTTCTGCAGGGGAGAGGTTGGAGTGGGTGGGAGGGGCGGAGAGGTCGAGGCGATTGATGTCATGACGGCAGTTAATGATGAAGCGGTTGAGGGAGGGTCGGGGGTCTTGGGAAGGTGTGCAGGAGGGGTGGGTGCGTTGGAGGAGGGAGAAGGGGCCAGTAGAGGGAGGGTTAGGCTCACGATTAAAGAAGTAAGGGTGGAGGCAGATGCGGTGGAAAAACTACTCAGCGTCCAAGCATGAGCCTATCTCGTTGAATTGTGGGTGGAGGGGGACAAAGGTGAGCCCTTTACTGAGAACTGACCGTTCGTCCTCAGTAAGGGGGGTAGTAAGGAAGGGAAGGTGTAGACTCGGCAGGGCTCAGTGTTTCTGTCTCCTCTGGAGCTGCTGGCTGTGGAGGCGGTGGGCAGAGTTGCTTCGGCAATGGCGGGTGGAGTTGCGTCAGCAGTGGGCAGAGTTGTGTACGGTGGCAGTGGGTGGAGTTGCATCGGCGGTGGGCGGAGTGCCGTAGGTGCCGGTGGTGGGCGGAGCAGGGTAAGAGGTGGCAGCCGCGGTGACGGTAGGAGTGTCCTCAGTGTCTATGGTGTTGGACTCGGAAATGGAGGCAGTGGCATTCACTGTCCTGGAAACGGTGTATCCGGCGGCGGAGGATGTGTCATCTTTCCTGGTGGCTCCGACAGTGGCCACATGGCCAATGGTGGCGGGCACATTGTGGGGGAGTTCCCGGGTAGGGTTGGCGATTTGGGTGGTGGAGGAAGCCCGTTTTGGATGGTAGGCACCAGTGAGTTTACTGTACTTATGGTTTTTTGTGTCCACTAAAGCTGAGTAGAATTGTGAGTTCAGGTTGTGGATGCTACGAAGAATAAAAAAAAGAGCTCCTTTGCAGGTCTGAGAGAGGGAGGCTCTGAGCTGGGGTAGGCTGGATTGCAGTGCCTGGAGATGCCGGCGCATTGTTGCGAGTGTGTGTTTCAGGAGGCACAGGGAGAAACACTTCTGAAATGTCTTAATGTACTGAACGCTTCTGAAGTTCTGGATGTAGACATTGTCACATTTGGGGCCAAATTGGGAAGGCTTGAATGTGGACAGTAGTCCAATGGGGATGATCTGGTTCCATAGGCAGGGACGCAGAAAGGTGATGTGGCTGTAGTACCTGGTTTGCTTCAGGATGTGGTCGAGCAGTTTCAAGGCTGAAGAGGGAAGTTTTTGGACGCTTTTCCAGGGTAATGGTGAGACTGCATTGAGAGCACTGTGGACATGATGAAATCAGAAGCTATCCAGAGATGATTGGCTGAACTGATTCCTGTGAGAAGCATTTATCTTCAGAGGAAATCATAACCAGACTGGACTTGGATTTATTGGACTTTAGGCAAATGACACATGGTCTTGTTTAAACCCAAAATATTCTGAGCAGTCTTTTCAAGTTGAATGCTGAAACAATATTTCCATTTGTGAACAGTGGATGGACTGTAAAACTGGAGAATATCTCAGTTAGACAATGGTGACTTATTTCTTTTACCCTTTCAAAGGATTGTGTGCTTATGGAAGTCTTTCCAGAGAGAGATGGAGGATAAATGATTGAATATTCTTAAGGGAGAGGCAGAAAGATTCTTGACTAAGAATGGCACACTAATGTTATAAGGGGTGGAGAGGAATGTTTATTTGAGGCCACATCCAGATCTTTCAAGAACTCATGGCATGGCAGACTGGGTTTGATTTTTTCTGATCACTTACTTCTGATCCAAGTTTCTATGTCTATTGTCTTCATAAACTGGAAAAATAAGGAAAGAATTCATGTGGTCACGAAGGCTCTCCCTTTCAGAATAATGGGTACAACTTCCAAATCCGATTTTTAAACAGCACTATGAAAATACTCGGGAAAGTTTCATGGTTTTCCAGAAAGATCACAGACATAGAACAAAGTTAAATTCTCATTAAAACTGCTTTGGTAAACAGATTGGGCGGAATATATGTCTTTAATAGGACAGATTACTTTTATTTGTTCTGGTGAGATGAGTTTCATTGACAAGACCAGCATTTATTGCCTCTGTCTAATTCCCATTCAGAATATGATGGTGAAACCCAGGGACACTAACAGATACGTTTCATGGAGAAGTACAGGATTCTGAGCAAGTGACAGTGAATGGACAATGATATATATCCAAACGAGGATGCTGTGTGGCCTTGGACAGCGTAATCCTCAACATTTGATGCTCACAACATATGGAAATTGTAAGACTGTATTTTCTGTTTTCAAAAATTAAGGTCAGAGTGTTATTCAGTTGACAAACAGGACCTTCAGCTCAGCATGCCTATTCCAGTCAAACAAACAAAACTACATTGATCACACTTACCTTGAAGTCTACAGCCACTAGGCTCTGGCATTTTGAATGCTCCTCCAGCTGCTTCTCAAATGCTGAGTTATCTTGAATTATCTGTGACCTGAGATTTTGCTTTTTTCTTTCACTTTATGCATGAACTGCGTTTTGCAAATATATCCCACAACATCAAAGACAGTGATTAGCTTGATAGATCATTACAAATGTCTACATTGTTTTATAATCTTCGGGAAAATCAGACTTTCTTTTGAATTCATTTGGGATTTTAATGTAGCTAGATCAGCCCTAATTGACCTTGAAAACTTCCAGCCCGAATTTCACCAAATTGGAAATGTAGTGGACACTGAAAAAGGTTACTTCAGAGTACAATGGGATCTTGATCAGATGGGCCACTGGGCCAAGAAGTGGTAGATAGAGTTTAATTTGAATAAATGTGATGTGCTGTGTTTTGGAATTCAAATTAGGGCAGGACTTATACTCTAAATGGTGAGCCCTTGGAGTGTATTGCTGGAAAATGTGTCCTGTTAGTGGGCGCATAGTTCCTTGAAAGTGGATTCAGAGGCAGCGAGGATAGTGAAGAAAGAATTTGGTACAACTTGCCTTTATTGGCCAGTACATTGTGTATCGTAGTTGGGAGGTCCTGTTGCAGCTGTACGCTAGTTAGGCCACTTTTGGAATATTGCATGCAATTCTCTCTCCTGCTATCGGAAGGATGTTGTGAAACTTGAAAGGGTTCAGAGAAGATTTATAAGGGTGTTGCCAGGGTTGGAAGGTTTTAGTTGCAGGGGGCAACTGAAAAAACTTTTTCCTGGAGATTCGGAGGCTGAGGGGTGACCTTACTGATGTTTGTAAAGTCAGGAGGGGAATAGATAGGGCATCCAGACAAGGTGTTTTCACTGGGGTCGGGAAGTCCAAAATTACACGGTGTGGGTTTAAGGTGAGCTGGAAAATATTTAGAAGGGATGTCAGGGGTAACTTTTTCACACAGAGGGTGGTGTGTGTGTGTGGAATGAGTTGCAAGGGGAAGTGCTAGATTTTGGTACAATTACAACATTTGAAAGGATGGGTATGTGATTCGGAAGGGTTTGGAGGGATATGGGCCAAATGGTGGCAAATGGGACAAGATTTATTTGGAATATGTAGTTGGCACGGACGAGGTGAAACGGAAGCCTCTGTTTCCGTTCTTCACAACTTTCTGACTCTATGATTTGGTGAATTTCTGATGAATAGTTGCATGCAGGATATTTGTTGCTGGAAGTTGATTATCTCATTGAATATCAAGGGAGGGCTTTTGGTTTGCCTCCTGTTGGAGATAATTCCTGCCGGACAGCACTGAAGAACTATTCTTGTTAGCCATTCATCAGCTAAACCTGAATGGTGCCCACATCTTTTGGAATAACGACACAGATGACTGCAGTAACTGAGGACCATGAAACGGTGCTGAGGACTCGGTTTCAGTACAGTTGGGTTGCTCATGTTTTAATCTCCTGTCAATGTGTTCTGTTAGTTTGTGAGCATTCACAATCCTGGCTCAAACAGAAACATTTTCTTTGGCAATGCATATTCCAGTGACACAAACATGGAACCGGATCATGGAAACAGCACTGGGAGTGGAGGTTAAGAACTGGCAGGAAAACAAATACATCATCAAAATATGCACATGGGAACAAGGAGTTTATTGTTCCTTTGAGGAATGACACCATAACAGCTAAAATATATTATTCTAATGAAGGGAAAGCTGTATCCATTTTATTAGTTTCATTAAAATAATGGTGATAAACAGCTGGAATAATCTGGCACTGACCATTTGAAAAAAGCTGGATGTTTTCAGAGACAGCTGGGCTGTCCCAGGTTGAGTGAGTGCTGATACTTAATGAGAGATGCAGTTTTGAAAAAAACTTTCTGAACACTGTTGATGGAACAGACAAACAAGTGCCATTGGCTCGTACTTCGAAATATATCAGACCTTTCATGGCTGCTACCACATAGAATCAGACAATTGAGAAAAGACTCATTGAGACTGCACCATCAGGTGCTGATCCAAATGCTTTTTATAGTTTGGCATGTTACCTGCCTCAGCCATCCTCCCAGGCAGTGCATTTCAGACACCAGATAGCCTCATCACAAATAGGACAAACATCTCCTGACAGAATTGCAAGTCTATACCGAAAATTCTTCGGAATTTTGCGAGGACTGTGAGCACAGTGTTCTGTACTTTCACTCTTTATTGTTTCAGCTGGTGTTCGAATATCATTTGAAGTGAGATCAGAGTAACTTCCCATGCCGCCCATGGTACTTCACTCATTATGGCATCATGGACCCGAAGCAAAAATGTGATCAATGCAAATTGGAGACAATCCTGCACAATCTTGGACCCCCTTATAAACAGCTCTGTGTGTACTTCTGCACCACTTGGATTGGAAGCGTTTCAGGAAGGCAGCTTCATGTTACGTTCTCCAGAGCTCTTGATGAAAAATAAACATAGCCCTTGCTCGTGCCTGCTAAAATCCATGGATGAGTGTGTCTTATTAAGAATATCAAGATACCTTATGGTTTCAAAGTTGAGTCTAAAGTCTTGGAAGGTAAGACTTTGCCAAATGAGTGTAAGCCCAGCAACATCAGGAGCATGGCATGACATTGTGGTAAGGATCCTCATCGTTTTCAATCAGAGGACTGATCATGCGATATCAGTGCCACTGAGTTCAATCCATTCTTGGCAATTTATCTCAATGCGACATGGCATCAATATTAGGGATCTTTAATACGGAAACTTTGCAATGACTCATTTAATGATCATTCACAAATACTTGAAGGTCAACTCAAATGGCAGCTTTGTTGTTCTGATCCAGATCAGACAAATTGTGACAGTCCAAAAGAAAGAAAAGAAATTCTGGAATGTAACTTATCCAGTCCAGCAGCATCTGTAATATGACTTTTTCAGAACAGGTTCATAACAGACTAGATATGTTAACTCAAAATGTGTCTCCAGATGTTGCCTCATCTGTTGCGTTTCTCCACCAATTTCTGTTTCTGTTTCAAATTTCCATAATCTCCAGCATTTTGCTTTTCTGGACTGGCCCAACTTGGTGAGATTTTGACAATATCATCCATTCCTGTTTCCATTAGTGTTATTCTGCCGATTACACTCATCATGCCCCAGTGTCTGTTTCTTCTTTTAAGTTTCAAAAAAATGCGAATATCATCCTAAATGCATGAATATCTGGAAATCAATTTTGATTAAAAGTAATTTTAGAGGTGGCTGCACTTCATGAGACAACAGAAATAGATTACTCATGACAGCACAATCCGTGCCCTTCACTGAAAGCATCTCCCCTCAGGCTCTGAAAACTTTTTATACAAACCTCAGAATATTTACAGCAAAGCTGTGGTCACTCAGCCCATCATCTCTGTACCGGCTGGGGATGAACTGTATTCCTACTATTATTATTCTGTCATCTCGCGATACACCTAACATTTTGAAATCTTGATCTGCTTTTAATTTTGAATATCCTGGGGATACCCCATGATTAAAAAGTGTATACATAATACGTAATTTCCTACATCACATTTAAAGTTATCATACTATGATCATATTGTTGTTTGGCACTCCATCTCCCAAGTATAACGTATTGACTTGCTCTGCTTTGCATTTCATTCTGTCTGTCAGAATAAATGCTAGTTAAATACTGGTGACATTGGAATATCACTGTCCTCCTCTCCAGTCACTGCAGCCACTGCCGCCATTCCACTGTGTCTCTGAACCATTGTCACATTCATTCTGTCCCTGACTATTTAGTCCATGCTCTTTAATGAACAACGTCATTGTACACGCTGCATTTGATTTTAGTTTTGGTCAATTGAATCAAGAAATGTAAATGTTACGCTTAAAAGCACATAACCTGCAATGAAGAACTTTGCATGTTGAAGATACATTGTTGTTTTATTACAGCAGCGAGGAAACCACACTTACTCTGCAAGGTCAGCCTGACTATGCCCAGCGATTTTTTTTTGTTGTTGTTCGCTGTATCAGAGTAATCAGCACAGTAATAACATTTTGATTGTGTTTTTTTGGAGGGGGAGGGTGTTGGTGCAGGTGGTTACAGCATTGCACATGGACAACAGGGCAGAGCCATTTAGCCTAAAGAATGAAAACATCCATCATTCTCCCTCACGACAGACGTCGTTAGAGCAATTGCTAATGGTATGTAAGACCTATAGCCAACGATGTTAACATGCAATCCAGTCCAGTTTTAATTGTGAACTGAAGGTTGACTGAAGGTGGATTGTTGATGATCAGGTGAGATGGAAATAAAATGTGAAATTAATTACCTTTACTTTTCGCCTTTTCCCATATTCCTGAATGTCGTTCCCATGTGGATATACTTCGAAGTCCCTGTCTGAAATAAGTTATGTCCCCTCAGTCTGTCTTCCCTGAGTGTGGTCATCTTCACTTATTCATTAATGGTTTGTGGGTGTGACTGGCTGGGCCAGCATTTATTTCCCTTTCCTAGTTGCCCTTGAAAAGGTATCAGTGAGCTGCTTTCTTGATTCACGACAGACCACGTGCTGTACATTGCTGTTATATAGGTCTGTCCTGTGTCATTTCTTTGAGACTTTGTGGTGATTGATACAAGTGAGTGGCTGGCTTGGCCATTCCAAAATACGGTTGAGAGGTAACTTCATTGCTGTTGGTCTTGAGTCACATGTAGGCCAGACCAGGTGAGGATGGCAGATTTCCCCCCTTGAAGGCTATTCGTGAGCCAGGTGCGTTTTTCCCAATGATCAACGATGGCTTAGTAGTTTCATCATTCCATGTAGTTCATTGAATTCAAATTCCACAATTTTCTGTGGCAGGATGTGAATCAGGGTGTGGGTCATTACCTGGATCCTTGGATTAATAGACTAGAAATAATACCACAAGGTCATCTCATCCCCAACATCCCCAGTCACGTCCAGCAGCAAGAGTGGTGTTGCTGCTATCGCGACTGTGGTACAGAAATTGTGCAATTACAGTGTCAACTGCTTCTACTAAGAGCAGACTCATTAATATTTCAGGCCACTGCGACTGTGTAGAGATATGTCTATTTATCAGCCAGGAAAATATACTAAGGAGAGAAAGGCATTTCAAACACTGCCGATGCTGGAATATGAGATTAGGTATAGAGCTGGATGAACACAGTAGGCCAGGCAGCATCAGAAGAGCAGGAAAGCTGATGTTTCGGGTCTGGGCGCTTCATCCAGCTCGTCACATTGTTATCTCATTCTAGAACTTTCTTTGCAGCAGTGGGTGACTTATCCATCATGTGCCAGAGTGCTGACCTCCAATATATTCACGACATGACACAGGACGGCCCTGCCTGGTGTAGTGAATGTGATGTTCTGTTTCCATGAAGGGAGGAACAGAAACTCTTCCAGAAATAGCAGGGAACATGGTGAATAGTGATAATGAGGAACTGTGGGAAATTCAAATCAAATTTTACTCTGAGATAACTTGCTTCATTGTTCATGACATCACGAATTTTAGTGTCATCTGCAAACTTACCAACTATACCTCCTGTTTAAAAGTGAAATCATTATAGAATGACAAAAACAATGGCCCATTACTGGTCCTTGTAGCACACCATTGGACACAGGTTTGCATTTCGAAAAGCACTCTGTCACTGTGCTTTGTCTTCTTCCTTTGAGCCATTTTTTATTCAACTTGTTCGTTCTCCCTGTATTCCATGTGATGTGACATTGCTAACCAGTCCACTATGTGGAACCTTGTTGAATGCCTCACTGAAACCTGAATAGACAACATCTAACACTCTGACTCCATCAATCCTTCTCGTCATTTCTTCAAATTTAATCAAGTTATTGAGACACAATTTTCCAGGCGCAAGGCCATGTTGACTGTCCTCAATCAGCCCTTCCCTTTCCAAATACATGTAAATCCTGTCCTGAAAATCCCCTCCAACAATGTGCCCATCACTGATGTCATCCTCACCAGTCTACGGTTCCCTAGCTTTCCCTGATCACCTTTCTTAAATAGTGGGACCATGTCAGCCAACTTTCAGCATTCCATCACCTTATCGATGGCTATCGATGATACAAATATCTCAGCAAGGGGCCCATAAGTCAGTTCCCTAGGTTCCCATAAATGCCGAGGATATACTTGATCAGATCCTGATGATTTATTCATCTTTATGCATTTTAAGGGGCCAGCCCTACTACCTCTGTAACATGGACACTTCTTACAGTTTATTTCCCCGAGTTCCCTCAGGTTCGCATGCTTTGAACGGAAAGCACAGATACAAATTGTTCATTTTAGTAACTCACTCATCTCCTGCGGTTCCACACATAGGCAACCTTGCTGATTTTTAAGGGGCCCCATTCTCTCCTTATATACTCTTTTCTCCAAAATGTATTTGCATAAATCCTTTGACTTCTCCTTAACCATATTTACTGAAACTCTCTCATGACCACTTTTTGCCCTCATGATTCCCTTCTTAAGTATACTCCAACTGTCCTTCGCCTCCTGTAGGGATTCATGCAATCCCTGCTGTCGATACCTGATACATGCCTCCTTCTTTTTCTTGTTCCGAACCTCAATTTCTCGAGTCATCCAGCGTTCCCTACACCTATCAGCCTTGCCTTTCATCCAAACCAAGTGTACTGTCTCTGGAATTTCTAAATAAATTTATGTCGATTTCCCATTGTAAGCCATCCCTTTTCTTGCGAATGTCACTCATATCACCTTTTGAAAGTTCATGGCTAATATCATTCAAAATGACCTTGCTGAAGTTTATAACTTTAGCTTTTAGATCAGGTCAATTCTTTTTCATACTTATTTTAAAATGAATAAAATTATGGATTTTTTTTGCCCTAGAGTGCTACCCCACTGACAACTCAGTCACTTTCCCTGCCTGATTCCCCAAGAGTACGTCTAATTCTTTCTTTAACCTTCTCTTGGAGGAAAATCCATGTGCTGAACAAAAAAAAATCCATGAACATAAACAAAAAAAACCCTCTTTCTATCCGATTCTTTCACACTATGGCAGGCTCAGTCTATTTTTGGAAAGTTAAAATCCCCGACCGTGGCCACCTGTATTTTTACAGATAACTGTCAGACCCTAACAAATTTGCTTCTCAATTGAACCACTGACTGTTTATTTTTGTGGTGGGGAGTGCAGTTCCAACAAGGTGGTCAACACTTTCTTATTCCTCAATTGCACCCAAATAACTTCATTGATCACACGCATAGGAATATCCTCCCTAAGTACAGCCAGAATATTATCCAAAATCAAAAATGCCATTGCCCTTCTTCCCCACCTCCTTTGCAACCTTTTCTACCTGTCCGATAGCAGCTATCTGTTTGAACGTTAAGCTGCCATGACTGTCCATAGGAGACACATTTCTGATAGCTATGTTATCCCAGTCTCATGTCACCAACCGTGCCCTGAGTTAATCTGCAATACTGTCAGACCACGTGCATTGATATAAATGCACTTTAACTTATCAGACCTACCTCATTCTCTGCTTTGCTCCAGCCTGCCTTGCCTATTTGACTTGCTTCTTTAAAAAAAAACTACTGCACCAGACTCAAACTGCTCCCTTTTCTCACAATGTCGCTTGATCCCTCCAGCATATCCATCTGCACCAACCCCGTGTCCCACCCTCATCATCTTACCAGTTTAAGTCTTCCTGGATGGCTATAACAACTCTCACTGCTAGAATATTAAGCCACTTCCCATTCAACTGCAATCCATCCTCCTTATAAAGTTCACTTCAACCCGGAAGAGATTCCAAATATCCAGAAATGTGTATCCTTTCCCCCACATCAGCTCCTCAGCCCCGAGTCCATCTGCTCGATCCTCTGTATTCCAAACCTCACTAGTTCGTGGCACCAGAAGTAATCCAGGTATTACTGTACTCACCAACTAACATTCATACATCCTTCCCTAATTTCCCATGTGCTACCCTCAAAATCTCATCCATTTTCTCATCCTATGTTGTTAGTTCCAAAGTGTACAACAATCTCCTATTCGTCTGTCGAGCCATTGAGAATATTATATACCCTGTCCAAGACATCCTTAACCCTCGCACTCTGTAGGCAACACAATATCCGGCTGTCTTGCAGTTGGCTGCAGAAACGTCTGCCTGTGCTTCTGCCTTGACAGTTCCCTGAAATCAATCACTTGGAGCCTGATGTAACCCTGATTACAGTAGAGACAGTATGGCGACCAGAAACTTGGCTCTGAGTGCTATATTCCTCCGAGAGTCTGTCACGCCCGAATTCCCCAAAACAGCATAATCGTTTGAGATGGAGATGGCCACAGGAGCCTCCTGCATTGCCTGTCTACCCATCCTACATTTCCTACAAGTAACCCATCAACCTCACTGTATCTGCAGTATTTCTACCCCCGGAACAGATATTCATCACATTCCCTCGCTCCTGTAAATTCCTCTTTGCCTCCAGCTACTGCTGTAACTGATCCATGCGATCTGATATGATTCATAGAACATTACAGTGCAGTACAGAGCCTTCAGCCCTCGGTGTTGCACCGACCTGTGAAACCAAACTGAAGCCCACCTAACCTACACTATTCCCTTATCATCCACTGTCCCTCCTAACCATCAGCAAGTGACATTAAAGTAACCGTTCTGAGGGAGGGTCACCGGACCCGAAACATTAACTCCGTTTTCTCCTTCACAGATGCTGCCAGAGCTGCTGAGTTTTTCCAGTGACTTTGTTTTTGTTCTGACGTTAAAATCACATGTGAGTACCGTTAGCAATGGCACCAGGAGAAACCACATGGAGCAGTCTGTCTGTGCATTCTCGGCTTCATTGGTTTGTCATGTTGTAGCATCAATGACATCCTTCTGTTTCTGTTTATGTGGCTTGAGGGTGGGAATGGCCGACTCCTGTTCCCATGGAAAAGGTTCAAGGACCTGATTCGATGACCCCTGGTACCTGTTTAACAGCTCGATGTGCTGACGAGACTCCTTGTCTTCCTGTGTAATAGGCAGGGGAGAGTGAATGGACTGTGCCTCTTATTTCCCAATAGTTTTGATGAGCTGAATGGCTTCATCCCCTTCCTTTGAAACCAGCTTGAAGAGCTGGATAAACTGCTCCATTATTACCGTGGACATGAGCAGTGAATAGCTATGTACTGTTACATGAATATTACCGACACTTCAACAGCATAAGCTTGACTGTTGTCATCCCACACATGTACACAGACTGCTTCGGGGGCTGAGAGATGGCAATTTTTCTCTGAATATTGTGTGATACAGTGAACAGCCAAGGTCATTTTTCCTCAGGTGAGGGTGTGCAAAAATAGAGCGCATAGAGTTATTGAGAGACGGAGGAGATTTTAAAGAGACCTGAAGGGTAACTGTTGCGTGCAGAGGGTGTTGTGTGTAAGCAATAAGCTGCCAGAGGAAGTGGTTGAGACTGGTACAGTCACAACATTTAAAAGGCACCACGATGGATACATGAATAGGAAGGGTTTAGAGGGTTATCTTCCCAATGCTAGCAAATGGAAATACATCAGTTTGAAAATTCTGGTCAGCATGGACGGGTTGGACCAAAGGGTCTCTTCCTGAACTGTATGACTCTGTGGCTCGACAAGGCTTTCCTTCCAGGAATGAGTAACGTGAAATAAATTTGATAAGCTTCTGAAGCAATTGCATTTTGTTTTCAGTTTAGGGAATTGTACCTGCACGGAATATATCGGGAGTGGTCTCAGTAAAGCCCAGTACAGATGCAATACAACAAGCCAATGATTATACAGATAGCTTTTGCATAAAACAGCACCTTTCCATATACTTTCTTAATCACTAGCTACATGCGTAGACTAAAATTATAGGATTCATGTGCCAGGACTCACAAATACATCTGCACCACCATGTTCTGCAATTGCTTTCCGTTCATGTAATTCACTGTTATTTTATCCTTCCATCATAACACAGACTTCCCCATAACCATATTCAGCCTGGAGTCAGGTCACTAGTGGTGTGCCTCAAGGATCTGTTTTGGGACCACTGCTGTTTGTCATTTTGATAAACGACTTGGCCGCTGGCATAGGTGGATGGGTGAGTGAGTTTGCAGATGACACTAAAGTCGGTGGAGTGGTGGACAGTGTGGAAGAATGTTGCAGGTTGCAGGGAGACTTGGATAAACTGCAGAATTGGGCTGAAAGGTGGCAAATGGAGTTTAATACGGATACATGTGAGGTGATTCACTTTGGGAGGAATAATACGAAGGCAGGAGACTGAGTCAAAGGAAAAAAAATTGGTAGTGTGGATGTGCAGAGGGATCTTGATGTCCATCTACATAGACCTCTGAAAGTTGCCACCCAGGTTGATAGTGCTGTTAAGAAGGCTTTTGGTGTGTTAGGTTTTATTGGTAGAGGGATTGAGTTCCAGAGCCGTGATGTTGTCAAGTTCGTTTTCGGAGACCCTCACGGACTTGCTGCAATAACAAGACACTGACCTGTTTAGAAAAACACAAATCCTTTTATAACCAAGCAAGTACAAACTGTGGAGAATTACTGTACTCAACCCGGCAGTGCACAGTCTCACAAGTAATTCTCCCCGAGCAGCAGACAGTCCCCGCTTTTTATACTTTACAAAAGAAATGATACAAAAAACAATTACTACAACAGACAAAAACAGGACACCAAACAATTATTACATTAACAACATAAAAGACCAGGATACAGTATCGATTGCTAGTGAAGTGGCTGCTAATGGTAGGAGGCGAATTCGAGTTGTTGTCTGGGACAGATTGTGATTTCAAGTGGTCAGTCTGGCTAGAACAAAGTCAGTGCCCTGGCCCCTTTGCCAGCGACAGAAATTGCAAGCTTTAGAGGTTTCACACCGTTACAAATATTCCCCACCTACCCCTATTTGAAAGAGTTTGGTTCTAATTTTAATTCAGTCAGGAAGTTTAACACAGTTCTGCGTACCGATGTGTGAGAAGATAAGGAGTTACAAAAGCGTTACACTGAATTCCTAGCTGGGCAGGAAGCTTCAGCGTAGTGCCTGCATACCTATGTGTAGGTAGATAAGAGTTTACTTCTACAAATTAAAGTCTCTGTATAGGAATCAAATGCAGATAAAAGACTTTAATTTATAGAAGTATGGAAATCAATGGGATGTTATCACATTAACATCTCATTCTCTCCTTTTATCATTTCATGATAACCTATAACGGGGCCGAGAGGGGAGCTGCCAGCCTGTCAAACACAAATCTGCAGCAAGGGCTCAGGCATGCCATAAATACAGCAGGCAGCTAAGACAACCACTAGAACAACTAACCCATGCAGCAAATATGAGCCCCAAGAACCGCCCATAAGCCATCCCAACAAACCCTGTCCAGGCCGGGGTCCCTCACTGTGCTGTTCCAACTGCCCCTGTATGGCTTGGATAGCCTGGGTAATGTTATAGGACTCGTTGGTGACGTGGGTAATGCACTTGTCCCCGATGATAGTGCATACTCCTTGCTGAGCCAGCTGATAGTCCACTGCATACCGGGTTTGCTGAGCATAGAGCCGAAGTTTGGCTAATTCTTTGTTGACTGCCTCCAATGCCGTCATTGTGCTGTTTCCCAGGGCGGTGAGTCCACATACAAGGTAATTTCGAATTTTCTTTTGTGGCCACTACCCCAGGGGAGCCTCCCAAGCCGACAGTTCCCACGAAGCCGTATCCCAAGGAAGAGCCCAGGGCAACTGGGTTCTGCGATGCAGGGCAAAACTCCCGGGTCAGGAAGCGTGTGACAATTCGCCATTGAATTCGTGCTTGTTGGGGACAAGGGACCGTGAGGGGCCCAATGGTCCCAACAGCAAACAGCACCGGCAGAGTTGGAGTGGCAGTAGTGAAGGTCCCATTTAGGAGGAAAACTAATCCCTTTTTTAGCCTGGTAGCAGATAACAGACTCACGTATTTCTTGACAGCTATGCCAGGAGGACTGACTCTTGTATGGAAGTTTGCAGAGTTAAATGGACATGACCCACAGTCCGTTTTGTACATGGGTGCTGTTGCAATCCCCACAACTCTACTGTATGCCCAGGGTCACAGTTATTGGCTTAGATTCTAAGCAGGGGCAGTTCAACAATCCTCCTGTAGTGGTGCAACTTCTTTTTACGCACCGATGGGGCCAGGAAACATTATCGCGGTGATGAGTAACGAGAGCAGGCACACAAGTCCCAGTTCCATGAAAGCAAAACATATAGATGTTGGGATTTGTACAGCTAGCCCCTTCCTTCCCATGCCCAGGTCTAGTGTCCCCACAACCAGAGAGACCACTAACTACCAGTTTCACACATGTACCCTGCACACCCCTGTCCAAGTTCCCCCATCCCCTTGGCAAGGCTTACCGGAATACTCTATTTCATAAAGCTGACTAGGGTTCCAGGCAGATGTTGCCACAAATAACGCTTATACAGACCGTGCTACTGTGTAACATGCTGTCCGATTCCCATGTAGCTAGATCTGTGTTCTATAAAACAGATTGTCCTGCTGGCCATGCATGGGCAGAATAACACTCAGTCCAATGGTTAACTGCACACCGATGAGGAAATCCATCATTTCAGTCACTTAAGTGGATCCAGCGATTCTGTCCTTTAAGAGCTGTCGGAGTCTGAAGAAACACTTGGTATGGTCCTTTCCACCTTGGTCCAAGCTTGGGGCGATCCCAGTCCGGGACAAGTGCAAAATCTCCAATCTGCAGCCACGAAGATCGATCCTGAATCTCGAGGTCTTGTTCCGGTGTCTGCGGAGGTGGTGCGAAGGTGCACTTCACCTGCGGATGGAGAAACTTTCAAGATGATGTTAGTTGTCGGAAGTACCTTTGCATTTCTTCTGCCATCACATTTAGGCCAGTTTTGGTGGGTGGGCTGGTATTGGCATCCCATGCTGTTCTGCTGGGTCGGCTATAGACTATTTCCGCTGCTAAGAGCCCAGTAGTAGAGTGGGGTGTTATTCGGATGTGATACAAGGCTTATGGCAAAACCTTTAACCAATTCAGGCCGGTTTCTGATGTCAAGATAATAAAATGTGAGGCTGGATGAACACAGCAGGCCAAGCAGCATCTCAGGAGCACAAAAGCTGACGTTTCGGGCCTAGACCCTTCATCAAAGAGGGGGATGGGGAGAGGGAACTGGAATAAATAGGGAGAGAGGGGGAGGCGGACCGAAGATGGAGAGTAAAGAAGATAGGTGGAGAGAGTATAGGTGGGGAGGTAGGGAGGGGATAGGTCAGTCCAGGGAAGACGGACAGGTCAAGGAGGTGAGATGAGGTTAGTAGGTAGATGGGGGTGCGGCTTGGGGTGGGAGGAAGGGATGGGTGACAGGAAGAACCGGTTAGGGAGGCAGAGACAGGTTGGACTGGTTTTGGGATGCAGTGGGTGGGGGGGAAGAGCTGGGCTGGTTGTGTGGTGCAGTGGGGGGAGGGAACGAACTGGACTGGTTTCGGGATGCAGTAGGGGAAGGTGAGATTTTGAAACTGGTGAAGATGTCAACTTGGTTAGTTTGGTTTTAAGTGTTCCATTAGCTCTCTCTACTATCCCTGCTGCCCGAGGGTGGTAGTCACAGTGGAATTGTTGTTGGATGTGTAATGTATCACACAGTTCCTTGTTAATTTTCTCTACAAAGTGAGAGCCATCGTCTGAACTAATTTGTCACGTTACTCCAAACCTGAGTATTATTTTGGTTAATGACAGTTTTACTACTGTTGAGGCTTTGTTGTTTGTCGTTGGGAAAGCCTCTATCCACCTACTGAAAACATCCACAATGACAAGACAATATTTATAACAGTTTACGCGAGGCAGTTCAATAAAATCTAGCTTAATGTATTCAAACAGTCCACCTGGCAAGGGTGTTTTTCCTGGTGAGCATCTCACCCCCTGACCCACATTGTTTTGCTCGCATGTGGGACAAGACGCTACACGAGACTGGGCTGCCTCAGTCAGTCTGGGGTGCCACCAGGTATGGAGCATAATACCACTCATTCCCTCCTTGCCAAGGTGGGTGTCAGAATGCAGGCAGTCAACAAGCATAGGTAATAAAGTATTAGATACACACACTTGGTCGACTGGTGTAACCCAAAGGCATGAGGACGCAGAATGCAAACATCCATGCGCCTTCCAAATATTCTTTTCAGAAGCAGGGGCGTCCCCCGTGTAAGTGCCGAACAGTGACCATATCTGGCATGCCCGTCTTGTCTGAAGGTGTGCGATTTACCGCCTGCTTGTTCATAGAGGGTATAATAAAAATTTGGTCTGCAGCAGCCTGTTTAGCAGCCAGATCAGCCCGAGCGCTGCCCCGAGTAACTGTCGAATCAGAGGCATGGGCAGCACATTTGATAATAGCCAATTGTTTCGTTTTAAGTGTGAAACTGTTTAGGGAGGAGGATTGCCTGGAGGTTTTCAACAGACAGGGAATCCTGGATGGGTGTACCTGAGGACGTTAAAAATCCACACTGGGTCCGGAGAAGGGAGTGGGGCATCAGTAAGGGCCAGGCGGGGTGAGGTTAGAAATTGGTTCCTCAGCGGGCAGTCATGTGGGGGTTCGCTCAGAAATGTGACTGGGTTAATACTGGAGCAGGAAGAGACAGGGAACAAATCGCAGGGAGAACCTGTGAACAAAGGGGTAATCCCTGGGATACAGTGCCCAGGTGAGTGGAGTAGTAGGCAACTGGACGTTATAATTCAAGTTTAAAGGGCCTATTGTAAACCTGTCAGTTTCAGTATGATGTCTGTGCGTGTGTAAGTGATGTAGTACCACACGGGGTAGGGCACTTTCAATGCCCACTCCGCATGATGATTGCTGTCAGTCAGGAGGAAGGGCAACAGGGTGAGCTCACAGGAGGAATCTCTGCTCTGTGTCATGTCTCATTTGCACAGTGTCACCATATCCCATTTACCAAACTGAACCAGGGAGGCATTATGGGCACTAACATTGCAATGGTATCCAGGACTTAGAGAGAGAGTGGCAGGAGGGGAAGAAAACTCCAGTTCGTTTAAAAAATTACCAAGCAAGAGTTGGATTTATACGTGCAAAAAAAATTAACCAAATTTACCATACACAAAAATCAGAAATTCTTGGGGAAAAAAGAGAATTAATGTTGCAGGTGGGCCCCAGGACCCAGCAGAGCCACAGCTGTGGGAGAAACTGCAAGTTTCAAGAGGTATCCGTTACCTGGAGAAGTGGGCGTGAATTTCAAAACAGTGGCGTGTGCCATTGATGGAAAGGCGCTCTCCTGCCTTAAAGCAGGGGGGTGGGGTGGAATTTCACAGTGCTGGATATCTCGAATGGTTTCTGGTCTATCCCGGTTCGGCAGGACCAGTACAAATTCGCATTTACTTTTACAGGACAACAGTACACGTGGAGCTTTCTGCCACAGGGTTTCCATTATAGCCCCAGCATTCTCCACCAGTGTATGGCAGACTGTTTAAAAGATTTCAGTGAGCCACACAGGCTTGTACAGTACGTGGATGACATCCTGTTGTTCACAGACAATAGTGAGGAACATGGCCCCCTACTGAGTGAGTTGTTACAACTCCTGTGCAAGAGCGAGTTGAAGGTAAACCCTAAGGCGGCACAGATAGGGTTGAGGGAGGTCAAGTTCCTGGGACTGACCCCCAGGGCTGGAGAGCGCAGCATAGATGCAGCACAGGCTCGATCAGGGGCCCTTGACATAATGAAACACATCTTTTGTGGCTTCCAAGGGGCATCGACTTGCATTGCATTTTGACCCCCTTGTTTTGGGCTTGGGTGAGGGACCGTGCGATTAGGGAGTTGCCGGTGCATTTTTTCTCACAGGGGTCCTTCTTTAGGGGTTGGCTATTCGAGGATCTCTTCCAAACTCTGTCCTCACATTTACTATCCTCTGCATGTGAGATGGGACGATCATATTCTTCGCTGCTTGTGGAGTCGCCAGGAAACAGTAAACAGGTGTTAGAAGGTCAAGTAGGCTGCACCCAGGAGTTATGTCTTCCTGGGCTTCTCATGGGTTTTAAAAGGATCCTTCTGTTCACTGACCGTCTGGCCTGCGCCCTGTTTCCTGTTTGTCTGTTTTGTTTTAGATCTGGTATGACAGGAGGTCGGGTCAGTACAAGCCGTGGGCTTGTCAGGGGATCCATGTGGGCTGGCTACTGAAGGGCTAGGAGATTCTATGGGAGGTTTAGTTTGGGCAGCGTACGGTGGCGGTTGCTGGGACTGATGGCAGTGTTGGGGTGCCTGCAGATGTAGATTGGCCAAGGACGGGTAGGGCTCTGGAGGGGGTAGCAGTCCCGATGAGGCAGAGGGATGCCTTCCCCAGTCCTCCTCGGTCTTGCTCATCTGTGTCATTAATTTGGAACAACATCGGCACGCCAGATATGTCAGGAGGTACCTCCGATTTTTTGTTTTCTGTCAATGCGGACTGCCGCTCTAGCCCACGTTCTTTGTCTCGTTGTTCTCTCTCCTGCCTTTCTTGGTTAACTCTTTCCCTTTCATTCGTCTCATGATCCTCACACTGCAGTTTTAAAACTTCACAAGTTTTTGGTTTCCCCTCGTTATCACAGGCACTGATCCGTCTCCTCTGTGCATTATCCACCCAAATGGCCAGTTTTGATCTTTCAGTCAGCTCCTCAGCTCTCTTTCTCCAGAATGACATTAACCCTTTCCAGTGCCTCTTCTGCTTTAGTGCATAGATCTATATCCCGCGTTCTCCCCAATGGCCAATTCTCATTTCCCAATCTTTTGTTTAAGCATGCTGACAGACGTCTGTACTGTACTTCATTTTCGGGATTATCCCGGCATAATCGATGTAAAGGAGTGCCAACACCTGGTTTATCCAGTGTTTGTCCCATTTTTTCCTTTGCTTTTTTTTATTAGCGCTTTCACTTTTTACTATCCATATATACTACTGCAGTGCACTTAGTCTCAACACCCACTTCAGGGTCCTGACCTTCACGTGGGTGATTCCCCTCTTAACAACCGCTCTAAGGCAGGGTGGTTGAAACAGACAGACACTAACTACACTGTACCTAGGTCTTACACTAAATGCCCTACCTTTTCCCTATTGCCCGACAAAGGATTTCACCCCCGGTCACCGGGTGAAATCTACCCTCCTGGATTTTCAAAATTACCAGTTATCTGACCTGGGGACTCTAACCCCAGCCACCAGGGACTCGAACCTCCCGGATTTCTTTACTCACCTGGGGACTTGAGCCTCCAGGCGTTAGGATTTAGCAGTGTTCAAGACCCTGAGTTAACTCGGGTTCCGTCAGTACAGAGATGCGCAGGGACGAAGGGTCGCACGGATGGCAGGTTAGTGAGAGAGACCAAGGTGAATCGTACCTTGCGGGCCCGTCCATCTCACTCCACCAACACTCTAGCGATCACTTATTCAGCCCTCCACATGAGAGTGCTGTATATGTTCGAACCCTGCTCTTGCGCCAAATGTCAAGTTCGTTTTTGGAGACCCTGACGGACTTGCTGCAATAACAAGACACTGACCTGTTTAGAAAAACACAAATCCCTTTATTACCAAGTACAAGCTGTGGAGAATCACTGTACTCAGCGTGCAGAGTCTCACAAGTAATTTTCCCCGAGCAGCGGACAGTTCCCGCTTTTTATACTTTACAAAAGACATGATACATAAAACGAGTTCACAATTTACAATGACATGATACATAAAACAATTACTACAACAGACAAAAACAGGATACCAAGCAATTATTACATCAACAACATAAAAGACCAGGATATAGTATCGATTGCTAGTGAAGCAGCTGCTAATGGTAGGATGCGATTTCGAGTTGTTGTCTGGGACAGATTGTGATTTCAAGTTGCCAGTGTGTCTGGCTAGAACCAAATCAGTGCCCTGGCCCCTTTGTCAGCGACAGAAGTTACATGCTTCAGAGGTTTCACACCTTTACAAAATTTCCCCACCTAACCCTATGTGAAACAGTTTGATTCGGATTTTAATTCAGTCAGGAGGCTTAAGACAGTGTCTGCATACCGATGTGTGAGAAGAAAAGGAGTTACAAAAGCTTTACACTGAATTCCTAGCTGGGCAGGAAGCTTCAGGGCAGTGCCTGCATATCTATGTGTAGGTAAATAAGAGTTTACTTCTATAAGTTAAAGTCACTGTGTAGGAATCAAATGCAGATAAAAGACTTTAATTTATAGAAGTATATAAATGATTGGGATGTTTTCACATTAACATCTCTCAGACAGTTTAACTGCAGGTCCATAACAGCGTAACATCAGTTACGTATAACTTGTGATAGTCATATAAGTATTGCTCACCCAGCTGTGAGCAGATGGTGGGGTAGAGAAGCTCTGAAGATAGTATGGAAGTGGCAGTCCTGTTGAAATGAGAGGACTCAGAACTTTGTCAGAAACTGAACAGCATCCTGTTTTGTAGTAAGTAACTGACATATAAATTTATTTTATATCAATGTTACATGCAACCATTATGATGTGAAAATGCCTCAATATGCTGTTTCTGAGTAGCTGTAAATGGAAGAGTGTCTCTGAGCGAGGCTTATAGACCTCTTCCGCGTGTATGTGGCACACGTTTCAATCAACTCAACTTGTTTCAATCTAGTGAGGTCTGAAGACACAATGTTTTCAAAAACCAGCTATCCAAGGAAGAATAATATTCTCTGGTTCCTATTGAATTTAGCTTTCTTATGATTCCTTAATACAATGCTCTGTCAAATGGAGCCTTAAGATAGTGGATAGTCACTCTCACATTTCGAATACAACTGTTTGGTCCATGTTTTCACCAAGAATGTAGGGAGGAGAGGAGATGAGTGGCCCTTGCTTAACTCAAACTGAGATCCATCACTATGATATTACGAAGCAAGAGCTGTTTGATGTTATGGTTGTCACCCTGTTTTGACTGCATTTACGTACTGACAGGCCAGACAACTGACTGAAGGCTTGTCCACACAGACCACATGTATGGTTTCTCTTCACTGTGAATGACACTTGTTCCTTCCATATTCAAAGCTCCTGAGAATTAAGTGTTCCTGGCAATTTTTGATCCAGTGTTTGAGTTGAGCTGCCTGTCAGTAAATGTTCCCTTTCAAATTTCCTGGAAAATAAATTTAATACAGTTAAAAGTAGAATGAAACCTGCCGGATTGCCAGCTGATCAAAAAAAAACTGCGGCTGATGTAAGTCAGGAATGAAAATAAAAGTTGCTGGAAAAGCTCAGCAGGTCTGACAACATCTGTGAATGAAAAAAAAAGTGAATGTTTGGGGTCTGGTGACAATTTCTCAAGTTCAGAGTAAGGGTCACCGGACCCGAAACAGAAACTCTTTTTTTACTTCACGATGTCGTCAGTCCTGCTGAGCTATTCCACTTGGATCATTTGATATCTTTGAAAGGACAGAAGATGAAAAATACAGGACAAACCAGGCTGTGGGAACTGACTGCAGAGCCAATCATTATTTGTGCAGAGCCAGAGTGGGAGGTTTGAGTGAGACCACAACAATGCTGTCGGTGTAACAATGCAAACCGTACAACTATCTGACCATCTCGTGTGTCTGTCTGTAACCGGATATGTGTAAATGACCGAAGCTGGCTGAAAATGCATTCCTGCAAGCAAGGCGGAATTCATGGTCCTCCTTTCAATAATTAATTCCCCTTTTGCACTGGTGAGATTTGTATTTGGAGTACTGTGTTCAGTTCCGGTCACCCAACTTTAAGAAGGTTATGAAACATTTCGGGGCAAATTCAGTGGACTAATACCTGGAATGAGTGGATTGCCTTAAAAGAAAATCCAGAGGAAAATCTAGACAGGCTCGGCCTGTATCCTCTGGAGTTGAGAAAAGAAAGAGGAGACTAAATTGAAACATGAAAAATCCTGAGGGGACCTGACCAGATGCATGGTGAAAACATGGTCCCTCTTCTGGAAGGCTCTAGAACTGAGGGTCATTGTTTAAAGGTAAGGGTGAGTCCATTTGAAATAGTGGGGAACATTGCTTTTCTCTCAGAGGGCTGAGAACCTTTGTGATTCCCTTTGTCAAAAGGCAGTGGATGCAGAATCTTGCTATTTAAAAAAAAGGCAGACTCTCGCTGACCAAGACAATGAAAGATATTCTGAGATATGCAGGCACAGAGAGCTGAGGTTGAAATTAGATCAGCAGTGATTTCATTGAGTCGCAGAGCAGGTTCGAGGGGCCGAGTGGCCTACACATGTTCCTCATTCCTTTGTTTGAATAAACCGCAAGACAAAGAAACTCGAGTCTTGTCTGATTACTGTGGGTGAGCTGGGTCAGGGTTTGTGCTCCCACTTCACTCACCCAGTGGATTAGTTCCTCTCTACACCCCAAACAGCTTCAATTAACATTGGAAAAATATTAATCACATCAGCTGTCATCCTTCTAAGTTACAGGGAATACATCGTTCCCAATGAGATGATGCATTTTAAATCGGAGTAGAGAACACACAAATTAGGAATCAGAGTTGTCCATTGTGCCCCTCGAGCCTCAAAAAGGTCAAAGCTGATCTATTTACACTTGGATTCCACATTCCCACTTGGCCTTAATTGTTTTCTAAAAACATCCTGTGGGCATTGCTGGCTGAGTTTAGTTATCATGGAGAAGGTGGCAGGGATCTGCCTTCATGAACTACTATAGTCCATGAATGGTAGGTGGACACATAACGCTGTTAGGGAGAGAATTCAGGATTTTGGCTCACCAGCACTGAAGGTATAGCAATACATTTCCAAGTCAGGATGGTGAGTGGCGTGGAGGGAATTCACGCCCAACGCCGAGTCCACAGCATGGAAAAAAGGCTCTGCTGGCTCGGTCTGATCTTGACACTATCTTGCAAGTACTCTGTTATTCCATCTTTTATAGCTGACCCTAACATATTTTGCCAACCAACAATTTTATGCAAATTCCCTGTTTTCTTTCTGACTCCCTTCTTACATACTTGGGTTACATTAGCTATCCTCCAATCCACAAAAAACTGACAGTCTATAGAATTTGGAGGATAGCCACTCATGCATCTGTTATTTCTACAGCCACTTCCTAAGGTACTTTGAGATGAAGGTTATCAGTCTCTGGGGATTTATCTGCCTGTTATCCCATTAGTTTTCCCAATATCATTTTCCTACTAATACTGATTCGACCTTCCTATTAGACCCTGAGATCCCCTTAATTTTGGGACATTATTTGTATCCTCCTGATTGAAAACCTCAGACATATTTAATTGGTCTGTGATCACTTTGTACTCCATTATAAATTCATTGTTTCTGCTTGTAAGGAGAACCCATATTCTTCGTGACCAGTCTTTCACTACCAATCTTCAACGAAGAGTTTAATGATGATCATGAAACCGTTGTCAATCGTCAGGAAAAAAAAAGGCATCTGGCTCACGGATATCCTTCAGGGAAAGGATCTGTTATCCTTACCTGGTTTGGTATGTGTGTGACTCCAGCCGTACAGCAATGCAGCTGACACTTGATAGCCCTCTGGGCAATCGGAGATGGGCAATAAGTTCTGGCCAAGCCAGCAAAGTCCATGTCCTGTGAATGAATATAAAACAAAATTCTATTGGTTTGTATGGTCCCTGCACCATGCACTCATGTTCTGTATTCTCACTCTGATTAAATCCCTTTGTTTCCCTTTGCAGAAATCTAAACTGCTCCCAATCCTGTTGTCAGTTGTTTTATTGGCCTAATTGTGTATGTTGCTTCCTTAATTTTAATATGTGTTCATTTCCCTTTCTGTGCTGTGGTTTGATCATGTTTCCCATTTTGTTCTTACGCCAGGCTGCGATGAATAACTTCCAAAGCTTGCCCACACCCTCTTTCAATGTTTGCCATTACCCATTTCCCATCATCCATTTAAACACTGATTCACCATTTATCACAACTGGCTCGTGCCTCATACCATTTTAACTTCTTTCACTTAATTATAGGACCAGAGTCTCAGAAACAACATAATCACACTCCAGCTTTGTGAAGAATTCTATCCTATTGTGGTCACTCATCCTTAAGGGCCCATACTCAACTGGATTGTCAATTATTCCATCCTCATTAGACAACACCCATCTGCTTCTTCAACATGTTGATTCATAAAATTGTACCATGTAGACGCTAAGGATTCCTCCTGCACTGTACTGCTACAGTGTGATTTGGGCAATTTATAAGTAGGTTGCAGTCACCTGTAATTAAAGCCATAACTTTATGCCTTATATCTCTCAAATCCACCCTAATGCCTTCCCCAATATTACTGCAGCTTGGGGTCCATATGCAGCACTAAGGTCATTTTCTGTCCATTGCTCAACCCAAACAGACTCTACTTCAATACACCCTGTATCCTGGCTCACATCAGTTTCCTGTTTTAATCAGCAGCTCCTGACAAATCCTTTTCCCTCTTTCCTGCCCAATCCATCTTCCTCAGACAACCCACTGATTCCAGGTTTCAATCTTGTAAACCTCCTCTGAGCCACTTTGAATAAACGAACAGAAGACCAAAACCTGCAGACAGTATTCGAGATTTGGTCTGACCCCTTCCTTGTACAAATGAAGCAGAACATCTTTTCATTGATGATTATTTGTTGTCATAACAAGGGAGATGGTCTAGTGGCTTTCTGGATTTCAGAGAGATCTTAATCAATTGGGGCAATGGGCTGAGGAATGGCAGATTGAATTTTATTTGGATAAATGTTTGTTTTACCACAATGCAATACTTCACAAAGGCAGGAATTGCACAATTAATGGTTGGTCTCTGGGGAGCGTTGCAGAACAGAAAAAAACCTCGGGTTTCAGGTACATCATTCTTTGAAATTTGCATCACCGGTAGACAGGGTGGTTAGGAAGGCATTTAGCACACTTGTCTTCATTGCTCAGGCCTTTTGAGTACAGGCGTTGGGAAGTGAGGTTGGCGAGTCCTCTTCTGGAGCACTGTGTGCTGCTCTGGTCGTCCTGTTGTGGGAAGAATATTGTTAAACTGGAGCGGGTTTGGAAAAATACTTACCAGGATATTGTCAGGAATGGAGGGGTTGAGTTATAAATATACGCTAGATTGGCAGGAACTTCTTTCACGGGAAGGTTAGAGGTTGAGGGATGACCTTATGTAGGTTTAATAAAATAATGAGAGACACAGATGAGGAATAGCAACTGTCGTTTCCTCAGGTGGGGGATTTCAAAACCAGGGGCATATTTTTAAAATGAGAGGAGAAAGATTTTAAAAAAGACATGGAGGGCATCTTTTTGTTTTACATAGAGTGTTCAGTGAGTGGAATAAACTGCCAGAGGAAGTGATGGATGTGGGTAGTTACGATGTTTGAAAAACATTCAGATAAGTACATGAATTTGAATGGTTTGGAGCGAATATGGGCCAATTGCAGGAAGTTTTTTTAAATAAGGAAAACATTGCTGCTATCACTAGAAGAGATGTTTCTGAAAAATCATCCCATAAAAACATATCTTGAAATTAGAAATAAGAAATAAGAAAGGAACAATCATCTGATGGGATTGTACCATAGGCTTCCTAATAGTCAGAGGGAAACTGAGGAACAAATATCCAGAGGGATCTCTGATATGTCTAAGAATAGCAAGGTTATAATAGCTGGTGATTTTCAGTTTCCAAACATTTACTGGGACATCCATTGTGTTCCAGGTTTAGATGGTGAGCATTTTGTGAAATGTGTTCAAGAAATTTTTCTTTATCAATAAATCGATGCTCCTATGGAAAAAAAAGGCATAGTAAGTGACTGAAGTGACGGTACAGGGAAACTTTGAGTCTTGTGACAGAATTACTATCAGTATTAAAACAATTGTGGAACAGGATATGCCTTCCAGAAAAAGTAAAAGCTTTAACTGGAGTAAGGCAAATTTTAATGCTATAAGAAAAGAACTTTCAACACTTCTGAGGAAGGATTAACAGACCCGCAACATTAACTCTGATTTGTCCTTCACAGATGCTGCCAGACCTGCTAAGCTTTTCCAGCAGCTTCTGTTTTTATAACTTTCAAAAGTTGACATGACTAGACGGCAGGTATAAGGATGTCTGATAAGTGGGGGGCTTTCAAAAATGTGACAATTCAGAGTCATTATGTCTCTGGTACAGTGAAAGGTAAGGCTGGTAGGATGAGAGAACAATGGGTGAAAAAAGATACTCAGGTTTTAGTCAAGAATAAAAAAAATATAAATTAGCAGATATAAATAAAAACTCGGCTCAAATGAATCTCTTGAACAGTGTAAGTAGTGTTAGGGGCATTCTTAAACAGGAGATCAGGACAGCAAAAATGCAACATGAAACTGCTTTGGTTGATAAGGTTAAGAATAATTCAAAGAGTTTCTCCAAGTGCATTAAAAGCAAGAGAGCACCGAGAGAGCAAGCAGGGCTCCATGAGGATGAAAGAGGTCAACTCTGTGTTGAGCATCAGGAAAGGAGAGGGATTTGAAAGGAATATATTGCATCAGGTTTTACTGTTGAGAAGGAAATGGAGGGGGGAACAAGTCAGGTGTAGAAATATTTTGGTTTGAAAACTACTCATGGGGATGGGGGAGATTTTTAATGAATGTTTCTCCTCAGTATTTACTAAGCAGTGAATGATGGATGCTAAGTAAATAAGGGAAGCAAGTGGGGATGTTTTGGACTATCAAGGTGGCGTTTGCAGCCTTCAAGCACATTAAGGTTGATAATTCCACTGGATCTGATGAAGTCCATCTTCGGACACTGTGGGAGGCTGGGAAAGAAATTGCAGAGACCCTTGCAGAGATTTTTCCCTTCATCTTTTCTCACGACTGAAATTCCAGAAGACTGGAGGGTGGCTAACGTTGTCCCATTGGTTAAGAAAGGTAGCAAAGACCAGCCAGGGAACTACAGGCCAGTGAACCAGTGGTAGAGAAGGTATTGAAGATGATATTTAGGGAGTCAATCAACCAAAGCTGGGATATTCAAGATCTGATTAGGGACAGTCAGCATGGATTTGTGCACAAGAATCATGTCTGACAAATCTATTCAAGTTTTCTGAGGAGGTAAGCAAGAGGATTGATGAGGTTAGGGCAGCGAATGCTGTCTATATGGACTTTAGTAAGGCCTTCAACAAGGCCCCATATGGCAGCCTAGTCATGAAGGTTCGGTTGTGTGGGATCCAGGGAGAGCTAGCTCATGGGATTCGAAATTGGGTCGATGGTAGGAAGCATAGCGTGATGGCTGAAGGTTGGTTCTCGGACTGGAGGCCTGTGGCTAATGGTGTGCCACGGGGGTCGATACTGGGATCTTTGTTATTTGTCTCTTATATAAATGATCTGGATGTGAATGTATATGGCATGATTAGTAATTTTGTGTCATCTGCAAACTTAAGAGGTTTCGTTGAGGTATCAAAAATTACAGGGTATTGTGATCAGATGGGTAAGTGGGCTGAGGATTGCCAAATGAAATTCAATAGAGCTAAGCGTGAGGTGTTGGCCTTTGGAAAGTTCAGCCAAGGTAGGAGTTAGACAGTGAATGGTAAAGTTCTGAGGAATATTGTGGAGCAGAGAAACCGAGAAGCACAAGTGCATAGTTGGTGGAAAGCAGCATCACAGATAGACAAGGTGGTGAAGAAAGCATTTAGCATGCTGGCCTTCTTCGGTCGAGGCATTGCATATAAGAGTTGGGATGTTATGTTAAAGATGTACAGCTCATTGGTGAGGCCACACTTGCAGTATGGTGTACAGTTTTGGTCACCCTGTTACAGGAAAGGCATAGTTAAACTGGGAAATGGGCAAAGATTAGTTACAAGGATGTTGCTAGGAATAGTACGCAAGTTCTAAGGAGAGATTGGCCAGGATTGGATTTTATTCCTTGGAATGGAGGAGAATGAGGGCTGACCTTGCTGAGGTGAAAAAAATCATGAGAGGCATAGATAGGATGAATGCACATAGTCTTTTTCCCAGGGATGGGGAATGGAAAACTAGAGTGTACAGATTTAAGGTGAGAGGAGGCAGATTTAAGGAGTACATGATGGGCAACTTCTTCACACAGAGAGTGGTGCATATTTGGAATGGGCTGCCAGAGAATGTGGTTGAGACAGGTACAATAGCAACGTTTAAAACACATTTGGGCAGGTACATGGATGGAAAGCGTTTGGAGGGGGATATGGACCAAATGCAGGCAATTAGAAATTGCTGAGAGGGCACCATAGTCGGCACAGGCCTTTTTGGGCCGAAGGGCCTGAATCCATGCGGTATTACACTCTGACTTTAAACCTCCAGGTCCTGCTCTAGTGCATCAAACCATGTTGTGGGAAGTTAAAGAGAAAACATGGGATCCCTTTGCAGAAATATTTGTATCATCTATCATTACCGGCAAGGTGCCAGATGACTGGAGAGTGGCTAAAATTGTGCCTTTGATTAAGGGATATCAGGAGAAGCCTGGGAGCTGTTGACCTGAGTCTGAATTCTGTTTTGGGTACGTAGTTGAAGGTAATTGTCAAATGTAGGATTCATGTATTTGGAGAGTCAAGGAATGATTAGTTGATTGAGTTTTTTGGAGAAGTAACAAAGAAGATTATTGAGGGCAGAGTGGTGGAAGTAGTTTATTTTGACAAGAGTAAAGCCTTTGACAAGGTTCCACAAGGTGGACTAATTAGTCAAGTTAGATTGTATGGGATTCAGGGGGAGCTTGTCAACTGGATACAAATATGGTTTAGTGACAGGACACAGGGACTGGTAGTGGAGGGTTGTTTATCAGACCGGAGGCCTGTTCCCAGAAGTGTTCCACAGGTGTCAGTGCTCACTCCAATTTTGTTTGACTTTATATAAAAAAGTGATTTAGATGAGAATAGTGGAGACATGGTCAGTAAGTTTGCAGATGACACCAAAATAGGCAGGATAGTGGACAGCGAAGTCGGCTGTCCAAGATTACGAAGAGATCTTGATTTATACGGTCAACTGGCTGAGGAATGGCAGGTGGTGTTTAATTTGGATAAAGGTGAGGTATTTCATTTTGGTAAAACAAACAACATCAGTACTTGTACAATTAAACGTAGGGCCTTGGGGTTAGTGTTGTCGAACAGAGAGACCTCAGGGTTCAGGCCTTTAATTCTGTGAGGTTGGCGTCACATGCAGAAAGGGTGGTTAAGTCGGTGTTTAGCCTGCTTGCCTTCACTGCTCAGACCTTTTGAGTATAGGAGGTGGGACATTATGTTGAAATCGTGCAGAACATCAGTGAGGCCTCTTCAGGAGTAATGTGTTTACTTCAGATCTCCTGTTCTTCAAAGGATATCATCAACCTGGGGAGGATTCAGCAAAGATTTAGCAGCAAGTTGCCAGGAATGGAGGTTGAGAATCATAACGAGAGGCTTGATCGGTTGAGGCATTTTTCCACTGCAGTCTCGGAATGGAGGGGTGATTTATATGTTTATAAAATCATGAAGAGTACAGATAAGGTGAATGGACGATCCCTTTTCATTTGGGAGGGGAATTCCAAGACTAGGGGGGCTGGGGACGAAGCAAGCTGAAACATTCCCTGTTCATGCCTGAATCTGGACAGTTCTTATTGCCAGGCTATTTGACAAAGGGCCAAAGAGATGGAGGTTAGGTGATGCTTCTCGTGGCTGGATTAACTTTCTACTCCTGGTGGCTTCATGCTACACTTACAGTCTATAGGTTACCAGTACTGGAGGGTATGAGTTATGAGGAGAGACTGGGACTTCACTGGAAAATAGGAGGTTGACCAGTGACTTTAGAGAGGTTTATAAAATTGTGAGGGCTATAATGTGAACAGCAAGGCTCTTCTCCCTTGGATAGGGGAGTCTAAACAACAGCGTAATTTTTAACGGGAGAGGAGAAAGATTTGAAGTGCAGCATTGAGGAGCTGTTTCAAACAGAGGGTTGTTTCTATGTGGAATGAACTGCCAAAGGAAGTGAAAGATGCAGGTACACTTCCAATATTTAAGAAGATGTTTGTAAAGGTACATGAATAGGAAAGGTTTAGAGGGATATGGAACCAACTCAAGCAAGTGGGACTCGTTCAGTTTGGGAAGCCTGGTCGGCATGGACAAGTTGTAACGAAGGAGGCTAGAGAACTCAGTAATAAATTTTGATGTTTTGAAAATAGTTCACATTACAGGAGACGAAGTGCAAAATGACTCAGAAAATATAAAGGTTGATAAATCTCCAGTACCTGATCTCGTGTATCTGAGGATATTGTGGGAAGTAAGGGAGGAAATTGCAGAAATATTCGTATCATCTATAAATATGGGTGGGTGTGAGATGACTGGAGAGTGGGTGATATTATCCCTTTGTTTTAGATGGGAAGTGGGAGAAGCCTGAGAACTATGAACCTTAGCCTAACACTGGAAAACTGTGACACAATTAGAGTTAGTAAGGATTTACGAAAGGGAAATCATGTTGGACAAAACTGCTGGAATGTTTCAAGAATGCAATATTTAGAGTTGAAAAGTCAGTGGATGTGCCTTATGTCGGCTTTGAGAAGGCATTCAAAGGCCCAGCAGAAGAGATTAGCACGTAGATTTAAAGCATGAGAGATTGGGTATTCACAGGGATACAGAACTGTTTGGCACACAGAAACAGTCAGAATAAACAGTCATTTCTTGTATGCCAGCCAGTGACCAGTGTGGTACTGTGGTCCATGGTGGATCCCAGGTATGCATACAATCAATTAGTTGTTTAAATGAGAAATGCGTCTCAGTTCGAGATTATCCACTTGGATTACAAAACTAGGAAAACACAAGTCACTGACAGTAAGCATGGAGGTGTAGCAGGGGGTGAAGAAGGCAAATGGTATTTTGACCTGCAGAGTTAGAGGATTTGAGTACAGGAGTAGGGATGACTTAATGAAATTGTACAGGATCTTAGTGAGACCACACCTGGGATGGTATGTGTAAATTTGGAATTTTTATCCGAGGAAGGAACTTCTGGCTGTGGAGGCTATTCACAGCAGTTGATCAGACTGATTTCTGGGATGGCAAGTCTTACATATAAGGATAGGATGGATTGGTTAGGATGAAATTCACTGGAGTTTAGAAGAACGAGGAAAGATTTCACAGAAACCAATAAAATTCTAGGTAAATACAGGAAGGATGTTGTCAATGACCAGGAAGTTGGAGCTTAGGGGCATGGGCTAGGCCTGTTAAGGACTGAAATGAGGAAATTTTAAAAAAATACAGAGACTGGTGATTCTGTGAAATTTGCTGCCACAGAAAGCAGTTAAGGCCGAACACTGGATGTTTCCAAGAAGAACATGATATGTCTAGTTGTCAGGGCTTAAGGGATCAAAGGGTCTGGCTCTAAAGTGGGAAGAGGCTGAGTAGAATGATCAGCCATGATCAAAGTGACGAGCGGAGAAGGATCGAAAGCTGCAATGGCCTGCACCTGTTCCTATTTTCTATGTTTCTATTCAGTTGAATGTGGAATATACGAACAAAATGACGATAACTGACACAAAAACAAGCACGACCTTATGACCACTGGAAGAAAATCCTATAACTCCTGACGAAATTGCAACATGGGAGTGACTTCACTGTGCAGACTGCAGCAGTTCAAGAAGGTGCAGAGTGATTTTGGAAGCTTCTGCAGTGGCTGCTTTGTCTCTCGTTTTCAATCCAGTTTTCAAGTTGTTGAATGCCCTGAGAAAAGTAACATAGTATTTCAGAAATATCTTTGGAAGTTTGCTGATACTGGGGGAAGCAAGGGGTGGGATAGGGGCTCGAGGTACAGAAGTGGGTAAAGTTGGGGAAGAGGGACAACGAGAGAAACAACTGGCTGGATTTTGTGGTGGGGTGAAGGGCAAAGAATAACCCCAATATCCAAACCACACGGCCCCACCCTGCTCAGCTCTCTCCCTCCACTCTATGGTCTTTCTCTGAGCCTCTGTCACACCAGCAGCCAGCTCAGTGTCAAAGATGTGCATTTGCCCCAGTTGTAAATTCCTTCTGTTTGACCACATTCCCTCACAGACTTGCTGGCACCAGTTCCCAGTTGCTGACCTTATTAATGGCCAAAAGAGTCTACACGGTTTTCGAATAAGAAACAACCTGCAATTAACTTCCAGGCCCGGCCTCAGAAACCAATAATTGATTTTGTATTGTATTTTTAGCACAACTGCTGCTCACAGTCCAGACGTCACCGTTCAACTCTCAGATTCAAGCCAAAAATTATTTTTAAAAACTCAGTGAGGGTGCTAACACTGGACACAGTGGAAAGACCTCTAACCAGTGAGTGCACGTTGGAGTTCTGCTTTACTGAGAACACCTCTCATTGCTGTAATAACATTCTGAAGTGGCTTGACAGGGTAAAAGCTGACAGGACCTTCCCTCTCACAGGACAGTCTAGGCCTGTTTCAGGGAAGAAGCCTGAGGCTCTCTGCAACCTACACACAGCACCACAAGACCCCTGTTTGTGACTTGAGACCTAAACTGAGCTGACATCGAACGACCAATAGCAAGCAAGAGGCGGGACAGAAAAGGCACCGGAAATGCTTCTCCTCCAACCAATCAAAGGTCAAGGGCAGGGCCCAGTTCAAAGTCAGGATCACCGGACCCGAACGTCAACTGTGTTTACTCCGTTACAGAAGCTGCCGGACCCACGGAGCTTTGTTTTGTTCACGTCATACGCGCGGCGGGTGGGCGGGGTTATTCTCCCACCAATCAGGGGGAGACAATGGGAACTGCGGAAGGTGGAGAGTGTGAGATAACAAGCTGTGGAGCTGGATGGACACAGCAAAACAAGCAGCATCTCAGAGGCACAAAAGCTGGTGTTTCGGACCGAGGCCCTTCATCAGAAAAGGGGGATGGGGAGAGGGTTCTGGAATAAATAGGGAGAGAGGGGGAGGCGGACTGAAGATGGAGAGAGGAGAAGATAGTTGGCTGTTGGTTTATTCGCCGAGTTTGGCAAATGAATTACAAACGTTTTGTCTCCAGTCGAGAAGACATCATCAGTGCGTAGCTGTTGCTGCGTAGGAGAAGATAGGTGGAGAGGAGGCAGGCAGGTCAAAGAGGCAGGGATGGAGCCAGTAAAGGTGAGTGTAGGTGGGGAGGTAGGTAGGGGATAGGTCAGTCGGGAAGGATGGACTGGTCAAGGGGTCGGGATGAGGTTTGTAGGTATGAGAGCGAGGTTTGTAGGTTTGAGTGCGAGCAGCAGCGGAGGCAAGACGGACCCAGAAGACTGCAGCTAAGGTAGAGCAGTTTATTTTTAAAATTACTTACTGGTAGCGGGCAGCGGTGTTTTTCCCCTTTCAGAGAAGGAGCGGGAGCAGCAGAGGAAGTGACGAGGACCAGAGGGGCAGCCGGGAAGGAAAGCAGTGAGTATAAATACTCACCCTTCGACGCCAACGGCCATTTTGAGTGCGAGCAGCAGCGGAGGCAAGACGGACCCGGAAGACTGCAGCTAAGGTAAAGCAGTTTATTTTTAAAATTACTTACCGGTAGCGGGCAGCGGTGTTTTTCCTCTTTCAGAGAAGGAGCGGGAGCAGCAGAGGAAGTGACGAGGACCAGAGGGGCAGCTGGGAAGGAAAGCAGTGACCATATATATCAGCAAGGCGGCTGAGTGGGTGTTCAGATAAGTGGGGTATGGATGGTAGGGCAGTTGCTTGCTCCTCCTGCAGAATGTGGCAGTTGGGAGATGTGGCACACGTCTCCGCTGGCTACATCTGCGGGAAGTGCACCCAACTACAGCTCCTTGAAAACCGTGTTACGGAAATGGAGCTGGAGCTGGAGCTGGATGAACTACGGATCATTCGGGAGGCAGAGGGGGTAATTGAGAGGAGTTATCGGGAGTTGGTCACTCCTAAGGCTCAGGACGAGGATAGATGGGTTACAGTTAGGGGGAGGAAAGGGGACAGACAGACAGTGCAGAGATCCCCTGTGGGCATTCCCCTCAGCAATAAGTATACCGTTTTGGATACTGCTGGGGGGGATGACCTATCAGAGGAAAGCCATAGTAGTCAGTTCTCTGGCACTGAGCCTGACACTGTGGCAAAGAAGGGAAGGGGGCAGAATAGAAAAATACTCGTGGTAGGGGACTCGATAGTTAGGGGATTTTGTGGTCAGGATTGGGATTACCGGAAGGTACGTTGCCTCCCTGGTGCCAGGGTCCGGGACGTCTCCGATCGGGTGTATAAGGTTCTAAAAGGGGAGGGCGAACAGCCAAAAATCGTGTTACATATTGGCACTAATGATATAGCCAGAAATAGGATAGAGGATATAAAAAAGTGATTTCAGGGAGTTAGGATGGAAGCTGCAGAGCAGGACGAACAGAGTAGTGTTCTCTGGTTTACTACCGGTGCCACGAGATAGCGAGGCGAGGAACAGGGAGCGGGCGCAGCTTAACACGTGGCTACGCAGCTGGTGTAGGAGCGAGGGCTTCAGATATGTAGATAATTGGGATGCCTTCTGGCGAAGGTGGGACCTGAACAAGAAGGGTGGGTTGCATTTGAACTAGAAGGGGACCAATGTCCTGTGTGGAAGGTTTGCTCCAGTAGTTCGAGAGGGTTTAAACTAGTATGACCGAGGGGTGGGAACCTGAGCTGTATACCAGAGGTGAAAGTTGATGCAGGTGAGGCAGTCGCAAGAGGCAGACCAGCTAGTGGGAAGGAACCAAGGGATCGGTTAAAGTGTGTTTGCTTTCATGCAAGGACTATCACGAATAAAAGTGATGAACTTAGAGCATGGATCAGTACCTGGTGCTATGATGTTGTGGCCATAACAGAGACATGTTTTTCTCATGGCAGGAATGGTTGCTGGATGTTCCAGGGTTTAGAACATTTAAAAAGAATAGGGAGGGGGTAAAAAGAGGAGGGGGTGTAGCACTACTAATCAGAGAGGGTATCACAGCTACAGAAGCTTCCATTGCCGAGGAAGATCTGCTTACTGAGTCAGTATGGGTGGAAACTAGGAACAGCAAGGGAGTAGTCAGCTCGTTAGGGGTTTACTACAGGGCCCCCAATAGCAGCAGGGAGATTGAAGAAAGCATAGGTCGACAGGTTTTGGAAAAGTGTGGACGCAGTAGGGTTGTTGTAATGGGTGACTTTAACTTTCCTAATATTGATTGGAACCTCCTTCGAGCAGATTTGAATGGAGCTGTTTTTGTAAGGTGTGTTCAGGAGGGTGTCCTAAGGCAGTACGTTGAAAGGCTGACGAGGGGAGAGGCCATTCTAGACTTGGTGCTCGGAAACGAGCCGGGGCAGGTATCAGATCTTGTGGTGGGAGAGCATTTTGGTGATAGTGACCATAACTGCCTCACATTCTACATAGCTATGGAGAAGGAGAGGATTAGGCAAAATGGGAGGATATTTAATTGGGGAAGACGAAACTATGACGCGATTAGACATGCATTAGGAAGCATGGACTGGGAGCAATTGTTCCATGGTAAGGGAACTATAGACATGTGGAGACTGTTTAAGGAACAGTTGTTGCGAGTGATGAGTGAATATGTCCCTCTGAGACAGGCAAGAAGGGGTAAGATAAAGGAACCTTGGATGACGAGAGCGGTGGAGCTTCTTGTGAAAAGGAAGAAGGTAGCTTACATAAGGTGGAGGAAGCTAGGGTCAAGCTCAGCTAGAGAGGATTACACGCAGGCAAGGAAGGAGCTCAAAAATGGTCTGAGGAGAGCCAGCAGGGGGCACGAGAAAGGCTTGGCAGAACGAATTAGGGAAAACAAAAAAGCATTTTGCACTTATGTGAGGAATAAGAGAATGGTCAAAGAAAGAGTAGGGCCGATCAGGGATAGCATAGGGAACTTGTGCGTGGAGTCTGAGGAGGTAGGGGAAGCCTTAAATGAGTTTTTTTGCCTCTGTCTTTACGAAAGAAACGAACTTTGTAGTGAATGAAACCTTTCAAGAGCAGGTGTGCATGCTGGAATGGATAGAGATAGAGGAAGCTGATGTGCTGAAAATTTTGTCAAACATTAAGATTGACAAGTCGCCAGGCCCGGACCAGATTTGTCCTCGGCTGCTTTGGGAAGTGAGAAATGCAATTGCTTCGCCACTTGCGAAGATCTTTGCATCCTTGCTCTCCAATGGAGTCGTACCTGAGGACTGGCGAGAGGCAAATGTAATTCCTCTCTTCAAGAAAGGAAATAGGGAAATCCCCGGCAATTATAGACCAGTAAGTCTCACATCTGTCGTCTGCAAGGTGTTAGGAAGGATTCTGAGGGATAGGATTTATGTCCATCTGGAAGAGCATAGCTTGATCAAATACAGTCAACACGGCTTTGTTAGGGGTCGGTCATACCTCACAAACCTTATCGAGATTTTTGAGGATGTGATTAGAAACGTTGATGAGGGTCGAGCTGTGGATGTGGTGTATATGGACTTCAGTAAGGCATTTGATAAGGTTCAACATGGTAGGCTTATTCAGAGGTCAGGAGGAATGGGATACAAGGGAACTTAGCTGCCTGGATACAGAATTGGCTGGCCAACAGAAGACAGCGAGTGGTAGTAGAAGGAAAATATTCTGCCTGGAAGTCAGTGGTGAGTGGTGTTCCACAGGGCTCTGTCCTTGGGCCTCTACTGTTTGTAATTTTTATTAATGACTTGGATGAGGGGATTGAAGGATGGGTCAGCAAGTTTGCAGACGACACAAAGGTCGGAGGTGTTGTTGATAGTATAGAGGGCTGTTGTAGGCTGCAGCAGGACATTGACAGGATGCAGAGATGGGCTGAGAGGTGGCAGATGGAGTTCAACCTGGATAAATGCGAGGTGATGCATTTTGGAAGGTCGAATTTGAAAGCTGAGTACAGGATTAAGGATAGGATTCTTGGAAGTGTGGAGGAACAGAGGGAGCTTGGTGTGCAGATACAAAGATCCCTTAAAATGGCCACCCAAGTGGACAGGGTTGTTAAGAAAGCATATGGTGTTTTGGCCTTCATTAACAGGGGGATTGAGTTTAAGAGTTGTGAGATCTTGTTGCAGCTCTATAAAACTTTTCTTAGACTGCATTTGGAATACTGCGTCCAGTTCTGGTCGCCGTATTATAGGAAAGATGTGGATGCTTTGGAGAGGGTTCAGAGGAGGTTTACCAGGATGCTGCCTGGACTGGAGGGCTTATCTTATGAAGAGATGTTGACTGAGCTCGGTCTCTTTTCATTGGAGAAAAGGAGGAGGAGAGGGGACCTAATTGAGGTATTCAAGATAATGAGAGGCATAGATAGAGTTGATTGCCAGAGACTATTTCCCAGGGCAGAAATGGCTAGCACAAGAGGTCATAGTTTTAAGCTGGTTGGAGGAAAGTATAGAGGGGATGTGAGAGGCGGGTTCTTTACACAAAGAGTTGTGAGAGCATGGAATGCGTTGCCAGCAGCAGTTGTGGAAGCAAGGTCATTGGGGACATTTAAGAGACTGCTGGACATGTATATGGTCACAGAAATTTGAGGGTGCATACATGAGGATCAATGGTCGGCACATTGTGGGCTGAAGGGCCTGTTCTGTGGCGTACTGTTCTATGTTTTCCACCACACAAAGCCATGTTTACTATCCCTAATCAATGCTTGCCTGTTCAAATGCATGTAAATCCTATCCGTTAGAATGTGCTCCAGCAACTTACCCCGGACTCATGTCAGGCTCACTGGTCTGTGGTTCCCTGACTTGGCTCATCATTGTTTCCTTTTCCAGTCCCACTCCTCCACTGATCACAACAAATTTTAAATGTAACTAGGATGGTGATGTGGCTGATGATATAGACATCAAACTGGGTCAGGGTCGGTGTTAGGAACAAGTCAGGCAGTTTTCTTTGATCTACTGAAAAGCACGTTTATGACCAAAATAAAGTTACTCAAGCTGTGATGGATAGAAGAATTAAAACAGTTTAGATCTGCAAATAGGTCCATTGATATTTTCCATTTCTAAAATTAATCACACAAACACACACACACGCACACACTCGTACGTACGTTTGATGACAAAGTCAAATGTTGATTTGAAATAACATTGTCCCCATAATAGTTGAACTCATGATAAAAAGAAAAATGCAACATTTCCCCAGATGTTACTCTGCTTCCAAATGTGTTCTGGTCGCACCAGTTGTTGTCAATGAGATTACTTCCTGGAACAGGTAGATTTGGCTGAATTCCCTTTGCTTCAAGCAGTGGGAGATTCCAGTGATTCCTTGTCATGAATCCTCCATGAGTGGTAAAGATGACTGACTGGTGTTTCACTCTCATACATTGTTGTGATGAGGAAGGAAAGAGAGAGGGAGCAATAGGCTGTTGCCAAACAGGGAGGTTACATTATTTTAACCACACTGAGTTGAATCACACAATAACGTTATTCGGCCCCCAAACTGGAACACGTGAGGTTTCCTTGAACTTTGTAAGATCTATATGTTTCCACCAAATTTCCTGCTCCATGTCAGTGCATCATTGCTATTGGCGTACACAGAGCAATTTCCATAGCAGCAAATGGGCCTACTTGATTTAAATATATGTTTATATGTCCCTGCGTAATTTAAAAATAAAAATGTTAATGTCTTCACAATATCTGTGTAAAAATGAAAGTGTCTTATTCCTAAATAAACACAGAAATTACTAGAAAAGCTTAGCAAGCCGAAAGCATCTAGAAGTGAAATCAGAGTTAATGTTTCTTGTCCAGTGAACATTCCTCAGAACATGCTTTCTTTTTTTTTAATTAGTTCCTCAGTTTTACTCTCCCACACACGAGGAAATATCCAGCAGGTATTCACCAGCTGCACTCTCTGCAAAATCTTAGATAGTTAAGAAGATGATTTATTTTTCTTAGGTCTGTGCGGTAAATCCTCCATAACATAATTCCTTCATGCCAGGACAGTGTACAGAGAAACATTTTTGAAAATTTTCAAATACAGTTTTTTTTGCACTTTAGAGCATCATAACTACTCGCAGAGCACCAGATGTGGTCTCAGCAATGCCCTGTACAGATGCAGGGAAACATGCCTAAGATCATACCTGGCACGCTTTGCAAGAAACAAATTCATTCAATTCGCTTTCCAAATCACTTCCGGCATCTTCAGAATAATATTATATGATTTATGTACCAGGACACACAAATCCCTCTGTAGCACCGACCTCCGCGTTCCTTCTCCATATTGTATAATTTATGACTGTTTTATCCGTTCCCCAAAACTCACATTTCCCATAACCCACACTGTACTGTTTTATGTGCAATGCTGAAAGTTTGTTCGTTATCATCACCTGTCTACAGCCTGTTGCAGATGCTCTGCCTCCACTTGACATCTTATTGGATGACGATGCTAGCTTACTAGCACATGGAGCTCCAATCCAATCTGCCCTTGATCCAAACTGATAATCTAGTTTGTAAACTGTTGATAGTCTCACACTGATCCCTGAGGAATTCCAGTAGTTGCAGCTTTCCAAACTGAAAATAAATAATTCTCTCGAATATGCATTTCCTGTCAGCTAATCAGGGCTCGCTGTGTAGCAGCTGGGAAAGGTTGCAGGGTCCTTCCTGTGGTGTGCAGCTGGTTGCCGAGGTGTTTCTAAACTGAGCAATACACCATTAGGGTTATTTGTTGTCAGATCATCAGGTGGAGGTTCTACTGGCAATCATTCTGATCCTTGAGTGTTTAAAAAAATACAAGCACATAATATGGCGGCACGGTGGCTCAGTGGATAGCACTGCAGCCTCACAGCACCAGGGACTGGCGTTCGATTCCAGCCTTGGGCAACTGTCTGAGTGGAGTTTGCACATTCTCCCTGTGTCTGCGTGGGTTTCCTCCGGGTGCTCCAGTTTCCTCCCACAGTCCAAAGATGTGTAGGCTCGGTGATCGGTGATGCTGAATTGCCCATAGTGGTCAGGGGTGTGTGGGTGATCGGGGAATGAATCTGGGTGGGATGCTTCAAAGGGCGGTGTGGGCTTGTTGGGCCAAATGGCCTGTTTCAACATTGTATGGAATCCAGTCGATAGACTGACATTTGAGTCAAATGCTGCACGGTCAAAAATGTTGCCTTTCAGATGCTGGAATAAATCTAGTCTGCCGTCTCAGTCAGGTGCTCAATTTTCCCCGGAAATGTATTGAGGAAGAGGGGAGATTTCCTGTCAATCTGGTTAACATTTGTCCCTTTAACAACACCACCAATACAGATAATCTTAATGATTAATTTCATTTTTGGCTGTGGGTGCTGTGTGGAAGAATTGCCACAATTGTACACAATAAAATAAACTAAAATGTCTTTGATGAGTGACCTCACAGACGTCTTGTTCAGACTGCAGTCGAGAGATAATACTGTCTTGTTCAGACTGCAGTCTAGAGATAATACTGTCTTGTTCAGACTGTCTCACTGTCTAAGATTTAACTGTCTTGTTCAGAAGTTTTAGGAATCAGCTTTGTGGAATTTGAATCTTGACCTTTGCTGCCCAGAGGTAGGGACATTACCACAGCACTTCAATAGTCCTTGATTCTGCAACATTATCCTTCTGTAAATTGGCTCATCAACCTCTTCTGACATGCTGCGACACACCTCTGCTATTGGCAAGACTTGAATCCAGAGCTAGTAACATTACCACAGGTTCAGGGATGGGAATTCAATGCAGCACTCTGCACAAAGACTTTGGTGCAACCCATTACATAAGAACAAAGCCATGCCCAGATTTTGTGTCACGTTTTGCACGCCAGCTATCAACTCAGTTTGGATTTATCAAATTCTAGTTAGCTTTCCTGACTTACACAGGGAAGATTTTTCAGCATTGAACAAATACAGGGTACTTTCCTCAACTAGAGGATGTTGAGTGCATGTGTTGTGCCATTGTGATGAACTATTAACATCTTTAATTTCTCGGCCATGATTTCCAGCTTAAGTGGTTATTATCTGTAGACTGCAACATTTGGGAAGAAATCCTGTAGACATGCTCGGCCCGACAAAGATTCGAATAGATATTATTACTGAACACCAGAGACGACAAAAGAGCAGAAGTTCCGGCCCCAAGAGACCGTATTGCAGATCACTATTTCCCACCTTGTATGCGTGACTGCCCGCCTCCTAATACCACTAAATGTTACAAAGCAACAAATTATATTCCAAAATCTCCTCACCACTGGCTGGTCTGCAATCTACCACCCCCATCCCTCCTCATGCCCGTACAAAGCAAACGAAGTGCAGGGTCTTGGGAAAATAAAGGTCAGAGTTATTTGGCCTTCTGGAGATGGGATGGTCTTTCAAAACATGTCAGGATGTGTGGTGCGTTGGAATATCACTCACTGGGCTGTGGTGTGGCAGGTTGTCTTTATTCTCATAAATGCGAGATATTGTTTTCGGAAAAACAAACAAGGCAGGATTTTTACAATTTAAATTAGGACCTTTGGTCATGTTGCAGAACAGACACTAGACTGTCAGGTAGAGTTCTGTGAAGTCTGTGTCACATATGGACAAGATGGTTAAGAAGGTGGAACAGTCCATCTTCCGCACCTACACAGGCCCCAAACCCTACCTCTTCCTCCGGTACATTGATGACTGTATCGGCGCCGCCTCTTGCTCCCCAGAGGAGCTCGAACAGTTCATCCACTTCACCAACACCTTCCACCCCAACCTTCAGTTCACCTGGGCCAACTCCAGCACATCCCTCACCTTCCTGGACCTCTCAGTCTCCATCTCAGGCAACCAGCTTGTAACTGATGTCCATTTCAAGCCCACCGACTCCCACAGCTACCTAGAATACACCTCCTCCCACCCACCCTCCTGCAAAAATTCCATCCCCTATTCCCAATTCCTCCGCCTCCGCCGCATCTGCTCCCACGATAAGACATTCCACTCCCGCACATCCCAGATGTCCAAGTTCTTTAAGGACCGCAACTTCCCCCCCACGGTGATTGAGAACGCCCTTGACCGCGTCTCCCGCATTTCCCGCGACACATCCCTCACACCCCGCCCCCGCCACAACCGCCCCAAGAGGATCCCCCTCGTTCTCACACACCACCCTACCAACCTCCGGATACAACGCATTATCCTCCGACACTTCCGCCATTTACAATCCGACCCCACCACCCAAGACATTTTTCCATCCCCACCCCTGTCTGCTTTCCGGAGAGACCACTCTCTCCGTGACTCCCTTGTTCGCTCCACACTGCCCTCCAACCCCACCACACCCGGCACCTTCCCCTGCAACCGCAGGAAATGCTACACTTGTCCCCACACCTCCTCCCTCACCCCCATCCCAGGCCCCAAGATGACATTCCACATTAAGCAGAGGTTCACCTGCACATCTGCCAATGTGGTATACTGCATCCGCTGTACCCGGTGCGGCTTTCTCTACATTGGGGAAACCAAGCGGAGGCTTGGGGACCGCTTTGCAGAACACCTCCGCTCAGTTCGCAACAAACAACTGCACCTCCCAGTCGCAAACCATTTCCACTCCCCCTCCCATTCTCTTGATGACATGTCCATCATGGGCCTCCTGCACTGCCACAATGATGCCACCCGAAGGTTGCAGGAACAGCAACTCATATTCCGCCTGGGAACCCTGCAGCCATATGGTATCAATGTGGACTTCACCAGTTTCAAAATCTCCCCTTCCCCCACTGCATCCCTAAACCAGCCCAGTTCATCCCCTCCCCCCACTGCACCACACAACCAGCCCAGCTCTTCCCCCCCCACCCACTGCATCCCAAAACCAGTCCAACCTGTCTCTGCCTCCCTAACCGGTTCTTCCTCTCACCCATCCCTTCCTCCCACCCCAAGCCGCACCCCCAGCTACCTACTAACCTCATCCCACCTCCTTGACCTGTCCGTCTTCCCTGGACTGACCTATCCCCTCCCTACCTCCCCACCCACACCTTCTCCACCTATCTTCTTTACTCTCCATCTTCGGTCCGCCTCCCCCTCTCTCCCTATTTATTCCAGTTCCCTCCCCCCATCCCCCTCTCTGATGAAGGGTCTAGGCCCGAAACGTCAGCTTTTGTGCTCCTGAGATGCTGCTTGGCCTGCTGTGTTCATCCAGCCTCACATTTTATTATCATGGTTAAGAAGGTGTTTGGTACACTGCCTTCATCACTCAGACCTTTGAGTTTTGGAGATGGGATGTCATTTTCAGATTGTACAGGACGTTGGTGAGGCATTTTCTTGAGCATTGTGTCCAGTGATGATAGTGCTCTGATCAGAAGGATAACATTAATCTGGAGAGGGATCAGCAGAGATTTACCGGGATGTCGCTGGGAATGGATGGGTTGAGATATGAAGAGAGGCTGGACTGATATCCATTTGACTGGTGGGGCCTGCACAGTGTTCCACTCTGGACAGATTGCCCAGTTGTATTGAGTAGGGCACTAGCCTGGTTTGCACAGTGATAATGCTGAGCAGATATTTCATCTGGGTTCGTGGTGTTTGGGCTGGTTCTGTGAGGTGGATTGAGAATGTGAGATAACTGACCACTTCAGCTGGTCTGGCAATGCCTTTAATTTGTGTTTGCCAGTTGAGTTGAGTTGAGTTTGGAGAGAAATTTCCACTGCGAGGCTGAGTGGATCTCAACAAAACTGATGGACAGAAGGACATTTGTGATGTGGATCTTTATGACTCCAACACGTTTGAAAAACGGACATTCCCAGGATCATTCTGTCAACAACATTCGCTGGATAATTGTGTAACCTACAGTCCCCGGAACATTCTGTAATGAGATTTTTTGTGAACGGTTGGAAGTCAGTTAATTCAATAAAAAGATAAGACCCCGAGGGAAAAGATCCCATTCCATGAAGAAGGAGACACTGTTTCAAAAGACCTTCAAGCAGTTAAAGGGGTGAATACATTTCGCCTGTGTTCATGTTTCCACACAACCAAAATTTGACCACAATTTAGATGAAAAGACAGAAATTCCCAAACTTTGTTTCCAAGGAACTGGGACAGAACCCTTCAGGATGCCAACATCTTCAGCCTTTGTATCAGAAACTGTAAAGCAGTGGCCTGTGCCTGAAATCGAGCGATCGAGCAGGGGACAATGCTCTAGAAACCATCTGTTCATATGGATGTGCCTTTGTGCCTTTAGGAAGGGAGTGCTTCTTGTGTTTTACATTACATTTCTTGCAAAATAATTGAGACATTATTATTTGTTATTCCAGCTTCATTTCTTTTTCAACAAAGCAGTGATACATTTGCAAATGTCACTGGGTCCTCAGTCAAACTGGTAACTTTGCCTCCAGGCTGATGTATAATTTGTTTGTTTTCCTTCCTCACAGTTAACGTAGTGACGATCTACATCCTGCTTCATAAAGATTGTGGATTGTCTCCATGTGTCAAATGTTACCTGGGGGCCATGGCACTGGCAGATCTACTGGCCATTATCTTCGACCTGATATTGAGACACATTCCCATTGTTTATCCAGAGCCATTTTATTTCCCGCTCTCCATCCCCATGTGTAATATCCACGCCGTCCTGCTTTATGCAGCCACTGACTGTTCGGTCTGGTTCACTGTCACTTTCACCTTTGATCGATTTGTGGCCATTTGTTGCCAGAAGCTGAAAAGTAAATATTGCAGTGAGAAAACGGCGGCTGTGGCTCTGGGAACAGTGACTGTGCTGAGCTGTTTAAAGAACATTTTCTGGTATTTTATGCTCACAGATCACTGTTGGCTGGGAAACCAACCCTGGTTTTGTGAGGGAACATTTGATGTTCTTTCTCTCGTGTCTGGGTCACTCTCGGGTTTCTCCACCACATTCTAACCCCGGGTCTCCCAATTCTCCTGATTCTGTTGCTCAATGTTTTCACCGTCAGACACATTTTAGTGACCAGCAGAGCCCGCAGGAGACTCCGGGCTCACACCAATGGGGACGGTGAGTGTGACACAGAAACACGAAATCGAAAAAAAATCCGTCATTTTACTGTTTGTGATCTCAGCCAATTTCATCGTGTTATGGTCAGTATTAATGGTGTATTCTATATGATACCGGATGTGGTGGATTGGGTATTCCTCTGTGTTTTTACATCTGTTTGTGGGGGAACTGGGCTTCATGCTGCAGCTCCTCAGTTGCTGCACAAACACCCCGATTTATGCCGTGACTCAGACTAATTTCAGGCAGCAGCTGAAGAATGTGCTGAAATATCCCTTTACCCAAATTCATCAATCAATCAAATTCACTCATTAATCAATCCATCCAGGATTTTCTCATTTCAGTTCAATGTTTCAGCAATGAAGCTGCCTGTCGCTATGGAAACAGACTGAGGATAGTGCTTGTTTATCCAACCTTATCCCACAGTGGGTTACAGGGAACCATGTCAATGTTTCTTTCCACTCAGGGGTCAGTGAGAAAAGGTACAATTCCGTTGAATGTAACTATTACTTCAATTTGTAATTAATAAAGATATTCATTAACACGTACCAAGCAGCAGAGAGAACAATATTGTCGTTTGTCTTTGTGTTGAAGAAGCTGAGCTGGAGAGAGAGACAGGCCCGACCCCAGGTCCTGTCCTCAGGGAAGGGTGGCGGACTGGGGTCAAGCTCAGACTTTGATTTAAGTCACTCTGTCCTCGCTTTCATTTGTGGGTTACCCATTCTGACCTGCCCTTGACACAATTCACTCTCTGCCTTCTTACATCTCCCTCCATAACTACCCCGAATTTCATCATGTCCCTCTCTCCCCTCATTCTTTTTACTCCCCTCTTTTTTTCATGGACCCTCTCTTGCGGATTCTCTACTTGTCAGTCTCTACTTCCAATCTCCCTCTCTCTGTTTTTGAGAGACTCCGTGTCTCACTTCATCTAATCCTCTCTCACCTTCCATTTCTGGGGCAACAGTGTGGATTGGGGAATAGAATGGTGTAGTGACTATCTGATGGGTGAAGGCCACGCCTGTTGATAAAGGATTTGTGTAGTGGTGGTGCAACAGGTCAGCGGTAGGGGAACAAAGTGGGTGTAGGATCCCTGGCATTTTTTTCAGGGAACAGTGTTGTGGTGGGGCTGAAAGGCATCCATGTGTGGTTTGGGAACAATGGACACTTGTGGGAAAAATCTCGGTGTGGGTCCATATGCCATTGCCATGGGCAACTGCTGAGTATGTCAATCTGGTAGGATTAAACATAGGAGTAACTGAAGGGCAAACAGTGAAAGCAGCTTGTGATTGACACAGCTCAGAGAACACCCTAACAGCAGATCAGGTCTGAGCTGTGCAGTCCTGTCGAGGGGAGCTGTGAATGGAGGTGGTCAATTCGAACCATAACAGGATGAAGCAGCTCCATAAATATTCCCAGAGTCCATGCTGAGGGAACACAAGACATCATTCCACCGATAAGGCAGTGCTGTTTGCACCCATTCTCAACAAGAAGTGTCGAGTTGATGACCCATCAGTTCGATTTGGTTTGATATTTTACTGTCACATGTACCGATATACACTGAAAAGATTTGTTTTGCATGCACTACAGGCAGATCACACAGGCGTAAGTTTTGTATATTCTTATTGTGGCCTCTTTCTGAGAACCTCAGTGTCATTGATGTCAATTTTGAACTAATCTGACTCGCTCCATATAATACCGGGAAATGGCTGATGGAACTGAATGTTACAAAAGCTGTATGCCCTGGCAACCTTCCAGCAATAACACTGAAGGGTCGTGTTCCAGAACTGACCAGGACATGAGCCAATCTGTGCCAGTATATCTACAGCTCTGGCGTCAACCCAGAAATGTGGGCAATTGCCCATCAATGTCCTGAGCGCAAAAGGCAGAAAAAAAACCCAGTCAAGTTAATCGGCATCCAATCAGTTATCTCCCAATGTTCAGTGAAGTGATGGAAGAGAAATGGACAGGGCTGTCAAGCATCACATTCTCAACAATTAGCTATTCCGTGAGACTCTATATCTTCTAATGTTCGCTGTCTTTGTTCATAGTCTCAATTTACTTCTCATTTTAGATTTATCACCTTCCTTCCGGCAGGGAGGTGGCGTTCAAACACAATCACGTCAAACATGAGTTTTCCGAATGGTGGGCCAGAGTCGAGGGACGGGAGAGAGTGGGATGCAGAGAGAGAAACAGAGACACATATGGAGAGAGAGGGGGAAGGAAGAAAGGGGAGAGATGGTGAGAGAGCGGGTGAGGGGTGGGATGGGTGGGCAGAAACGTAGAGGGTGAGAAAGAAAGAATGAGAAAAACGAACATAGAAAAGTAGAGAGAGAGAGGAGAGAGTGAATGTGCACGCGCTGCGATAGAGAGAGGGATAGAGAAAGGACCCCGTCTCACCACTAAATGCTCCCTTGTGTTTAAAGTGATACAATTCTACCATCTGCTGGACTCCCCACGCCACTGCATAGGGGATGTTGAAGCGGGAAAAGTATCAGGAGCTCAGTCAGAGAGAAAGTGGGAGAGGCTCGCTCACAGCAACTGCAACACAAATACAGAGTGTGCTGGTATAGAGAGGATTGCAAATGTACTGAGGCTCGTCAGAGTAAGTATACTCAAGTTCAGAAATGTTTGTGTTCTCTCTGCAAATGTGGAAATGGTTTGCCTTTGGGCATTTTCCTGACATTATGCGCATTTAATAGAGTATTTCCTTTGTAACTGTATTCAGGTAACTCCGAGTAAACCTTTTTGTGGGAGCAAGGTGAATCTTATTGCACTTTCTGCAATTTGTCATGCTTTGTAATCTACTCTCACAGATCTAAGCGGGAAAATAATTCAAATGTGAAGGGAGTGAGTTCAGCAGTGGGTTTGTTCAGTGTCTCGTTCTGCCCATATCTCAGGGACAACATCTATCGGTCAGCACTGCTCTGTGTCTCCAAAGACATTGTTGGAAGAATGAAACAATTGTGCTGTCGGCAAGGTTCACAGACTGTGATACCTTGAGAAGGGAAAAAATAAAATCAGCGGCGTGTGTAGTTTCGTGGGGAGGTCGCAGGAGGGTGGCATTGTATCACTTTAAATGCAAGCCAGAGCGAAAGAATGAGTCTTTGCTTCGGAACTTTTCAATTCGTTCATGATTCATTCATTCAAATTTCCCTCCAGGGAGTCCCACTGCAGTCAAAGATAGAAATACAGATACAAACACAGGGAGACACATATATGGAGACAGACATTAACAGGGAAAGTGTATCACTTTAAACAAAAGAGGTAGAGACAGAATGAAAGAGATGGGGTAAAACACATTTCAATGGATTCACCCCCAAGACAAGAGACAGCCCACTGCACAGAGGCGCAGGCACAGAGACACACAAACATAGAGAGACGAACCAACATAGAGACAGACACTAATGCACACACTCGGCATCACTGACTCACACTCACACACACAGTTACAGAGACACAGAGACATATTTATACACTGGAACAAATATACGCAGACCGAGAGACACACAGTCACATTTATACACACAGAAATACAAAACACATTGATAGACATAGAGGCACACACTGTGGCACAGGCGTAAAATCCGATACTGATATACTGATATACAGGCGCACTGACACGCAAATACACAGAAACATACACACATACAGACAGACACAGCCACACACATACCAGTACACAGATGCACACAGATTGTCAGAAACAAAACTTACACATACAGATTCTATGCGCAGTAACTGACACTGCCCTGAGATAAACCACATTTAGTATAGTTTTTGTTAATGAGATAATTCCCGGGTTTTCCTGATGAAGTGTCAATGAGAAAGTGGTGCAGTGCTATGATGTCCCTTACTTTGTTATCAGGGCAAAAGTAAATGCGTTAAATAATCTCGTGATCATTTGTACAATTGTACATTGAGCGTGTGTGTGTGTGTATGTGTGTGTGTGTGTGTGTGTGTGTGTGTGTGTGTGTATCTCCTGATCTCTTATTCTCTTTCTTTTTCTCTTTATGTCCCTGTCTTTTTCTCTCAAAGCCGCTCCTCTTGTCTCTCTTTCAGACTTTCTCTCTCTTTCTCTCGCTGTCTCTTTTTCTTATCTGTGCCTCTGTCTCTCACACAGTCAACTCTTTATTTCATTCTCCCTCTCTCTCACTGGCAACGTATCTTTTAGTCCCCTCCGTCACGAATTATAGACTCCACCTCCCCGTCTTTTCCCTCCATCTTTCTTATTCTTTCCTCTCTGCATTTTTTCCGTCTTTTTCTCTCTGTTCCGACACCTCATCCCAAAATGTGACCTTTAAAATTTTGTGTCATCCAATTTTGAGCCCTGGTACTCCTCTCATTTCACAATCTCCCCTCCTGCATTCTCCCGACATATTTCACTTCCTCCTGGTTTTGCCCCTCTCTCTACCCTCCAGAGGTTCGTCTCCAAATGTTGCCACACCTCCACATTATTGTACCCCATCTACACACTTTGTGCCCACCAAAACAATATTGCCCCCTTAGATATTGCACTGCCCCCGCACATATATTTTGCCCCACGTGCCAAGAACTGCCCTCCGAATATTGCATTTCCCACATTTCAATTTCCTCCAAACATTGAACAAAAGCAAAGTTGCTGGAAAAGCCCAACAGGTCTGGCAGCACTTGTGAAGGAACTCGTTTCGGGTCTCGTGACCCAGTTCTGAGGAAAGGTCATTGCACCCGAAACGTTAACTCTGTTTTCTCCTTCGCAGATGCTGTTCGACCTGCTGTGCTTTTCCAGCAACTTTGTTTTTGTTCCTGATTTACAGCATCCGCAGTTCTTCTGGTATTTATTCCCAACAAATGTTGCCCCTTACGTTTGCCCTCCATCCCTATCTTGGAACATTACCCCTGCCCCCACTTTGTGCCCTCACAAATGTGCTCTTAAGATGCTGCTTGGTCTGCTGTGTTCATCCAGCTCCACAATTTCTTATCTCTCCTCCTTTGAGCCCATTATCTGTGACCACCCTCTCTGTTTCTCTATCACTCACTCTGCATGGTATCTATTTGCTCTCCTCTCCTTTGATTTCTCTCTGTATCTGTCCTTTCTCGTTGTCTCCCTGGGATTTCTCTCTCTCTATCAGTCCTTTTCTCTCTACTCCAGATTTATTCCCCACTCCTACCTCTCTGCCCTTTTCTTTGTTCTGAATGGAATTTCTCTCTCACCCCGTGGCTTTACTGTTCTCTCTCCACTCCTTTCCTTGGGTTTTGTCTTCTTGTCTCTCTTGCCGGTTTCTTTTGCTCATTATTCCCTCTCTGTCTCTATCCCTGACATGATTCTCGCTCTCTCTTTCTATACCGTTCTCTATCTCAGTCTGTCCTCTGTCTCTCCCTGTCCTGGGTTTCACACTCTTTCTGTAGCTGTTCCTCTCTTGTCTCTCCTTCCATCTCTCTCCGGTGTTTCTGTCTCCCATTACCCATCCCTTTGTTTGTCTTCCTACCTGTCTGTTCATTTCACTCAGTCTCTGTCTTGTAGGGGCAATATATTTGTGGGGTAACATTCAGGGTGGGGAATGTTTGAATGGGCAAATATTTATGGGGGTTCAACATTTCACAGGACAGAAAGAGGGGTATTGATAAATTGTGATGGGGTAACTGAAATGGGCAAACATAATATTTGAGGGAATAATGTTTTGCAGGTGGGGGCAAAATATTTCTGTGGGGGTGGACTGCAATATTTGAGGGGTGATATTGATTTGCGGGTGCAATGTTTGGGAATTGGGTACAATACTGTGAGAGTGAGGCAGGCAGGCCGAGGAAGGGGAAAGACAAGGGAAAGAGGGACAATCCCCCTGCAATAACTATTCAGCCCCCTCCCCCAACTCTGGCACGGAATCCAAATCTGACCCCAGGGAGAGTGGCAGAGGGATAGAGATTCATAGGCAGACAGAGAGCGAAACTCCCAGGGGGAGAGAGAGAAGGGTAGAAAGAGAGAGAGATCAAGGGAAGAGTGCGAAAGAGATCAATTACAGGGAAAAAAACAGTGCATGTCAGAATGGGGGACACAGCGCTTGGCGGGGGGGAGGGGAGCGGCGTGAAGAGATGGGCTAAACTGAGAGGCAGTGATGCAGTCAGAGAAAAAATGAGACAGAGTAAGCCTGAGGGAAAAGACAGGGAAAAAGATGAAGGTTGAAAAAGGGGTGGGGGAAGGTGACAAAAATTAAAAGCTACCAGTGAGGGAGAGGGGGAATGAAATAAAGAAATACAAGAGATGATTGTGTGAGACAGAGACAGAGGTGCGAGAAAGAGAAAGAGAGAGAGAGAGACAAAGAAAGAGACAACTGGAGAGACTTTAAGAGAAAGTGGCTGGGACACAAAGCGAGAAGAGAGAGAGAGTAAGAGACAGTGAGAGAGAGAAAAATCAGAAACAGTGACAGGAAAGACAAAATCTAAAGAAGTGATCCTCCCCATTGCTGTGGGTCCCAGCTGTCTCTCTCGATTGTTTCTCACACTCCGCTCTGTCCCATGAGGGACAGACACAGCTCCTAGGGATTGCTTCAGCCTCATGTTGCTCAGGGAGGTGGTGGTAAAGGTTGAAAGTTGGCGTTGAGTTTCCAGCTGTACACACGTGCGTGCACCCACAAAAATGTCTCTCCTGGCTCTATCCACATTGCAACAGGAATTAGGGCTGAGAAAAATGGTGTGGAGGTGGATGAACACAACGGGTCAAACAGCATCAGAGGAGCAGGAAGGCTGATGTTTCAGTCCGAGACTGTTCTTCAGAAATGGGGAGGGGAACGAGGTTCTGAAATAAACAAGGAGAGGTGGAACGTGTATAGAAGATGGATAGAGGAGAAGATAGGTGGAGAGGAGATAGACAGGTCAAAGAGGTGGGGTTGGAAGCAGTCAAGCTGACAAAGGCGTGTTTTATAAACTCCCAGGTCAGTACCTCAAGTCCTTTTATCCCCCCAGATCACAGTTCATCCAGTCTCTCTCACTGGTTTCTTTTGCTCTCTACTCCCTCTCTGTCTCTATCCCAGGCCTGTGCCTCAATCCCTTCTGTCCTCCCAGATCTTAGTTCATCCAGTCAGTTCCCAGCTCTCTCTACCTGACATACACCCCCCTCAGGTACGAGCACAGCGAGAGGCTTCTTTGTGAGATTGTGTGTTGTGAGGAGGTGTGAAATAAAGCAGCAACTCAACAGTTCCATCTAATGGCTCGTGTTTATCCCTCCCTTCACCCGTCAAACAGCCACTTGGTCTCACACACTTATTCACTCTCTCTCTATCTCTCTCTCTCTCTCTCTCTCCCTCTCCCTCTCTCTCTCACACACACACACACACACACACACACACACACACACATACATACATACACGCACGCACACACGCACACTGAAAACCACACTTAGGCAAAGCTACAGTTTCAAACTAGCTACAACACCCTTTCATTCAGAAAATGGAGCGGAGGTTTCTGCAGCCAGGGAACCCTGATTTATCCCATAGGGGAACACAATACTTTCACAAAGACAAATACAAGACATGAGCGGGACTGAACTTAACCAGTGCAGTTGGCGAGTTTGCTTTTAATGATTTTCTGAGGTAGAAAAGGTGGACATGTTTAAGAGGGCTAGGTACAGGATCTAGGGAGGTGGTGGTGAGCGGTAGGCTCCCGTGTTCAGTCCGAACCCAGCCCCAAGTTGAAATGGGAGAGTTTAGTGTTTGCTGGCGGGGAGGCCCTCTTTTTCACTTTGCAGCCTGTGTGATCTTGCTCTGTGGGGACAGCCAGCAGCCGTTTGCTATACAGTAGCGAGGCTGCACTTTCCAAATTCAGATTAGACAGGGCAGTGGGGGAAAGAAGTTCTGATAGTGGGTGGTAATGATACAGAAACTTTCAGGCTTCTTCAGTGTGGGGGTGTGTGGCTGGGGCATTGCAAGGGGAGAGCAGGTGGGATCCTGTGTGCGGAATGCCCTTCATTCCTATGTCAGCTTCTCTCTTTGTGGGGGTGCTGCGGTGATGTGAGGATGGGCTCCTGCAGGTTGTTAAGGGAATCCATCGGATGCCCTGCAAACTATAGTCTGTGGGATCTTGCTGTGTACCTCCTTTGGCTGCATCTCGCCCTCAGACTGTCCGCGGGGACCCAGGCTGAGTTTACTGACAGTCTGATAGTGAGTGCAGTGAATCATCCCTCCTTTTCCCCGCCTAGGTCAGACAGGCCCCTCCCCACAAACTCTCATCAGCCCCCTCACCCTCCAAAATGTGACACTGACATTGTGCATGTCTCCCAGATACAGCGGGGAGATGGGAACACGTGGCAAATGTGAGTCCGGAGAGGGTATTGCTGTCAAATAGAGAGGCAAGAGGGAGAGAGTGAGGCATTGAGCCATTATCGAGCAAGAGAAAGCTCAACAGAGAAGCAGACATTGACAGGGACAGAGAGAGAAAGCACAGGGCAGAAGAGAAAGAGAGGAGACTGTACAAGTGGAAGGATCATGTTCTTAATATTTCATGTAGAAAGAACACCAATCCTAGACAGAATGAACACGGGCGTTGAGCCCCATGAATGGGAGTGGTCCGGGGGGAGAGGAGGGATTGGTTTTGTTTTTCAACACGCCCCACCCCAGAATATCACAGAACCAGCTGGAAGGGATAGGTTAAACACGGAGGGAGGGAGAGACATGGGCCCTGTGGGATCACTCCTACCACTGAGCCATTACCCAGCCTCTCAGAAAATAAACCCTGGGGGCAATCAGTAAGCATTTGCCCCTTGAATCCAGATGAAATCTGTTCCCATTCTCTGGATTTAAAAACAATGAGGGGAAAGTGCTGAGAAATTGGGGAGATTTTCGAAGTCAGTCAGTGACGAGACCTCATTTTGATCCTCGTTATTTTTGTTTCAAAACATATTGGCTTTGATGTAATCAATTTCCATCTCTCTTTCCCTGGGGGATTTCTGAGAGACTGAAGCTTGGGCACAGACAGAGGGAGACAAACAGAGTCTGGGAGTGGGGATGGGGCTGTGAATTCCAGCCTCTGGAGTAAACATTTCACCCGCCCCCTCCCCTCAAACAGAAACACTGGGAGAGGTCTGAGACAGGTTGAGACAACTTCCTGTTCGCCGTTCTCTCAGTTTAACATCAGGGGCTCTGCTGGGGGAGTGGGAAGATGTTAGGTTGTGAAGTCCAACCAGCAGTGGGATCTTACTGTGCTTTTGATGTGTTTTTTTTAAATATTCAATTTTCATTTTCCTGTCTTTGCACACCTGCCCCCGAGCAGATTTGATGTGGGAGCTGGAACTCGGGACGATGTGGGTCTGCTGCACAGACTGATCCCACAAATTGCACTGTCTCCCTCTCTCTCTCTGTCCCCATACTCTCAGCTTCCTGTACCTCCCACAGCTTTCTATAAATCTCTGTCTCCCCCACATCCTTCACATCTCCCCGTCCACTATCACCCTACCTCCTCAGGTCCCTCCCCAAACTCTCTCACTCCTCTTCCCAGTTTTTTCAGGAACTGTTTTAATGTTCATCCTTTCCCCATCTCCAACTTTCCTTCTTCACCTCTCTCCACACCTTTCTCTCTGCCTCATGCTCATTCGATCTGTGACCACCCCTCTCTGTCTCTCCATCACTCGCTCTCCACGACATCTATTTGCTCTTCTCTCCTTCGAATTCTCTCTGTGTCAGTCCTTTCTCATTTCACTCCCTCTCTCAATCAGTCCTTCTCTCTCTACTCCAGATTTATACCCCACTCTTACCTCTCTGCCCTTTCCCTTGTTCTGAAAGGAATTTCTCTCTCTTCTCTCTCTCGCCCCTTGGCTTTATTGATCACTCTCTGCTCCTTTCCTTGGGATGTGTCATCTTGTCTCTCTCACTGGTTTCTTTTGCTCTCTACTTCCTCTGTCACTGTCCCTGACTTGTTTCTCTCTCTCTTTCTATACCTTTCTCTATCTCAGTCTGTCCTCTCTCTCTCTACCTGTCCTGGGTTTCACACTCTTTCTGTTGCTGTTTCTCCATTGTCTCTCCTTCCATCTGTCTCTGTTCATTCCGTCCTCCTTTACCCATCCCTCTGTTTCTCTTCCTACATGTCTGTTCACCTCACTCTGTCTCTGTCTTGTGGGGGCAACATATTTGTGGGGTAAAACTCAGGGTGGGGAATGTCTAAAAGTGGGCAAACATTTGTGGGAGGGGGTGGTATTTGACAGGACATAAAGTGGGGTGTTGATAAATTGGGATGAAGGGCAATCTTTGGGGGCAAATGAATTGGGCACACAAAATATTTGAGGGAAAAATGTTTTGCAGTTAGGGGAAAAATATTCCTGTGGGTGGGGGAAATCTGAGGGGGTAATATTGTTTTTTTGCGGCACAAGAATTGGGAATGGGGTGCAATACTGTGAGGGTGAGGGAGACAGGCTGAGGGAGGGGAAAGACAAGAGAGAGAGGGACAATCCCCCTGAAATAACTATACAGCCCCCTCCCCCAACTCTGGCACTGAATCCAAATCTGACCCCAGAGAGAGTGACAGAGGTATAGAGATATACAGGCAGACAGAGAGTGAAACTCCCAGGGAGAGAGAAGTGGAGATAGTGACAGAAGCCCAGGGAAGAGAGTGAAAGATCCGACGGAGAGAAACACTGCACTACAGAATTGGGGGGACACCGCTTTGTGGGGGGAGGGGTGTAAAGAGATCGGCAAAACTGGGAGGCAGCGATGCAGACAGAGGAAAAAGATACAGAGAAAGATTGAGGGAAAAGACAGGGAGAAATATGGAGGGTGAAAAAGGGATGGGGGGAAGGTGATAAAAAATTGACGTTACCTGTCACGGAGAGGGGCATGAAATAAATAGATACAAGCGATGATTGTGTGAGGCAGAGACGGAGGTGCGAGAAAGAGAAAGAGAAAGAGAGAGAGAGAGAGAAAGACCAAGCAAGAGAAAACCGGAAAGACTTTAAGAAGAAGAGACAGAGACACAAAGAGAGAAGAGAGAGGGAGAGTAAGAGACAGTGTGATAGAGAGAAAAATCAGAAACAGAAACATGAAAGACAGAATCTGAAGAAGTGATCCTCCCCGTTGCTGTGGGTCCCAGCTTTCTCTCTCGATTGTTTCTCACACTTCCCTCTGTCCCATGAAGGACAGACCCAGCTCCCCGGGTTTGCTTCAGCCTCAAACTGCTTCAGGTAGTAGGTGGTAAAGGTTTTAATCTGGCATTGAGTTTCCAACAGTACACACGTGCGCACATACACACGCCTCTCCTGGCTCTCTCCACATGGCAACAGGAATTATGGCTGAGAAAAAAGATGTGGAGCTGGATGAACACAGCAGGCCAAGCACCATTAGAGGAGCAGGAAAGTTGATGCTTCGGTCCTCTCCCCTTCTTCAGAAATGGGGGAGGGGAAGGGGGCTCAGAAATAAATACAGAGAGGGGGGAGGGAGTCAGAAGATGGAAAGAGGAGAAGATAGGTGGAGAGGAGACAGACAGGTCAAAGAGGCGGGGTTGGAAACAGTAATCCTGACAACACATGGTTTATGAACCCCCAGGTCTGTCACTCAAGCCCCTCTGTCCTTGCAGATCCCAGTTCATCCAGTCATTTTCCCGCGCTCTCCACCTGACATACGCCTCCATCAGGTACGGGGCAGAGTAAGAGTCTTCTTTGTGAGATTAAAACGGGGTGTGAGGAGGTGTGAGAGAAAGCAGCAACTCAAAAATTCTGTCCAATGGCTCCTGTTTGTCTCTCCCTTCCCCCCTCAAACAGCCACTCTGTCTTTCAGAGATAATGGGAATTGCCGATGCTGAACACAGCAGGCCAAGCAGCATCTCAGGGGCACAAAAGCTGACGTTTCGGGCCTAGACCCTTCATTAGGGAGATGGGGAGAGGATTCTGAAATAAATAACGAGAGAGGGGTTGGCGGATTGAAGATGGATAGAGGAGAAGATAGGTGAAGAGGAGAGTATGGGTGGGCTGGTAGGGATGGGATAGGTCAGTGGGGGGAGGATGGACAGGTCAAGTGGCTGGGATGAGGTTAGTAGGTAGGAAATGGAGGTACGGCTTGAGGTGGGAGGAGGCGATAGGTGAGAGGAAGGACAGGTTAGGGAGGAGAGGATGGACTGGGCTGAGTTCGGGATGCAGTGTGGGGAAGGGAGAATTTGAGGCTTGTGAAATCCACATTGATACCATTGGGCTGCCAGGTTCCCAAGCAGAATATGAGTTGCTGTTCCTGCAATCTTCGCGTGGCATCGTTGTGGCAATGCAGGAGGCCCAGGATGGACACGTCATCTAAGCTATATGAGAGGGGGAGTTGAATTGGTTCACGACTGGGAGGTGCAGTTGTTTATTGTGAAACGAGCGTAAGTGTTCTGCAAAGTGGTCCTCAAGCCTCCGATTGGTTTCCCCGATGTCAAGGAGGCCACAACGGGCACAGTGGATGCAGTATATACTCCTTCACACTCTCTCTCTCTCTCTCTCTCTCTCTCTCTCTCTCTCTCTCTCACTCTCTCTCTCTCTCTCTATCTCTCTCACCAACACACACACACACACACACACACACACACACACACACACACGCCCCAGACCTGAAATCGACACAGAGGCAAAGCTGCAGTTTCAAACTAGCTACAACACCCTTTCATTCAGACAGGGGAAAAAAGTTTTCTGCAGCCAGGGAACCCAGATTTTTACCACAGGGGAATGACAATATTTTCACACAAACACAAGATGTGAGGCAGATTGAACTTAACCGGTACAGTTGGCAAGTTTACTTTTTAATGATTTCCTGAGAATGAACCTCAATCAGTTTCACAGATGAACATCAAGTGATGACATGGATCCGTTGTACCATTGGACAGATGTACATTGCACAAATGCTGATGTGCGTCTTAAATACATTCACCTTCTCTCTGACAGTAGCCAAGGGACATCACAGCACTGTCCCACTTTCTCATCGGCATTTCATTCGTAAAAGCTGAGAATTATCTGATTGACAAAAACTGCCTTAAAGATAGTTAATCTCAGGGCATTGTCTGTTACTGCACATGGAATCTGTATGTGTCATTTTGTTTATTTGTGTCTCTGTGTTTCTGTGCGTTTGCATGTGGCTGTGTCTATCTGTGTGCTTCTGTCTTTGCAGGTCTGGGTCTGCACAAATGTACCTGCGTATTTCCATGTCTGTGCCTATATGTGCATGTGTCTCTAAGTCCAAATGTGTGTGTGTGTGTGTGTGTGTGTGTGTGTGTGTGTGTGTGTGTGTGTAAATGTGAATGTCCCTGTGTGTATTTGTGTTGTAAAATGTGTGCCTGCCTTTCTATACATAAATATGTGTGCATGTGTCTCTGTGTCTGTATGTCTCTGTCTGTGTCTATATATGTCTGTGTATAAATGTGTGTGTGTGTGTGTGTTTGTAGCTGTGTGTGTGAGCTAGTGTATCCTAGTGTGTGCATTCATGCGTGCCTCTGTACAGTGGGCTCTCTGTCGTTTTGGGGGTGAGTCCACTGAAATGGGGTTATCACCCTTCCCTCATTTTACCCTGCCCGCCCCTCTTACGGCTAACGTGATACAGTTGCCATGTTGATGTGTGACATATGTGTGTCCCTGTGTCTATCCCTGGTTGCTGTGGGACTTAGTGGACAGATATTTGAATGAATTAATTAAAAAGTGATGAATTAAAACCTCAGAGTCTCTTTCTACCCATTGTGTTTCAAGTGATACAATGCCACCCTCAGGTGGCCACTACACAAGAGGCAGATAATTTTGAAGAAAGCCTGCGAATCTCTCATGTTACACAATTGTTTCCTTCATCAAACAATGTCTTCTGGAGACTCAAAGCAGATTTTTATCTATCGGTGTTGTCCCTGATATATCAGCAGAATACGAAATTAACACACTGCTGGCCTCACCCCTCCACTTTTGAATTAATTTCCCAATTAGTTTCAAAGAGAGTAGATTACAAAATATTATAAATTGCAGAAATTGCAAAAACATTCGCCATATCTCCTGGCAAAACGATTCACTCAGATGTGAAAACTGCCAAAAGACAAATCATGACCACATTGCAGACGGAACATAAACATTTCTGAATATGAGCATATTCACTCTGACCAGCCTCAGTACAATTGCAATCCTGTCCACACCAGCTCACTTCATGTATGTGTGTGAAAGCGTGTGTGTGTGCATGTCTGTGCCTGTATGTGTTGACACTTCGGTGGGCTAGTCCCTCTCTTTGATTAAACTCCCTGCTGGATTTCACCATCTATCATCCCTGTCCAGTGGCGTGAGGAGGCCAGCAGAAGGTGGTATTGTTTCACTTTAAACACATGGGAGCAATCGGGAGTGAGACGCAGAACCTTCTCTCTCTCTCTCTCTCTATCTCTCTCTCTCTCTCTCTCTGTCTCTATCCCCCACCTCCTACTGTCTCTCCCCTCTCGCTCTCTGCCTCTCCTGTTCTATCACTCCATCTCTCTCCTCCCTCCCTTTCTCCTTCTCTCTCGCACTGTCTCATCCCTTGAGTTTGGTCCACGATGAGGAAAGCTCATGTCTGATGTGATGGTGGGTGAACGCCCCCTACCTGCCAGAAGGTGCGGAATGAAGGTAATAAATCGAATGCGAGAAGCAAAATGGGACAATGGGCAAACAAAGAACTGCAAACATTAGAAAACATTGATTGTCAGTGAGCAGCTTATTTTTCAGAGTGTGACGCTTGAGAGCCCTGTCCACTTCGCTTCTAAAACTTCAGTGAACATTGAAGATAACTCAAACAGAGACAGTAGAAACTGCCGATGCTGGAGTCTGAGAAAAGACTGTGTGGAGCTGGAGGAACACAACAGGCCGGGCAGCATCAAAGGAGCAGGGAAGCTGATGTTTCGGGTCAGGACCCTACTTCAGAAATGGCAGAGCAGGAAGGAAGCTCTAAAATAAATAGAGAGAGGGGCGGCGGTGATAGATGGTAGATAGTGAAAAAGACAGGGTGGGAGAGAAGACGGACAGGTCAAGGAGGCAGGGACTGTGGGGGGCACTGATCTTGGGATGAGATCTAGTGGGGAGTGTTGAGGATACAAAGGAGGTATTTCCTTCACCACACCTATCTGCCTTTTGAGGGACCACTCTCTCTGTGGCTCTCTTGTCTGCTCCACATTCCCCAAAAGCCCCACAACCCCCAACACATTTCCGTGCAACTGCAGATAATGCTACACCTGCCCATACACCTCCTCTCTCACCCCCATCACAGGCCCCAAAAAAGCGTTCCACATTAAACAGATGTTCACGTGCACATCCACTAATGTGTTCTATTGTATCTGCTGTCCCCAATGTAGGCTCCTGTACATCAGGGAAACCAAGCGGAGGCCCGGGGACTGCTTTATGGAACAGCTATGCTTGGTTCGCAATAAACGACTGCACCTCCCAGTCGTGAACCACTTCAACTCCCCCTCCCACTCCTTGGACGACATGTCCATTCTGGGCCTCCTCCAGTGCCATATCGATAGCACCCGGAAACTGGAGGAACTGCAACAATAATACATTACCTCTGCTGCTTGGCACTCTTTAATGTACATATTTATCAATTACAAATTCAAGTTAGAGATACAGTAAATGTAATAGTGCCTTTTCTCACCGGCACACTGAGTTGAGAGAATCATTGAAATGTTTCCCTGTAACACCCCGTGGGATAAGTTTGGTCCAGCACTACCTTCAGTGTGTTACTGTAGCAACAGGATGCTTCATTGCTGAAACATTAAACTGAACTGAGAAAATCCTGGATGGATTGATTAATGAATGAATTTGATTGATTGATGAATTCGGGTAAAGGGATATTTCAGCACATTCTTCAGCTGCTCCCTGAACTTAATCTGGGTCACGGCATAAATCGCAGTGTTTGTGCAGCAACTGAAGACTGCAGCATGAAGCGTAATTCCTGCACAAACCGTCTAGATACATGAAGTCATAACCAAACCAGTACATTCGGCCCCGTATAGAATATACCATTAACGTTGACCATAACAGGATGAAATTGGCTGAGATCACAAACAGTAAAATGATGGATTTTTTTTTTCGATTTCGTGTTTCTGTGTCACACTCACCGTCCCCATTGGTGTGAGACCGGAGTCTCCTGCGGGCTCTACTGTTCACCAAAATGTGTCTGACGGTGAAAACATTGAGCAGCAGAATCAGGAGAAATGGGAGATTCGGGGTTAGAATGTGGTGGAGGAACTCGATTGTGACCCAGGCACGAGATATCGAGCATCGTCTGTTCCCTCACAAAACCAGGAGATGTTCTCCAGCCAATAGCGAGCTGTGAGCATAAAATACCAGAAAATGTTCTTCAAACAGCTCAGCAAAGTCACTGTTCCCAGAACTACAGCCGCCGTATTCTCACTGCAATATTTACTTTTCAGCTTCTGGCAACAAATGGCCACAAATAGATCAAAGGTGAATGTGACAGTGAACCAGACAGAACAGTCAGTGGCTGCATAAAGCAGGACGGCGTCGATATTACACACAGGGATGGAAAGCGGGAAATAAAACTGTTCCGGATAAACCGTGGGAATGTGTCCAAATATCAGGTCGAGGGTAATGACCAGTAGATCTGCCACTGCCATGGCCCCCAGGTAACGTCTGATACATGGAGACAATCCAAAATATTTAGAAAGCAGGACGTAGATCGTCGTAACGTTAGCTGTGAGGAAGAAAAACAAATAAAATATATATCAGCCTAGACGCGAAGTTACTAGTTTGATTGAGGACATAGTGATATTTTCAAATGTATCACTGATTTACTGAAATAAAGAAGCTGAAGTAACAAATAGTAACGTCTCAATTTTTTTTTTACAAGAAATGTAACATAGAATACAAGAAACCCTCCCTCCCGAAAGACACAAATGCACATCTATTGTGTTTTCCCGAACATTCTCACACACTCGACTTCTCGAGAGCAGGCACAGGTCACTTCATTACAGCTCCTGATATGGAGGATGAAGAAGTTGCCATCCTGAAGGATTGTCTCTCAGTTCCTTGAAGACAAACATAGGTTGAAAATTTCTGTCTTTTACTCTAAATTGTGGTCAATTTTCGGTTGTGAAGAAACATGAACACAGGCGACATGTATTCACCCCTTTAACTGCCTGAGGGGAATTTGAAACAGTGTCTCCTTCTACCTGGAACGGGATCATTTCCCTCAGGATAATATCTTTTGTTCAATTAACTGACATCCAACCGTTCACAATTAATGTCATTTAGAGAATTTTCCGGGGAATGTCAGTTACAGAATGTGATGGAGTCATAAGGATCCACATCACAAAGGCCCTTCTGTCCATCAGTTTTGGTGAGACCCAAAGAGCCTCACGGGGGAAATCTCTCCCCAAACTCAACACAACTGGCAAACACAAATGAAAGACATTGCCAGATCAGATGAAGTGGTCAGTTATCTCACATTCTCAATCCATCTCACAAAAACAGCCCAGAGACCACAAACCCAGATGACATATCTGTTCAGCATTCAGCACTGTGCAGACCTCACCAGTTAACTGGATATCAGCCCAGTGTGGAGAGCTGTGCAGATCACACGTGTGCATTGGTTTATAAATGGGGACCAGGTATCACTCCAGCACGGGGGGCTGTGAAGTGAACACCACTGAACTGATCTGTAAACCTGGAACAGTTACCCTCCCAGCGTGTAGATCTGTGCCGACCACCCCAGTGCAGTGCTCGGTAACACTGTGTTAAATCGCTGCCCAACCTGGGGAAACTTGCAGCCCATGCTGGAAGTGACGGGATGTACGGCTCTCATCCATTTGCAGCTCCATTTCTCCAATGTGCCATGACAAGGAATGCCATAGGTGTGAAAATCACTGCCAGGGAGAGATGGTGGGGCATCAGTTTAAATACGAACAAATGGGATGGATTAGATATCTACACAGAGAGGAGGAGAGTGAGAGATTGTGCCATGGAAGAATGTGTTCACAAGTTTTAGAATGCTGACATGGAGACATTTTGATAGCATCTTGCAACATGAGGCAGCTTTTCAGGAATGTTGCATGAATATGGTATTGCTGTGAGTTCAGATAATGGAGAGTTTTGAATGAGCATTTGTGACTGAAAGTGTGGTGAGCGTAGTCTTTGACTCCTTGGGCTGAATCTAACAATAATTTGTCTCAGTGACATTTTAATTGAGTATGACAGAGGGATAGTCTGCAGGAGGACAAGCTCGTTTTCTGATGCTATTTTATCAAACTCCCAACATTAGCTACCTACACCAACACATACCATTCCTCTCATTCAATGCCAGCCCGATTCCCCCACCCATCATGGCTGGTAATAGTTCTTATTGCCTGGATGGCCCGGATATTCCATGATCCCTGGCGCAGGTGTCATCTTTAAAAGGCCAATGGGCACATATTTGAACTTTCTCAGTTCAGAGCCAGCCTGCACTGTTCACCCCGAGCCTGGCAGATAAGGCGCAATTGCACCAAGATTTATCGAATGGGACATGGAGGCCCTGATGGGTGAGCTAGTACAGAGAAGGACCATTCTCTTTCCAAAGGTGTCTACACCAACGGACCCACTGAGCATGGTCAGAGCTCACCTGCGACCTCAATGCTGTATCTGCATTCTGAAGAAATGTCCAGCAACACAGGACAAGCAACAATAACCTTCCCCGCTCTGTCAGGGTAATTGGTAAGTGTCACCGTATTCCCTCCGCTCCATCTCTCTCTCTCTCTCTCACTCTCTCTCTCTCTCTCTCTCTCTATCTCTCTCTCTCTCTCTCTCTCTCTCTCTCTCTCTCTATGCTCCCTTTCTCTCGCACCTCCGCTTAACACCCACACTGAAAAAACTGCACGGATTCAACACTGCTGACTGGCTCACTCCTGCCACCTCAGCATTTCTCCCCACCAACACCAACAGTAACAGCAGAACCACCCACTTTCACCCTCACTCCCATCCTCCCTTTCTCTCATTCCAGGAGAAACAGCCTGGAATGGGACAGAACGTGCCAAGCAGGGTGTTGCAGTATCCAACATCAAGCCCCTCCTCCCCTTTCCCTGCCATGCAGAGACCAGCCTGGCATGAGCCGGAGAGAACTGGGGCTACCCGTGTGTAGATTCTAAAACATTCAAGTCCCACCAACCGAGTAAGGAGCGAAGTTCAGTGAAGGGTAATTCTCACTTTCAACCCACTGTCAGTTCTATTTCCACCTGGCACAGCTTAGAATCCGTGCCTTTGATGCCATCTCCCTTTTATATCGAGCCAGTACAAATGGAATCCCCACGGTCTCAGTTGGCAGGAGGGTGGGCTCATAACACATCGTCTCCACCAGCTCCCAGGAAGCGAGCACAGAGTCTCGCTCCCACACTTCCTTCAGACAGCACAGATACTAAAACTAATTTATTATATTTACTAGTCTCACAACGTCTCCTTACACCTTTAATAATCAAGCATTGGAAATCTCATAGAGTCACAGTCCCCATGGAACACGTGAAATACTGTCACACTCACTAAAGTGAGTAAATACTGATGTACTCTCATGGAGTTGGTCAAGTAATGAAATGCAGTACATGGAATAACAGAAATTCTAACACACCAGTGGGACGGAGTGACATATTGACAAACCACAGAGCGAGTGAAAACCTGTTAGGCTTCCCTTATCTGTGTATGTGTCGGTGTTCTTGTGTGTGTGTCCGTGTGTATCTATGATATTTGAAGTTATGGAGTGTTACCCTTTGCTGGTCTCCACACACCTCTGCAAGGCAGCGTCAGAGAATAAGAGCCAACAGAGATTTATTCAAAGAAGGACTCGGCGTGCAGGAGCTCACAACACCATCCAAACTGATTTCTTATTTATGTACATATCTAAATGTCTTTTAAAAGTTGTGATTGCATCTACTGTCACCAATTCCTCAGGAAATTCATTCCACGCACAAACAACTGCCTGTGGAAAATAATTACCCTGCATACCTTTTTAAAATCTTTACTCATGTAAACTTAAAATACTCTTCTTGTCTTGAAATCTTTCCCCTAGAGAAATGCATCTGTCATTCCACTTACCTGATTACTCATGATTTTATAAAACTCTATAAATTCACTCGTCAATCTCCAACTCTCCAGTGAAAAAGTCCCAGCCTATTCATCCTCTCCTGACAACTCAAACTATCCATTCCCATCAACATCTTCGGAAATGTCTTCTAAAGCCTCTCCAGCTTAACATTATCCTTCCTGTACCAATGCGACCAGAACTGGTTACAGTGCTCCAGAAGAGGGTTCACCAACGTCCTGTGCAACCTCAACATAATGTCTGGAATCATACACTCAAAGGTCTGAGCAATGAGGACAGCGTACTCAATGCCTTCGTAACCATCTTGTCTGTGTGTGTCTCTGTTCAATGAACTTGCCAAAGGTCCGAATTTAGTTGTGTAAGTCCTGCCCCTGTTTCTTTTACCAAAATGCAACACTTTACATTTATCCAAATTAAACACCATCTGCCACACCACAGCCCGGTGAGCGATATTCCCACCCACCACCCTGTCACTTCGTGTTTTGTCTGACCCTCCTCTCTTCAGAAGGCCTATAAACTCCGGCCTTGATTTTCCCAAAGACCCTGAGCTTGGTTTGCCTTGTGCAGGCAGGAGGAGGGGGGAGGATTGCTGACCAGCCAGTGGTGACGAGACACTGGAATATAATTTGCTGTCTTGTCAGATTTAATCGTTTTAGTAAGAGGGCACTCACACATTAGTTGTGAGAAATAGTGATCTGCAATGCTGTGTTTTGGGGCCTGAAATTCTGCTCTTTCGTTGTCGCTGGTCTTCGGTAATCATATTTATTTGAGATCCTTCATAGTGCACAATATGCCTGCAGGACTTCTTTCCCTAACATTGCAGTCCGGAGATAATAGTCAGTAAACTGGAAATCATAGTCAAACAATTAAAGATGTTAATAATTTATCTTGATGGCAGAGCATATGCACTCAACATCTTACAGTTGAGGCAAATACCTTGCATTTGCTGGACAATAATAGAAGTTCCTTGTGTTATTCATTACAACTAACCAGAATTTAAGAAATCCAGACTTAGCTGAAAGCTGACACTTTAAATGTGACCCAAAATCTGGGCATGATTTAGGTAGTGTGTAGTGGGTAGCGCCCATGCCTCTGAGGCAGAGTTCTGGATTTGATTCCAATCCCTGAACCTGTTGAAACGTCCGCAGTTTGGGAACAGAAGTTCTGTATTCAAGTGCTGCCAGTCGCAGAGGTGTGTCACAGCTTGTCAGAACAGGTTAATGAGCAAACATAGAAGAGAGAAATGCTGCAGATTCAGGGGCTATTGTACTGTGGTCGTAGTGTCCCTACCTCCGGGCCCAAAGGTCAAGATGCAAATCCCACAGAGGTGAAAAAGTTGATCAAAATTATTTTAGAATTGTGACATGATCGAGGAGGAAAAAGTATCAGTTTCAGAATTTAAGCCCTGGGCGACACAAAAACATAACCATTCGTGTTGATTGTCGTAACATTTGCACCTTATAGATGTTTGTAAAATCTTGAAGTGCATAGATAGAGTGAATAGCCAAAGTCATTTTCCAAGGATATGAGAGTCCAAAATTAGAAGGCATTAGTTTAAGGTGAGAGTGAAATGTTATAAAAAAGAACTTAGAGGCATCCTTTTAACACAGAAGATGATGCACGTATGGAGCAAAGTGTCAGAGAATGTTGTGGAGGCTGGTAAAACAACATTTAAAAGGCATCTGGATGAGTATTTGATTCAGAAGTGATTAGAAGGGTGTGGCCCAAATGCTGGCAAATGGGGCTAGATTAATTTAGGGTACCTGGTCGGCAGAGAAAAGTTGGAATGCAGGGTTTGTCGCTGTGCTGTTCATCTTTATGATCCATTCATCCAATCGATCCAGATCTCGTTGTAATCTTAGATAACCTTCTTCCTTGCCCACTATAAAACTAATCTTGATGTCATCCACAAACTTGCTGATTTTGCCTTCTATAATTCACACTTAAAATCATTTTCATAAGTGACAAACAACTTTAGATCCAGCACGGATCTCTGTGGATCACCCTGATCATAAGCTTTCAGTCTGAGGGACAACCCTCTATGACCACCCTGTCTCCTGCCATTAAACAAAAATACACAGAAACACACATACAGGCATATCGGGGCACAAACACAGTTGTATCTTTGAGACAGAGATTGAGAAACTGAGGCCGGCCCAGTGGCTCAGTGTTAGCACTGCAGTCTCACTGTACCAGGGACCCAGGTTCGATTCCAGCCTCGGGTAACTGTATGTGTGGCGTTTGCACATTCTCCCCTTGTCTGCGTGCGTTTCCTCTGGGTGCTCCGGTTTCCTCCGACAATCCAAAGATGTGCAGGCTAGGTGGATCGGCCATGCTAAATTGCCCGTAGTATTCAGGGGTGTGTGGGTTAGAGGGGGATGGGTCTGAGTGGGATCTCTACGGGGCGGTGTGGACTTGTTGAGCCGAAGGGCCTGTTTCCACACTGTAGACAATATAATCTTTGATTAATAAGGGGGTGAAGGGTTACTTCGAGAAGGCAACAGAATTGTGCTGAGAAACATGGTCGGACAGCAGAGCAGACTGTTCCCATTTCGTAAGTTCAATGGTCTTAATTTATCAGGAATATTTTCCCATGACAGCACCGAAGGCTGAGATTGATAAATTTTTCAAGGAACAAGTTCATTGGGAATGTGTGATAGGTTTGAGGGGCTGGATATTCAAATCTGCTCCTATTTGTTGTGCTCTTGAGAAAGGAGTTGACCTGCTGTCAGATTAACACACTTCAGGGGGTGTCCCAATTAAAATTGAGATAAGGAGAATTATTTCTCTTTAATATTTTGCTGCCTGTAGTGTTCTCATCCCCAGGGAACAGTGAAGACTCGGTTATTGAGGATATTCAAAGATGAATTTAACTGGCCTTTGATGGACAGGAGAGTCAATATTTATTTTGAAATAAACAAGAAAGGGCTTTTCAGCCTCAAACAGATCAGCCATAATCTTTCTGAACTGAGCAGCAGGCTCGATGGTCTAAATGGCCAACTGTAGTTCCTATTCTATGTGTTGTTCTCTCACTCTGCCCCTTGAGGCTATTACAGAAATAAAGTAAGGCCCTATCCACGCACAACACCCTGCATGGAACGGTTACCCTTAGGTCGCTTTTAAACTTTTCCCCTCTCACCGTAAAACTATGCCCCCTAGTTTTGGACACTCTCACCCTGTGGAAAAGACTTGGCTCTTTATGCTGATTGACTATGATTTTATAAACCTGTATAAGGTCACCCCTAATGGTGATGCTTAGATTCCCTACAGCGTGGAAACAGGCCCTTCGGCCCAACAAGTCCACACCACCCCTCGATATATCCCACCCCGATTCACTACCCTATAATCCTCACACCCCTGAATACTACAGGCAATTTAGCATGGCCGATCCACCTAATCTGCACATTTTTGTACTGTGGCAGGAAACCGGAGCACTCGGAGGAAACCCACGCAGACAGAGGGAGAACGCGCAAACTCCACACAAGCAGTCCCCCAAGGGTGGATTTGAACCCAGGTCCCTGGCGCTGTGAGACTGCAGTGCTAACCACTGAGCCACCGTGCTGTCCCTTTGCCTATTTTATTGTATAGTTGCCACAGCAATTTTTCCACTCAGCACCCACAGCCAAAAATGAAATTAATCATTAAGATTATCTGAAAACCTGGTGTTGGTAAAGGGGCAAATGTTAACCAGGCTCAGAGGAAATCTCCCCTCCTCCTCCATATGTGTTCGGGGTAAATTGAGCACCAAATTTGGAGGGTAGATGAGATTTGTTGCTGCATCTGAAAGGTAGTATTTTTGAATGTGCAGCGTTCTACTCAAGTGTTATTCGATATTTTGTGATCATCTTTTAAATTCTCAAGAATCAGTCCAACCTCTAGCTGATGATTTGACAACAAATGGACCTATCAGTGTCCTGCTGAGCTCAGTAATACCTCGTTAACCAGCTACACACCACAGGAGGAGGCTATGCAACTTTACTAGGTTCCTGCACAGGAACAGGCGAGCCCCGGTTAGCTAAAAGGAAATACAGAATAGAAATAACTACTTATTTTCTGGTTGGAAAGCTATAGTTAGTGGAATACCTCAGGGATCAGTCTGAGGTCATCAACAATTTACAATCTATATTAACGATTTGGATGAAGGGCTGAATGGTTTGGAGTTCAATTTGCTGGTACACCAGGATAGTCATCCAATAAGATGTCAAGTAGAGACTGAGCATCTACAATGGGGTATAGCCAAGGGGTTGTTAGTGAGAAGACCTTCGGGCACGAAAATAAAAAAAGTACAATGTGGGTTATGGGAAGTTTTTGTTTTGTGGAAAGGATGTATGACAAGAGATGAAAAGCAGAGTTCAGTGCGACAGACAGATTTGCCTGTCCTGGTGCATGAATCATATAAAATTAGACTGAAGATGCAGCAAGTGATTTGGAAAGGAAATGTAATTATATTGTATCTTGCAAGACTGTCAGGTATGATCTTAAGGATGCTTCTGCACAGGGCATTGCTGAGACCACATCAGATACACTGTGTGCAGTTATGATAACCTAAAATAGAAAGAAAACACAACTGCCTTGGAAACTTTTCAAAAATGTTTCTCTTTACTCAGTCCTGGGATGAAGGCATTGCGTGATGAAGAATTAACATTTTAGGATGAGAAATGTTCTTAGTGACCATATAAGAACTCGAGGAGAGTGTAACTGGTGAATATTTGATGGATATTTCCTCCTGTATGGGACAACATAACTGGGGACGTAATTTTATATATATATATTTTATATATATATATATAGGTTCTGAGGAAGGGTCACTGGCCCTGAAACATTTACTCTGATTTTAGTTGATAGATGCTGCTAGACCTGCAGAACTGTTGCAGAAATTTCTGCATTTCTTTCAGAATAAGATGCAATCATTTTAACACAGATATTGTGAGACAATAAATACATATTTTTTCAATTATGCAGGCAAATATGAAATCAAGTGGGGGATTTATTGCTAAGGAAATGGCTCTGATGAAGACAATGATGTACCTACGTGGATCAGAGAATCTGATGGAAACATACAGTTCCAACAACGTTTCAGGAGATCTGACTGTCCAGTCTGGCTGTCGGATAACATTATTGTGTGATTCAACTCAGAGAGGGAAAAAATGTAACCTGCCTCAAAAACAACGGCCTATTGCTCCTTCTCTCGTTCCTTGATCCTCATCATAGCACTGTATGAACACCGGTCTTTAGCAATTGTGGAGGATTTCTGACGAGGATTCATTGGAATCTCCAATTGCTTGAAGCAAAGAGAATTCAGTCAAATCTAACTGTTCCAAGAAGTAATCCCGTTGCCAGCAACTTGTATGAGCAGAATAATGTCAGAGTCAGAATAACATTTGGGGAGGTAAAGCAGGGCAAGACTTACACACTTAATAGCAAGGTCCTGGGTAGTTTGTTCGAACAAAGAGCATACTTTTGAAAAGTGGAGACACAGGTAGACAGGATAGCGAAGAACACGTTTTGAACGCTTGCCTTAATCATTCAGAGCATTGAGTATAGTAGTTGGGATGGTACATTGCGCCTCTACAGGAGCTTGGTGAGACAACTTAAAGAATACGGTATACAATTTGGGGGTTGGCTCTGCTAAAGGAAGGATGTTGTTAAACTTGAGAAGGTGCAGAAAACATTTACAAGGGTGTTCAGGACTGGAGTGCTTGGGCTATAGGGAGAGGCTGAATAAGTTGAGGTGTTTTTTTTCCCCTGGAGCGTCGGAGGCTGCGGGGTGACATTTTATACGTTTAAAAAATCATGAGGGGTATCGATAGTCTGAAGACCCAAGGTCTGTTTCCCAGGATAGTGGAGCCCGAAAGTAAACGGCACAGGTTGAAGGTGAGAGCGGCAAGATTCAGAAAGTATCTTAGGGGCAACCTTTTCATGCAGAGCCTGCTGAGTGGATGGAAAGTGCTGTCAGAAGAAGTGGTGAAGGTGGGTACAATTACACATTTAAAAAGTATCTGGATGGGTACATGAAGAGGAAGGGTGGCGAGGGATATGGGAAAAATGTTGGCAAATGGGAATAGATCAGGTTAGGATATCTGCTAAGTGTACACAAGTTGAACTAAATGGGTTGTTTCTGTGTTGTATGACTTTTTTTTGCTTCTGTAAGAGGATGAGGAGAAACTCGAGAAAAAGGCCTTTGGAGTGGAAATTTTCATCCCCAGAAGTCTATGGTGCCTCTGTCTTTGAATTTATTCACAGGTGAGTTGATGAGCTATTTGAAAGACAAATGAGCCACAGATGACAGGATCCAGACAGGAAAGTGGAGCTGAGACGACAACCAGATCAGTCATGATCTTACAGCCTGGTGGTGGCTCAAAGTATCTAATGACCTCCTTGTGCTCCTCAGTCCTATGTCCATACGTTCCATTCGGCCCCTCAAACCTGCTAAAGAGGAGCAGTTGGACGTCTCTGACTACTATTACCTGGTGCACAGAAACAGAGGAGACTACTCAGCCCCTCAAGCATGTCATAAATGGTTCGGGGTGATTTGGGAACTGTCATTGGAAAAGCTGCATATTTGTTAGTCATGTTGCAGGCACCCACCAAAGCCTGATTTGACCATCAATAAGATCATGGCTGAGCTGATCTAGATCTCAAATCATCTTTAATATCCAAATCTTCATGGCCCTCAATTCTCAAAATGATCAAAATCGATCCACCCTGTCTTTAAATACTTTTGGCCGTCTAACTTCCCTAACATTCTGGAATAAAGAATTCCTGAAATTCACTAACCTCTGCTTGAAGAAAAAAAACCCTATTCCTACACCATAATCTATTGATCTGTACGAAAGAAGTGAACACACTGGCTCAGGTAAGAGGATTGACTGTGATAAGAAGGCGGTATTTAACTGAGGATGGTATCAATGAGCCTGAACAAAATTGAACTTAATGGAAATCAGTTGTAAACTCACAACTAGTTGAAGTCATTCACAGCACACAGATTTTGTGGTGGGTGGACGTTAATCCTGCCAGTCCTGGGACACCTCTTCAGGATATCCTCAGAGTAGCTTCCTCAGCACAGACATCTTCCGCTGCTTCGTCAATGGTTTTCTCTGGAATAAGAACAGAAGTGGGGATGGTTGCTGAAGATCACACAATGTTCTTAGCAATTTGTGACCCCTCAGGTACTGAAGCAATCAGTGTCCATGTGCAGCAAGGCCTGGGCAACATCCAAAATTATGTACTTAAAATCCTTCTAACATTCTTGTAACAATACTGTCAGACACTGCACATTTCCACAGTACAAAGAGTAGCTTATTCAGCAACTCATGCTCGCTTCACAGGAATGTGAAGAAGCCATTCATTCCATCAAAACTCTTGGGAAAGAAGATGGACAGCCCATTCAGTCCCTCCAGCCTATTACACAGGAAGAAGAAGAGTCTAGCTTTATGGACCAGACCAGACCCTAACAATTTCTTATTTTACAGGCAAATGTGAAGTGCTACGGGTCAGATGCGATGTGACCAGCCAAACTACTCGATGTTAAGCAAAATACAAATTACGCAAACACTGTAATTAAAACACAACCAAAGAAAGAAGAGTTTATAATAACAACTTTATTAGAAAATGCAGCAGAAAAATGGCTACAGTAACTATTATTAATTACCTGTTCCAGTACAGTAACATCCATGGCAAAATGGAAAATTCATACTAATATTCTTGTGTGCAGTTCTCCAACCCAGGAGGGAAAAACAAATCCAGTGAAAATTCAGAGAGATTGCAGCCAGGAGACATTAAATGAAATGCCCAACTTTGCTGACACCCCAGTAGCTTCTGATGTCCATATAAAACCAAAACCCAGAAATCCTTATCAGTGAGAGCTAGTCACACTCATTCAGGCTGCATTAAAACAAAAATCAAGTCCTGCCAAGCTCTTTCCTCGAATGGTCTCAAGTAGGCAGCTTTCACTTCGTTCAATCTCTGTCTTAAAAGAAACAATGACAAACAACCTCAAGTTACGTCATGTCACACTAGTTAGCACATCAAACTGGTAAACAGCAACAAGGGGTAAACCAATCAGGCCCTTGGCCCCATCCAGTTGGATGAGGAAGAATCCATTCATCCCCTTCAGCCACTTACACAGGAACAGGATGAGGCCATTCAGGCCCATAAGGCACTTGTACATGAATGGAGTGAGTTAACTGATGGTCCGACTGCACAGATAGACTGCTCCACATTGTTCCTCGTGCCTCCATTGCTTGTGGAACAGACATGGTACTTTAACATGGCGTCCTAGCCGTGCGGATGGAAGGCAAATGTTTTATGGAAAGTCTAAAGGAGGCATCTTCCATCTCCGAGGTGATGGATTGTTGTCCCCCATGGAGGTCAGAAGCTGGTGGGAATGGTTAATTTCAAAAGGAAGTTTTCCTTGGGTGGAGGTAGCTATTCCGAGGGTGCATAGTTTTCAAGTGAGTGGAGATAGACGTAAGTGAGACGTCAGAGATATGTTCTTTACTCAGAGAGTGGTCAGTGTGTGGGATGCGTTTCCCGAGAGGGTAGTGGAGTCGGCCTCATTGGGGCATTTAAGTGGCTATTAGATAGACATTTGGATGTTAGTATAATGTAGGAGTGGAGGGTAGATAGACCTGAGGCAAAAGTTTGACACAACATCGTGGGCCGATTGGCCTGGACTGGGCTGCACAGTTCTGAGGTACTGGGGCTGCTCTGGGGATTGTGAACAAAATGATGTTCACCGCAGGGTTGCACATTAATGTGGGGAGAGTTCATTCACAGCCTGTCCCTCTCTCTCACTCACCGTAGGGCTCGGCAGAGGCATATAAACTATGAGGAATGTCGTATCCTGAGTAATGTGTGGAATTTCTCACAGTATCAATGTCTTTATTATACATAAGTGAGTGTCACCAACTCTCAAGTTTTAATGCAATCATCTCATATTCTCTCATAGATCTACAGGTAAAATTCTCATTTTCTTCACTCTGTCCTCATGGTACCATCATCTCAGAGATTAGACAGGTGGCACACATTTGTCGTGTGTCCATGGTAAGGAGATTATTCTTTACAAATTAGTTTAAATCTATACACAGTGCCTCAAATACTCTCCCATCAAGGCACTACCATTGCAGGAAGTTTGCTTTACCTATGTACTTAAATCAGCTTACAATGAAGAACAACATGCCATTTATTGATCTCATTACTGATACTCCGTTTGTATTATTATTGCTGACTCATTATCAACGACATGCAGGGCCTTTTGGACAACAACATCTCCCTTCTTTGCATTGCTTAATCCATACCAAATGAGCTGTAAGCTATTGCTGGCCACATCCAAATCATTTGTATGCCTTGTAAATCACTGTGAACCAAATAGTACATGCAATATCCCATGAGTAATGGCCTTCAGTCTGGAAAAAGTGCTGATCTCTGCATTGTCACAACTAAACAATTTTCAATTCTTGTAGCATATTCTGCATTAATGCTGAACTCAAACTTTTTTCATTCACCTGTGTGAAACCATGTCAAAGTTATTCTATAAATTCAAATTCACCACTCCCATTGGTTCTCAATGTGGATGTCTCAACTGTTATATGCATATTACTCAGTCATACATATGCTGTAGAAAGGACCGCAACACACAGAAGTTGTGGAACCAAATTGGGAAGTACATCTAATTCTGTTGATAATTTAATTTTCTCTATTTTGCAGCACCTCATCCATATTGTCACTCGTTCTCTCTCTCTCTACTATATATTGATTACATATATCTAGTTTATAAATCCTTCAATTGTTCTCCATGTCTCATCTCCCAAACCCATCCCTTTCAGTTCATAACTATTGGTCACTTTTGAACGTGATATGATTTTCTATGATCAATGTAACTACAAAGACATGAGGGAGGAACTGACCAGAGTTAGTTGGAAAGGAATCTTAGCAGGGAAGGCAGTGATGCAACAGTGGTAGGAGTTTCTGGGGATAATTTGGATGCACATCTGAGATATGTGGATGCCTCATTTAATACAAACTCCACAGCTTTATCAAAGATGATTCCCTTTCCTGAATCGAAGTTGACTCCAACAAATCATATCATGATTTGCCAACAGTCTAGTTTTCACATTCCTTATAAAAAAACACAACATTTTCCTTATAACTAATATCAAGTTGTTCAGTATTTAGCTTATTTTTTTTTTGTTTTCCCTCCCACTCCGAAATTCAGGGTTACAACAGCTACATGCAGTCTGCAGGAACTAGTATTTCCAGAATCTAAAGCATTTGCAAGGGTAATCAGTATTTCTACCTTTTTAATTACAAATTTAAAAGACTTTTGGATAAGTACATGAACAGGAAATATTTGGATGGATATGTGACAAGCCCAGGCAGGTGGGACTAGGTTAGTTTGCGGTTATGTCTGACATGGACTGGTTGGGGGTGAAGGGCTGTATAACCCTGTAACTCTTTCATTAGGTCTATTGCCACCTCCTGATAGAGATGCAGGAACCAAACTTCAATTCAATGAGTTTTTTTGAGTAATTCCTCATTATTACTTCTAATCTCCCATAGTTTTAAACTTTCATCAGTCACTCTGTCCCGTGGTATTTCTGGAAAATTTTCTGTATCTTGCTCTGTGGAGACAGAAGTAATGTATTCCGCATTTCAGGGGGTTGTTGGGGGTTAGGAGAAGAGAGAGGGTCTCCGTTCACGAGTGAATGCATTGGAGCACTGCACTTAGGAGATGATGGTTGTGGCACCCAGTCCTGCTCCTTAGTCCTATGTCGCTACGTTCCATTCTGCCCCTCAAATCTGCTGCACAGGAGCATTTAGAGACCACTTTCTCCTGTTACCCAGTGAATCAAAACAGAGGAGGTGATTCAGCCTCTGAAGACTGTCATTCATGGTTTGGTGGGAGATGGAATATATTCCTGGGGAAAGAAAGGAGTTGGTGCTAGCCTGAAACAGTGCCCCTCATCTCTCTTTACGTAAGTTGCTCCTGTCTCCATTTGTTCGTTATGTTGTCGATCCAGATTCATTTTGAATACAGCAGTACCCCCACCATGCCCCCTGCCATGCAGCACCCAAAGATTGCTCACAAAATCCTCTGGTCTCCCTGACTGCAACATTACTGAACAGAACTTCCAGGAAACTAACATCCGCTAACTTTCCAATAACAAAATATGAGAACACCATAAACAGGAGTCAGTTATTCAGCGCCTCAGTCCTGCCTTTCTCTTCAATAACATCTGGGCTGATCTGATCTGGGGCTCAACTCCTCTTTCATGCGCAATTGCTTGTAGCCCTCAACTCTCTGATGTGTCAAAATCCATCAACAACCCTCCCCCACCAGAAAACTTTTCAGTGATCTAGCTCCCCCGACCCTTTGAAACCGAGAAGTCCCAAAAGTCACTACCCTCTGTGAGATGGAAACACTCCCTGCATATACGCTGTGACCTAATGGCATGAACAGAAGTTATGATCGCAAGGTAACAGTGACTGGTACTGATAGCGACTCAGGATTTGACTGAGAATGGTGTCACAGAACCCAAAATAAATAGAACTGAACAGGAACGTGTTTTAACTCCCGACTGTTTGAAGTCATCTGTAGCACAAAGGGAGAGGTTTGTGATTGATGGACATCATTCCTCTCAGTCCTGGGATATCTCTATACGAGATCATCAGCGTAGCTTCCTCGGCATAAACATCTTCAGCTGCTTCATCAATATTTTCCCCCCATCAGAAGATCAGAGGTGGAGATGTTCACTGACGATGACACAATGTTCAGAACCATTTGTAACTGCTCAGTTGCTGAAGCATGTGCAGCAAAACCTGGACAACATTCAAGCTTATGCTATTGATTGTTGGTAATATTTATGTAAGTGTATTGCTAAACACTGCTCATTTCCACAGTAATAAAAGAGGAATTCATCCATTACCTCAAACTGGTTTCAATGGAATAAGCCCCAAGAAAGCTATTGGATAGTAAGGGGCACAGCCCATTCACTCCTTCCTGCCCTTTTCACAGGAAAACAAGAAGTCTAGTCAGCACATTAAGCTGTTAAACATGTACGAGTGGTCATCAGTTCTTTGAGTCCTTTCCCTGGGACCAGGAGTAGGCCATTCAGAACCTTAAGCCACATAAACAAAAATAGGAGGATGTCATTGATGTTCCAGCATGACAAACCAGTGAAACAGAGAATGCACAGCTAGACTGCTCCATGTGGTTTCCCTTGGCGCCATTGCTAATGGTACACTCATGTTACTTTAACGTGGTTTGCTGATGGTGAGGAGGGGCAGTGGATGGTTTGTGCATAGTCTCATCGAAGTATCTTCCCTCTCCCAGAAGACAGACTGGTATCCTCACTGGTGGTCAGAAGCCAATGGGAATGGGTAAGTCTTTCAGACACGAGGTATTATGACTGCTGACAGATTTGTGAACAACATGAAATACAGTGCAGAGTCACACACCATCTGCAACGTCATGTGGTGAGAGATCAGTCACAGCCTGATGCTGTCTCTCAGCTAACATGGCAACACGTCTCATGGGCAAAAGAAACATACAGGTTGTCACACTATCAATGTCTTTGAAGGACATGATGAGTTTTAGACCATACCACGGAATTTTCAATGCAAGCACCTCTTGTTCTATCATAGTGCGACAGAATAAACACTCATTCACCAGCATTCTGCACAAACCTCAGCAACTTTATCAAAGATCATTTCTCTTTCCTGAATCTAAACTGACACTCTCAAATCATGTCATTATTCTACTTACCACATCTACATATCACATTCGTTACTAAGAAAAAATCAAATACTTCCCTGTCAACTGACATCGTTATCTCATGTTTAGTTTTCCTTTTTTTCACTAAGGATTCTGTGGAGTCCAAGATGGTGGACAAGAGACAATTGTGGCTATTAGAGCTGATCTTTTTTGAGGCATTCTCATTGATGAAGCTGATTTGCCGGATTTCTTAGAGCAGCAATTATTGTTTTATAAACCATTTCATTGTCTTGAGTCTTTGACACAAAAATGTTCAACACAAAGGTACGTTTGAAATGGGAGGAATTGAGATAGAAGGTACCACATGAAGTGAGAAAGGATCAGTGAACCTGCACAGCTGACTGAACAGGCAGTCAACTTTCACAACTGATTGCCTGTACCGTTTCGTTTCAAGCATCTCTGGACGTTGGAGTTGGGTCAAAAAACATGAAAAGTGAAATTCACAGCTAACCTCGGAGAAATCTTAGTCTTGGAGCTCACAGCACGGGGAGAGCTATGTGTTACTTTTTGTCTAACCATACTCTGCCGTAAATCTACAATGGTATGTCATGTGCGTTTCTTGTTACACGTTCTTCAGATCTGTCTCTGGATTAAATTTCTTTAAAATATACAACATATATATCAAGTTAGCAGAATGTTGTGTTTGTTTAAAGCACGAAGACTGTGCTATTATCTTGATCTGTAGATTGTTAAGGTGCAACAATGGCGTTTAGTAGAGAGATGTGGCCTTCCTGTCGGATGTGGGAGATTAGGGAGAATTTCAATGTTACCGAAGAATATGTCTGCACGAAGAGTCTTTGGTTATGAATCCTATCAGAGGCAAAGAGGAATTTACAGGAGCTAAAGGGTGTGATGGATTTCTATTTCAGAAGCGAGTGAGGTTAGGAATAGGAGGATAGACCAGATGGACACGGGACAGAGGAGCTGGTTCCGGGAGGGGGGGCGAAGGGTACACATTTCTGGATACTTGGAATCTTTTCTGGGGTAGAATTGGCCTTTACATGGAGGATGGATTGCAGTTGAATTGGAAATGGTCTAATATTCAAGCGATGAGAATTGTTACAGCCATCTAGGAGGATTTGAACTGGAAAATTGGTGATGGTGGGAAGGGTGGGGAGTGGGTGGATTGGCTGGAGGAACCTAGAGACATTTGTGAGAAAAGGGAGTAGTCTGAGGCTGGCTCGGCTGTTTAAAAAAAAGAAGCAAGTCAAATAGGCAACGCAGGCCAGATCAAAGCAGGGAATGAGGTAGGACTGATTTCAATGCACGAAACCTTACAGTATCACAGATTAACTCAGGGCATGGTTGGTGACATGGGACTGGGATAACATAGCTATCAGAAATGTGGTTCTGGGATGGACAGTAATGACAGCTTAACGTTTGAACAGATAGCTGCAATCAGACAGGTAGAAAAGGGTGCAAAGGAGGTGACGAGGAAGGGTGATTGGCATTTTTGATTTTGGATAACATTCCCGTTGCACTTAGGGAGGATATTCCTATAAGAACGACCAATGAAGTTTTTTGGGTGCATCTGAGAAATAAGAAAGTGATGATCACTTTGTTGGATTATATTATAGAATGACCCCCAACCCCACACCCAACAAAAAAAAAATATCAGTGGCAAATTGAGAAGCAAATTTGTAAGGATATCTCTGATATCTGGAAGAATAACAAAGTGGTCATGGTCGGGAACTATAATTTTAAAAACATAGACTGAGACTGCCATAGTGTTAAGGAATTGGATACCTATTTTATTATTAATAGAATTATGATTTTTGGCCCCAGTGTGCTCCCCCACTGACACCTCAGTCACTTTCCCTGCCTTATTTCCGAAGACTACGTCTAGTTTTGTACCTTCTCTTGGAAGAAAATGTTCTTGTTCAGTATATGGATTTACCTCCACTTTACAGTACAGAGGGATGTCAATGCACCGGCTTCTGAAAGAGCTAACCAGCAAGTTCATTTCTCCCCCCTTATCTCCATCACCCTCTAAATGCATCTCTCATCTGGTGCAAGCACTTACCAACCTTCAACTACATGAGTGTTTTGACTCCTTCCTCTTTATTATAATTCTCCACAGTTCCTCATTTTCACTGGTCAACCTGTTCCCTACAATTTCTAGAAGATTTCCTGTTCCTCCCTTCATGGAGGCAGAATGTCATATTCACCACGCTGGACAGAGTTGGCCTGTGTCACCTCGTGAATATATTGGAGAACAGTATTCTGGCCCATGATGCATATGTCACCCACTCCTGCATGGCAATTTCTAGAATGAAAACAGTTCACTTGATGCCCATTGTCAGCACTGCCCTCTCCGGGGTGCATACATGGTGCACTCTCACAGTGTCGAAAATGCCTTCCTCGCCTTACTTTATTTTCATGGCTGATAAACAGTTATATCTCTGCACAGTTGCAGTGATCTGAAATGTTAATGGGTCCGCTCTTAACAGAAGCAGTTGACAATGTAACTGCACAATTTTTCTGGACCACAGTCACAATAACAGCAACACAACTGTTGCTGGTGAAGTTGACTGGGGATGTTGGGATGAGATGACCTAGTGGTATTATTTCCCGACCTATTAATCCAAGGACCCAGGTAATGACCCATACGCTGATTAGAATTCTGCCACGGCAGATGTTGGAATTTGAATTCAATAAAATATCTGGAATGGTGTAACTATGAAGCCATCGGTGATCATCAGGAAAAACCCACCTGGCTTACTAATGTCCTTTTGGGAAGGAAATCTGCCATCTTCACCTGGTCTGGCCTACATGTGACTCTAGACACATAGCAATGTGGTCGACTCTCTAAATGCCTTTTGGAATGACCAAGCCAGACACTCAGTTATATCTATCACTACAAAGTCTCAAAGAAATGACACAGGACAGACATATTTACCAGCAACATACAGCACGTGGACTGCAGTGATTCAGGAAAGCAGCTCACAAACACTTTCTCAAGGGCAACAAGGAAAGGGAAATAAATGTTGGCCCAGCCAGTCACACCCACATCCCATTAATGAATAAAAGAAGGTGAACACACTCAGGGAAGACAGACTGAGAGGTCATAACTCAGTTTAAACCGGGAGTTGGATGTATATCTACATGGGCATGATATTCATAAATATGTGAAAAGGCAAAAAAAAGTAATTAATCTTACAATTCGTTTCCATCACAGCTGATCATCAACAATTCTTTTGTTTGCTCCTTTTTCTTTCGCTCCCTCTTTCTCCACTTACTCAACTCATTCCTTCTCCCCTTTCGAACCAACATCCCTATCACCAACATAAATCATAATATTTGCCAGCTGATCACAGTTCTGATGTATGGTCAGTGGACTCGAAATGCTCACTCTTTTTTATTTTGACAGAACCTGCCAAAACTGCTCAGTTTCCTTAGTACTTTGTTTCTTTTAGTGTCGGATGTCTAGCAACTTTCTTTGTTTGATTTAACCGTTATTTTTGTTATTTCATTGCTTGCCAACGTCGCTTGGCAAGGACAGCATTTGTTTACCATCATTCACTGCCCTTGACTGTGATCCTTCCACAAGGCAATGCAGATCCAAACACATTTTAGTGGGTCTGAATTCACAATTAATCCAGACCAGGGAATTACGTGAGATTTCTTTACCAGAGGACATCAGTGAAATAAAATCGGTTTTTAGACAAAATTTTGCTGGTTTTATGCTTGCTATTATTGAAATTCGCTTTGGTTCCAATTCTTATGATTACAATTTAAGTTCTGGACCCAACTGTGGTGGGAATTGAAACAGTATCTTTAGTGTAATAACCTGTGCCTCTGAATTGCCTGCCCAGCGACTTAACTACTCTAACATGGTGCTCCTGCAGTGAAGTTACTTTAGAGAAAGAACAAGGGTATGATCAAAATATTTGTAACTTGAAGACTGGCCAGAGAGAGCTGGAACCATAAGGTCTGAATATTACCAAGGCATAGATCATAGTTTATTCAGCAACAACACAAAGGCACAGTTTGAGAGTGGGGAAATTATAGAGATGGTGTTGGACAGGTTTGGCGATGGAGACAATAGCAAGACGTAAACAAAAAAAAAACAAGGCCCTCAATGTTATCAATAGTTTTGTTCTCATATGTTTGTGAGGGACAATTCTGAAATTAGATAGTGACGAGACATTTTAGTTGAAACTGAAGGTAATAGTTTCATCCTTGCCAAATATACGTAATGGAAATAGCAATGGAGTTGAATATGGTTTATGGAATTAATAAATAGACAGAGATAGAGAGACTTACCAGGAACACCAACAATAGCGAGAATGGGATAATAACCAGCCTCAATAACCATCAGTACACCTAGTATCCGATCTGGTAATGTCGACCAATACACGGTCAGATACATAAGTCCAAAGGATAAACTCCTGTCCATTGTTGGAACACTGCAGCCTATTGTTCTCAGATTCTGATCTCTCCTCTCCTTCTATCTGGAGTTGCTGATCCCTGTTCATGATGTAGCTGATGCTCCCACTTATACTATGGGATAACAAATTGAACTGAGTCTGTTTGTAATTGGACCGTGAAAGCCTCCTGTGACACAATTAGAATCCATAGAGACTGACATCAATCACAGTCACTGAACAAACAGTCCCAGTTAAACCCTTTCATTATGGCAACTTCAGCTCACAATAATAACTGGACTGGATTGCATGTTAACATCGTTGGCTACCAGTCTTATATCCCATCGCCAACTGCTCTGACAAAGTCTTTAATGAGAAATAAATGTGGGTGTTTTCTTTTTGCAGCCAAATGGTTCTGTTGTGTTGTCCATGTACAATGCTGTAACCGCCCGCATCAACACTCCCCTCCAAAAATCAAACAATCAAAATGTTGTTACTGTGCTGATCACTCCTCAACAACCAAAATATTGTCGCTGGGCATAGTTCCCTGAACTTGTAGCGGAAGTCTGGTTTTGTGTAGATGTTTCTCTCATTGCTGTGATAAAGCAACTTTGTATCTTCAACACTCAATGTTCTTCATTGCATGTTTTGTGCTTTAAAGCAGTAATATTGACATTTCTTGATACAGTTTAAAGCCAAACACGACGTGTAAAGTGATGTTGTTCATTAAAAGCCTATGGAATAATGAGTCAGGGACATGAGTGGGACATTGGCTCTGAATCAGAGCGGAATGGGAGCAGTGGCTGTGGGGACTGGAGGGGAGTACAGTGATATTCCAATGTCACCAGTATTCAACCAACACTGATTCTAACAGACAGAATGGAATGGAATGCAGAGCAAGGAAACAGGTTACATTTGGGAGGTGGAATTCCAAACAATAATGAGAGATCATTTAAATGTGATGTGGGGAGTTATATATTATGTATACACTGTTTAATCACAGGGTATGCAGATTGATAAGATTGTTCATATCTGCGCAGGGTATTCAGAATTAAAATCAGACAAAGATTTCAAACTGATAGGGGGAGAGGGAGATGAAAGGGCCATATATGTAGGGATGTTGGTCATTCCCAGGTGCAGAGATGACACACTGAGTGATTACCAGCTCTGCTGAAATTATTCTGAGGTACGTATGAAAAGTTTTCTAACCCTGAGGGGACAAGCTTTGTTCGCGAAAGGCACAGACTGTAACGTCATTAATAATCTACTTCTGTTGTCTTATGAAGTGTAGCTGCCTCTACAATATCTTTTCAATCAAAATAGGTTTCCTGATATTCATGCATTTTGGAGGATATTAGCCAAAAGTTTTTTTTTGGAACGTAAACAAGAAACAGGTTCTGGTGTAATACAGGTGTAATCAGCACAACAGCTCTAATGGAAACAGGAATGGACTGTATTGTCCAAAATGTAACCACTTTCAACATCTGGGCCCACTAAGAAAAGCAAAATGTTAGAAATGGCAATCTGAAATACAAACAGAAATTGGTGGAGAAATGCAGGAGATGAGGCAACATCTAGAGACAGATTTAGAATTGACATATCAAGTCTGATATGAACCTGTTCTGAAAAAGTTATATTGGACTGTCAAAGTTAATTCTGTTTCTCTCTGCTCAGATGCTGCTAGACCTGTGAACGATTATTCCAGCATTTTGTTTTATTTCTCTTTTGGACACAAATTGTCTGATCTGAACCAGAACAGTGAAGCTGTCATTTGAGTTGACTCTCGAGGATTTGCTCATGGCCATTAAATGAGACATTGCAAAGTTTCTGCATTAACAATCCCTCATATCGATTGTGTCTTGTGTTGAGATAAATTACCATGAACAGTTTGAACTCAGTGTCACTGATGTCGCACGATTAGTCCTCTGAATGTAACTGATTGAAAATGGTGGGGATCATTACCTCAATGTCATGCCGTTCTCCTGAAGTTGCTGGAATTGGACTTGTCTAGAAAGTCTCACCTTTCTGAGGCTTTACACTAAGCTGTGAAAATATAAATTATCTTGATATTTTTAATAGGACACATTCATCAATGGGTTCTGGCAAACACTAGCAAAGGCTGCGTTTATTTGTTGTCACCAACAGCTGTGGAGAAGGTGACATAGAGCAGTCTTCCTGAGACTGTTTTAATCTAAGCGGTGTAGATGTATGCGCAGAGCTGTTTTTTAAGAGGATTCCAAGATATTATTTTTATCATATTAAGTAAAGCAACAGCAATTTACTCCCTATCCAGGATGACATGTGACTTGAACGATAACTTGCAGAGATTGGGCTTCCCATTGCTCAGTCGATGACATTACCAGTACAAGATTCTCTTCTATTCACGTTGATCACATTTTTTGATCAGGGTCCGAGATGCCGCAATGAGTCAAGTACGACTGGCGGTATGGGAAGTTACTCTGATCTCACTTCAAGTGACAGTGGAACATCAGCTGAAACAATGAAGAGTGAAAGTGCAGAACACAGTTTGTTTGAACAATGTCCGCACTGATCTCACAATATTCCAAAGCAATTTTAGGCATGGATTTACGATTCTGTCAGATGATGTTTTTCCGCTTTGTGATGAGGCAGTTTGGTTAAATGCCCTCTCAGAGAGATGGAAAGAAGTTTCACTCTGTACCATGGGGAACAGAACGATCCTATTTCCAGTACATCAGACAGTGGCAAACATACACTACCATCTGCTCCTATTGGGCATTGGTAATTTCAACCTCATCATTCACTGATGACAACTAGCAACATGGAAATCAGCAGCTTCTCTCATGCTAGGTCGAGGACGAAAAGGGAAGAGGGGGGATGGTGAAGTGGGAGAAACCAGAGAAGTGGTGTGATATGCAGTGGGAGAGGTAAAAGAGGAGTGTGAGTGCAGGTGGTCAGTGGAAGGTTATTTAGCAGCAGAAGGAGCAGTGTAAGGGATGAAGAAGTGTAAAGAAGTAAGGTGGAGGAGGGGTGGAAAACCTCAGAAGTGATCTCCCGACAGAATCTGTAAACTCTGACAATTTTTTACAAATGCTGCCAGACCTGGTGAGCTTTTCCAGCATCTTCTGTTCTTTTTTTCTGGAGCCAGCTCTCTGCATGGACTCATGACATGTTGCTGTGAGAAACAATCCCTGATACACTCTGTTAAGTGTTCTTCAAGACGATCCTTGCCAAGTTGATTAATACAATCAATATGTATGTTCAAACCGCACATAAATACTATTGTGTCTTTCTCTCAAGCCCTCCTTATTGCTGGGTTTATAATATGCCTTATACTTTAGAAGCACTGTGTGGTGGGGCTGAAAATTAGTCCTACCAGGATGTTTCTTCCCTTACTTTTCAATTACGCCCAGACTGAGTTATCATTTTGGCCCTTCATGCCAATATCATTTCCTAATACAGACTTGATACCATCCTTAATCAATAGAGCAACTCCACCTCCTGCTACTTTTTTCTGTCTATCTTTTCGAAACACTGAGTACCCATGGGCATTTAACTCCACAAACTTGATCTTCCACTAACCATGTTTCAGTAATCCCGACCAGGTCATACATATTTGTCTGTCTTCGTGCGATCAGCTCATCATTTTTTTTTCCAAATGCTCTGTAATTAGTACAAAGTTTTAAAATAAGTTTTATTGATTTGCTTGTCGCTTCTAATACTATTTGTGCACTGCACTTTATACACTCTCCATACACACATAGTAATTCCTGGTAATACTAACCCTGATCTGTATAGTTTATTCCAACTCCAAAGTGTTTCTCTACAGTCACTTCAGTCACTTGCTCTGCCTTATTACCCAATTGCAGGTCAAAGTTTGCTCCTTTTTCTCATAGGAACATTTGCATATTCATATCGCATGGAAACAGTTCAAACAGTCTATGCCAAACATAATCCCAAACAAAACTCACCCCAATTGCATGCTCCTGGCCCATATCCCTTCAAACTTTTCCTGTTCATGCACTTCACCAAACGTCTGCTCAATGTTGTTATTGTGCCCACATCCACTGCTTCCTCAGAAAGTTCATCCAACATGAAAACCACCCTCTATGTGAGGAAGAAAAAAAACTTCATGTATTTTTAAAATGTCTCTCCTCTCAACTGAAAAAGAAATGTCTCAGAGTCTTGAAATTCCCCATTTTGGGAAAAGAAAATATCATTAACCCGATGGATACCCCCATTATTTTATATACTTCTATCAGATTGCCTCTTAACCCATGACACTCCAGGGAAAAAGAAATCCCAGCCTATCCACGTTTTATTTGTAACTCAAGCCTTTCATAACTGGCAACATCCTGATAAATCTCTTCTGAACCGTCTCCAGCTGAAATAAGATCCTTCCTATACCCGGGCAACCAGAATTAGGCTCAATAATCCGGAAGTGGCCTCGAAAATGCCCTTTCCAACCTCAACGTAACATCTCAACTCCTCAACTGGAAAGACTGAACAATGAAAGCAAGTGTGTCAAATGCTGTTTTAACCATCCTGTCTGCATGTGACAAAAACTTCAAAGAATTATGTCCCTGGCACGTTGGGATCTTCTCTTCTACAACGCTACCCAAGGCCCTACCATCAATTATATAAGCCCAACCCTTGTTTGTTGTACCAAAACACTATACCTGTTATTTATCCATGTTGAATTTCATCTGCTGTTTTTCAGACCATTGACCCATTTGATCAAGATCCCTTTGTTATCGTAGAAAAACTTCTTCAACGTCTATTATGCCACCAATTTCAGTGTCGTCCATGAATTTACTCGCCATGGCTTCTATGTCCTTATCTAAATCATTCATATAAATGTCAGCCAAAAGAGAACCTAGAACTGATCCCTGTCGAACATCCCTGGTGACAGGCCTCCAGTCCAACTTTTTTTGGAACATATTTAATAAATTCTTCGTTCTCTAAACGTTTATGATAGTGTCTGTCAATGTTAGGAAAATTAACATCCCCTACTTTTACAACCTTATTATTCTTCCATATATCTGAGAACTTGTTATGTATTTGTTCCTCTGTTTCCCTTTTACTATTGGCGGGGCGGGGGGCGGGGGCAATAATACAACCCCATCAACGTGATCATTGCTTTTTTTTCTTACATTGAATTTCATCCCATATTTTCACTGGATGATTTTTTAGAAATATTTTCTCGAGTTACACTTCTCATATTTTCCCTAATCGAAAACGCCAGTCCTTCTACTCTCATGCCTCTCTTTTTATCCGTCCTACACTCCGCTATTACCTCTAAACTTCATCAAATATAGACCGAATACTCACTGCTATTTTTATTACAAATCCTTCATCACGGGATCATTTTTGTCAACACACTCTGGACTTCCAATGTCAGCACATCCTTCCATGGATACATAGCCCAAAACTGCACACAATATTCCAAATGTTCTGTGCCCAGAGCTGATACAGCCTCAGCAGTACATCTCTGCTCTTGTATTCGAAGTCTCTTGAAATAAATGTTACAATGGCTATTGCTGTCCTGACTGCCAACTGAACCTGCATTTTAACCTTAAGAGAATTCCTGAACTAGAATCCACAAGTGCCTTTGCACTTCAGATTTCTGAAGCCTTTCCCCATTTGGAAAATGGTCTATGACTTTATTGTTCCTCCCAAAGTGCATATACTCACACTTTTCCATATTGGTTTCCATCTGCCACTTCTCTGTCCACTCTCTAATCCCTGTCCAAACCCATTTGCAGCTTCCCCTCTTCCACAACATTGACTGCCCTCTGCTTACCTTTGTGTCATCTGCAATCATTGTAACAATGCCCTCAGTTCCTTTGTCCTGGTCGTTAATGCATACCATGAATAGTTGTGCTCCCAACACTGTCTCCTATGGAACTCATCACATCAGTCCCTGTCATGCTGTAAGAAACCCTTTATCCTGACTCTCCACCTTCTGCCAGTCGCTCATTCCATAAACTGGCCACAAACACCATGTTCTTATCTAATTTAGCAGCCCACTGTGTGGTACCTTGTCAAAGTCCTTGTGGAAATCCAAATAGAACACGTGCACTAGTTCTCATTTAACTAACCTACTTGTTACTTCAAAGAATTAGAACAGATTTGTAAGGCAATATTTGCCTTTGATGAAGCCGTGCTAATTCTGTCTTTTGTAAAACATGCACTTCCAAGTACTCTGTAGTCTCGTTCTGAATAAAAACCTTACCAACAACAGAGGTCAGGCTACCCCGACCATAGTTCCTACCTCTGCCTCCATTCTTTCTTAAACTGGTGGCTGCATTAGCCATGTTTCAGTCATCTGGGTCCGTCCCTGACTCCAGTGATTTCCGGAAGGCTACCACCCATGCCTCTGCAAAGTCCTCAGCTCTCTCCTTCAAAAGTCTGGGATGTAGTCCATCTGGTCTGGGTTTTGTTTTTATCACTTTCAAACGTTTCATCATCCCCAGACCCTTCTTAGCGATGGCCAGTGCACCCAATTCCACCCCATATCTTCAACCACAGATATGCTGTTGGTGTGTTCCACTGTGAAAACTGATACAAGGGATTGTATTCAGTTCCCTCGCCATTTCTTTGTCCCCCATTCCGACAACCCCAGCATCATTTTCCAGGGGTCCAACGTTCACTCTTGTCTCCCTGTAACCTTAAATAGATAGCTTAAAAACGTCTCTTACAGTCTTCTTCTATATTACTAGCTATTAGAATCTCATATTTTATCTTCTCTCCCATCTGTACTTTTTTTCAGTTTCCTTTTAAAGGGTTCCCAATCCTCTGGCTTCCATTCATCTTCACTGCATTGTATATTTTATTTTTTTTTCCTTTTGCACTATCCCTAAGCTCATTTGTCAGCCATGGTTGCCTTGCCTCCCCTTACGATATTTCTTCCTCCTTGGGATGATTTTTTTTTTGCAGTGTCACCTGAATTACTCCCAGACAACCCTACCATTGCTGCTTCACTGTCTTCCCTGGTTGGCGTCTTCCTCCTTCAACTCTGACCAACTCCTCCCTCATGTCTTTGTGGTTGCTTTTACTCTATTATAAAATTGTCACATCCTACTCCATCTCCTCTGTCTCAAACTGCAGGGTGAACTCTATTACATTATGGTCACTGCCTCCTTGGGGGTGCCGTAAATATGAGCTCTCTAATCAAGTCTGCCTCATCACACAATCTCTAAATCCAAAATTGCCACTTCCTTGTTGGGTTCTATCTCGAGCTGCTCCATTAAAATCTTATTTTATTCAGATTTCACAAATCCCTTTCCTTGTGGTTCACTGCCAACCTGATTTTGTCAGTCTATCTGCATGTTGAAGTCCCCCATGATTGTTGCAATTGTGTTTTTCATCAATACCTTTCTCTGTTCTGATATCTTCACCCCCACATCCCAACGACTGCTGGAAGGCCTGTGCACAAGATCTACCAGGTTCTCTGTAACATTGTTGCTCCTTAACTCTACTCACATGAATTCTATGCCTTGTGACTCCATCTCGTTTCTTGCTCTTAATTTAATTTAATATTTGAATATTTGAAGCCAAGTTTAATCAGTAACATGTGAGAACAGCATCTGCTCTTTTCTCCTTTGTACTTGATCTGATGCACAAGGTTCTTCAACTTTGGGAAGTGCTTTCATTGTGAGCAGTCCCTGGCTCGGGTTACATGAAGACTACTTGCATAAATACAATAAACTGTATTTGTACCTCATTCCTCACAACACAGGGATAGGGAGAGGCAGGACCATGGAAGGTTACTGCACGAGATGTACTCACCCCTCTATTCCTCACAATACTCAGATAGGGGTAAGCTAATGGGAGGTTATAGCTTGATGCACTAATCCCTCTGCAAATCAAACGGACATAAAAGAGTGGGGCGTCAGTGTCTGAGAGAGAGAATGCACTCTGAACTGTAACCTCTCTCAGGGATAGTGGAAAATATGATCACAAACCAATCTTCGGTCACATACAACAGCAAGATTGTTGAGAAAATCGAGCCCGAGAGAAAAACAGCACGGACACAGACATTTCAGTCCAACCAGAAATCCTAAATAAACCTAGTGCCATAGCCAGCATTTGGCCTTTATTCCTGTAAACCCTCCCTATTCATATATCCATCCAACTGGCTTTTAAATATTGTGATTGTACCAGCCTCCATCACTTCCTCTGGTAACTGATTCAATACACGTACCTCCCTCCGTGTGAAAAAAAGGTACTCCTTAGGTCCCTTGTAAATCTTTCCCCTCTCATCTTAAACCATCTTGTTTTGAACTCCTACAGCCCATGGAAAAGAACTGAACTTTTTACCTGGCCCATGCCGTCATAATTTTATAAACCACAATAAGCTCACCACTCAGCTCCCAGGGCAAGTAGCCTCAGTCTATTCAGCCTTACCTTACAGCTCAAAGCCTCCAATCCTGGAAACATCCGTGTAAATCTTTTCTGGATACTTTTAACTTTCACAACATCTTTTTGAGAGGAAGAAGACCAGAATTACACACAGTCTTCCAATAGTGGCATAGTCAATGTCCTGTACAGCCACATCATGACCTCCCAACTGATATACTCAATGCAGTGACCAAGACAAACTAGCATAGCAAATGTCTTTTTCATTGTCCTATCTACTGTGATTCTACTTTCAAGGAAATATGAATCTACACTCCAAGGTCTCTTTGTTCAGCAACACTCCCCAGGACCTTACCATTAAATGTGTAAGCACTGGCTTGATTTGCCTTTCCAACATGCAGATTGTCATATTTATTGAGATTTAACTTCACCTGCCACTCCTTGGCCCATTGACCCTATCTGAGCATTATCTTCTTGTACTCTGAGGTAACCTTCTTTGTTATCCACTACACCTCCACTTTTTGCGTCACCTTCAAACTCACTGACTACAACTCCCACGTTCACTTGCAGATCATTTATATATATATGACTAAAAGCTGTGGACCTACCACCAATCCTTATGGCATACTGCTGGCCACATCCCAGTCTGAAAAACAAACCTGCTCCACCACCCCCTCTTCTACCTTTGAGCAACTCTGTGTCAAAATAGTTAGTTCTCCTTCTATTCCATGTGATCTAACTGTGCTAACCAGACTACCATGAGGAAACTTGTAAAACACCTTAACGAAGCCGATGTTGATCATGTCCACTGTTCTGACTTCTTCAATCCTCTTTGTCACTTACCCAGAAAACAGAATCAAAGACTTCCCATGCACAATGCCGTGTTGACTAAGCCTGATCAGTCCTTGCCTTTCTCCGTCCTTCAGGAATCCCCCCAACAACTTTCCCGCCACTGATGATGGGCTTCAGATCGGTATGACAGGTCGGCACAACGTCAAGAGCCGAAGGGCCTGTACTGTGCTGTAATGTTCTATGTTGTATGATTGTCAGGCTCACTGGTGTATAGTTTCCTGACATTTTCTTACCACATTTCTTAAATAGTGGAACCACATTGGCCAACTTCCAGTCATCCAGCACCTTTCCTGTGTCTATCAATGATACATATATCTCAGCAACGGGCATAGAATTCACTTCCTCAGCTTCCCACTGAGTTCTACGGTACACTTGATCAGGTCCCGGGGATTTATCCACCTCCTCCTTTGTAATATTGACATTTTACAAGGTATATAATTCTTTCCTCACATTCTCTATCTCCCATATCCTTCTCCACAGTAAACACTGACATAAAATATTCATTTAATATCACCTCTATCTCCTTTGTTCCACGCATCAGTGGCCTTGCTTATCTTTAAGGAGCCCCATTCTTGCTGCAATACCCAGTCTCGTTTTTCTAACCATGCTCTGAATTCATCTGCCTTATCTGTTAGGTCTTTTTCTTTGAAAAAAAAGCAGTCCTCTACTTTGTTCCTTCCTGCCCTGTGTGTTTGACTTATTGTTTTTGCCAGCTGTACCAGTCTCATACTGACCTCTTTCTTCACTATCTCCCTGGTTTCCAAAACTACTTTCCCATTACTGGTTTAAATCCTCTGGAGCATCTAGAACAATTCTTCCTGGCAGTATATTAGTCCCCTTCCAATTCAGGTGCAATCCATCCTTCTTTTACAGGCCACTTTTACTCCAGAAGGCATTCCAATGATCCAAAAATGTGAATTATTCTCCCCTGCACCATTTCCTCATCGACGAATTCATCTGCTCTTTCTTCCTATTCAACCCCTCATAGCTTGTGGCATTGGGAGTGTTCGAGATATTTCTACACTTGAGGATCTAACTTTTAAAATCCTGCCCAAATTCCTGTATTCTCTCCCCAGAATCCTGTCCATTTCTGTTCCTATGTCATTAGTTCCGATGTGTACAATGAACCACTGCTGATCCCTCTCACTCGTGAGAATATTCTGCACCCTCTCCGAAATATCTTTGTTCCTGGCTTCAGGGAGGCAACACACCATTCTGATGTCTCACTGTCAGCTGCAGAAATGTCTGTCTGTGCCTCTGATTAGAGAGACCCCATCACATTCTGTGGCCTGGAAGCGAGTGTCACATTATAGGCAATCTTTGTACCAGGAACCTAGCTGTCAGTGCTGCAAGATAGTGATAGCCACAGGAGACTGCTGTACTGCCTGTCTCTCTCTCTCACTTTCCTGGATGTCACCCAACTAACTGACTGCATCTTCGGTTTACACCCCTCCCTGCAGCTGCCATACATCATATCCCCTCGCTCCTGTAAATTCCTCATTGCCTATCAGTGCTGTTCCAGCCTGTCCATGCGATCCGATAGGTTTCACAAACAAACACACTTTCTGCCGACATAATCATCAGGAACATTGAAGCTCTTCCTAATCTGCCACATCTGACATTACTCTACTGAAGGCCATTTTTACATCTTATCAATCTACAGACCCAGAAAACAGCACAGTCTTTCTGCTAAAATAAAAAAAAAACACTGCTCCAGGCTGGTTCCGGATGTAAGTTTTTATATTTTTAAAATTTAATCAAGAGGCAGATCTCAATAACAACATATTATTAAAAAAAACAAAACCTCTACTCACTGCTGTACATTTACAAAGAAAAACAGTAAAGTTACACTTTAAAAAGACACTTCGCTGCTCCCCATGTTATTAGTTACCACCCACAGGTTTCTCCTTGGTCAGATTTGAATTTATTTGTTTATTTAGTTTTCTTAGAACGATCTCTGATACCCGGCAATACATGAAAGCAGACAGCAAAGGCGGTAGCTGTGCAGGTTACTGCTGAGTCAGACAATAGCGTAGAATTCTTTCTCAGTTTGAGTCACTTTCCTTGTGGTCACTCTTCAGATTTACACAGTTGCCAGGATCGGAGGGAACTTGAGCATGAGGGAATAGATTTTCCAGCAACAATTGAAGAGAATGGCTTTGATTTGCTAACTTTAAAATGGAGGATATTCCTGGAATGGGGGAGTGGAAAGGGAGGGTATTGAGGTAGATCTGGTTATTGTCAATGGGTATGGAAAAACTTAACAACACTATTTGATTATTCCATTAGTGGCAGCATGTTGATAAGAAATTGGCAAATCTAAGGATGCATCCTTGGGGATACCAGGTACATGTAGAGCAAAGGGTGTTTGCAGATGGGTCAGTTGTCTGTGTAGATGGTAGGGACATGGTTATTTCTGAGGAAGGTGCTAACGGTGAATATAAAGGAGTGAGGGATAATACAGGAATAGAGTGACAGGTCCATTATAACACCAGTGAACATGGGGGAGTTGGGTTATTGGCAGTGAGCTGGAAATATTTGGGAGACATGTTCATGTAGTGAAAATCTGCCCAGCGACAGCCAGAGAATGCTGGCTGGCAATAACAAACCCCTGGCTTTGTCTCTGGCTGTGCCTTCCATTTATCAGCTGAATGTGCTGAACAGCTGCATCACAATAATAGATGTGCGCACAATCGGCCGGATTCGCTAAACCAGGTGTTCAGTTTCTTTTTGCCTTCTATGTTAAATGTACATGGCTGCAAATTGCCCAGGCCAAAATCTATCCATTTCCCAAAAATCACAGTTAAGAGAATGATTGGCTGCAAAGTTGAACACTATAGGGGCTTCAGTAGCCCATTTTGAATTGCAATATTTCAAACATGCATTAGTTATCATGTTCACCGGGAATGCAAGTTAGCCATGTTTAGAAAAAAAAACAAAGCTGATTCTCTTCCAATAAATAGAGGAAATAGTGGTCGAGAATACAGAAAGGCCATGCAATAATTCCAGAATTGCAAGGATTTTCTTACCAGAATTGACTGGGATTTTCGCCCATCAACCCTCAACAATGATATTTGCAGATGAAATCCCATGCAAGAGGTGATTGCGAGCAGCAAACTTGTTGTTAACCGTGTGAGTGGATTAATAATGGGTTGGTAATCCATTGGGTTCGCTTAGGTGTAGGTTTAAATCCTACCGACTGCAATCTTTAGTACTGCTGCTTTCATAAAAGAAGTGCCCGCAAGGTGCTAATGACCCAAACACTTTGCAATTTCTCATCAGAGATAGTACAAACTGCCATTGTCAGAGATAACACAGTGTGGAGCTAGGGGACCACAGCACGCCAGGCAGCATCAGATGAGCAGGAAAGGTGTGTCAGTGTCAGATAAGTGTGTAGGTGGAGGGGGACTGGCTGGGCCTGTGGTAGAGGAAGAAGCAGAGGCCTTTTCGGCCATTTATTCGGGGAATGTAAGTGCTCAGGGATTGGACGCCCATGGTGACGATGAGATGATGCGGGCCAGGGAACTGGAAGTGTTGGAGGATTTGGAGGGCGTGGGTGGTGTCCCAGACGTAGGTGGGGAGTTCCTGGACGGTAAACTAGAGCCAGGTAACCTGAAGCTAGACTACAACTCCTCTCACCCACCTTCCTGCAAGAATGAGTTCCTCTACTCCCAATTCTTCCACCTCTGCCACGTCTGCTCCCAAGATGAGGCATTCTACTGCCCAACATCCCAGATGTCATTTTATTTCAAGGACCAAAACCTTGCCCATTTGGTGGTCAAAAACGCTCTCAACTGCATCTCTTGCATTTCCTGCATCTCTGCCCTCACACCCCCTCTCCTGATCAAAAACAAAGACAGAATACCCCTTGTCCTCAAATATCACCCCATTAACTTCTGTATCCAATGTATCATTCTCCACCAATTCCGCCACCTGCAAGCCAACCCCACAACTAAAGATATATTTCCCTCTGCATCCCTATCTGCTTTTTGCAGGGACAATGCTCTCCACGACTCCCTCGAACGCTCCACACTCCCACCAGCCTCACCAACCCCAGCATCTTTCCCTGCAACCGCAGGAAGTGCTACACTGCCCCTAATCTCCCCCCTCACCCCCATCCACGGAACCAAAAAACCCTTTCAGATTAGACAGAGACTCACCTACACATCTGTCAATGTGGTCTATTGCATCCGTTGCTCCCGATGTAGCCTCCTCTACATTGATGAGACCAAGCGGAGGCTCGGAGACCACTTTGTTTAGCACCTGATCTCTGTTCGCGACAAACAATAACACTTTTCAGCCGCAAACCATTGTGGCTCCCTCTGCCACTCCCTGGATGACATACCCACCCTGGGCCTCCTCCAGCACGACAATAACGCCACCCAGAAACTGAAGGAGCAGCACCTCATATTCTGCCTTGGGAGCCTACAACCCAATAGTCTCAGAGTGGGCTTAATCAGATTCAAAATCTCCCCACCCCTGTCCTCATCCTTTGACCAACCCTCCTTCTCATCCCTGCCTCCTTGACCTGACACAACATGTCCATCTTCTCTCACGCCTATCCGCCCCTCCGATCTCACTGACCAATCCCCACCACTGCCCACCTGCTCTCACCTATCGCCATACCACCTCCCCTCCCGAGACCCACCCCTCCCCGCTTTATTTATTTCCGAGCTCCCTTCCCCCTCACCCGTTTCTGAAGAAGGGTCAGACTTCCTGCTCCCCTGATGCTGCCTGGCCTGCTATGCTTCCCCAGCTCCTCACTGCGTTATCTATGGCTGCCAAGACCTGGTTTATAAAGCCCCAGATCTGTCACTCAAACCCTTCTGTCCTCCCAAAACCCAGTACATCCAGTCAGTTCCCAGCTCTCATCATCAGCTCTGCCTGCAACATCACACCCACCCCCCGCAGCCGTTCTCCACCCCGCCACCCGGTATGGAGTTAACCAGGAGGCTTCTTCGTGAGATTAAAGGAGAAAGCAGGGCGGGAGGAAGTGTGAGAGATTGCAGCAACTCAAAATTTCAGTCTAATGGCTCCTGTCTATTCGTCTGTTCCCCCCTCACACATTCACTCTCTGTCTCTCACACTCTTTCATGCATGAGCGAGCACACACACACACACACACACACACACACACACACACACACACACACACACACACACACACACACACACACACACACACACACACACACACACACAGGCCCCAGACCTGAAAGACACGCAGAGACAAACGAGCCACAACACCCTTTTATTCAGTCAGCGATAGTAAGAACTGCCGATGCTGGGGGCAGAGATAACACAGAGTGCAGCTGGAGGAGCACAGCAGGCCAGGCAGCATCAGAGGAGCTGTCACAGTTTCTCATTGAAATTTCACCAGAAAAAGCTGGGGTTTATCTGATTAACAGAAACTGTGGGAAAGATGGTTAAAGTCAGGGCAGTGTCAATTAATGCACAATTTTTGTATCTGTGGGCTGTATTTCTGCCTGTCTGTGTGTTTGTATCTATGTGTCAGTGTTTCTTATGTGTGTGTATATTTCTGTGCATCTATGTGTCAGTGAGCCTGCATGTATGCATTTGTCTGTGCATGTGTCAATGTGTCTGTATTTGTATGTTTTGGTGTGCATAAGTATGTCAGTGTGACCATCTGTGTGTTTGTTAGTTTTGTCTGTGCGTGTGTGTCATTGAGTCTGTATACGTGCGTATCAGTGAGTCTGCATGTGACTATCTTTCTGTATGTGTATGCGTGTGCCTGTGTATATTTGTCTCCCTGTGTCTGCATGTTTGTGTTGCCCTGTTTGTGTGTGCCAGTGACTGTGTGCATGCATATGTTTCTGAGTGCCTGCCTATGTGTATGCCTCTCTGTGTATATGCGTGTCAGTGTGCCTGTGTGTGTCTATGTCAGCATGTCAGTTTGTGTATGTGTTTCTGTGAGTCTGTATGTGTGTGTTTCTGTCTTTCGGCGTGTGTGTGTCAACATCTGTTTGTATGTATGTCCCTCTATGTGTATGTCTCTGTGTCTATATGTGTGTTTGTCTGTCACTTTGTGTGTATATGCATGTGTACCAGTGTGTCTTTGATTGTGTGTGTGTGTGTGCGTGTGCGTGTGTGTGTGTGTTAGTTTATATGGGTGTGTGTGCTCCGATATTTGTGTGTGCCGCTGTGCAGTGGGTTCTCTGTTGTTTCGGGATGTATCCATTGAAATGGGGCTAACCATGTTGATGTGTATGCATATGTGTGTCCCTGCGTGTTTGTGTCTGTATGCCTATCTCTGTCGACAGAGGGACTCGCTGGAGGGAAGTTGAAATGAATGAATGAATAAATTAATTAAAACGTGATGAATCAAAGTCTCACCCACCCTCTCGTGTTTAAAGTGAAACAATACCATCCTCAGGCGGACCCCTCACGCCACTACACAAGCAGCAGAATTGTTTTGGAGAAAGCCTGTGAATCACTCAGGTTGCAGTTATTTCATTCTTCAAACAATGTCTTTGGAGACATCGAGCAGTCTTGGTCGATCGATGGTGCCCCTCAAATATGAGCAGAAGGAGAGATGAACAAACCCCGCTGCTGGTCTCATTGCCTTCACTTTTGACTACTTGTCCCAATTAGGATCTGAGGGGGTAGATTACAAAACATTAAAAATTGCAGAACATGCATTAAAATTAGACATGTCTTCGCACAAAACGGTTTACCCGGACGTGTCTGGATACAATTGCGGAAGAAAGACTCTATTTAATGTGTATAATGTTAGGAAAAAATGTCCAAAATCAAAACATTTTCACATTTGCCGAGGGAACACACATTTTTGAACATGAAATATTTTGCTCTAAGGTGCTTCACCATAATTAAAATCCTCTCCACACCAGCACAGTGTGAATCTGTCTGTGTGCGCGCGCGCGCGTGTGTGTGTGTGTGTGTGTGTGTGAGTCTGCGTCCGTTGATGCTGTCGTGAGCTATTCTCTCCTTCTGACTGAACCCATGATCGTTTCACGCTCTACCTTCCCATCTGCAGTAGCGTGAGCCGGCCAGCAGAGGGAAGCAATTCATTACATTGAACACGGGAGCAACTGAGAAAGAGCAGCAACCTTTTACTTTCTCTCTCCAAGTCGTTCCACCCCTTTCTCCCTCTGGGTATCAGCGTTTGTATGTGTGCACACGTGAGTCAGTGTCCGTATGCATATATTTGTCTCACTGTGTGTCTCTGTGTCTGTGTGTTTCTGTCTTTGTGTTACTGTGTCTCTGTTGAACTCTCACTGTGTGATTGTAGCTGTTTGCAAGCTAGTGTAGCTGAGTGTGTGTATTTGTGTGTGTCTCTGTGGCTGTGTGTTTGTGCCTGTGGCTCTTTCCAGTGGGCTATCTGTTGTTTTGGGGGTGAATCCGTTGAAACGGGGTTAACACCCTTCCCCGTTTTCTCTCTGTCTCTCCCTCAAGTTTCAAATGATACAATGGACATGGTGACATGTTTCTCCATATCTATTTGTATCTGTGTATTTTTTTTCGGTTGCAATCGGACTCACTGGGGACTCAGGTTCAAATCCGGATACAGCAGGTGGTGACATTCGAATTAGAAAAATAATCTATAATTAAGAATCTAATGATGACTATGTTGAGGTTGGATGGCTCGCCGAGCTGGTTTGTTGTTCCACAGACGTTTCATTACCGTGCTTGGTAACATCCTTAGTGCAGCCTCTGGTGAAGCGTCGGTGTGTTTTCCCGCCTGGTGTTTTAAACTCTGGGGTCCGTTGCGATGGATTGCCTCACTTCCCGGTTTCCTCCAAGGTGGAATGTATATGGGGATGAGTTCAATGTGTTTATTAATAGCCCACTTCGTGGATTGCCATGCTTCCAGGAACTCTCATGCTTGTCTCTGCCTAGCCTGTCCCAGGATCTTGGTGTTGTCCCAGTCGAAGCCACAGTTCTCCATGTCTATGTGGATTGAGATGAGTGAGTATTGGCCGTGTCTATTTGTAGCCAGTTGTTCAAGGATAATGGATATCCAAAGAACTGGGATTTTCCATGCCCCGACACACACAGCACACTACCCTACATCGGGAACACATCAGAACTCAGCACAAGACTTCTAGGGCCGCTGGGCATCAACCTTATGACAAGTGCTCAGCCAAACTAAAGACGCAATCCCCACCATGGACAGGACCGATGTAATCTACAAGAACCCCTGCAGAAACTGTGCGAAACACTACATCGGACAAACAGGAAGGAAACTAACAACAAGAGAACATGAACACCAACCCTAAGCCTAACCCTAACCCTATCTTAATCAGTCAGCAGGATGTGAAGTGATGGTGACTCAGGCGTGAGAGCTTTTCGCTTCTTGAGAAAAAAGCAATTGCAAGCTGTTAGCATCTGTTTGAGATCTCTGATCGCCTTTTACATTCTGTCAATCTGTTCAGAAACTCCCTTTTGTGCATCTCTAAATAACCACCATGGAATTTTGTAAATTTTACTGAGTTGCATTTCTTAAAGTCCCACGCCGATTTCCAAACCAGCTGGCTGCCACCTGATATTTGTTCATGTCCAGGATTGGAAAGCTGCACAGGAAAAACGTTGGGGTAAGGAAAAAGGCAAGGAAGATGGCAGCTCATGCTTGCACCAAGGATCGAACAGCCTCCCGATGTGATTTGTCGTTCGCGAATTCGAACGCTAGCTCAGTTTTCCAAACAGAGGGTTATCTTTGAGCCACTTACACTGCAACACTGGTGTGGTAAGTCTAAGTGTGCTGCACGGTATGATCTGGTGCACGACCTGCTCAGCATGGTGCATTTTCCCTGTAGTCCAGTGTTTTTCACGCTATGTGTAAACGCGAAGGTCGTTCTGTTTCGAGCAAAGGGCGAAATCATTCACCAGAGTGAAAATCTAAATTCCAGAAATGCCGCACAGCTCATGTTTTCGTTATCCAAGCATAACCGAATGTACTTTCTCCCAGGCACATTGCGTTTGTTGCCGAACTGAGCCTCACAAAATGTGTTCAGCTTTCCATAGATTTGTGATTTGATCGAGTGGCTATCAGCATCTGATGGGAAAATAATGTTTTAGCTGGGCACTGCAAGGAATGGAGCGAGAGAGTGAGGGTCGGAGTGAGGGAGCAAGGGACGGGGAGGGTGGTGGCAATGGACAGGGAGGGTACAAGTGAGGGAGGGATGGGGAGGGAGCACGAGATTTAGGGAAGGAGAGGGAATGAATGGCAGAGAGGGATTGAGGGAGCTAGTGATGGCGAGGGAGCAAGAGATGGGGACGGAGCGAGGGACCAGGAGGGAGTGAGTGAGGAAGAAGGGGTGAGGGACGAGAGCAAGTGAGAGACTGGGAGCGAGCAAGGGATGGGGAGGTACTGAGGGAGCAAGAGAGCAAGTGAGCGAGGGGTGACGTGAGGAAGCGAGGGACAGGGAGGTACTGACGGAGTGAGGGGGGAGGGAAGGAGTGAGGGGCAGGAAGGAAAGGAGCATGGGATGTGGAGGGAGCAAAGGACGGGAATGGTGTGAGGGATGGGGAGGGAGCAAGGGGTCCAAGGGAGAGGGAGGGATTGAGGGACTGGGAGGAAGCAAGACAGCAAGGGATGGGAGGGAGTGGGGTGGGACCAAGGAAAAGGGAGTGAGGAATGGGAGCGAATGAGAGACTGGGAGGGAGAAAGGGATGGGGAGGTACTGAGGGAGCAAGGGACCAAGTGAGCAAGTGGCGGAGTGAGGGTGCGAGGGATGGGGAGGGAGGGAGGGAGTGAGGGACAGGTTTGGAGTGAGGGATTTGGAGGGAGCAAGGAACCAAGTGAGCAAGTGATGGAGCGAGGGAGGGAGGGAGAGAGGGACAGTAAGGGAGCGAGGGATGGGGAGGCTGTGAGGAAGCAAGTGAGCGAGGGAGCAAGGAATGGAGCGAGACAGCACAGGTCAGAGCGAGGTAGGGGCCAGGTATGGAAAAGGAGAGAGTGAGGGATAGGGAGTGACGGACAGAGAAGGAGCGAGGGGAGCATGAACAAGGGCGGGAGGGAGCAGACAGAGAGTGAGGAAGAGGGAATGAGGGACTGGAGTGAATGAGAGACTGGGAGCGAGAAAGAAGGGGGAGGTACTGAGGGAGGAAGTGAGGGATTTGGAGGGACCATGGAAACAAGTGAGCAAGGGACACAGCAAGGAAGCAGGGGACAGTGAGGGAGTGGCGGATGTGGAGGGAGTGAGGGAGCAAGAGAGTGAAAGATGGAGAGAGTGAGCAAGAAACAGAGTGAGGGATTGAGCAGGGGGCAAGTGACATGGAGGGAGCAAGAGCGTTGGGGATGGTGAGGGAGGGGGAGGGAGGAATTTGGGGATGGAAATGGAGGGAGTAAGTGACAGAGAGGGAGAGAGGGAGGGTATGAAGGTCAGTGAGGGAGACAGCAGGAGATGGGGAAGGAGCGGCGGATGGGGAGGGAGTGAGAAATGGTGAGGGAGTGACAAAGCAAGTATGTATGGGAACGAGGAACAGAGCAAAAGAGTAAGAGTTGGAGTAAGGAAGTGAGGGACAGGGAGGGAGGGAAATAGCAAGAAATGGGGAGGATGGAAGCAAGGGACGAGAGGATGAACAAAGTGAAGGGGTGGGAGTGAGGGATGGCGAGACAGTGAGGATTGGGGGTAGAGAGCAAGGTTCAGAGGCATGGGGAGGGAGCAAGGGATGGGAAGGGATAGAGCGACAGAGCAAGGGAGTGAGGGAGAGACGTAGGGATGGGGAGGGAAAAAGCGAGGGGCAGAGGGGGGACGAGTGAGGGAGCAAGGGATGGGGTGGCAGCGTGGGAGGGAATGAGGAAAGTAGGGAACGGGGAGAGAATGAGGGAGAGGGAGTGAAGGGCGGGAACAAGAGTGGGGCTGAGAGTGAGAAGCGGTTGGGGAGGCAGTGAGAGACAGCGCGGGAGTGAGGGAGCAAGGAAGTGAAGAAAGAGAAGGAACAAAGGACGGGGAGGGAGAGAGGGACGGGGAGGGAGCAGGTGACAGGTAGTGACCGAGGGAGAGGGCACGATGGAGCAACAGAGAGGGAATGAGCGGGAGGGAGCGAGAGACGGGGAGTGAGATAGGGACAGGGAGGTTGCGAGAGACGGGGAAGGAGTGAGGGACAGAGTGCAGGACAGGAAGGGAGCAAGGGATGTGGAGGGAGAGATGGAGAGGGGGTGGCAGACAGAGAGGGAAGGACGGGGAGGAATCGAGGGATGGGTGTGAGGGACAGGGAGGGAGCGATGAACTGGGAGGGAGGAATGGGAAAGGTGGGGTGGACCGAGGGATGGAGAGGGAGCGAGGTAGTGAGGGACAGGGTGGGAATGATGGAGCAAGGGAACAAGGGCTGGGGTGGGATGGAGCAAGGGACAGAGAGGCAACGAGGGAGGGAACCAAGTATGGGGTGGGAAGGAGTGAGGGACGAAGAGGGAGTGAGGAAGAGTGTGAGGGAAGGGGAGGCAGGTAGCGAGGGACAGAGAGGGAGCGAGGGACGGTGAGGCTGCAAGGGAGGGACCAAGGGACTGAGTGGGAATGAGGGAAGGAGGCAGCGGAGAGGGAGCGAGGGTGAGGGAGTGAGGGAAAGGAAGGGAGTGAGATAGGGGTGGGGAAGGACAGGGTGTGAGGGAGGGACCAAGGGATGGGGAGGGAGTGAGGGAGCGAGTGAGCAACGGATGGGAAGGAGAGAGGGACAGGGAGGGAGCAAAGGACAGGGAATGAAGGACAGGTATGGACCAACGGATTTGGGGGTAGAGGGAGGGGAATAGAGTGAGAGATGAAAGGAACGAGGGACGTGGAGGATTACAGGGAGAGAGAGGTAATGATGGAACAACAGGGAGGGAGCAAGGGGGAGCAAGTGAGAGACAGGGACGGGGAGGGTGCGAGTGATGGGGAAGGAGTGAGGGACGGAGCGTGGGACAGGGACAGGGATGGACAAAGAGGAGGAGGGACAGGGAGTGTGTGTTGGACAGGGAGAGCGCGAGGCAGAGGGACGAGGAGGGAGAGAGGGATGGAGAGGGAGCAAGGGATGGGGACGGAGTGAGGGATGAACAATGAGAGAGGGAGGGAGTGAGGGAGAGAGGGCCAAAAAGGGAGGGATGGGATGGTAGTCACAGACGGGAGGGAGGGAGGGAGCGAGGAACGGAGATAGAGGGAGCAAGGGACAGATAGGGAGAAAGGGAGGGAATGGGGTACAGGGAGGGAGGTAGCAAGGGATGGGGAGGGAGCAAGGGTTGGATAGGGAGTGAGGGAAGGGACAGGAGCAAGGGGCGGTGAGGAAGTGAGGGATGGGGAGAGAGCGGGAATGAGGTAGTGAGGGATGGGGAGGGAGTGAGACACAGGGAGTGAGAAACAGATAGGGAAGGAGTGAGGGAGCAAGGGACGGAGGAGTGAGCAACAGACAGGGAGGTATAGAGGGGGCAGTGGATGAAGAGTGCGTGAGGGACGGGAGGGCATGAGGGAGGGGGAGAGAGCAAGTGAGCGATGGACGTGGAGGGAGGGAACGAGGGTCAGAGAGGGAATGAGGGAGCGACCAGGGATGGAACAAGGGAGAGGAAGCAAGAGATGGAGAGGGAGCGGGGGAGCGATGGGGTGGAAGGAGCAAGGGAGTGGGAGGGAGAGAGGGATGGGTAGTGAGGGACGAGAAGCGAGGGGGCGACAGTGAGTGAGCAATGGAGATGGAATGAGGGAGCAATAGGCAGGGAACAAGGGAGAGGGAGAGAGGGAAAGAGAGGGATGGAGTCAGGGAAGGATGAGGACTGGGGTGGGATGGAGGGAGGGAATGAGGGATGGCAAGGGAGCGAGGGACATGGACGGTGCGAGGGAGCAAAGGATGGGGAGGGAACAAGGGATGGAGCAAGGGATAGGGAGCGTCCGAGGGATGGTGAGGGAGCAAGGGACAGGGTTGGCAATGGGAAGGAGGGAATGAGGAACATGGACTGGGATGGACAGGGCATGAGGGACATGGTGGGTGCGAGGGATGGGGACGGAGCGAGGGACAGGGAAAGAGTGAGGGATGGGGAGTGAGGGACAGGTATTGAGCAATGGGGAGGGAGTAAGGGAGCAAGGGGCGGTGAGAGAGTGAGGGATGTCAGGGGAGCGAGGGAGGGAGAGGGTGTGAGGGAGTGAGGGACAGGGTGGGAGAGAGCGAGGGATGGGGAAGTAGCGATGGGTAGGGAGCGATGGGGTGAGTGACAGGGAGGAAGGGAGCAAGCGAAATGGAGGAAGGGAGTGACAGGGAATGGCAGGTAAGGAGGGAGAGAGACAGCGACAGGGAGGGAGTGACAGGGACGGAAGGAGGGAGAGAGAGGGACAGGGAGTGAGAGAGAGAGAAAAAACAACAGTGGCAGAGCCTGGGGGCAGGGGTACTCGCCCCATGGTGCCAGATACAGAGCTGGGAGCCAGGGGGACAGGGACCAGGGGGTCACAGAGATAAGTGAAGGACTTGAAGTGAGAGACGGGGCAGAGAGAGAGATAGAAAGAGCGAGAAAGTGGGTCAGAGATAGAGAGGTAGAGACCAGGAAACAGAAGCAGAGTGATAGGTGAGAGCGAGGGGGAACGCGAGAGACAAAGGTTACAGAGGGGTTGGGGAGAGATATAAAGAGGGGGAGGGTACGGAGAAAAGGAAAGGCTGTTACAGGGGATTAGGGAAAAGTGGGGACAGAGGAAATCATACAGCGTGGGAGATGGGGTTCACACACACAGAGGGTGAGAGAAGTGGGTGCGGACATTTGAGGTGGAGGGAGAGAAAGAGAGTGAGAGGCAGGATGCAGGGAGAGAGGGAGAGAGTGCCTTGGAGACCGTGGGTGGAAAGAGAGAAGAAAGGGGGTGGAGAGTGGGATGGAGAGCAGCGGGGTACTGAAAAATGTGGGTCACAGAGGAAGAGAGCGAGCGAGGATGGACAGGAGAGAAAGAAAGAGACAGAGATATCTCAGAGGTGAATGTGAGGACAGAGTGATTTAAACCCAATTCCTGGGCTGAGTCCCAAAATCCTCCCATTCCCTTGGGGCCGAGTCTGTTTCTCTCCAGCTTAGCTTCTTCAACACAAAGACAAACAACAATATAGTTCGCTGTGCTGCTTGGCACTTTTTAATGAATGTTAATTACATATTGAAGTTATGGATGCAGTCAGTAGAATGGTGCCTTTTCTCTTTGGTCTGTGAGTTGAGAGAAACATTGACATGTTTCCCTGTAACTCCCTGCGGGATAAGGTTGGTTAAACTAGCACTACCCTCAGTCTGTTACCATAACGACAGGCTGCTTCATTGCTGAAACATTGAGCTGAAATGAGAAAATCCTGGATGAATTGATTAATGAGTGAATTTGATTGATTGATGAATTTGCGTAAAGGGGTATTTCAGCACATTCTTCAGCTGCTGCCTGAGTTTAGTCTGGGTCATGGCATAAATCGCGGTGTTTGTGCAGCAACTGAGGAGCTGCAGCATGAAGCCCTGTTCCTGCACAAAGCCATCTAGATACACAGATTCATACCCAAACCACCACATCCGGTCCCATATAGAATAAACCATTAATGTTGACCATAACAGGATGAAATTGGCTGAAATAATGAACAGCAAAATTATGGATTTTTTTCGATTTTTCATTTCTGTGTCACACTGACCGTCCCCATTGGTGTGAGCCCGGAGTCTTCTGCGGGCTCTGCTGGTCACTAAAATGTATCTGACGGTGAAAACATTGAGCAGCAGAATCAGGAGAAATGGGCGAGTCGGGGTTAGAATGTCATGGAGGAACTCAATTCTGACCAAGACACAAGAGAATAAAACCTCATCTGTTCCCTCACAAAACCAGGGTTTATTCACGAGCAAATAATGAGCTGTGAGCATAAAATATCAGAAAATGTTCTTTAAACAGTTGAACACAGTCACTGTTCCCAGAACCACAACCTCAGTTTTCTCACTGCAATATTTACTTTTCAGCTTCTGGCAACAAATGGCCACAAATCGATCAAAGGTGAAAGTGACGGTGAACCAGACAGAACAGTCAGTGGCTGCATAAAGCAGGATGGCGTGGATATTTCACACGGGGATGGACCGCAGGAAATAAAACTGTTCCCGATAAACAATGGGAATGTGTCTCAATATAAGGTCGAGGATAATGACCAGCAGATCTGCCACTGCCATGGCCCCCAGGTAACGTCTGACACATGGAGACAATCCACAATCTTTATAAAGCAGGACGTAGATCGTCACTACGTTAACTGTGAGGAAGGAAAGCAAACAAAATATATATGAACCTGGCGTCAAAGTTATCAGTTTGATTGAGACCAGTGACATTTTCAAATGGATCACTGATTTATTGAAAACAATGAATTTGAAATAACAAAGAGTAGCGTCTCAATTTTCTTAACAAAAATGGAGCATAAAATATAAGAAACTCTCCCTCCTGAAAGTCACAAATGCACAACCATAAGAACAGATGGTTTCTAGAACATTCCCACACTCTCGATCACTTGAGAGCAGGCACAGGTCACTTCTTTACAGTTCCTCATAAGGAGGGTGAATATGTTGCTGTCCTGCAGGATTCTCTCCCAGTTCCTCGAAGACATTTGGAGTTTGGAAATTTCTGTCTTTCATCTAAACTGTGGTCAATTTTTCGTTGTGAAGAAACATGAACACAGGGAAAATATATTCACCCCTTTATCTGTCTGAGGGGATTTTGAAACAGTGTCTCCTTCTCCCTGGAATGGGATCTTTTCCCACAAGATCTAATCTTTTGTTCAATTAATTGACGTCCAGCTGTTCACAAGTAATGTCGGTTACAGAATGTTCCGGGGAATGTCAGTTACAAAATGTGATGGAGTCAGAAAGATCCAGATCACAAAGGCCCTTCTGTCCATCAGTTTTAGTGAGACACACTCAGCCTCGCGGTGGAAATCTCTCCCAAACTCAATACAACTAGCAAACACAAATTAAAGGCATTGCCAGATCAGCTGAAGTGGTCAGTTATCTCACATTCTCAATCAATCTCACAGAACCAGCCCAGACACCACAAACCCAGATGAAATATCTGTTCAGCATGGAGCACTGCACAGACCAGGTGAGTGTCCTATTCTGTACAACCCGGCAATCTGTCCAGACTGTGACACTGTGCAAACCTCACCAGACAAATAGACATCAGTCCAGTATGGGGAGCTGTGCAGACCACACCAGCGCATTGATCTATAAACTCGGACCAGATACCTCTCCAGCAAGGGGGTCTGTGAAGTTAACACCACTGAACTGATCTGTAAACCAGGAGCAATTACCCTCCCAGTGTGTAGATCAGTACAGACAACCCTAGTGCAGTGCTTGGTAACGCTGTATTAAATCGCTGCCCAGCCTGGGGAAACTTCCAGCCCATGCTTGAAGTGACAGGATGTGGGGATCTCATCCATTTGCAGCTCCATATGTCCAATGTGCCATGACAAGGGGTGCCAGAGAGAGATGGTGGGCATCAGTTTAAATATGAACAAATGGGATGGGTTGGATGTATAGACAGAGAGGGGGAAAGTGAGAGACAGTGTCATGGAAGGATGTGTTCAAAAGTTTTAGAATGCTGACATGTCGACATTTTGATTGCATCTTGCAGCATGGGTCAGTTTTTTTCAGGAATGATGCGTGAATAGGATTTTGCTGTGAGTTCAGATGATGGACAGTTTTTTGAATGAGGCTTTGTTCTGCATTTCTGACTGAGAGTGTGATGAGCACAGTCTTTGGCTCATTGGGCTGAATCTAACAATAATTTGTCTCGGTGACATTTTAATTGAGTGTGCCAGAGGGATAGTCTGCAGGAAGCCGAGCTAGTTTTCTGATGCTATATTATCAAACTCCCCTCATTATCGACCTACCACAGCTCATGGCATTACTCTAATTCAATGCCAGCCTGATTCTCCCACCCATCATGGCTGGTAATAGTTCCCATTGCCTGCATGGGCCGGGCATTCTGTGATCCCTGGCACAGGTGCCATATTTAAAAGGCCATTGGGCACACATTTGACCTTTCTCAGTTTGGAGCCAGCCTGCGCAGTTTACCCTGAGCCTAGCAAATAAGGGACAATTGCAACAAGTTTTATCGAAAGGGACACGGAGGTCCTAGAGGATGGGCTAGTACAAAGGAGGACCATTCTTTTAGCAGAGGAAACCACACCACCAGAACCACCAAGCGTGCCCTGAACTCACAACCCAGCTCAGTGTAATACCTGCAGTCTGAAGAAACCTCCAACAACGCAGGACCAGCAACAATAACCTTCCCCACTCTGTCAGGATAAGCATCACTGTATTCCCTCTGCTCCTTTAGTCTCTCTCTCTCTCTCCCTCTCTCTCACACACACACACACACGCACGCACACGTACGCAGACACACACACACACACACACACACACACACACGCACGCACGCGCACACACACACACACGCATGCACGCGCGCACACACACACACACACACACACACACACACACACACACACACACACACACACACACACACACCTTCGCTACTGCCCGACACTGAAAACACTGCATTCTGGATACCTCACCACTTCCCCCACACCTACATCATCACTAACAGCAGGGCCACACACATTGACCTTCATTCCCTCCCTCCCTTTCCCTCATTCGAGGAGAAACAGGCTGGAAAAGGACAGAAAGGGCCAAGCAGGGCGGCGGTGTTCCCCACATTAGTTCCCTCACCCACCTTCCTCCGCCGCACGGGGAGGGCCTTGGAATGAGCCAGAGAGAACCAGGAGGACCCGTGTGGAGATTCCAAAATATACACTTCCCACCGACCAAATAAGGAACAATGCTCAGTGAAGGGTAATTCTCACTTTGAACCCACTGTCAGTCCCATTTCCACCGGCTACAGCTTAGAAACCGTGCCCCGATGCCATCTCCCTTTTATATCGAGCTGTTATAAATGGAATCCCCACGGTCTCGGTGGGCAGGAGGGTGGGCTCACAACACATTGTCTCCACCAGCTCCCAGGAAGGGAGCACGGAGTTTCCCTCCTACACATGCTCCTTCAGACAGCTCAGATGCTGAAACTAACCTGTTATATTTACTTGTCTCCCAACTTGTCCTTACATCTTCAGTAATCAAGCACTGAAATTCTCACAGAGTCACAGTCCCCATGGAAGAACTGAAATACTGTCACACTCACTGGGGTGAGCAAATACTGACGTACTCTCATAGAGTGACTCAAATGATGAAATGCTCTCCACGGAATAACAGAAATCCTGACACACACCAGATGGAATGAATGAAATATTGACAAACCACAGAGGTAGAGAAATTCTGATAAGCTCCCCTTACTTGTGTAAGTTTCGGCGTAGTTGTGTGTGCATCTGTGTGTCTCTGTGTGGGGCAGGTCTGACAGTCTCTGTGCTATTTGATGTGATGCAATGCCACCCTCTGCTGGTCTCCACCCACCACTGCACAGGCAGCAGCCGAGGATTGGAACCACCAGGGATTTATTCAGAGAGGGCAGTAGCTCACAATCATCCAAACTGATTTCTTCTTGATGAACTTCTCTAAACGTCCTTTAAACGTTGTAACTGCACCCACTTCCACCATTTTATTTGGAAGTTCATTCCATACACAAACAATTCTCTGTAAAATAATTGCCTCTCATGTCTTTTTTTAAAAATAAAGTTCTCCTCAAAATTTGAAATATCCCCATCATCTTGAAATCCTTCACCCTTGGAGAAGGGTACTCACATTCAACGTATCTGTACCCGTCCTGATTTATAAACCTCCGTTGGGTCACCCCCTCAACCTCTTACGAACAACTGAGAGAAGTCCCTACCTATCCAGCTTCTCCTTCTAACTCAAACCATCCATTCCCAGCGACATCCCGGTAAATCTCTGCTGATCCCTCTCCAATTTAATATTATCCTTCCTATAACAGTGCAGTCAGAACTGGACACAATCCTACAGAAGATGCCTCACCTACATCTTGTACAATCTGAAAATGGCATCCCAACTCCTAAACTCAAAGGTCTGAGCAATGAATGCAGCAAACTAGACACCTTCTGAACCACGCTGTCAATATGTGACACAGACTTCACAGAACTGTACCTGACAGTCTTGTCTCTGTTCTACAACACTACAAAAGGCCCTAATTTAAATTGTTTAAGTTCTGCCCTTGTTTGTTTTACCAAAAACAAAGTCTCTCATTTGTGCAAATTAAATACAATCTGCCACATAACAGCCCAGTGAGTGATATTCCCAACCCCCACACACAACTCTGACATATTTTGAAAGACCCTCCCATTTCCAGAAGGCCTACATACTCTGGCCCCTATTTTCCCAAGTCCCTGCACTTGGTCTGCCTTGTGTGGGCAGGAGGAGGGGTGGGGGGGAAGATTGCAGACTAGCCAGAGGTGAGGAGATGCTGGAATATAATTTGTTGCTTTATAACATTCGCTGGTTTTAGAAGCAGGGCAGTCACACGTTCGAGGCGGGAAATAGTGATTTGCAATACAGTCTTTTGAGGCCGGAACTGATGCTCTTTTGTCTGCTCTGTTGTTCAGTAATAGTATATATTCGAGAATATTCACAGTGCAGAGCATGTCTGCAGGATTTCTTTCCCTAACGCTGCAATCTACAGATAACAGCCATTTAAGCTGGAAATCATGGCCAAGCAATTAAAGACGTTAATAATTTATCTCAATGGCACAACACCTGCATTCAGCATCCTATAGTTGAGGTAAGTACCCTGCAAATGTAAAACGCTGAAAAATCTTCCCTGTGTAATTCAGTAAAGTTAACCAGAATTTGATAAATCCAAACTCAGTTGATAACTATCATGCAAAATGTGACGTCAAAATCTGGGCCTGACTGAGGTCTGTGGAATGGGTAGCGCCTGTACCTCTGTGCCACAGTGCTAGATTCAATTCCCATCCCTGAATCTGTGGTAGTATCACTAGCTCTGTACCAGAAGTTCTGTATTAAAGGCCTGCCAGTTGCAGAGATGTGTCATAGCCTGTCAGAACAGGTTGATGAGCAAATTTACAGAAGCATAATGTTGCAGAATCAGGGACTATTGCAGTGCAGTAGTAATATCCCTACCTCTGGGCATAAAGATCTTGAATCAAATCCCATAGTGCTGATTCATCATATGTTTGAAAAAGTTGGTTGATTTTTTTCTAGAATTGTGAATTGATCGAGAACGAAGCAGTATCAGTGTTGAATTTCAGAATTCAGGCCCAGGATAACAGAAAGCACAGCCATTCGTGTTGATTGGAGTAAAATGTGTACATTATATATGTTTATAAAATCATGAAAGGCATGGGTAGGGTGAATAGCCAGAGTCGTTTTTTTTCCCAGAGTACGGGGAGTCAAAAGATAGCAGATACAGGTTTAAACTGCAGAGTGGAAGATAATAATGATAAAAACATTTGGAATGAGCTGCAAGATGAAATGCTGGAGGCTTGTGAAAACGGCATTTTAAAAGCATCTGGATGGGTGTATGAATTGGAAGGGACTCGAGGAATACAGGCCAAATGCTGGCAAATGGGATGAGAGTAATTTTGAATACCTGGTCAGTGTGGACATGTTGGACCAAAGGATTTGTTACATCTTTATGATTCATTCATCCAATTGTTCAAGATCTCTTTGTAATGAAGAGAACCTTCCCTGTCTATGTTCAAATAATCTCAGTATCCACTGTAAACTTGCTAATCATGCCTTCTATAATTTTCATGTAAATCATTTATTTAAATGACAACAAAATTAAACCGGCGCCGATCCCTGTGGATCACCACTGGTCAGAGGCATCCAGTCTGATGAACAATCCTCTGTGAACACCCTGTCTCCTGACTGAGTCCTGAGTAGAAATACACACGCACACACGCGCGCGCGCACACACACACACACACACACACACACACACACACACACACACACACACACACACACACACACACACACACACACTTAGAGACACAGACACAGTCCTGTCTTTAAAACAGAGGTTGAGACGTTTTGATTAATAAGCAGATCAAGGTTTATGGTGAGAAGGCCAGGGAATTGTTTCGAGAAACATGTCACGCATAATCGAAGAGCAGAGCAGACTTGATTGGCCAAATGGCTAATTCTGCTCCAACTTCTTATACTGTCTGGTCTGAAGGTATCGGGAATATTTTCCCAAGAGAGCAGTGATGGCTGAGATGGATAAATACTTTAGTGAACAGAGTAAATTGGAATATGGAATAGGTTTGAGGGAATGAAAGGCCTACATCTGCTCCTATTTGTTGTTTTCTTCAAGGAGGGAACTTGCTGTGAGGCTAACACACTTTAAGGAGTCTCCCAATTAACATTGAGATAAGAATATTTCTTTCTTTGTTGTCTCTGCTAAAGGAAGGATGTTGTTAACCTTGAGAGGAGCAGAAAAGATGGACAAGCATGTTCCTGGATTGGAGGGTATGAGCGAGAGGGAGACGCCGAATAGTTTGAAGCTTTCCCCCGGAGTGTTGGAGGCTGAGGGGTGACATTACAGAGGTTTATAAAATCATGAGGAGCATGAATAGTCTGAATAGCCGAGATTTGTTTCCCAGGAGTCAAAAAGTAAAGTGCCTGTGTTGAAGGTGAGAGGGGAAAAAACATAGAAGGGAAGGTGGGGCAACATTCCCATGCAGAGAGTGGTGTGTGTACAAAAAGTGCATCCAGAATTGATGGAGACGGGTGCACTTAAACAGTTAAAGGGAACCTGGATTGGTAAATGCATAGGAAGGGTTTAGATGGATATCGGCCATATACTGGAAAATAGGATTAGATCAGATTACATATCTGGTCAGCATGGACAAGTTGGGCTAAAGGGTTTGGTTCTGTGTTGTGTGAGTTTCTGATTCTATAAGATGGATGAGAAGAAATTCTAAAAGGGCATTTAGAATGGGGATTCGCTTCCCGAGAAGCCTGTGGTGCCTTTCTGTTTACATTTATTCAGAGCTAAATTAGAGAAATAGCTGACAGATGTTGTGAAAAAGCCGAACCCTCTCAAGCTGTTGACTCAAGTTTTATTAAGTAGACAGCTTTGTGCCTCCTATTCAATCTCCCTCTTAAAAGAATCCAGAACAATATACCCACATACAGTTACAGCTTTGTTACACGAGTTCACACACCGAGCTGTTACACAGGAACCCGGGGAAGCCCAATTAGGCACTTGGCCCTGCTGTACAGCCCCATCCACTCACTGACATATGAACAGGAGGAGGCCATTCAGCCCTACAGTCACTTACATGGAAACAGTGAGGTAACTGATGCTCCAACATGACAAGCAAATGGTGCAGAAGCAGCACAGATCATCTGCTCCACGCTGTTCATCGTGCATCCATTGCTCATGGTACACATGGTAAAGCGGTTTTCTAGCAGTGAGGTGGGAAGCCTAATATTTTGTGCAAAATATCAAGATGGCATCCTCCAAGAAGACAGACTTGTGTTCTCTATGAAGATCAGAATGTGGTTGGAATGGCTTTCTGTTTCAGAAGTCGGGTATTATGGCTAATGTCGGGATTGTGAACAACATGACATTCAGTGTAGGGTCACACATTAATGTGGGGAGATTTTATTCAGAGTCTGCATTTCTCTCTCAATTGACATGGGGCTCTATGCAATTCTGCATGTAAAAAATACATGTAGTTACACGGGTAAATTGTGGAATTTCTCACCGTGTCAATGTGTTTTGTGGACAGAAATGTTCACTGCCAACCCCAAGTTTTAATGGAATTAACTCTTACTCTTTCACAGCTCTACAGATTAAACAGTCAGTTTCCTTATGCTACCATGATCTCAGGGATTAGACTGGTGTTACTTGTTTGCACAAAGCCTGTGGCAAGGCGATCTTTCCTGGCAAAAGAGATCAAATCTGTACACAATGACCCTAAATACTCTCTGATCAAGGCTCTACAAGTGCAGAAAGATAGCCTTATTTATATACTTGCATCATTTACAATGAAGGGCAGTATACCATTTACTTCCGTCATTACTGATACCCCTATATGTACTATCTTTGGCGACCTATGATCAAGGACATGCAGGTCGTTTTGGACAACAAATCTTTCCAACCTCGCACTATTTAATCAATACAAAGTGAGATGTATGCTCTTGCTGGCCTCATCCAAATTGTTTGTATGCCTTTCAAATTACATTGTTCCAAACACTGGTACATGTGAAACACCTAAAGAAACAGTGGTCAGTCTTGAAAAGGGCTCGAATCTCTGTATGGTCTCAACGAAACAATTCTCAATCCATGTAGTATATTCCCCCTTACACTGAACTCCAACTTTCTTCATTTACCGGTGTGCAGCCATATCAAAAGTATTTTGGAAATTCAAATACACCACTCCCACTGGTTCTCATTTGTGGATGCTTCAACTCTTATACACATATTACTCACTCGTACATACACTGGACAAAGGATCACAACACACACGAATAGCCAAATCAAATGGGAAAGTACTTCTACTTCGGTCAATAATCTAGTTTTCTCTATTTTACATCTCATCATCCATATTCTCTCTCACTTTCTTTCTGTCTCATAAACGCATTCCATATATCGAGTTAATAAATACTCCAATCTTTCTCCATGTCTTATCTCTGAAACCTCCCTCTTTCAATTTAAACATATTACTCACATTTGGATGTGACACGATTATGATTGAGAAATGAAACTACAAAGACATGAGGGAAGATCTGGCCAAAGTTAACAGGAATAGAATCTTAACAGCGAAGACGGTGAAGCAGCAATGGAAAATATTTCGGGGGATAATTTGGACGCAGATCCGAAATTTGTGGGTGCTTTAATTTACACAAACTCCACAGGTTTATCAAAGATGATTTCCCTTTCCTGAATCTAAGTTGATTTTGCCAAGTCATATTATGATTTCCCAAGTGTCTAGTTTTCACAGTCCTCATAAAAGATTCCAATATTTTTTCTCATAACTGGCATCGAGCTCCCCAAATTTTAGATTTTTTTAGTTATCCCTCCCACTCCAGATTTTATCTGTGTTACAACAGCTATTTTTTCATTCTGCAGGAAACGGAAATTCCATAATCTTAACAATTTTGAATGTTAGCCAATAATTATTTCTTGTAGTTACAAGTATTAAATGACATTTGGGCAAGCACATGAACAGGAAACAGTTAGAGAGATATGGGCCAAACCCAGGGAAGTGGAACTGGGATAGTTTGGGATTATGTTTGACATGGACTGGTTGGACTGAAGAGCTGTATGACCCTGTAACTCTTTCACTAGCCCTATTACTGCCTCCATATATACTCTGGTACGTACCAGAGCAACACACCAAACTTCAGTTCAATTAGTTTTGAGTAATTCCTCTTTATTAATTCTAATTTCCCACAGTTTCTCATTTTCACAGTCACTGTCCTGGAGAAATTCTGGAAGATTTTCTGTATCTTCTTTGGTGGAGATAGAGTAATGTATCCCACTCGGCGGCAGGTCAGCGCGGGTGAGGTGAAGAGAGACGGTCTCTGCCACCAAGTGAATACATCAGAGCATTGCACTAAGGAGATGATGGGCATGGCACCCACTCCTGCTCGGAGAGTTCTAGAATCTAAACAATTCGATGAAACTGTCATTTGATGGCCATCGATGGCTTATGTTGAAACCGGTGACACAAAGCTGTGACCGCCTCATTTTAAAATCAAACTGGCTTCACACTTTGCAACTGACATAGTCCCAAGTAGAGATAAGAATAAGTATACAATCAATATATTAGTAACTGCAAATGTGGCCAGAAGAGAACTGCAACTGGAAAGATGTAGATGATGGTTCATTCAGAGCCAGCACTAGACAGAAGTGAAACTGGGAATATTATTGATGATAAAGGGAATATTGTGATATAAATCAGCTCAGGACAATGTGGGCCAATGCTGGTTATGAACACTTTTATTCCTCCCGGGTGTTTGTAAGTGAAGGTGAAAAAAGCCATGGAATAAGAATTGAGTTTGTAATTGAAAGTGAATACAATAGTTATCCATTTTTGCCAGATATAGATCATAGAAATTGAGATGCTGTTCACAAACTTTTACATAAAAAATGAATGGACAGAAATAGAGAGTCTTACCGGGAACACCAACAATAGCAAGGATGGGATAGTAACCTGCTTGAATAATCATCAGTGCAGCTCGTATCCGCCATGTTAAAGGTAACCAATCGATAGAAAGCCAGGACAGACCCAAGGATAAACCCCTGTCCGTTGTTGGAATATTCCACTCTATCCTCTCAGATTCTGGTGCATTGTTGTAACATTCCACTCCATTGTTCTCACATTCTGACCCATAATTAGAATATCCCAAACTGCTGTTCACAGACTCTGATCTCTCTCTCTGTCTCTCTCTCTCTCTCTGGAGCTGCTGATCCCAATAGTATTGAGGATGACACAGCCACTGATACTATGGAATAACGCATTGGAAGAAACCCCATATTAATAGAAGAGGGAAACCCTCCAGTGACACAGTTAGTATCCATTGAGACTGACATTAATTCCAGTCACGGAACAAACAGCCCCAGTTAACCCCTTTCACTCTGACACTTTTAATGTAACAACAATACCTGGTCTGGCTGGGATGCTGACATTGCCTCTAATGGTCTTAGTGCCCATCTCCAATTAGTCTCACAATGATAGAGATAATGGAGAAAGGTGATGCCTTCTCTTCACAGGCTCGATGATTCTGCTGTGTTATCCACATGCAATGCCATATGTAACCATTTCTCTAAGAGCCAATCGAGAGGTTGTTACTGCACTGAAGTATCCTCTACCACAACAACTGCAGATCCAAACACTGTCTCTGGACACAACTGCCTGGAGAAAGGTAGGAAATATAGATTGCGCTGAACTTTCCTCTCACTGCCCTAATAAGGCGACATTTCATGTTTAACATAATACTTTCAATAACTTGCTTCTAAAGTTTCAAACATTTTTAGCAGTTTATACAGCTTTTCTTTCCTGATTTCTTTGGCCTTGGCCCAAAAATAAAGATTACATTTCCATAAATCCATATTTATATTCAGTGCCTGGCTTCGACAGACTTGTGTGACAGAGTGTTCCCAAAGTTCACCAGTCTCTTTCTGTAGACATTAATGCTCATTTCATTGTTCAGTGGCCTGCCTGTGCCTAACAGTGTGGTTCCTTATTTTAGACGTCCAAGCCAAGGGCATTATTCTCCCTGCTTCCAAACAGTCTCACTCTGAGAAAGGTTAATGCATTGCACTCAAATCTTCACTCATTTTCTTAAACTCATGGAATTTCCATTGATTTCACTCGAACTCAGCTCAAACAATAAGCCTGTCATCCCATAGATCAGTCTGGCCATCCTTTGCTGTTGTCGCTCAGTATCAGGTTCATCCTTAATGAGGGAAGGAGGCCAAAACTGCACACAATACCGCACAATGTTCAAGATATAGCTCATCAAGGGCCTGGTCTCCAGTCACATAAACAGCCTTTTAACACTATCCTTTGTCTCGTGCCATTAAGACAATTTTGAATGTGACTTGCCAAATTACCATTGATACCATTGCATTTTACGTTCTTTATCAGTGTCCTGTGTGGGGCTATGTCAAAAGGCCTTGCTGATAAACCATATAAGTGATAATTTTGAAAGAAATGAATGAAATTTGTTCGGCATGACTTCCTTCCAAAAACGTCACCCTGACTATCCCTGATCAAACCTTGTCTCTCTAAATGCAGGACATTTTTTTTTCCTTCTCTATTTTCTCCCACTGTTTTCCGAACACTGATCTGATACTCACTGGTCTATTATTGCCCAGTCTATCTCTGCACCCCTTCCTGTAAAGAGGCACTACAGTGGCTGTTCTCCAATCCTCTGGTTCCTCCCTGTGGCAATTCTTATACATCTGGACCAGGAGTTTCCATCTCCTGTCTCCGACAGCTTCTGATGTTGCAAATCAGCCAGACTCGGGGATTTGTAGAATTTTACACCCACCAAAACCATCAGTCACTGCTTACATCGTATATCCATCTGCTAAAGGACTTCACACTCCATCTTCTTGAATTCTGTCCCCGAATCATCCTTCTCCCAATTAAAACAGGCATGAAATACTCATCTATCATTGTTCTCCAGCTTCACACACAGATTGTCTCTTTGTTTCTGGGACGCCCTATTTGTTCCCTGATTATTCCATTCCACTTGATGTACATGTGGAATATTTTCGGGTTCTCCCTCATCTCACCTGCTTGCTGTTCTCCATGCCCCTGCATTAGTCAGTCCCGTCTGTGTGAATTTTCTCAGTTTCACTGTGATCACTCTTACTCTTTTAAACTTGGAGAACACAGAAGGAGTTTTCTGATCAGACAATTTTGCCATCGTCGGGATTAATCTCGAAAATACCACTGCATTTCCTCTTCGTTCAGTATAACATAGAACATTACAGCACAATACAGGCCCTTCGGCCCACGTTGTTGTGCCGACCTGTCATACCGATCTCAAGCCCATCTAACCAACGCTATTCCATGCACGTCCATATGCTTATCCAATTACGACTTAAATATACCTAAAGTTGGCGAATCTACTACAGTTGCAGGCAAAGCATTCCATTCCCTTACTACTCTCTGAGTAAAGAAACTACCTCTGATATCTGTCCTATATCTTTCACCCTTCAATTTAAAGCTATGCACCCTCGTGCTTGCTGTCGCCATCCCAGGAAAAAGGCTCTCCCTATCCACCCTACCTAAACCTCTGATTATTTTATATGTTTCAATTAAGTCACCTCTCAACCTTCTTCTCCCGAATGAAAACAGCCTCAAGTCCCTCAGCCTTCCCTCGTAAGACTTTCCCTCCATACCAGGAAACATCCTAGTAAATCTCCTCTGCACCCTTTCCAAAGCTTCCACATCCTTCTTATAATGCGGTGGCCAGAACTGTACACAATACTCCAGAGTTTTTTACAGCTTCACCATAACCACTTGGTTGCGGAACTCAATCCCTCTATTAATAAAAGCTAACACACTGTATGCCTTCTTAACAGCCCTGTCAACCTGGGTGGCAACTTTCAAGGACCTCTGTACATGGACACCGAGATCTCTCTGCTCATCTACACTACTACGAATCTTACCATTTGCCCAGTACTTTGCCTTCCGGTTACTCCTACCAAAGTGCATCACCTCACACTTGTCTGCATTAAACTCAATTTGCCACCTCTCAGCCCAGTTCTGCAGCTTATCTATGTCTCTCTGCAACCTAGAGCATCCTTCGTCACTATCCACAACTCCAACAACCGTAGTGCCGTCTACAAATTTACTAACCCATCCTTCTACGCCCTCATCCAGGTCATTTATAAAAATGACAAACAGCAGTGGACCCAGCACCGACACTTGCGGTACACCATTAGTGACCGGTCTCCAGGATGAACACTTCCCATCAACTACCACCCTCTGTCTTCTTCCAGCAAGCCAATTTCCGATCCAAACAGCTATATCTCCCACAATTCCATTCCTCCGCATTTTGTACAATAGCCTGTTGTGGGGAACCTTATCGAACGCCTTGCTGAAATCCATATACGCCACATCAACTCGTTTACTCTCATCTACCTGTTTGGTCACCTTCGCAAAGAACTCACTAAGGCTTGTGAGGCACAACCTTCCCTTCACAAAACCGTGCTGACTATCCCAAATCAATTTATTCTTTTCTAGATGATTATAAATCCTATCCCTTATAACCTTTTCCAACACTTTACCAACAACTGAGGTAAGGCTCACTGGTCTATAATTACCAGGGTTGCCTCCACTCCCCTTCTTGAACAGGGGAACCACATTTGTTATCATCCAGTCGTCTGGCACTATTCCTGCAGACAATGACGAGTTAAAGATCAATGCCAAAGGCTCAGTAATCTCTTCCCTAGCTTCCCAGATGATCCTAGGAAAAGTCCCCTCCGGCCCAGAGGACTTATCTATCTTCACACTCTGTAGGATTTCTAATACCTCTTCCTTGTGAACCTCAATCCCACTTAGTCTAGTACACTGTATCTCAGTATTTTCCATGACAACATTGTCGTTTTCTAGAGTGAATACTGTTGAAAAATATTCATTTAGCGCTTCCCCTATCTCATTTGACTCCACACACAACTTACCACTAAAATCCTTGATTGGGCCTAATCTTACTTCCGTCATTCTTTTATTCCTTAAGTACCGATAGAAAGCCTTAGGGTTTACCCTGATCCTATCCGCCAACAACTTCTCATGTCTTCTCCTGGCTCTTCTGAGCTCTCTCTTCAGGTCTTTCCTGGTTACCTCGTAGCCCTCAAGCGCCCTAACTGAGCCTTCACATCTTATCCTAACATAAGCCTTCTTCTTCTTCTTGTCCAGAGATTCCACCTCCTTCATAAACCACAGCTCCCGCGCTCTACAGCTTCCTCCCTGCCTGACAGGTACACACTTATCTAGGACACACAGGAGCTTTTACTTGAATAAGCTCCACATTTCTAATGTGCCCACCCCCTGCAGTTTCCTTCCCCTTCCTGTGCTCCCTAAATCTTGCCTAATCTCATCGTAATTGCCTTTCCCCCAGCTATAACTCTTTCCCAGTGTTATACACCTGTCCCTTTCCATCACTAAAGCAAACATAACAGAATTGTGATCGCTATCACCAAAGTGCTCACCTACTTCCAAACCTAACACCTGGCCGGGCTCATTACCCAGTACCAGATCTAATGTGACTTTGCCCCTTGTTGGTGTATCTGCATACTGTGTCAGAAAGCCCTCCTGCACAAACTGGGCAAAAACTGACCCATCTATAGTACTCGAACTGTAATGTTCCCAGTCAATATTTGGAAAGTTGAAGTCCTCCATGACAACTACGCTGTCTCTCTCACTCCTATCGAGAATCATCTTTGCTATCCTTTCCTATGCATCTCTGGAACTATTCGGAGGCCTATAGAAAACTCCCAACAGGGTAACCTCTCCTTTCCTGTTTGTAATATCAGCCCATACTACCTCAGTTGATGAGTCCCCAAACATCCGTTCCGCAACTGTAATACTGTCCTTGACCAACAATGCCACAACTCCCCCTCTTTTACCGTCTTCTCTGTTCTTACTGAAACATCGAAATCCGGAAACCTGCAACAACCATTCCTGTCCCTGCTCTATCCATGTCTCCGAAATGGCCACAACATCGAAGTCCCAGGTATTAACCCATGCTGCAAGATCACCCACCTTATTCCGCACGCGCCTGGCATTGAAGTAGACTCACTTCAAACCAACTTCTTGCTTGCCAGTGCCATCTTGCGTCCCTGATACTTTATTTCCGACCACCCTACTCTCAACCTTTTCTATACTCGAACTACAATTTTGTTCCCCATCCCCCTGCTAAATTAGTTTAAACCCACCCAAATAGCCTTAGCAAATTCCACCCCCCAGGATATCGGTACCCCTCTGGTTCAGGTGAAGACCATCTTGCTTGTAGAGGTCCCACCTACCCCAGAATGTGCCCCAATTATGCAAGAATCGAAAACCCTCTCTCCTGCACCATTCCTGTAGCTACGTGTTCAACTCCTCTCTCTCCCTATTCCTCGCCCACCGTCACATGGCACCGCAACAAGCCAGAGACAACAACTCTGTTCATCCTAGCTCTCAGCTTCTATCCTAGCTGCCTGAACTTCTGCCTTAACTCCCCATCTCTCTTCCTACCGATGTCGTTGGTGCCAATGTGGACCACGACTTGGGGCTGCTCCCTCTCCCTCTTAAGGATTCCAAAAACACGATCAGAGACATCACGCACTCTGGAACCTGGGAGGCAACACACCAACCGTGAGTCTCTCTCATCCCCACAGAACCTCCTATCTGTCCCCCTAACTATGGAGTCCCCAATGACAACTGCTCTGCTCCTCTTCCCCCTTTGCTTCTGAGCAGCAGGGGCAGACTCTGTGCCAGAGACCTGTGCTCCACTGCTTTCCCCTGGTAGGTTGACCCCCCAACAGTATCCAAAACCGTATACTTATTCTTGAGGGGGATGGCCACAGGGGGATCCCTGCACGACCTGCCGGTTCCCTTTCCGTCCCGTGACCATAACCCATCTGCCTGTTTCTTGTACCTGAGGAATGACTAGCTCCCTATAACTCCTCTCAATAACCCCCTCTGCCTCCCGAATGATGCGAAGTTCATCCAGCTCCAGCTCCAGTTCCCTAACGCGGTTTTCAAGGAGCTGGAGTTGGGTGCACTTCCCGCAGATGTAATCAGCAAGGACACGCATGGTGACCATTACCTCCCACATTCCACAGGAGGAACATTCAAATGCCCTGAACTCCGTTCCAATTATTCTAAATTCCCAAGACTGTTAAAGAAAGTAAAAATAAAAAATAAACTTGTTACCTTACCAATCAAGCACACAGAACCTTTTCTTTGGTTAGAAGAGGAGGATGGGTGGGAGACACCACCCGAGTAGTATTTCGGGGAACACATACACACAAATATATTACCTCTCTTACTCACCAGTCCTGTGTCTGCTCCTTCTCAGCGTACGTCCGCCTATTCACAAAGGAAGCTTTTTATAGATTCAAAAACAGTGACTCATGGGCTTCCCGACAGGTTCCTGCTCCAAGCTCCCGCTCGCGCTGCTGCTCAATCAGAAATGGAAGGCACCGACACTCGAGTTAAGAGTCTGCCATTTTCTTATCGGTCTGGAGTCACATGTTGGCCAGACCTGGTCAGTTGTCCTTTCCTAAAGGGCATTCATGAATGATTTGAGATTTTTTTAAACAGATGATCAACCATGGACACATCATTAGAGGTTATTTTATTCAGTTCTAACTCCACAATCTCCCACAGTGGATTTGAACCGAGGCACGCAGAACATTATCGGTGTGTCTGGATTGACAGCATAGTGGTATTATCATGAAGACTGTGGCTGACCCCATAATGGAGTTGTTATAAGAGATACGGAGTGTTACAGACTAAGGAGACATTACAACTGCAGAGTGTGTTGCGTGATCCGAAACAAACTTCAGAGATGGAAAGTGAGAAAGGGGTGTCAGGTGTACCAGAGACCAACAGGGCAGGAGGTGATTAAATAGGTTTGATATTGTGAGATTCAGAACAGGAGGATGTTTGGGCTTCTGGTCAGTTCGAGACAGAAGGAATGCTGCAGGGGCTGGATGAACACACAGTAGTAAGGGTGGGTTTTGTTGCTTGAGGAAGAGATGCCAACACAAACGCAGAGCTGAACATTCACAGAGCACACAAAGGCCACACACACACACACACACACACACACACACACACACACACACACACACACAAGTAATCACAATAAAGATCGTCTCCACATTTATGTCAGTTGTGTGTGATCTTACGACTCAAAACTCCACAGGATAAAAACCTGCTCTCCACACAACATTGACTACATACAATTCATTTGATTAAGATTAGGTCATGGATTATTGGCCATTTGAATCCCACAGGATAAATAAAAGCTCCCCACAGATAACTGACAATTTGTAATTCACAATATATGAACCAGCAGCCCACGCAGATTTATCTATATGCAGTAGAGGAAGGATGGGAAGCAAGCAAGATGGTCTTCACCTGAACCAGAGGGGAACCGATATCCTGGGGGGTGGAATTTGCTAAGGCTATTCGGGTGGGTTTAAACTAATTCAGCAGGGGGATGGGGTCCAAGAGGAGGGAAGAAGAGGTTAACCAGGACGTAACATGGGTGAGAGTGTATTGGCTATAAGAACAGGCTGGACGGAATTGGGTGGTTTCTGCTTGCGCACTGGTGGCTGAGGGGGGGCGGGGGGTTAGGGTTTGCGACCTGTTGAAATATATAAAACTGAGAGGAACGTATAGAGTGATTAATCGGATTCTCTTCCTTCATTTGGAAATGTCAAATGCAAGGGGTCAAAAATTTAAATTGAGAGGGCAAATTTGTGCGAGTTTTTACACAGTAAGTGCTTGGAACATACTGCCAGGGGAGGTTGTTGAAGCAGAGATTATAGCAATGTTATATAGGCATTTAGACAATTCATCAATGGGCAGGCAATAGAGGGATATGGATCATGTGCGGCCAGATAGCATTGGTTTAGATTAGCATCATGGTCATCGCAGACGTGTTGGGCCGAAGAACCTATTCCTGGACTATACTGTTCTATGTCCTACGTCCCAACAGACTAAATGAAAGCTCTAAAATTACAAATTGCAAAATCTGAATATCTGAAACAACGGAACATAAGGGAGAAAGTAAGTACAGATCAGCATCTGCGCAGAGAACTGACTTCTTCAGAAATGGAAGAGACACAGATGCACACACAGGTCCAGACATACGGAACAATTTAAAAACCAAAGCATAAACTCACTTCCCCACAGAGAAATTAAAACCAGCTCTGCACACACAACTGGCCAGAGTCCACAAGGTCGATTGCAGCCTTCAGACAGAAATGACCACACAGTGCATAGAATAAAAACAAGGTCACCACACAGAACTGACCATTCAAAATCTGTAGGATTAGTCCACTCCACACACAAAACTGCCTGCTCACAAATCACAAGACAAATAAATCTCCCCAGACAGTATTGACCATTCTCAGATGACAGTAGTAATATCACACACAACTAACATAAATGTGGAGATGATGTGGAGAACCAGTTCAACTAATCCATCTAACCATACAAAATCCAGTGGTTAAATACAAACCCGAGACACAATTTGCAGGAGTAAACCCGCTCCACACTATTGCAAGGTTCGGGGAAAACAAACAAAAAGGGGGAAAAAGAAGCCGGGTAAAGAAAAAAGGAAAAAGAAAATAGTGGATTTATAATCTCCTCAGTTCAAGGGAATGACTCCGAGCTGGCTGGCCGTTGGCAGTGTACTTTTCAGAAGTAAATAGAGGGTGACATGCTGACGGGGATAGTGGCCTTGGTGCAGTTATTTTACACGTACATACAAAGAAGTAGTTCGCAACACAGGGCTCACAAACAGCAACTCACGGGTTGGAAACATATCCCCACACAGGACTGACCATATGCAGTCTGCACATAATAGCGGACAATGACAGTCCACAGAACATTACAAAAAAATTCCATTACACTCAGCAAACGTACTGTTTGCTCTCTAACCATTCTAGTGTTTAAAAATCATTCCACAAATGAATAACTGCTGACAGTCCACAGAATGAAAACAGTCACAACTGAACATGCAGAGACCTGGCCACTGGTAATCCACAAGAAAATAAATGACACTTCCACATACAGAACTGATCATTCATCATTGACGGGATAAAATAAAACTTCCCAAACACAGAAGTGATATTTTGCAATGAAAAGGAATTTTTAAAACAGCATCCCGCAGAATACACACTGACCATCTACAGCGCACAGGTCAGCACTCTCATGGAATACTCTCGCCTTGCCTGGATGAATGTAGCTCCAATAATACTTAATAAGCTTGACACCATCCAGTGCAACACAACCTCATGTTTGGAATGTTATTTACTCACTTCACTCTTAACAGACCACGACAGCAGTGTCCACAATCGACAAGGATCGTCAGCAGCAGCATTTCACAAGATCACCAACAACCTGGAAGGAAAACAGCAGCATGCATATTACACCAGCAGCATTTAGAAGGTCCCCTCCAAGCCACGCTCCTTCCTGACAGCACTGTGGCTGCCCCTGCACCCAAAGGATTGCAGTGGCAGAAGCAAGGCAGCTCACAAATAATAACAGAAGTTGCTGGAAAAGCTCACCATCTGTGAAGAGAAACCAAAGTTTACATTGCTCAGGGCCACCACCACCCTCTCGCGGCAATTAGCGATGGGAAGTGCATGAAAGCCAAGCCAGTGATGGCCACGTCCCATGCATGAATACGCGATGAAGCTTAAAGACTATTCATGACCCTTTCAGCCTCTGTGCAGCTCACAGTCCATCTATAGTTATGCCATGAACATACACGGAAACATTAAATTTGACCTGCACATCTCATTCATTAAGAGAGATTGTGAACAGCTGGAGCCCAAACTTGATCCTTCCTCTAACTCACAAGGTACAGCATGCAAACTCACAAATCAACTATTGATAAAGCATATGCTTTTCTCTCTGTTAAACAATTCTCAACAGATGCCAGCACATCACCTCCAAGCTCACGTTGTCCAAATTTGTATATTTGTATCTTCTGTGGGAATCTGTTAAAATGTATCTGAAAAGTCAAAAGAAGTTTCCTCCTACCGTGTTCTTTTGGGGATAGTTACAATAACTCTAAGTATGAATGTCATTATGGAAAGCGATAATTAAGTTCGTAATTTAAGTGTCTAAATTTGAGGGATGCCACTTATCAGATTACCTCTACCACTAGGTACTATCACTATAATTAGTCAGGAGACATACAGACTGGGGCAGGAACTACTTGCAGTTTAGTCTATATTCGGAAAGTTGAGCGACTGTAAAATTTTCAATGAGAATCCAGGGCGAAGATAACAATGTGTAGAACTGGATGAACACAGCAGGCCAGGCAGCAGAGGAGAAATGCTGATGTTTTGGGTCTGGAAACTTCCTCAGAAATGGGGGAGGGGAAGAGGACTCTGAAATAAATAGAAAGAGGTGGGGAGGCAACAACAGAAGGTGGATAAAAGGAGAAAATAGCTGGAGAAAAGACAAACAGGTCAAGGAGGCAGGGATCAGGCTGGTAGGTAGAAGGTGGGAGTGGGGTTCAGTCAGTGAGGTGGGAGGAGCTGATAGATGGGAGATAATAGGAACAGGTCAAGGAGGTGGGGACGAGTTTGGCTGGTTTTGGGATGAGGTCAGGGTGAGGAGATTCTGAAGCTTGCAAAGTCCACATGGAGACTGTACAGCTGCAGGGTTCCCAAGCAAATTATGAGGTGCTGGTCCTTCCGCCTTTGGGTTGCATCGTTGTGGCACAGGATGGTGAGGGTCTCCAACATATTGTGATAAATAAGGATCAGGAATTATATGTTTTTCCAGGCGTATTGGTGGATAAATTACCAGTGACCAGTGAAATGTATCCCAAGCTGCTGTAAGAGGCAAGGAAGGAGACTGCTGAGGCCTGGCATATATATTTAATAGCTTGATGGCCACAGGTGCAGGGCTGAATGACTGGAATATAGTTAATCTGATTCCTTTGTTCAAGACGGGCAACAAAAACTGGCCAGGGAATTGTAGAAGAGACAGCCTGATATCAGTAGAAGTGAAATTATTTGGAAGAATTTCGACGGAAAGGACGAATCAAAACTTGCGAAGGAAGAAATCAATCAGGAGTAATTAGCATAGATGTAGTAAAGAGAGATCCTCTCTGATGAATTCAGTCGAGTTGTTTGAAATTGTGTCTAAAAATATTGATGAGGGCAGTGTACAAGATGTGGATTACAATGAACCTCAGTGAGGCCTTTGACGATTTTGCATATGGGAGGCCGGTTCAAAAGGTAGGAACCCATGGGATTCAACGCTAGTTGTCAAACTCGATCCAGAACTGGTGGAGAGCATTGTTTTGTGATTTGAAAGCCTTTGACCATCAGCAGACCACAGGGATCGGTGCAAGGTCCATTGCTATTGACTTGGTTGTGAAGCCGGAAGGTATCATCAGTAGGTTTGTAGATGACACGAAAGTTGGTGGCGTTGTCCATTGTAAGGTGGATATTCTCAGGCGACAGTCTGTTATTGCTCAACCTATAAACTGAGGAGAGTAATGGCAGGTGAAACTTACTTCTTATAAGTGTGTAGTAATTGCCCATAAGGGGTATGTTCAGTGAGGGACATACATAATGAACAGGAGGTACATGCAGAGAGCTGAAAAACAAAGGGACCCTGGCACAAAAGTCCATAGATCACTGAAGGTGTCAGCATAGATAGACAAGGTGGTGAAGACACCTGAACTGGGGGCAGGGCAAGGTGAACTGTTAGAGGTACCTGAAAGGATTTATCCAGCCTCGCAGCGGTGTTGGACCTGAAACAGCAGTGAGGCAGGAAAGAGGCTGACAGAGAAGGTCAAACAGCATTTTAAATTTTAAGGCAGGCAACAGCATGGCAGAAAATGAGGTAAAACTGATGAATTAATCTCTATTTATTTCAATGCAATGGGCCTGACAAACTCAGGACATGGCACGAGGCTATCAAAGGTATCACAGAAACAATGCTGAGGGAAAGTAAGGGCGAGTCGCTCAATGTTCCAGAGTACAAATGCTGCAGGAAGGATAGAAGGAGAGGCAGGATAGCAGGGGAGAGGTATTATTGAATTGTGAAAACATTACGGCAGTGTTTAGGGAGAGTATTCCTGGGGTTTGCCCAGTGAAACGATGTTAGTGGAACTGAACAAACAGAATGGGTGTCCGCTTTGATACAAGTGTACGACAGGCCCTTAACAGACAGTGAGAAATTCAGGAGCCATGAAAGTGGGAGATCACAGAATCCCTACGATGTGGAAACAGGCCCTTCGGACCAACAAATCCACACTGACCCTTGCAGCATCCCACCCAGATCCATGACCCTATAACTGACACACCCATGGACACTGTTTAGCATGGCCAATTCACCCAACATGCAAATCTTTGGACTGTGGGAGGAAACCAGAGCACCCAGAGGAAACCCACGCATACACGGGGATTATGTGCAAACTGCACACAGACAGTTGACGAAGCTGGAATGGAACCTGGGTCCCTGCCGCTGTGACGCTGGAGTGCTAACCAAACACAGCACAGCAGATATGTTGAGATCTTCTACATCTGTAAGAAAAATAGGGGAATATAATTTTCGAAATTTAAACTGGTACTGTCATAGTGTTAAGCACTTTGATGGAGGAATTTGTTAAGGATTTGAAAAAGGAAACTCTCAACCAATATGTAGATAGCCCGACTGAAGAAGGGGCAAAAGCTGACCTCCACATGCGAAACAAGGTTGGGAAAGGGACTGAGTTGATGTTGGGGCAGCACTTTGGCATCGTGACCACCCTTTTATTAGTTTGAAAAAGGCTATGGGAAATGATTGACCTGGTGCACAAGCTATAAACTCGAGCAATTCCAACTTTGATGGTATTTGATGGGAAACTTCAAAAGTTGATTGGATTACTATTTGCAAGTAAAAGGGCATCTGGAAAGTTGGAAGCTTTCAAAAGTGAGAGGCCAGAGTCAGCACATTCTTATTAGTGTGATGGAAGATGCCAACAGAAGTAGGAAACTATGGATGACTGCTGATAAAGAGGCTCTGGTCAAGAAAAAGGGGATATATAGCTGAATCAAATGAATCCCTTGAGATGTAAGGGAGTGTAGGAACACACTTTATGAAGGAAATAAGGAGGGTAAAAATGGGACGCGAGATAACTTTGGCCGATAAAATTAGGGAGAATACACAAAGATTCTCCAAGTATATTAAGAGCAAAACAGTGATGTGGAAAAAAAGAACAGGGATGCATAGAGATCATTGAATCCACCAATATGGACAACCACAGGAGATGGGTGAAACGTTAAACAGTTTTTCATGTCAGTACTTACTGTGGAGAAAGACGAGCACATTCAGCAAAATAAAGAATGATGTTTTGAAAACAGTTTGGAGTACAGAAGAGTGATGCTGCAGGTCTTAAAAAGCTTGCCAAGTGTATCTGAAGACTTTCGTGAAACCAGGGATGAATTTGTTAGACCCTAAGCAGAGATAATCCCCTCAAGCATAGGAGTCTGTGGGGTGACCTTTAGGAGGTTTATGAATGCCTGAGCAGTATAGATAAGGTGAATATACAAGGTCTTTGTCCCCAGGGTAGGGGAGTCCAAAAGTAGAGAACGGAGGTTTGAGGTGAGAGGGGAAAGTTTTAAAACAGACCTGAGGGGTAATGTTTTCCACAGAGAATGGTGGAAGTATTGAACGAGCTGCCAGAGGAAGTGGTGGAGGTAAGTACAATTACAGCAGTGAAAAGACTTTGGAGCTGGTAAACAGATAGGAAAGGTTTGAAAGGGTACAAGTCAAACACAGGCAAATGTGACATGTTCAGTTGGGGAAACCTGGTTGGCATGGATGAGTTGGTCAAAAGAGTCTGTTTCCTTGCTGCACAACCCTATGACTCCAGTTACTGGAGGAAGAGACTACCGAAACAAGGCATGTTGCAGAGACTGAAGCAAGTTACAGAGATAGGGATGGTGGTCAGGTTTTGAGTATGCTTCAAATGTATAGGGGGATTGTAGAGAGGGGAGATGGTGACAGAAACAGGAGCAGTTATGGGAGTTAGAATGGTTGAAGACACTGGTCAAGGAGACATGACGCAGATACAGTGCTGAAGGGGGAGTACAGACCAGAGAGATCAGAAGCAACATTACCAACCCCCTTTGGGAAATTAGCTTTCACTTAACTTGTGCTGATCCTCATGAAGAAAGCACAGGACTGGGGTGATAACTGTGAACTTTCCGTTCTGGCGATGGAAGGCATAGGGCAACAATGTTGAAAGTAGAGGATATAATGGGAACTACAGATGCTGGAGAATCCAAGATAACATAGTGTGGAGCTGGATGAACACAGCAGGCCAAGCAGCATCTCAGGAGCACAAAAGCTGACGTTTCGGGCCTAGACCCTTCATCAGAGAGGGGGATGGGGAGAGGGAACTGGAATAAATAGGGAGAGAGGGTGTGGCGGACCGAAGATGGAGAGAAAACAAGATAGGTAGACAGGAGAGTATAGGTGGGGAGGTAGGGAGGGGATAGGTCAGTCCATGGAAGATGGACAGGTCAAGGAGTCGGGATGAGGTGATAGGTAGGAAATGGTGGTGTGACTTGAGGTGGGAGGAAGGGATGAGTGACAGGAAGAACAGTTTAGGGAAGCAGAGACAGGCTGAGCTGGTTTTGGGATGCAGTGGGCGGAGGGGACGAGCTGGGCTGGATTTGAGATGCAGTGGTGGGAAGAGGGGAAAAACTGGGCTGGTTTTGGGATGCAGTGGGGGAAGGGGATATTTTGAAGCTTGTGAAGTCCACATTGATGCCATTGGGCTGCAGGGTTCCCAAGCGAAATATGAGTTGTTGTTCCTGCAACCTTCGCGTGGCATCAATGTGGCACTGCAGGAGACCCATGATGGACATGGCGTCTGAGGAATGGGAGCGGGAGGTACAGTTGTTTACGGCAAACTGAGCGGAAGTGTTCTGCAAAGCGGTCCCCAAGCCTCCGCTTGGTTATCCCAATGTAGAGGAAGCCACACCGGGTGCAATGGATACAAAATACCACATTGGCAGATGTGCAGGCGAACATCTGCTTGATGTGGAAGGCCATCTTGGGACCTGGGATGGGGGTGAGGGAGGAGGTGTGGGGGCAAGTGTAGCATTTCCTGCGGTTGCAGGGGAAGGTGCCAGGTGTGGTGGGGTTGGAAGGGAGTGTGAAGCGGACAAGGGAGTCGCGGAGTTTCCACCGACACTTCCACCATCTACAATCTGACCCCACCACACAAGCCATTTTTCCATCCCCACTCTTGTCTGCCTTCCGGAGAGACCACTCTCTCCGCGACTCCCTTGTCTGCTCCACCCTCTGCAGAGGAACTTTCCACGCATTTCTCCCCTAAACTTTTCTATTCTTCCTTTGAACTCATGACCCCTAGTAATTGAGTCCCCCACTCTGGGTAAAAGCTCCTTGCAATCCACCTTGTCGATACCCCTCATGATTTTGTAGACCTCAATCAGGTCCCCCTTCAATCTTTGTCTTTCTAATGAAAATAATTCTAATCTATTCAATATCTCCAAAGCTAGCGCACCCCATACCAGGCAACATCCTGGTGAAACTCCTCTGCACCCTCTCCAAAGTATCCACATCCTTTTGATAATGTGATAACCAGAACTGTACGCAGGACTCTAAATGTTGCCGAACTAAAGTCTTATACAACTGTAACATGGCCTGCCGACTCTTGTGCTGAATACCCCGTCCGATAAAAGAATGCTTGACCACTCTATTGACTTGAGTTGCCACCTTCTGGGAATAATGGACCGGAACACCCAGATCTCTCTGTACATCAATTTTCCCTAGGATTTTTCCATTCCCTGTATCGTTTGCTCGTGAATTACATCTTCCAATCCGCATCACCTCACATTTGCCTTGATTGAACTCCACCTGCCATTTTTCTGCCCATTTCTCCAATATATTTATATTCTGCTGTAATGTTTGACAGCCCCCTTCTCTATCTGCTATTCCACCAATCTTCGTGTCATCTGCAAACTTGTTAATCAGCTCACCTCTACCTTCTTCCAAATCATTTATGCATATCACAAACAACATTGGTCCCAGCACAGTCCCCTGTGGAAAACCACTGGTCACAGGTGTCCAATTTGAGAAACCTCCTTCCACTACTATTCTTTGTCTCCTGTTTCCTAGCCAGTTTTCAAGCCATCTAGCTAGCACACCCTGGACCCTGTGCAACTTTCACTTTCTCCATCATCCTGAAGAGAACTCACCAAGGTGAATTGGCTGAAAAGGCTGAAATGGAGCACTGTAAATGGACAGTGGAAAACATTTGATGAAACTGTGTAAAACATGCAACAAAACAACATTCCACTGAAACTGACAAAATCTCAGCAAAAAATCCCCACCTGTGACTCAATGTGTAAAGGAACATATTCAGTTGGAAGAGGCTGAGAAGCCCACAAAAAAAAACTGGCAAATCTGAAGAAAGAGAATGTTTTAGGAACAGTGAGTTACCAAGTTATTGACATAGGTGTTAAAGGGATTGCGAGGGATCTCTTCGCAGGGGAGTGCAGTAGGAAGAGGAAAAATTGCTGCGATTGAATGAAATGATAGGAACAAGGAGAGTTGAAGGTGCTGGAGAAAGTGAGTGCGTGACGGAGAATGGCAAGGGCCTGTACGATGTTACAAAGGCAGGATGAATTGTTGCAGCTGTAGGTGTTTGCGGTGGTAGGGAGGGAAACTCGTACTTTTAAAAAATTCATTCATGGCAAAAGGATGTCTCTGGCTCGTCCAGTAGTCATTGCCAAACACGAATTGTCAGAGCGCAGGTCAGAGTCAGCCATATTTCTGTGGGTGTGCGGTCACATCAGCCAGACCAGCCAAGAATGTCAAGTGCCCTTCCTTAAAGGACAGAAGTGAATCAGAGGAGTTTTTGCCTACTTGCATGGTGGTGTCATCTATGCCCTGTGCAGCCACAGAATAGCGTCCCAACTTGTGTTCCCGTGCTCTGACCAATGAAGGCAAATCCGTCAAATGCCACCTTCACCATCCTATTTCTCGATGATGCCACTTTCATGTACGTACGTACTTGCACCCCAAGTCATCTGTTGGACAGTACTGCACAGGGAACTACCATTAGCTGTTCACGTCCTGCCCTGGATTGTCCTTCCATGATGTAATATCTCATATTTATCTATCTTAACCCCATCTGACATTCCCCATCCCATTGGCCCAGTAGATCAAGATCCTGTTGCCCTCTTAGACACCCACCGTCACAGTCTACTAAACCAATTTTACTGCCACCTGCAAACTTATTAACAATGGCTCATATCTTCTCATTTAAATTTTTAATATAAATGCCACACAGCAGTTAATTGAGCACCGAACCTTGCGGCACTGACCTCCAGTCAGAACAAACCTCTACCAGCACCCATTGTCTCCCACCATCAAGCCTAGTTTGTACCCACTTGGCAACCTCTCCCGGGAGCCCATGTGAGGAGCTCTGAGGAGTTTACCATGCAGAACCTTGTTGACGGCCTTGTTTCGAGTTAATTACCAGTCTGTCTTCACCCATCTCCTGATTACCTCCTCAAAATATATCAATCGAGTTTCTGAGACACGATTTTCCACACACAAAGCTGTGCTAACTAGCCCTGATCAATCCTTGCCTTTCCAAATGCATGAAGATCCTGTCTCTCAGGATCTCCTCCAACAGGATTTTTTTAGGTATGCAATCTGTTCCGACTTCAGTCTGATCCCTGATTCAAGGTCTTAGTGTTCCCATGCACTAATTGAATTGTTTTTTTTCTTGCTGTTGGTTATCCTGTGTGTTGAGTGCCTTGATAAATGGATGCATGACTTGATGAGCAGGACATCCTACTGGTGTCCCCAGTTCTTATTGTCTTATGAGAATCAAGCGGCAAGTTTCCATTGACTTGAGACATGACCTGGCACACAGGAAGATGATGATAGGTTTTGGAAGTCAGTTTTTTGAGCTGCAGGATTTCACTGCAGGAGTTCCTCAGCGGAGTTTGTTGTGCCCCAAATTCTTCACCTGCTTCAATGAACTTCCCTCCATCACAAGATCAGAATTTGGGTTGTTTGCAGATGACAGTTCAATGTTCGGCAGCATTTGCAACTCATCACTGAAGCAGTCCATGTCCCATTGCAATAAGATCTGGACTCCATGCGAGCTTGTGCGAACATGCAATGCACATTTGTACCACACAAATATCAGACAATGACCATCATGAACATGGGGAATCTTGTCATGAACGTTTGGCATTACCATTGCTGAATCATTTACCTTTTATTTCCCCATTGAAATGAGGGCCAATATTCAATTTGCCTTCCAGATTACTTGCTGCACCTATGTGCTAGCTTTGTGTTTCACATAGAAGGAGCCCAATGCCCTTTGTGCCGCATCTTCCTGTAAGTGTTTCTGCAGTGGTTACAACAGCAGATCAGAAGCTCGAAATCATCCGGCTTTTAAATTTTACTCTGTATCACCAATAACCTGCTCAGTGACACACAGTTTGCGTTCTGCCAGGGTCACTCAGCTCCTGGACTTTTTACAGCCTTGGTTCAACATAGACAAATGAGCTGAATTCCAGAAATTAGGTGAGAGTGATAGCCTTTGACATCAAAGCTGCATTTGACCGTGTGTGCAGTATCAAGGTGCCCATCAAAACTGGAATCAATAGGTATCGAGTGCAAACTCTCTGGTGATTTGAGTAATACAATACACATCAGAAGATAACGGTGGCTGTTGGAGATGAATCATCTCAGCTCCCGGACATCTCTGCAGGAGTTCCTCAGGGCAGTGTCTTTGGCCCAACCATTTTCATCTGCTTCATTAATGACGTTCCCTCCATCTTAAACTCAGAGGTAACCATGTTTGCCAATGATTACACAATGCTCAGCACCATACACAACTCCTCAGTCACTGAAGCAATCGTGTCCAAATGCAACAAGATGCGGACAATATTCAGGCTTGGGTTGACAAGTGGCAAGTAACATTTGCGCCACATAAAAGCCAGGCTGTGACCTTCACCAGTAAGAACCAATCTAACCACCGCCGTATGCATTCAATGGTGTTACCATGACTAAATGTCCCACTATCATCCTAAGATTTCCAATTAATCAAAAACTCAACTGGGCTCACCAGTTCACACAATGGCTCTAAAGCAAGTCATAGGCTAGGAATACTGCAACGAGTAACTCACCTTCTGAATCCCATAAGCTTGTTCATCATTTACAAGGCACAGGTCAGGAGTGTGATGGAATACTCCACACTTCCCTGGAGGAGTGCATCAATACTCAGGTTTGACACCACCCAGGAAAAATACAGCCAGTTTTATTGGCACAACATCCACAAAGATCCACTCCCTCCACAACTGACGCTCAACAACAGCGGTGTATGTAATATGTACAAGATGCACTGCAAAAAAAAAAGAAGATCCACAGACAGCACACACCCACAACCACTTCCATTTCAGAACACCAGGGCAGCATACATATGTGAACGCCATCACCTTCCAATTTCCCCTCCAAGCAACTCATTATCATGACTTGGAAATATATCAACGTTGTTTCACTGTCACTGGGGCACAAACCTGGAATTTACTCTTTAATGGCATTGTGGGTCAACACACATCAGGTGGACTGCAGCGGTTCGTGAAGTCAGCTCACCACCTTCTCAAAGGCAACTAGGGACGTTCGACAATAAATACTGGCCAGTCAGTCATGTGCACTTCCCACAAAAAGTGAATAAAAAACAATATCCGAATGCCTAGCCACAATGTACAATGCTCAAGTTAGGCATGTGATGGAATACACCCCACTTGGCTAAAGGTCTACAGCTCCAACAGCAGTCTGCAAGTTTGACAAAATCAACTACCAATCAGCCCACTTCATTCATCCTGATCCGCAGTCATGCACTCCCTCTGTCTCCGAAACCCACCAGGAGGGGTGAGTGCAATCACCGTCCTTCGACAGCACTTTCTACACACATTACCACTGATATCTGGACAGAAAAGGGAGGCATTTTGGTAAGAGTGATCATAATTCAGTGCAGTGTAATATCATTTTTTGAAAAACAAAAACAAAGATGGACAAAGAGCTAGATTTTTAACTTGGGTCAATCCAATTTTTCTGAGCTGAGTAGAGATTACTCAAGGTGAACTGGAAGCAGCAACGAGCAGATAAATCAGAATCAGAGCAGTGGCAGGTATCCAGAGAGGAAATTACACAGTTCCAAGAAAATGTAAAGTCAAAAGGGGCAAGCTCCTAAATCCAGAGATCCCTGAAAGTCCAGGAGAGTTTCAGGCAGAAAAAGAAACATTATGTCAGACAATAGTAACTAAAAGCAACAAAAATGGTGGCACGGTGGCTCAGTGGTTAGCACTGCAGCCTCACAGCACCAGGGACCTGGGTTCAATTCCAGCCTCGGGCAACTGTCTGCGTGGAGTTTGCAAATTCTCCCCGTGTCCGCGTGGGTTTCCTCCCACAGTCCAAAGATGTGCAGGTTAGGTGGATTGACCATGCTAAATTGCGCAAAATGTTCAGGGGTGTGTGGGTTATAGGAGGATGGGTCTGGGTGGGATGCTTCAAGGGGTGGTGTGGACTTGTTCGGCCGAAGGGCCTGTTTCCACGCTGTAGGTCATCTTTAAAAAAAGGTGAGAGGATTGTGGAATATGGAGATTTACAATTCAACAAATTAGAAAGCAAACAGTGTGTGAGAAATCACATTGGCAAGAGACATCAAAGGTGATCTTTGAGACTTATTTTCAATACAGAGAATGAAAATAAAAGTAAATTAAGGATTAAAAACAAGACACACAAGGTAAATCATGTGTAGATTGAAATGTAAAAAGGCCTCAAAAACATGGGCTATAATGAACACCTTGAGAGAATCATCTGAGAAATCCAACAGACCTTTTTCAATGTTGCAAGCAGATACACGGGATAGGCACATGAAATCTGGTCATTGGCACATGGTGGTAAGAATGGCAAGATTTGGGAACTTTGGGACACAAGATAAATCATGAGCTTAGTCAGAAAGAAAAATTAGGCATGGCTAATATTTCGGAAACCGAAGGCAGCCAGAGCCTTTAAAAATATAGAGAAAACAAGAAGGTCATTGGAGGTATAAAAGGAGTCATGAAATATTTTTGCCACATCCGGACGATGGAAAATCCCAAACCATTTTACAGAATATAAAGAACAAGAGATTAGGGAGGGAAAAGTTACATCCACTCAAGGACAAAGAAGGGAATTTAAGCATGGAGGGAGATGAAGTGGGTGAAATCTTTGAAGAATACTTGCATTGGTATTGGCATTGGCAGTGGAGAAGGGTATGATGGATGGTCAGTCGAGAAAAGGGGTGCCTTGATGTTCAAGAGCATTTCAATATGTCAAAAAAAAGTGGTGGTGCTGGGTGATCTGAAAAGCATTACGGTAGAAAAGTCTGAGATCCTGATAGAATTAATCACAGAATCTGAGGGAATAATTTGCTGGGGCGTGATACAAAATCATTGTGTCCTCTTTAGTGACAGGATAGGTACTCGAGTATTGGAGAATAGCCAATGTTGTCCCTTTAATGGCAACAAGGATAATTCAGGTAATTACAGACCTGTGAACCTGAGGTCAGTAGTTGGGAAATTATTGGAGAAGGTTCTTTGGGATAGAATTTACTTATTTTTGGAAAACGTGGACTTGTTAACAATAGGCAGCATGGCTTTGTGCACGGTAAATCATGCCTCACAGACTTGATTGAATATTTTTTAGTAAGGGGCGAAAGATGACGAATGAGATCATGGGGCTGGGTGGTGTCCATATTGATGTTCTCTAGACGTTTGATAAGATTCTTCATCGCACGATAACCCCGAATGTGACATCAAGTGATTCTGCGGTGAGCTGTTAGGATGGATACAGAATTAACTTGGTCATAATGTGCTGGAACAGTGGTTTTCTGACTGTAGGTGTTCTTTGTTAAATAGGTAAATGATCCGGTGAAGAATGTAATTAGCTTGATCAGTAGTTTTCGAGATGACTCAAAGATTGTGGACAGTGGATCGTGGGGACGATTACCAAAGGATAAAGCAAGACAGAGATAGGCTGGAAACTTAGATGGTGAAAAGGCAGATGTGATTCCATCTGGACAAGTGCAAGTTAATGCATTTTGGAAGACTGAACGAAGAAATGGACGATACAGTAAATGCAATAAATCTTGGTAACAGCAATAGGCAAAGGGATCCAGGCGTACAGGACCATTGTTCCCCAAAAGTGGCAACACAACTGGAATTTATGGTCAAAAAAGCATATTTCATGCTTGTATACATCAGGGCACAGAGTACAAAAAAAATCACGTTGCAGTTGTGTGCAAATTTAGTTCGGACACATTTGCCAGCAGAAGGATGTACAAGTGTTGGAGAGGGTATTGAAATGGGTTACCAGGATGCTGCTTGGCTTGAAGGGTATATGTCATGAAGAGGTCTTTGGATGCAGTCACAGACATGAGGAGTGTTGTAGCAACTGAAGGAGGCTACACAGGTAAAAACATTTCCAACGGCTGGTGCAGCGGCTCAAGGCGGAAGTTCACCACCATCTTCTCTGGGGCAATTCAAAATCGACAATAAATGCTGTCTCAGATAGCAATGTCCACATCCCATGAATGAACGAATGAAATAAAGCTCTCCAAGCAGCACTGAGGTCGCTCAGCAAGTCCCTTCCCACAGGACTTCACAAACCAGGAACAAGGATCATCAGGAAGAACAGGAGCAACAGTTGCACGGGATCACCAGTATTCCCAAGTTCGCCTCCAAGCCACGCTCCATCCTAACATTAATGTGCCTGTCCCTACACCGAAAGGATTGCAGTAGGTCACGAAGGCAGCACAGTACCATCTTAGAGATGGGAAATAAACGATGGCCTAGCCAGTGATGTCTTCATCCCATAAATAACCTTTTAAATCATTTTAAAAATAGAGAAACTCACACAGACTGTTCACGCACCGCCCCCCCTTGCTTCCTCATACAAATCACCTTGCCATCTAGTTTTGTCACTACAAGAATGTAGCCGTTAAAGCCGATACAATGTAGAGCTGAAGGAACACAACAGGTCAGGCAGTATCTAAAGGAACAGGAAAGCTGATGCTTTGAGTTGAGACCCTTCCTGATCCTCTGATGCTGCCTGACCTGCAGAGTTCCTCCAGCCCCACACTGTATCGAATCTGATTTCCAGCAAATGCTGTTCTTGCTATCTCCTGTCCGCAGAAACATCAAATTTTGTACATCCGACGCATTCGTTGATTCAATTTGTGAGTTGTTGAGGGTCCAGCACAAATCCAGTTATTTCCACTCAGTTTCCTGTCTGATAAAGAATTCGCAATCCTTGCCATTGCATTCCCTCCAATCCCACACGTGCCAATTTTCCTTATTGACCTCTTCAGTGGCAACGTATTCATAGGTTTCTGAAAATTCAAACGAATAATTCGTCTCCTTCGATCTATTCTGTTTATAGTCAGACAAATGACAAATCGAACAGGGTCCGTCCATCAAAATTTGCCTTTCATAACAATATTCTTGGCACGGATAGTGGATTGGCTGAAACAGACAGTGGGTTAAAGGGATCTTTTCAAGGATGGCAGCCAGTGGCGAGTGGAGTTCCACAGCAGTCTGTGTTGGGACCAGAAGTGAATATGTTATATGTTAGCAGCCTGGATGAAGAAAGTGAGGGTATTGTTGCTAATTTTGTGTCATCGGCTCGAAGAGGCAGAGTGACAGTAAAGGAAGGCTGTAGAAAGACAGGTACGAGAATGGAAAACAAAGTGACAGATGGAATACAACGTGGGAAGCAATGAGGTCATGAACTTTGGTGGGAAGAATCGAGGTGCAAACTATTTCCTAAATGGCGAGAAATCTGAAGCACAAGGGTTTTGGAATTCTGGTTCTGTATACTCTTCAGTTGAACATGGAGATTCAGTTTGAGTCAAAAAGGCATTGGAAATGTTCGCACTTATTTCCAGAGGGCTAGAAAAGAAAAGCAGAAATGTCCTGCTGAAGCGCAGAAAAGCTCATTTCAGGCAGCCTATGGAACAATGTGAGCAGTTTTGGGACACATACCTAAGGAAGGCTGTGCTTGTCTTGGAGGGAATACAGAAACGGTTTACAAGGATGAGGTGGTGGTCAAATAAGGAACAATTACGGGTTCTGGTTTGTATTTGATGAGGTTTTAATGGAGGAGGCAGCATTTCATTCAAACTGAAAGAATACGGAGGGGTGTGGAGAGAGGGGAAGTTGAGAAGATGTTTCCATTAGTTGGAGAGGCTACGGCAGAGGCTCCGTGTGAAGGCACAACCGATTAGAGCTGTGGAAGAATTTCTTCAGCCAGAGGGTGGTGAATCTGTGCATTGCCACAGAGGCCTGTAGAGGCGAAATCACTGAATGACTAGAAGGCAGAGATGGGTAGATTCCTGATGAATAAGGGAATCAAGCTCCAAGGGGATCATGGCAAGACAATGGGGCTGAGATAGATCTCAGCCACAATCAAATGGTGGAGCAGACTCAATGGAGTGAATGTCTCCCATAACTTTTACTTCTTTGGTCTATGCTTCACCTATTGATTTCCAAGTGTGCAGTTGTCATTTCTGGCTTAGCGTTTATGATATATTCCAGCCCTTCCCTGATCATTACTGTCACCTCTTGGTTTCACATTGACTGCAACTAAAATTCCTTGTGTATAAAAATCAAAAGGTTGCATTCAGGTTCAGCAGGTCATAGAGAAGGTCAATAGAATGCTGGCATTTCAAATAGAACAGAAAATGGAAATAGGGAAGTTTTCAAAAACTCTAGAATGCACTACTTGGCCCACGCCAAGAATACTGTGATCAGTATTGCTTCTCTGCAGGGAGAATAAATATTCTTGTCCGAGAGGCAGCCCACAGAAGAATCGGAAGATTGATCCTCTTTATGTAGAGGGTTTCATGAGAAGACATGGAAAAGTTTGAACTTGAACTCTTTGGAATTCAGAATAGAAGGAAAATCTATTGATACATTGAAGACTCGTTAGGGTTTTTACAGGATCAGTGAAAAGAATTTGGCTCCTCTTGCGTGAGAATCTAGAAATGGAGGTTACAAAAAGCACAGGAAGGGCTCACTCATTCAAGGAGATGAGGAAGAATTACTCCACTCAGAGGGTAGACAATCTGTTAATTCCTCACTGGAGAGGGCTGTTCAGGCTGGATTAACTGCTGAGATAGTCAGGTTTTTAATCAGTAAGGGAATCAGGGCCACTTTGAAAAGGCATGAAAGTAGACATGAGGATTATCAAAGCAGCAACAATCACTTTCAATGGTGGATCAGGCACAGTGGGCTAAATGGCCGTCTTCCCCTCCCCGCAACGTCTCATGTCTTAACTAGATCAGAGTGAAATGCAACGTTATCTGTTCACTTCACATTGTGCTATCATTTCATCTGCCTTGTTGCAAATGTGGAGAGACTTTCAGTGAGAGTGGGCTAAAAGTGATGGATTGAGGTTGCAGAGATAGACAGATATTCAGTGACTGCAGAATGTTACTGTATTAAGGACTGTTGTACTTTTGGTGGAGACTGTTATTGGCAGAAAAGGGATTCAGGGATGGTGAGTGGTGTGCAGAGAAGCATTCAGAAAAAAAAGTCAAGAATGCAGCACATTGAAGGAGAGTTGTGACATTTGGAGACTATTAAAGGTATGGGGCGAACAAATTGATTGGATGGGCCTTGGACAGCGAGAGAGGGAAAGAGATTGCAGAGACCTAAACGAGGTACCACATGTAAAGATGACTCTGGGGCCTGGAGGGAGCTACCCAGAAAAGGAAGGATGTGGGGACAAGAGGCATTTACGTGGATAGGGAGAGTGCTAGTGGAAGGTGAGTTTGGGGAGGAATGTAGGCACTAGAGAAGCTTGCAGATAGGGACAAAAATACAGACGCTGGAGGATGTTACAGAGTTGGGGAGATTTGAGATCACTGAAGGTCGTTAGTGGGGGATGGTCACTCATCTCAATGCACATGGATAAGGAGAACCACCAATTCTACTGGGACCACACCAGAATCCTGGGACAAGCAAAGTAGAGACAGACACGGGAATTCCTGGCAGGTAAATACAACGGCGCTTCATCAGAGGCTGCATTGATGATGTTACCCAACCACAACATGAGCTACAAATCTACTCCAAAACCTTAGGGATGGTTCCATCGATGGTGAGGGCTGAGGACCATGAGGAAAGTTAGCAAGGTAGGGAGTTTTCTTGGGTCTGGACGAGATTACATGGATAGGGATGACTCAAGGGACAGGAGAGAGTTATTTTTTCACAGATAAGAAGGGTTGTTAGAGCTGGTGAAGGTTACACAGATGGGGAGTGACTTTAAAATGAGGCCTAATATGCAGGGATGAAGCTGAAGGAGGTGAGAAATAGAGACAGCTGGAGGAACTGGAGATGGATACAGGAATCAAGAAGTTGTTCCAGATCCCTGGATGATTTCAATGACTTCAGGAGGAAACAGAGGTAGAAAAGATTAGTAATGACTGGAGAAGGCACGATTAATGAGCACCACATTGATGGGAGAATGTCACAGCGATAGAGGAGATTGTCGAGACTGGATGAAATTGCAGACGTGGGGAGGGTTAAAAAACTTCAGAACGCTGCCTCTGTGCTGTGACCTCATTTCCGTCCAGCACCCGCCGCTCTCTGCTACAAAAAGTGCCGCTGGCTTCGAGGTAAGTAATTAAACACATGAAGCGTTGATTTTCCTGGTCCTTTGCTGCTGCCTGGCCTGTTGTTTTCCTCCAGCTCCACACTGTATTGTTGCTAACAGGAGGTTTGTTTAGGCCGCTGAGCTGTGGTAAGAGCGACACCAATGAAGGCAGCATTCAGCTTAGGCGAGTCCCGAACACTGCGAGGAAACGACCAGAGGTTTCTTGCGTAATTTGCTCAGAGTCTGGTCTCAGTATGAAAGTAGATTTCACTGGAGTGAGGCATAAAATTGTGCGGTGACTGTGAATAAAATGATGGCACGCTCCAGCGGCGAAACAGGCCACACTGAAGCAGGCACCTGAAGACAAATGTGTTTCTTTTACTGGTGAAATTCACCGCTTTGCAACCTGGGGACCATTGAAGTGAAACAATGACGATGATTGTCTTTGCTGGTTGCTTAGCTCGTGAACCCTGTTTCCATCTATCTCCCTGTTAACATCATAACTTGACAAGTTGTGGCATTCAGCAGTGCAATTTGTCCTTGTACTGTAATGGGTCATGCATCTGCCTTCGAGTCTGAAGGTTTTAAGTTTGTATCTTCTCTGGCTCACGTGCAGACAACAGCGTTTTCTTTTCTTTTCTTCTAACCTTTCAAATTGACAGTTGATTCTCGTGGGCCATGTCCGCCTGGAGCTGTCTTGTCAGACTCCCAGGAGCTGTTTTGCCAGATTCCCATGAACTACAGTGATTGGGTCGGTGAGTTTGCAAAATTTAATGTTGCACCTAAGCAGCTTGTGAGACTTTAGCAAGTCAATTTTCATTTTATATCCCAGTTCACAGTAACAGTTCACATTGTCTGAGGAAGTCACTTGTGTTCCACGTAAAACTGCCTTTTGTTGGAAAAACTTCTGTGAGGGAATTTAGAGTAGGCATCAAGCACACAGAGCGGTATAATTCTGAGGCCTCTGTCACTCGTGGGGTTGTGTAAGTGTGTCTCCCTCTCTGGGTGAACACTCAGGGAGGCTTTAACACATTTTGACCACCTCAGCCCTATTCGTCATGATATTTGAGATTGCAGAGATTATCTCATTGAGATTAAAACTTGAAACATCAGAACACAGAAGGCTTTAGGCCAAATGCTGGAAATTGGGATTTAAAAAATGGCGGTTTGATGATGGAAATGACACAATGGGCTGAGTTGTATTTTCTCCATGCTGCAATGATCCGATGAAAGGGAGAAATTTATCTACAGCCAAAATGATAACAAATCAAAAGTCAGGAGCAGTGTTGTTGAGAAATTACACGAGAGTCTGAAGTACCCTTTCTGGTGGTCTCATGGTTAGGATTTGGCATTTTCACCGCCACAGGCTGAGTTCCGTTTTTGGCCAGGGAATAGAGTTCTACTCTGCTTGTTTATTGTGCTGACTGATTTTCAGGAGCAGGAAAGAAGCTATAGAGCCAGTAGATGGTCCGTTTTGTCCCAGAAATGACAGAAGTTAACAGAAGTCCAAGAACTGTAGATGCTGGAAGTCTGAAACAGAAACAGAAATTGACCGAGAACCTCTGCAGGCCTGGCAGCATCTGTGGAGAGAAAGAGGCAACCTTGGTACTGGGTTTGTTATGCATTTCAATAATATAATGATAGACAACATTGTCAGCTTTACCTGTCAAATCGGCATTTATCAACATTTCTCTCTCTGAATAGCTGACAATTATTAATTGGTACAGTTCACAACACAGCTGTTTGGGTTAAGCTCAGGTTTAAGTGGGAGCAGTGGAATTGATTATCCATTGAGTATAAATGCCAGAAGCAAGGCAGATACATTTTTAGGAATCACACAAGTGCTATTTGACAGAAATTTCAACAGCATTACCTCAATCCAAGCCCTTAACACCACTGGGACTTGAGCCCAGGATCATTCTGGTTACTAAACAGGAACTTTAACCAATTTAGCCGCAGCACCACACCACAGGATTGCAGCCCCTGTCCATATGTACTTCAACAGTCGATCACAGAAACTTGATTTTTTTTTTAAATCTCCATGTCACTCTGCGTGAATTTAAGTCAAAGACCGCTTTTGTAAAGACGGACAGTTCACAGCTGAATATTTGCAGTGAAAATTCACAGAAAGAGACAATCTCCTCTCACGCTGCCTTAAAACCGATTTTTTTTACAATTTAAACTGGCGAGATAAAGAGGATGTTTTCATCCTCTCTGTACCCATTAACCACATTAATACACACGGACGAAACCTCACAAACTGCATTCAGTTCTATTCTCCCTGCTCAAGAAAAGATGAAAAGGTTTAGAAAAGGTTGACAAAGAAGTTGCCAGGTTTGGGGCAGTTCAGCTGGAGGGAGAGGCTGACTAAACTAGGGCTATTGACACTGGAGTGTTAGAGGCTGAAGGGTTACCTAATAGACGTTAATAAAATTATGAGACGTAGTGATCGGGTCTTTTTCTCAGAATAGGGGAGCCCGAACGTGAGGTTTTCGGTTTATGTTTGAGGGTAAAGATTTTAAAGGGGCGTAGGATGCATTATTTTGACACACAGGATAGTGTGTGTATGGAATGAACTGACACAGGAAATGGTGGAGGCTGGTATAAATACATCATTTCAAGGGCATCTATTTGGATACATGTATAGGAAAGGTTTAGCAGGATATGGGTTAAATGTTGGCAGACAGGACCAGATTAAATTTGAATATCGGTCGGCATGGATGAATATGTTAAAAGGCTTTTTTTCTGTGCGGAATATCTCTAGGACTCTATCATTGTTTTAAGTATCGAAAGGGTTGACTCAAACATCCTACCTGCTTCACACCAGTGAGATCGCACTTAGGAGAGGTCGATAAATGCTCCATGTGTTGGATGAGATCGAGCCAGTCTTCCTGGCTGCTCTCACACCAGCAAATTCACACAGGAAAGAAACCATGCATTTGTTCTGAGTGTGGGAAAAGATTCAATCAGCCACCCCACTTACTGAGACATCTTGGCAGCCACACAGATGATAACTGTTTTAGTGACCTGAACTGTAGTTGTTCATTTTTATCAAATGTTACATACACAGTCTTTGGTTGATTGGAGAACAAATAACGAGACACATACAGAGTGGAAATAGGAAATACATACCGGTAATGTTGAACTCTGTAAATAAATCTGTGCCAATATTTTACAGTTTCTCCTTCACTATCAATCCATTTTTATGGAGGTGAGAAATTTCAGGGAAAAATCTTTCCTTAATTGTTCAAACAGCCAAATGATGCATTCGGGGTAGGGTGTGGGACGTGGCTAATTTAAATCTGGTAATGTGTAAAGTGGCAGGTTTAATTAATTACATCAAGTTAAAAGGCCTCCGTGACAACAGTGCCCATCAGGTAGTGTACTTTAGAGTCGTGTGGGTGGGTTGTGGAGGGGTTAGGTGGTGTGGATTGAAGTAACATTTGGCAAACTGATGGCACTAAAGACAGTTCAGGTTCTCGCTCCTGAAGGCTCATGTCCAAGTATTCTAAAGCAAGCAGCTACAGAGATTGAGGATGCATTGGTTATAATTTTGCAAACATGCTCAGGTTGTGGAATAGACCCAGCAAATTTTAAAATGTCAGTTTACTTAAAAAGTCTGGTAAACCCCTGGAATGTGAGAGAAATAACATGAAACAGAGTTTCCTCAGAAATGAACTCTCTCAGCCCTGCCCTCAATACATGCTGATTTCTGGAGATTCGAGTGTTTTACTGTGGTAGACCAGGTCAGCAGCCTTTCTGCACCAGCTTGGATTCCGACAGGTTTATTTGAAATAAAAGCTTTTAGAGTGCAGCCTCTTCGCCAGGTGAAGTGAAGCTCACAAGCACCGAACGTAAAATCAGAGAGACCAAAAGAGCGAACAAACGGTGTTGAGTCTTGATAGCCTGAATAATAATTCTCTTGAGCTGATCAAAAGTATCATTTGGTCCGAGTAAATTGTGTCAATAACTGAATAGTAAGGAATGGAATATAATCCAATTAATTGAGTCAGAGAGTCAATTACAAAACAATAAAAATCGGATGGCGTTGGAGACAAAACAAATGGCTGGAACAACATGATATGTAAAGAGGTAACAAAGCAAGGGTTTAAACAAAATAACAAGTAATCCAATTTTATTAGAAAATAATAATTGCAGTAGAGAGATCACAACAAGTTGTCAAAGTGATATATCAAAACGGGACAAAAAGGAAGATTTTTCAGATACAGAACAGTCTGGTGGGGTTATATGTAGCGTGAAATGAACCCAATATCACAGTTGAGGCCATTTTCATCGGTGTAGGAAACTTGACTATCAGCTTCAGCTCGGTGATTCTGTGTTTGTGTATCTCAAAGGCTGCCTTGGAGGAGGCTGTCCCGAAAACTAGGGGCTGAATGTTCTTGACGATTGAAGCAATCCCCGACTGGGATTGAACATTCTTTTCTGGTGATTGCTACATGGTGCCTAGTCATCTTTTACTGTTGGATCTGCATCGTCTTGCCAACATACAATGCCCCAGGACATCCTTGTCTGCAGCTTATGAGGTAGACAACTCGGTCAAGCGACGTAAGTGCGTACCATTTACACCTGGGCACATTCTTTCCTGTCTGGGAACAATATCAGATATAGGAACAGGAGGGAGACATTCAGCCACTCAAACCTGGTGCACCCATCAGCAAGATCAAAGTGAATCTGCATTAAACATCAAAGCCTCTTTTCTCCCAGATCCATATATTGTTTAATTTGAGATAATGGGAACTGCAGATGCTGGAGAATTCCAAGATAATAAAATGTGAGGCTGGATGAACACAGCAGGCCAAGCAGCATCTCAGGAGCACAAAAGCTGACGTTTCGGGCCTAGACCCTTTTCTGATGAAGGGTCTAGGCCCGAAACGTCAGCTTTTGTGCTCCTGAGATGCTGCCTGGCCTGCTGTTTTCATCCAGCCTCACATTTTATTATTGTTTAATTTGGTTGTTTTTTGAGAATCTTTCTCCCTCATTTAGAACACTTTCAGTGATCTCGCCTCTGCAACTGCTTCAGGAGACAATTCCTGATATTCTCTACTCTCTGAGAAAAGAAATTCCCTCACATCTCAATGAGAATCCCTTTATTCCGCAAATCTGTCTTTAGTTCATGATCCATCTACTTGTGAAAAGATCTTCTCAGTGTCTAAACTGTCGAGCACCGTCAGAATCTTGCATATTTTTAACAAGAACAGCCTGTCATCCTTCTCAAATGTTGTAAAGAAAGGTCTGGCATGTTTGGCCGTTCTTAACCTTCATCACAGGAATCAGTCTATTTAACCTCTTTTGAACAAACTCCAATACCATTACATCCATTAAAAACAAGGGGACCAAAACTGTCAACATGGCGTGAGGACTCACAGACTGTGCACAGTTGGAACGAGACATCCATATTTTAAAACTAAAACCCCATAGTAATAAATGGTAAAATTCTGTCTGACTTATTAAATATTTGCTGCAGCTCTCTGCTGGCCTTGTGTGTTTCATCCTCAACAGCAACCAGGTTACTCTGCACTGCACTGTTTAGGAGTTTCTTTTGATTTTAATCGCAGCCTGGCTTTTGACTCTTCCTCTGAAAGTGCATGAGTTCACTTTCCTAACATGAAACTGCATTTGCTAAGTTTTCACCCGCTCAGTCAACCTATTTATATCCTTTTTCTGTATACCCACGTCCTCATCACAGCATTCCCTCCCTCCTACTTTGTATCATCAGCAAATCTGGACACGTCACGCTGTCACTACCTCCAAGTCATGAATACAAAGACAAATAATTGAATACCTATAAATGAGCAGGCTTGCACTCCACAAATTATGTCTTTCCAACTTGAACAATACCCATTAATCCCGATTCTGTGTCTTCTGTTACTTAATCAATCAGAAGTCCATGATCATTTACTACCCAACACCGTGATCTCTGACCTTGTGCTATGACCTTTTTATATGGCCCCCTTTTGAGTGGTATGGAAAATTCAAGTACACGTCATTTCCGGGTTCCCATGATGAACTCCGCTTTTAGTATTAGCAAGCAACACTGGAAAAATTGCCAAGTGCAGATTTCCTTTCAGCAAACGATGTTAACTCATTTTGACTGTTGTCATCTTTGGTGAATATTCTGCTATTTCTTCCTATACATTGTTTCCTCGAATTTTCCAAATGACAGGTAAGCAATTGGAGCAGATGGAAGCCATTTGGCCAATCAGGTCAGCTACACTTTTAATGAGGTCATGGCTGCTTTGGTAATCCTGAACACCACTGTTCAGCATGATCCACGTGGCCCTTTACTCCTGAAATGACGAAATATCTATCTCAGCCTTGAATATACCAAGCCAGGACAGCGTCTTTTGTCAGGTTCGTTTTCGGAATCCCTCACGGACTTGCTGCAATAACAAGACGTTGACCTGTTCAAAAAAACACAAGTCATTTTATGACGAAGCAATTACAAGCTGTGGAGAATCACTGTAGTCAACGCGGCACAGAGTGCAGAGCCTCGCAAGTAATTCTCCCCTAACAGCAGAGAGTCCCCGCTTTTTATACTTTACAGAAGGCATGAGACAGAAAACAATTTCACAATTTACAAAAGACATGATTCATGAAACAATTACGACAGCAGACAAAAACAGGATACCAAACAAGTATTGCATCAAAACATAAAAGACCAGGATATAGTATCGATTGCTAGTGAAGTAGCTGCTAATGGCAGGAGGCGATTTTGAGTTGTTGTCTGGGACAGATTCTGATTTCAAGATGCCAGTGTGTCTGGCTAGGACAAAGTCAGTGCCCTGGTCCCTTTGTCAGCGACAGAATTTGCATGGTTTAGAAGTTTCACACCTTTACAAATATTCCCCACCTAACCCTATTTGAAACAGTTTGCTTCTAATTTTAATTCAGTCAGGAAGCTTAAGACAGTGTCTGCATACCGATGTGTGAGAAGATAACGAGTTACAAAAGCTTTACATCGAATTCCTAGCTGGGCAGGAAGCTTCAGGGCCGTGCCTGCATACTTATGTGAAGGTGGATAAGAGTTTACTTCTATAAATTAAAGTCTCTGCGTAGGAATCAAATGCAGATAAGAGACTTTAATTTATAGAAGCATAGAAATGTTATCACATTAACATCTCATTCCCTCCTTTTGTCATTTCATGATCATTTATAAGGGGGCCTAGAGGGGAGCTGCCAGCCTGTCAAACACAAATCTGCAGCAAGGGTTCAGGCATGCCATGAATGTACATCAGGCCGCTATGACAACCATTAGAACAACTAACCCATGCAGCAAATATGAGCCCCAAGAACTGCCCATAAGCCATCCCAACAAACCCTCTCCAGGGTGGGGTCCCTCACTGTACTGTTCCACCTGCCGCTGTATGGCTTGAATAGCCTGGGTAATGTTAGAGGTCTCGTTGTTGAGTGGGTAACGCACTTGTCCCCTATAATAGTACATACACCTCCTTGCTGAGCCAGCTGATAGTCCACTGCATACCAGGTTTGCTGAGCATAGAGCCAACGTTCAGCCAATTCTTGGTTGACTGCTTCCAATGCCGTCATTGTGCTATTTCCCAGGGCGGTGAGTCCACATATAAGGTAATTCTGTTTTTATGCGGCCACCGCCCCAGGGGACCCTCCCAAGCTGACAGTTCCCAGGAAGCTGTATCTGAGGAAGAGCCCAAGGCAACTGCGTTCTGCCATGCAGAGCAAAACTCCCGGATCAGGAAGCATGTGACAATTCGCCGTTGAATTCAGGCTTGTTGGGGACAAGGGATCATGACGGGCCCAATGCTTCCAACAGCAAACAACACCGGCAGAGTTGGAGTGGCAGTAGTGAAGGTCCCATCAAGGAGGAAAGCAAATACTTTTTTTGCCCGGCAGCAGGTAACAGACTCCCGTATTCCTTGTTAGCTATGCCAGGAGGACTACCCTTATGTGGATGGAAATTTGCGGAGTTAAATGGAAATGACTCATAGTCAGTTTTTACCTGAGCGCCATTGCAATCCCCACATGTCCACTGTATGCCTGGGATCACAGTTATGGGCTTAGATTCTAAGCAGGGGCAATTCAACAATCGTCCGATAGTGATGCAATTTCTCTTTTCTCACTGATTGGGCCAGGAAACATTTTGGGGGTGATTAGTAACTAGAGCAGGCACACAGCAAGTCCCAGTTCCATTAAAGCAAAACGGATAGATGTTGGGGCCTGTACAGTTAACCCCTTTCTTCCCATGCCCAGGTCTAGTTTCCCCACAACCAGAGGGGCCACTAACTACCAGTTTCACACATGTACCCTGCACACCCTTCGTCCATGTTCCCTCCTCCCCTCGGCAAGGCTTGCCAGAATACTCTATTTCATAAAGCTGACTAGGGTTCCAGGCAGGTGTCGCTACAAATAACGCTTCGACAGACCCTGCTAGCAGGTAACATGCTGTCTGATTCCCGTGCAGCTGGATGTTCTATAAAACAGGCTGTCCTGCTGGCCACGCACGGGCAGAATAATACTCAGTCCAATGGTTAACTGCACGCTGATGAGGAAATTCATCGTTTAGAGTCACTTAAGTGGGTCCAGCGATTCTGTCCTTTAACTTTAAGGGCTGTCGGAGTCTGAAGAATCACTTTTTACGATCCTTTCCAACTTGGTCCAAGCTTGGGGCATCCCCAGTCCCGGACATGTACAAAATCTCCTATCTGCGGCCACGAAGATCGATCCTGAATCTCGAGGTCTTGTTCCAGTGTCTGCAGAGGTGGTCCGAAGACACACTTCACTTTAAAGAAACTTTAAAGATGATGTCAGTTGTTGGAAATATCTTTGCATTTCTTCTCCCATCACGTTTAGGTCAATTTGGGTGGGTGGGCTGGTATTGGCATCCCAGGTGTTCTGCTGCATCGGCCATAGACTATTTCTGCTGCTGAGAGCCCCGTAGTAAAATGGAGTGTTATTTGCATGTGATACAAGGCCAGTGGCAAAACCTTTAACCAATTAAGGCCACTTTCTGATGTCAACTTGGTCAATTTAGTTTTAAGTGTTCCATTAGCTCTCTCTACGATCCCTGCTGCCCGAGGGTGGTTGGCACAGTGGAATTGTTGTTGGATATGTAATATATTACACAGTTCCTTATTAATTTGCCCTACAAACTGAGGGCTGTTGTCCAAACTAATTTGTCACGGGACTCCAAACCTTGGTGTTATTTTGGTTAATAACAGTTTTACTACTGTTGAGGCTTTGTTGTTTGTCGTTGGGAAAGCCCCTATCCACCTACTGAGTACATCTACAATGACAAGACAATATTTGTAACAGTTTACACGTGGCAGTTCAATAAAATCCAGCTGAATGCATTGAAATAGTCCACCTAGAAAGGGTGTTTTTCCTGGTGAACAATTCACTCCCTGACCCACGTTGTTTTGCTGGCATGTGGGACAAGATGCCATGTCAAGACTGGGCTGCCTCAGCCAGTCTCGGGTGCCACCAGGTACGGAACATAATACCACTCATTCCCTCCTTGCCAAGGTGGGTGTCAGAATGCAGACAGTCAACAAGCATAGGTAATAAAGTATCAGATACACACACTTGGCCGATTGGGGTATGCAAACATCCAAATATTCTCTTCAGAAGCAGGGACATCCCCCTGTAAGTGTCGAACAGTGACCATATCTGGCATGCCCATCATGTCTGAAGGCGTGCAATTTACTGCCTGCTTCTTCATAGAGGGTATAATAAAAATTGGGTCTGCAGCAGCCTGTTTAGCAGCCAGATCAGCCCGAGCACTGCCCCGAGTAACTATAGAATCAACAGCGGCATGGGCAGCGCATTTGATAACAGCTAAGTGTTTAGTTTGAAGCGTGAAACTGTTTAGGGAGGAGAATTGCCTGGAGGTTTTCAACAGGCAGGAAATCCTGGATGGGTGTACCTGAGGACGTTAAAAATGCACACTAGGTCCGGAGAAGGGAGTGGAACATCAGTAAGGTCCGGGCGGGGAGAGGTTAGAAATTGGTTCCTCAGCAGGCAGTCATGTGGGTGTTCGCTCAGAAATGTGGCTGGGTTAATAGTGGAGCAGGAAGAGATAAGGAACAAATCGCAGGGAGAATCTGGGAACAAGGGGGTAATCCCTGAGCTACAGTGTCCAGGCGAGTGGAGTAGTAGACAACTGGTCATTATAATTCAAGTTTAAAGGGCCTATTTGTAAATCTGTCAGTTTCAGTATGATGCCTGTGCATGTGTAAGTGATGTAGTACCACACGGGGTAGGGCAGTTTAAATACCCACTCCGCATGATGATTGCTCTCAGTCAGGAGGAAGGGCAACAGGGTGAGTGCACAGGAGGAATCTCCACTCTGTGTCATGTCTCATTTACGCAGTGCCACCATATCCCATTTACCAAACTGAACCAGGGGGGCAGTATGGGCACTAACATTGCAATGGTGTCCTGAACTGAGAGAGAGAGTGGCAGGAGGGGACGAAAACTCTAGTTCGTTTAAAAATTACCAAAGAAGAGTTGGATTTGTACATGCTAAAAAAACAAATTTACCATACACAAAAGTCAGAAATTCTTGGGGAAAAAAAATAATGTTGCAGGTGGGCCCGAGGACCCAAAGGAGCCACAGCTGTGGGAGAAACTGTAAGTTTCAAGAGGTATCAATGACCTGGATAAGTGTTTGTGACCCCCCGCCGGGGCCACAGCTGTGGGAGAAACGGCAGCCGGCAGTTTCAAGAGGTATTGATTACCTGGAGAAGTGGGCGTGAATTTTAAAACAATGGCGTGTGCCATTGATAGAAGCTGCTCTCCTGCCTTAAAGCGCTGGGGGGGGGGGGGGGGTGTGGGGCGTGGAATTTCACAGTGCTGGATGTCTCGAATGGTTTCTGCTCTATCCCGGTTCAGCAGGACCAGTACGAATTCGCATTTACTTTTAAAGGACAACAGTACACGTGGAGTTGTCTGCCACAGGGTTTCCATTATAGCCCCAGCATTCTCCACCAGTGTATGGCAGACTGTTTAAAAAGATTTCAGTGAGCCACACAGACTTGTACAGTACGTGGACGACATGCTTTTGCTCACAGACAATTGAGAGGAACATGGACCCCTACGTAGTGAGTTGTTACAACTCCCATGCAAGACCGGTTTGAAGGTAAACCCGAAGAAGGCACAGGTAAAGTTGAGGGTGGTCAAGTTCCTGGGACTGACCACGAGGGCTGTAGAGCGCAGCATAGATGCAGCACAGGCGAAAGAGAGCTTGGGACGGGGCGGCTTGGTACATTTGATTAGTGCCCAGAATGTAATCTATAAAATCTTCTGGGTTAGTTTTTCGATCAGGGACCCTTGACATAATTAAACACATCTTTTGTGGCTTACAAGGGGTATAGACTTGCATTGTATTTTGACCCCCTTGTGTTGTGTTCAGGTGAGGGACCGTGCGATTCGGGAATTGAGAGTGATTTTTTTTTGTTACAGGGGTCCTTCTTTAGAGGATGGCTATTCGAGGGTCTCTTCCAAACTTTGTCCTCACATTCACTATCCTCTGCATATGAGCTAGGACTATCATATTCTTGGCTAATTGGTGGAGTCGCCAGGAAACAGTAAACAGGTGTTAGAGAGTCAAGTAGGCTGCACCCTGGACTTATGTCTTCCTGGGCTTCTCTTATGTGTTTTAAAAGGATCCTGTCATCCCTCCTTTTGTTCACGAACAGTCTGATCTGCGTCCTGTTTCCTGTGTATCTGTTTAGTTTTAGATCTGGCAGGACAGGAGATCGGGTCTGTACAAGCCGTGGGTTTGCCAGGGGATTCATGTGGGCTGACTACTGAAGGGCCTGGAGATTCTATAGGAGGTTTAGTCTGGTCAGCGTATGGTGGCGGTTGCTGGGACTGATGGTAGTGCTGGGGTGCCTGCGGATGTAGATTAGCCAAGAACAGTTAGGGTTGTGGAGCGGGTTGTCATCCCGATGGGGCAGAGGGATGCCTTCCCCAGTCCTCCTCGTCTTGCTCATCTGTCATTAATTTGGAACAACATCGGCATGCGAGATATGTCAGGAGGTACCTCCGATATTTTGTTTCCTGTCAACGCGGCCTGCCGCTCTCGCCCCCGTTCTTTGTCTCGTTGTTCTCTCTCCTGCCTTTCTCGGTTACCTCTTCCCCTTTCATTCATCTCATGGTCCTCACACTGCAGTTTTAAAACTTCCCAAGTTTTTGGTTTCCCCTCATTATCACAGGCACTGATCCCTCTCCTACGTGCATTATCCACCCAACTGGCCAGTTTTGATTTTTCAGTCAGGTCCTCAGCACTCTTTCTCCAAAATGACATTAACCCTTTCCATCTGCTCCCCGCATGGCGTGTCCATCGTGCTACTTCTGCTTTAGTGCATAAATCTATATCTCACGTTCCCCCAATGGCCAAATCTCAATTTCCAATCTTTTGTTAAGCATGCTGACAGACGTCTGTACTGTACTTCATTTTCGGGATCATCCTGGCATAATCGATGTAAAGGAGTGCCGACACCCGATTTATCCAGTGTTTGTCCCAATTTTCCTTTGCTTTTTTATTATTTTATTAGCACTTTCACTTTTTACTATCTATATACTACAGCAGTGTCCTTAGTCTTAACACCAACTTCAGGGTCCTAATCTTCGCGTCGGGGATTTCCCCTCTTAACAACAGATCTAAGGCAGGGTGGTTGAAACAGACACACACTGTAACTACACTTTTTTACTTATCTCGATATACTACAGCAGTATCCTAAGTCTCAACACCCACTTCAGGGTCCTGACCATCGCGTGGGGGATTTCCCCTCTTAACAACCGATCTAAGACAGGGTGGTTGAAACAGACAGACACTGTAAATTCACTATACCTAGGTCTTATACTAATCCCCCACCTTTTCCCTATTGCCCGACACAGGGTTTCACCCCCGGTTACCGGGGGAAATCTCTCCTCCCGGATTTTAAAAATTACCAGTTATCTGACCTGCGGACTCTAACCCTGGTCACCGGGGGAGTCGTACCTCCGGGATTTCTTTACTCAGTTATCTGACCTGCAGACTCTAACACCGGCCACCGGGGGACTCGAACCTCCCGGATTTCTTTGCTCACCTGAGGGCTCAAACCTCCAGGGGTTAGGATTTAGCAGTGTTCAAGACCATGAGTTGTCTCGGGTTCCATCAGTACAGAGCCACGCAGGGGCGAGGGGTCACACGGGTGGCAGGTTAGTGAGACAGACCAAGGTGAATCATACCTTGCGGGCCCATCCGCCTCACTCCACCGACACACGAACGGCCACTTATTCAGCCCTCCACGTGAGACTGCTGTACATGTTGGAACCCTGCTCGTTGAACCAAATGTCAGGTTCGTTTTCGGAGACCCTCACGGACTTGCTGCAATAACAAGACGCTGACCTGTTTAGAAAAAGACACAAATCCTTTTATTACCAAGCAAGTACAAGCTGTGGAGAATCACTGTACTCAACCTGGCACAGAGTGCAGAGTCTCGCAAGTAATTCTCCCCAAGCAGCAGACGGTCCCCACTTTTTATACTTTACAGAAGACATGATACAGAAAAAAAAATCACAATTTACAAAAGACATGATTCATGAAACAATTACTGCAGCAGACAAAGACCGGATACCAAACAAGTATTGCATCAAGAACACAAAAGACCAGGATATAGTATCGATTGCTAGTGAAGTAGTTGCTAATGGCAGGAGGCGATTTCGAGTTGTTGTCCGGGACAGATTCTGATTTCAAGCTGCCAGTGTGTCTGACTAGAACAAAGTTAGTGTCCTCCCCTTTGTCAGCGACAGAATTTGCATGCTTTAGAGGTTTCACACCTTTACAAAGTTACCCCACCTAACCTTATTTGAAACAGTTTGTTTCTAATTTTAATTCAGTCAGGAAGCTTAAGACAGTGCCTGCATACTGATGTGTGAGAATGAGTTACAACTTCTTCAGGGCAGTGCCTGCATACCTTTGTGTGAGAAGAAAAGGAGTTACAAAAGCTTTACACTGAATTTCTAGCTGGGTAGGAAGCTTCAGGGCAGTGCCTGCATAGCTATGTGTAGGTAGATAAGAGTTTACTTTTGTAAATTAAAGTCTCTCTATAGGAATCAAATGCAGACAAAAGACTTTAATTTATAGAAGCATATAAATCAATGGGATGTTATCACATTAACATCTCAACCATGGCCAGTAACACTGGCCAATTGAGCCATGGAGTCACAAAATTGCACAGGGTGGAAACAGACCCTTCGGTTCAACGTGTCCATGCTGACCAGATATCATAAGCTAATTTAAACCTATTTTCCAGTATTTGGACTATATTCCTCTAAATGCTTCCTATGTATGCACCCAGGCAAAAATGCCTTTTAAATGTTGTAATTATACCAACCTCCTCCACTTCCGCTGGCAGTTCATTCCATATATGCTCCACCGTCTACATGTAAAATTTCCCCTTGGGTCCCTTTTATTCTCTGTCCTGGGAAAAATTCCTTGACTACTCATTCTATCCATGGCCCCCATCATTTTATAAACCTCTGTAAGGTCACCCTTTCATCTCAAAGGAAAATCACCCCAGCCTATTCAGCTTCTCTGTACAGCTCAAACTCTCCGAACCCAGCAACAACCTTATAAGTCTTTTCTGCACCCCTTCAAATTTAATAATAGCTTTCCTATACCAGCGAGACTAGAACTGAAGACAGTATTCCAAAAGTGGCTGTAACAATGTCCTGTACAGCTGCAACAAGACATCAAAACTCTGCACTCAATGCAATGACCAATATTTATTTTCTTCATTACTTGTTTTCTTCATTACCCTGTTTAATTATGTCTTCATCTTCAACGATCAATGAACCTACTTCTCAAAGTCTCTTCATGCCGCAACACTCCGTAGGACCCTACGATCAAGTGTGTAACTCATATCCTGATTGGCCTTTACCAAAATGCAACACCGCACACTTATCTGACTTAAATTTCATGTGAAAATCCTTGGCTCAGCAGCCCATCTAAGCAAGGTCTAGTTATAAATTGAGACAACAAACTTTGCTGTCCACTACAACACTAATTTGGTGTCATTTGCAAAAGTACTAATCATTGTCCTTATTTCACTTCCTTTTTTTTATATAAGATGGAGCAACTCAAATCCTTGCAGTCCAACACTGGTCACAGGTCTGCAGTCCAGAAAACTACCTACCACTCTTTTAAAAGAAAGTTGTTAACAAAAATGTCTGAGATCAACCCAACACTGTCCCTGAAAGATTCTCCCAGAGCAGAGATTGTACCAGGTGAAACATAGAACAAAGCCCATTCCGCTGTTTCAAAACAGTAAAAAGAATTGCTTGATTTTGTTAAAGGAAAATAAAAACCAAATTTCTCTGGGGAGAAACAAAAACAAATAAACAAGCAAATAATAAAGCTGTGCATTCACTCCAACCCTGACACCCGTTTTTAGGCAAGGACCTCAGAGCATTGAAAATAAACTCAAGCAAAATCTGAGAAAGCAAATGAATAAACAAACAAATGAACAACTGAATAATTAAATCGCATCAGCTTTGTCCCATCGAACACACCTGGCAAAGGGTAATAGCTGGGAGTCCCCCAGCCTATTTTAGCAAGATATAAAATTTCCAACACATGAATCTCAAGTAACTAAATCTGGGACATGGGCAATGATGAAATACAATAAAAGTCCCCTTGGCTTTTCCACGTGTTCCAAAATCAGAACAAAGTGAAGATAAACCAGCCCCCCCTACCATGACACAAAACTGAAAACAAACACAAACTCTAAAGGCAAAATGGAAACTTCTACTTCAGAAACAATGAGCTAAACCAGCATTTCATTATCCAGGTTGATATGGCACTCCAGCTTCCATGATGCTAATGCTCTGAACATGTTTTGAACGTGTTAGTAGGCAACGGCATCAGGACGCGGATGCAACTGCGAAAGAGGTGCATATAGTCAGGAACAACAAGTCTATATTTTAGGCCATTGCCTGGACTTGTTATTGGCCAATGTGGCCAGGTCCAGGAACAAAACTTAGGGAAGTCTCGTAGACTTGTCTGCCTCTGTCTGCGCTGAGTGCTACTAGATCAGGAGAGCAGAGTTGAGATGCAAACAAAGCTTAAAGAGGAGCCCCTTCAAAGACGAAACAGGAGATGCAGTCAAATGCGCTCGATGTATTGAAGGAAGACCATCTACTCCAGGCCACACAGCATGTTTATGGTCTGACACCCAATAATCTTGCTCAGTTGCCTGTTGCACAGGACTGCCACATGCAGCACTGTCTACACCAGGCCCCCATTGTAAGAGGAGAGGATGCCTTTGCAGAGGGGACCTCCACTGGTAATTTCCACAGCTAGAGGGCAAACAGTCACGCAAACAGTACCAAAACGTAGCAGCCACCAGATGGCGTATCATCAGCATTTGTGCCTTGTAGGACATCTCCTGAGACAGTCCTTTCCAATGTGCTTGGCGAGTGGTCACCATGGTTTCTAACTCGTGTCATTTTGCTGATCAGAATTCTTCACAAGGCAACAATGTGCTCTCAGGTCGAGGACGTCAATGGTACGCCAAGTGAAACACTGGAGCTCCTCTGGTTGGGTGCCGTCTGTCATGGATCGATCAGAAATCCTAAACATTTCAGTCAGATGGCATCTAAATGCACAGCAGTGAAGACTATGTTACATCAACCCGACCTCCATGCTGTCCTAAAGGGCACCAAGAGGATATCCGTGAGATGGCACAAATTGTTGGTCAAATGTCATGGGGAAGCGTCCGCGACATGTGGTCAATATCGATTTCTGGATGGACAGGTATCAGCTCACCAGCAAGCTCACTGTACTTCTGAAGCTTTGGGGCCGAGTGCTTCATCCATCAGGCTCTGGATGGCTCACATGGATCAGAGATGGATGGATGGTTTTGGAATCAATTTTGCCCATGTTGGCCAGTGCATTCCTCTGCCATGCAAATTTGTTCCAGATTCTGATCAAACCTCCATCCTGACATGTCTCCACCATCGGCCAACACAAGCTGTTCTCGAGGACAAACCTGTTCCTGACCTCCCTGGAGATAGTTGCCCCTCCCATAGAGGGAGAGTTGTGGTGTGCGCCAACCATATCCCAGAATGTGATCAGTTCCAGATAGCAGATAGGCAATTCCTGAAAAAAAGATCGCAGGCTGGGATTATGCCACAAACTGGGATTGCATGTCATAACGGAAGCCACACACCTGACGGCAGAAATATGTAATGAGGGTGCGTCACATTGGAGGAGGCACGACATAAATGCATCCCTGCAGGGTCTGAAGAAGGAAAGCCCCGACCATCGCTGTCCCTTGTGCCAGAAAAGACTCAATGACCTTTTTCTGAATGGTGGTAACAAAGCTGGGGAATGGCCCAAAATGAGTAGCCAATAAACAACCTGGCAGCCACCAAATGACTTATCATCAGCACTGGTACCCTGTAAGACGACACCCGAGACAATCCTTTCAAATGTGCTTGGCGACTGGTCACCATGGTTTCTAACTCGTGTCATTTCACTGATCAGAATTCTTCACAAGGCATTATGGGCTCCCAGGTCGAGGAAGTCAATGCTAAGCCAAGTGAAACACTGGAACTCCTCTTGTTGGGTGCCATCTGTCATGGATTGAACAGAAATCCTAAAACTTCAGCCACCTTCTTCTCGTGGAAGACGCCACTGAGTAGGATGCCTGACAGTCAAGCACCCTCTGCAGGTCAGCTGGATCTGTGAACGTGAGGAGTACGATATCAGCATATACCAAAATATCAACCTCCAGCTCTGTTCCATGCATAGCCAAACCCGACAGCTGCTTACGCGAGAGGCACATGAATGGCTCAACACAGAGAGAATAAAGCTGGCTGGGTGGGGGGCTGCCGTAGCACACTTCTCTCCAAAGCATTGCAAAATCCCCAGGGAACATTAACTAGGTACTCTACATTGGCAGACAGAAGTCAGATCCCGATGCCAAAGTGCAGCTTTGATTTTTCATAGATTTGATTCATTGACATTTCAACTTCCTTTAGAAATTTCACACAGACAACATGACCCACATTCCATCCGCCTTCTCAAGCTTCACCTTGCCTTCATTCCAAGAATGGCCTTCAAAGAATGAAGTTATGCAAAACTTCCATGATAACTTAACGTATATGATTGTAGTGCAAACGCAAAGAATATCACAGTTAAAAATGTAAATGAGAAAGAGGTCAGCATGGATCTAGAATGCAAGAATATCATGTTTAGCTTAATCAGAACTACAGCCTGTTACGTGAAAAATCTACCTTGAATCCCTGATGGCCGATTGCTCCATGTATCCAGTTGCAAAACTACATGCAGAGTGATAGAGTGCCTGTGAGAATCCTTCACTGTCTGAACTAACGCTACAACAGGAGCTGTCCATTCCAGCTGTGACAGCAGTGGGGTACGAATGATGAATTTGATGTTCAGTGGTGTCGATTTAACATCACCATGATAAAAAATATTTAAGAGTCGTCGAGACAGATGCATGAACAGGCAAGGTTTTGCAACCATGGGTAGGCAAATGGAATTAGTTCAGAATGGTGGTCAGCACAGGTCGATGTTGCAATATTTTATGATCCATGTTAATTTTGCAAACTCTCTACCTGAAACAAAACCAAAAACTGGGAACAAAGAACAGTAAGAAGCCAGTCAACATGTCTCTGTTGTCATGCCATTCTGTAATGTCATGGCTGATCTAAAACGTCAATGAATTTTCTTACACATGCGCACAACCCTCATCAGGAACCTGAAATTTATAGATCTCTACTTTAAATATATTCAAGGTAACAAAATCAAATGTATTACTAAATGTGATGTTGAATTTAATCACCTTAACCTCTTGGCCACCTCGCCATACGTGGGAAGGAAAATGACGTGATCTTGACAATACCTCGTTTTTATCTCAGTGCAGTAAATTGTGCAGAACAACAGCTATTTCTTCTTGCCGTTGGTGAAAGGATAAACAGCAGAATACGTTTCCCAGTGTATGGTATGACCTCTCGGTCACTATAATATGACACTCTGCCTACATGAGTGGAAAACAAATAAAGAAAGTGCTCAGTGACAAGACCTGTAGAATGTGTTGCCACGAGGAACTGAATATAATGGAATGGCAAGTCTCATGACAATGAGTATGTAACATTATGTGTGAGGAATTGTTTTCCAGATTCAAGAAGAGTGCCCAGTGCAGTCCTCAGGAGTCAAATTTGGTACCACCTCTTTTCTGGACAGATATTAATGTCCTGCACTTGTTTATATTGTGGCAAATTTCAAAATCCTAAATAAGACTGGGTCACAAATGAACTAAACAACACAGAAACTGCAGGGATAATGGGAACTGCAGATGCTGGAGATTCCAAGATAATAAAATGTGAGGCTGGATGAACACAGCAGGCCAAGCAGCATCTCAGGAGCACAAAAGCTGACGTTTCGGGCCTAGACCCTTCATCAGAGAGCTCCTCTCTGATGAAGGGTCTAGGCCCGAAACGTCAGCTTTTGTGCTCCTGAGATGCTGCTTGGCCTGCTGTGTTCATCCAGCCTCACATTTTATTATCACAGAAACTGCAGGAACTGGTCTGTTCTCATGAGGTCTGATTCATTTTACATTGCTCTGTGATATTCCAAAAAAATCGCTGATCTAATTTACAAGATTTGGATGTGAACATAGAAGATAGGGTTAGTAAGTTTGCAATCAATACCAAAATTGGAGGTGTAGTAAACAGTTAATTTGTGGTCATCATGAGATTCTTCATTCCAGATCTTCATGAGATGCGCCAGCGGGCCAAGGAGTGATGGATGGAGTTTAGTCTAGATAAATGTGAAGTGCTGCTCTTTGTAAATGCAAATCAGGTCAGGGTATACACACATAATGGTAAGGTCCTGGGGCATGGTACTGAACAAAGAGACTTGCAGTGCAGGCTCATAGTTCCTTGAACGTGAAGTCCCACATCAACAGAATAGAGAAGAAGGCATTTGGTGTCCGTGTGTTATTTATAATGCGTTGAGTACAGGAGTTGGGAGTCATGTTGCGGCTGTGCATGACATTGATTTGGCAGCGTTTGGAGTATTACGTGCAATTCTGGTCTTCCTTTTTATAGGAAGGATGTTGTGAAACATGAAAACATTCAGAAGAAAGATTTACAAGGATGCTGCTAGGGTTGGAGAACTTCAGGAACATGGAGAAACTTAATAGGCTGAGGCTATTTTCTCTGAAGCGCCGGAGGCTGAGGACTGACCTTGCAAGAGGTTTAAACTTCATTAGGGGCATGGATATGGTCATTAGGCATGGCCATTTCTCCGGGTTAGGGGCGTCCAAAATGAGAAGGCATAGGTTTAAGGTGAGAGGAGAAAGATTTAAAAGGACTTTTTTTCATGCAGAGGGTGGTATGTGTATAGAATGACATCCCAGAGGAAGGGTGGAGGCTGGTGCACTTACAACATTTAAAAAGTATCTGGATGGGTACTTGGATATGAAGGACTTAGGGAGATATGTGCCAAAGTTCTGACAAATTCGACTATATAAATTTTGGATATCTGGTCAGCATGGATACGTTTGCCTGAGACATCTGTTTCTGCCCCGTGCATCTCTTTTACTCTATGATTGAGTACGGTATCAAGGACCCTTGAGCAAACTGTGATTAATGTGAATTGGAAAACATTCTTCTCTGGTAATGTCTTTGACTGAACAATAGGAAAAAACAATCTCTGCAAATTGTCATCCAGGCCTCATACACACAAGGAACTGTTTTGCTGTTCCTTCACTAACATTTGTTAAAAGTCTTTGAATCCCTTACCGTTAGCTCTGTGTGTATATTTTTTCTTTATCCATTCACAGGATGAGGGTGTCACTGGCTAGGCAGCATTTGTTGCCCATCCCAAATTTCCGAGAAGGCAGTTAAGAGGCAATTACATTGTTGTGGGTCTGGAGTCACAAAAGGTAAGGATGACAGTTTCCTTGCCTATAGGGGATGAGTGAGCCAGATGGATTCTCCCCTGGACAGTTGATTTATGGTCATCATTAGATTCTTCATTCCAGAAAGTTATTGAATCCAAATTCCACCATCTGCTGTGTTGGAATTTGTTCCTGTGTTGGCAGATAAATCATCTGGGTTGCAATAATAGTGCTCGGCCATTGCCTCCCAATGATCTGCAGCACTCTGGTCGAAGACATTTAAGAAGACAGTTTTCTGTCACTTTCTCTTGAGCTATTGGGGATGGCAAATAAATTCTGCCCTTGCTAGTGGCTTCCAAAACCCATGGAGGAGTATAGCCTGTGAAAAAATAACAAGATACCTTGTTTTCACACATTAGTCTAATGTCTCAGAAAAGTAAGAACTTGCTAGGAGTGTGTGATCCAAGCAACATCAAGAGCACGACCTGACATTGGTGCATTGACACCTATCATTTTCAACCGATTACATTCAGAGGATTGATTGTGTGATATCAGTGACACTGCATTTATCATTTTCAGGGTAAGTTATCGCAATGCAACACGTCATTGAAATTAGGGACTTGTCAAACAGTCTTTCATGTAATGCCCATATTCAACTACTTGAAAATCAACTGAAATGGCAGTTTCGTTGTTCCTGTTCAGATCAGAAAAGAAAGTCAAAAGCACTGGAGGGAAACTCAGCTGATCAGGCAGCATATTAGCAGAATGGACCAAAATAGAACACACTTTTTCAGTCAAATATGACCTTTTCAAAGTAGTTTCATATCAGGGTCGATATCTTAACTCTGTTTTGCTCTGCAGATGTTGCCTCACCCATTTTGCTCCTGTACAATTTTCTATTTGAATCTTAGATTTCCATTATCCTTAATATTCTGCTTCTCTTGACGGGTCTAGTAGTTGAGCCTGGTTACATTTGCACAATATGGCCCATTTCAGTTCCCATTAGCTGAGCTGTCGTGCCACTGCTACATGTGTTGCATGGGAGTATGTTTCTTCTTTAAATTTCAAAATCAAAACTTTTTTGCTAATATCCTCCTAAATGCGAGAATCTCACAGAATTCAATTTGTTTGAAAGGACGTTTTAGAAGCAGTGAAGCTCCAAGAAATAATGAGAATTCATTATTTATGATAACACACTCTGTTGCTTATTGTATAAACTTGTCTCTTCGAGTTGTGAGTGTTTTCGCGCATGTCTCAGAATAATTACAGCAAATATGGTGGCCACTCAGCCCATCCATTCTGCACCAGCTGGGAATGAACTAGATCTCTACGATTATTCTTCTGAAACCTCGCTGAGCCCCTACATATTTCGTTACCATTGTCTGTTTTTTATTCGAAATATCCTGTGCAGATGTGAAACAATTTATCAACATGTGATTAAACACTGTATGTATAAAATATAATTCCCTAGATCACATTTAAAAATATCCTGTTCTGTTCGCATTGTTGTTCAGCATTCCATCTCCCAGAAGCAATCCCTTCCCTTGCTCTGCATTATATTTCATTCGGTCTTTCAGAATGAGTGATGGTCTTATACGGGTGATTCGGTATATGATTGCATTCGCCTGTCCTCTGCTGTCCTCACAGTCACACATCACAGTCCCTCCTGTCTCCTAGCCAATGTCATATTCATTCTGTCCGTGAACCATTCATAATTGGGTTTTAATGAACAAAGTCATTCATTGTACATGTCACATTTGGCCTTGGACTTCAGTCAAAAATGTAGATATTATTGCTTTATAGAAAATTAATTGCAATAAGATGATTGTCAATTTATTTTATTAAATGTTATTAAGCACATTCTGTGTTGACATTATAAAGTTGCCTTATTAGAGCTGCGAGAGGAATGCCCAGACAAATCCAATATTCTTGCATGTAGTCAGGGCAGCTATGCTCAGTGGTAAAATTTTGGTTGGCGGTTGTTCTAGTAGAAGACAGATTAGTACAGTAACTATCTCTTGATTTTGTGTTTTGTTTGTGGGGAGGGGAGGCAGGTGGTGACAGCATTGTACATTGACAGCGTGGGAGAATCATCTTCTTCCACCTCAAAACCGACTTCACTGCTATAAATGATAATGGGAGATGAGATGAGGCCAAATAGCCAGCGATATGAGCACAAATCCAGTCCAGTTACTATTGTGAATTGAAAGTGTTGTAGTGAAAGGAGTTAACTGGGATTGTCTGTTCAGTAACTATGAGCGATGTAAATCTCCATGGATTCTAGTTGTGTCACTGGAGGATTTCCCTCTCTAATTACTAAGGGGTTTCTTTCAATGCACTGTCCCATTGTAGTATGAAATGCATCATCTCCCACACGAACAGGGATCAACGGCTGTAGAGACAGTGTGAGGAGAGATCAGAATCTCAGAATAATGGGCTGGAATGTTTCAATAATGGATCAGAATCTGAGAAAAATACACTGGAGTATTCCAACAATAAACAGGGATTTGTCCTTTGGTATTTTCTGGTTTTCCTCGCCTTGGTCAACAGTACCATTGCGGATATACGGTCTACTGTTGATTATTCAAGTGGGCTATTATCCCATCCTCGCTATTGTTGGTGTTCCTGGTAAGCCTCTGTACCTCTGTCTATTTATTGATTACGTAAACCATGTTGAACTTCATTGACTTTTTCTCGTTATCAATTCTTGGCTAAGACAGAAAGTATTATGTTAGGTTTCAATTACAGACTCCATTAATTATCTACAAATATCAGACCCCTCCCTCACGAACATCTGAGAGCAAGACAGTTCACAATTCCGAGGACACTTTTTTTGTCCTGATCTGATTTATATCTCGGTATTCTCTCCACTACCGAGACTGTACACTACCAGCTCTATAATATTCCCAGTCTCCATCTGTACCTCAGCGCTGTTGCTGAATAAACCATTATCTACATCGTGATAAAATTCAGACTTTACAGTTCCAGTCTTCCAGCGGCTGTTTTTTCCGTAACAAACATTTAAATCATAAACTTGTTATTGTCTCTAAAGCTACCTAACGAGAGGGATACTGTGTAAGAGTAATAATGTCGCTGAATGGGTAATTCAAAGATACAGATTATTACACGAAAGAGATGGTTTCAAATCCTACCACAACTAATGATTGAACTTAAACTCAAATAATAAGAATTTGAATACAAACAGTTTTCGCGAATAGTAACCATAAACCCAACAGCATCTTGTCTAAAAACCTACCTGTTTAACTGATGACATTTGGTAAAGAAATGTATTACCTCATCTGGACTATGAGTGACTTCAGCCGCACAATAATGTGCTTGAGTCAAAAGTGCCTTGCTGGATGGTCACAGCCAAGGGCAACTAGTGACTGTCAACAAACGCAGTCCTCGCTAGCAATATCAAAATCCCATGAAATAACAAAATTAAAGTTTAAGTCAGGCAAAGAAAGTTATTGGAGATCTGAAACAAAAAAAAGACATCATGTGCTGGGAAAACAGAGCAGGTGTGGGAGCCTCTGTTGAGAAAAAAAAACTGTTTCAAGTCTGCTGGTCATGTATTAGAATGGAAAGCAGTTATGAAATAATCTGATTGATGCTGCTGATAGGGCCGTCTGTACTGAAGGGGATAAAAGATGAATTGAATAGATGGAAGAAGAAATAGATAGTAGAAAAAAAGAAGCAAATGGATTCTTGATGATTGACAAGAATGGAAATGAAATGTGAGATTAATCTCATTTATTTTTCGCCTTTTTTACATATTCCTGAATATCACGGTATATGCACAAATCATAGGTATATGCACAAATCCCTGTTTAAAGTGAGTTATGTCCCCTCTCTCTACCTTCCCTGAGTGTGGTCATCTTCTTTTATTCATTCATGAAAAATAAGTATTGCTGGCTCAGCCAGCATGTATTTACCTTTCTTAGTTACCCTTGAGAATGTGTTGGTGAACTGTCTTCTTGAACCAATGCAGCCTGCATGTTGTAAATTTTCAGTTCCCAGGTCTGGCTGGGTTATTTTTTTAGACATTGCAGCAGTTGATATAAAGCTAGGGAAATGAGTTCTGGGCCCCTTGAAGAGATTTGTTTTGTCATTGATAGCCATAGGCGAAAGGCTAGATGATTGGAGGTTGGCTAACATGCAGCCACTATTAAAGAAAGGCGCTGAGAAAAATGCAGGGAGTTAGAGACTGGTGATCCTCATGTCAGTGGTGAACATATTATTGGAGGGAATCCTGAGGGATAGGATTTAACTGCATTTGGGCAGGCAAGGATATTGAACATGGCTTTGTGTGTGGGAAATCATAACTCACTAAATTGACTGAGTTTTTTGAAAAGTACCAAAGAGGATTGATGAAGGCGTAGTCATGGATGTGATCTATATGGACCTCAATAAGACAGTCAGCAAGGTTCTTCATGATAGGCACGTTAGCAAGGTTAGATCTTATGGATGATAAGGAGAACTAGTTATTTTCGTGCTGAGCTGGATCAAAAAGGCAAAGGGAGGTGTTGGAAGGCTGCTTTTCAGACTGGAATTTGTAACCAGTGTCACAAGGATCAGTGCTGTCTTCACTGTTTTTTGCTTCATTTGTATAAATGAATTAGATGTGAATTTAGGAGTTGTGATTAGTAAGTTTGCAGATGACACTAAATCTGGAAGTTCAGTACACAGCGAAGAAGGATACCTCAGAGTACAATGGGACTTTGATCAGGTGGCTTGATGGGCTGATGTGCCAAGATGTGATAGATTGAGTTTTACTTCGATACATTGAGGTGCTGCATTTTAGAAAGGCAAATCAGAGCAGGAATTATACAATTACTGGTAAGCTCCTGGGTACTGTTGCTGAGCAAAGTGACCTTGGAGTGCAGGTTCATAGTTCTTTGAAAGTGGAGCCCCAGGTAGATATAATGAAGGAGAATTTTGGTACTCATGTCTTTTTTGGTCAGCACAATGAATATTGGAGTTGGAGGTCACGTTGCGCAGTTTAGGACATTGGTTAGGTCACTTTTAGAATACTGCATTCAATTTTTGTCTTGTGCTATTGGAACGATGTTGTGAACTTGAAAGCATTGAGAAAAGATTTACAAGAATGTTGTCAGGGCTGGAAGTTTGAGCTATAGCAAGAGGCTGAGTACACTGGGGCTATTTTCCCTGGAGAGTCAGAGGCTGAGGGGGTGACCTTTACAGAGGTTTATAAAATCATTAGGAGCGTGGATAGCATGAATAACCAATTTGTTTTGCACCTGAGGTGGTGGGTCCAAACGTAGAGGACATAGGTTTAGGCGAGAAGGGAAAGATTAATAAGTGCCCTGAGGTCAAATTTTCATGCAGAGGAGATGCATATATCGAATAAGGTGCAACAGGAAGTGATGAAGGCTGGGGCAATTACAACATTTGAAAGGCATCTGAATAGGCTTGTGAATAGGAAGCATTTATAGGGATAGGGGCCAAATGCTGGCAAATACAACTAGTATAATTTAGGATATCTGGTCGGCATGGACGGGTTGGACTGAAGGTTCTGTTTCAATGATGTACAGTTTGATGTCTCTATAACTGAGTTGCTGCATTGCCTATTTCAAATGGCAGTTGACAGTCAAACACATTACTGTGCGTCTGGAGTCACAGTTAGGCCAGACCAGATGAATATGGCCAATTTCGTTCCCTGAAGGACATTCATGTGCCAGATGGGTTTTTCTGTCTCCCACCGATGTTTTCATAATTTTGGTGGCTCGTTAATTCCAGACAGTTTATTGAATTCAAATTGTACCTGCTGCTGTGGTGGGATTCAAGTCTGGGGCCTGGGCAAATGCCTGGATCCCTGGATTAATAGTAGGCCATTGTCTCCTTTGCATTTCCAATCATTTTCACTAGTGGTGTTGCATTTATCATGACGGAGGTGTGGAAAATTGTACAGTTACATTGTTTTTACTTCAGTGGACAGCAGAACTGTTAATATTTAAGGTAACAGGGATGCAACAGTTTATCAGCCAGGAAAAGAAACTGGAGAGGAAAGCATTTTCAACACTGATTGGGTGCACACAGACTTGATTTGCTCCTGACAGGAGTCAATTGGAGGTTCTGTAGATGTTTTTTCTTGGTTTGTGCTGTTAGCTGCTGAATTAGTCCAGAGAGACATGAGGACCTGGTGAACCCCACTCTGGATGATGTATAAGCACTGCATTTACAATGTGTTTGTGTCTGCAATATGCCTAACAAATGGAGGAGACACTCCATAGATGGTATGGTCTGGCAGCAGGGAGGTGCAGTGTGGTGCACTATACTCGGATTGGTTTTAGCTTGAACGTGGTGGAGATTGAATAATTTCCTGCTGGTATTGTAGGTGGCTCCACTCCAGTGGGAAGGTGAAGCATTGCAGCGAAGTAGATCTAGAACAGTGTTAATAAAATGTGAGGCTGGATGAACACAGCAGGCCCAGCAGCATCTCAGGAGCACACAAGCTGACGTTTCCTGCCTAGACCCTTCATCAGAGAGGGGGATGGGGTGAGGGTTCTGGAATAAATAGGGAGAGAGGGGAAGGCGGACCGAAGATGGAGAGAAAAGAAGATAGGTGGAGAGGAGAGTATAGGTGGGGAGGTAGGGAGGGGATAGGTCAGTCCAGGGAAGACAAGTCCGCCTTCCCTGGACTGACCTATCCCCTCCCTACCTCCCCACCTATACTCTCCTCTCCACCTATCTTCTTTTCTCTCCATCTTCGGTCCACCTCCCCCTCTCTCCCTATTTATTCCAGAACCCTCACCCCATCCCCCTCTCTGATGAAGGGTCTAGGGCCAAAACGTCAGCTTTTGTGCTCCTGAGATGCTGCTGGGCCTGCTGTGTTCATCCAGCCTCGTATTGATCATTTCCACAACTTCTATTTCACCATGTAGCAGATGAAGAATGGTAACAAATTTTGTGGTGTAATCAAAGCAGAGACAGATGCGCCATAATGCTCCCCAGTTGACCCGTATTAAATGCTTTTGTAAGGTCATAAGCGGCCATGGACAAGGGTACATTTCTTTTCTACATTTCTCCTGAGGCAGACGAGTGGTGAAAACCATATAGATACAGAATCCCTAAAGAGTGAAAACAGGCCTTTCAGCCCAACAAGTCCACTCCGACCCTCAGGGCAAGCCACCCTGACCCATCCAACAAACAGCCCACCTAATCTACTCATCCCTGAACATAATGGGCAACTTAGCTAATCCAACTAGCCTGCAGATCTTTGCATTTTGGAAGGAAACCGGAGCACCCAGAAGCAACACACACAGACATGGGCAGAATGTGCAAACTCCACACAGGCAGTCACTGGAAGGTGGAACAGAACCTGGGCTCCTGATGCTGTAAGACAGCAGTGCTCACCACTGAAACACACTACTACTTATGTTCATTGTGCCCCTTTGTGGACGAAAGTCACAATACAATTCGGGAGGAGTTCCTCAGCCACGGGGAGTAGACGGCTGACCAGGATCATCACGATGACTTTTTCATTGGTTGATAGTAGGACGATTCCCCTGTGGTTACTACAGTTGGTCATGTTCCCTTTTTATCACAACTGCGACATCTTGAAGCTCTCCCATGATGCTGTCTTCTTTCCAGATAAGCAAAACAACGGTGTGTAGCTGCATCAGGAGCTCTTTGAAGCTACATTTCAATGCCTCAGTGAGGAATACCATCTGCTGCAGCAATGCCATCGAGGTGCAAGACATAGATCATCCTTGCCTGTGTACAACCTCACATGATGTAGTCCAGACTATTGTCATTACTTTTACAGAGGCATAAGAGAGCATGAGTTTCACCTTGAACAGGCATGACGAAAGATGCCCACTCAGCTGGCATAGCATTGTGAAGCCCTCCCCAATCACGTGTCCACGAGAAGGCCTTGGAGAACGTTAACCACTTCCAATCCCCCGGAAGTGTCCTGCTTACCAAAGCAAATATTGGTGATGCCTCCAGTGTGCTAGCGCAACATCCAGCCACTTGAGGTAACACGTGTTCAAGGAAAACATCAAAATTATTGTTTACAGAGCTACAATGGTTCCCGTCGTCCTGTTTGACTCTGAGACATGGACTGACTGCAGCAGACTACTTAAGGCACTGGAACAGTACCATCAATGCTGCCTGCCCAGACCTTGCAAATCAGCTGGGAAGACAGTCACGCTGACTCCGGCGTCCTCAGTCAGGTCAACATCTCCAGCATCGAGGCACTGATTATCCTTGCTCAACTGCGGTTGGCTGGGCACGTCGTTCAAATGACCGACACAAGACTCCCCAAACATGTGCTCTACTCCCAACCCTGAAACTACAGGCGAGCCCCAGGTAGACAGAGGAAGGGTTTCAGTGATAACCTCAAGGCCTCATTAGTGAAGTGCGACATTCCCAAAACATCTGGGCATCAATGTCCCCGGCTGCTCAAAGCACTGGGGGACCATCTGGGAAGGGCTCAATCATATCTATCAGGGAAAAAAGGGGGGGAAGCCAATTAAAACAGTGAAGGAAGCATGCCCTTTCACGAACAGCTCACTACATTTCCTGTGACCGGCTTTTCCCTCAATTGTAACAGAGCCTACGAAGCCACATTGGTCTGGTCAGGCACCTACGGAATAATCTTGAGAGTGGAAGGGAGTTGTTGTGTGCGAACAACTGCCAATGTACGATCAGAGATAATGGGAACTGCAGATGCTGGAGAATCCAAGATAACAAAGTGTGAAGCTGGATGAACACAGCAGGCCAAGCAGCATCTCAGGAGCCCAAAAGCTGACGTTTCGGGCCCAGACCCTTCATCAGAGGGTCTGGGCCCGAAACGTCAGCTTTTGTGCTCCTGAGATGCTGCTTGGCCTGCTGTGTTCATCCAGCTTCACACTTTGTTATCGCCAATGTTTGATAATGGCCAAGAATATTTTACAATGTTGTACCTATTCCAAGTGCAATGTGTGTCTCCAGCTTGATTCAACAATGAGGAAGTCAGAGTGCTGTGTTACCTCCTTCAGCATAAATTATAGTCTCAGACCAGGTAGATCACTGATACTTGCCATGAAGTGAACTGGTTTGATTCTGGAACTTTTCGGGCAGGAGCGGGTGACAGATCCATTATATGCCGGAATGGCATTCTGTGATATATTCACGAGGTGACAGAGGCCATCCCTGCCTCGTGAGGTGAATACATTGGCTATGTCTCCACAGAGGAAGGAACAGAATCTTCCAGAAATATTAGGGAACAAGGTGACCAGTGAAATTGAGGAACTGCAGGAAATTAGAATTATTTAAGACAAGTACTCAAAATCCCATTGTTCTTGCTGACCTGCTATTTGCAAGCCAAGATTCCAATTTCCCGGGATCATTTGCATTGTATTGGTAACATCTAGGATGTATATGGAAAGGCAAGAACCGGTTAGGGATACTGAACATCACTTTGTGCATGGGAAATTGTGTCTTACCAACTTGATTGTGTTGTTCTGAAGAAGTGATGTAGAGGATTGATGAGGCACATTGGTGGTTGTGGGCTTTCTGGACTTCAGTTGAGCAGTAAATCGCTTTACAGATGGTAACTGCTTAACCAGGTTAGATCGCATGCAATGCAGAGAGAACGAATAATATGGATAGATAACTGGCTCCATGACAGGAGAAAAAGGCTGGTCATGGAGAGCTGCTTTTCAGACTGCAGGCCTGTGACCAGCAGTATGCTGCAAGGATTAGTGCTGGCTCCATTGGTTTCTGTCATTTATATAAATGGTTTGGATGTGAATATAAGATAGGACTTATACAGTAAATGGTAAGGTCCTGAGGAATGCTGTGGAACTGAGAGATCTAGGAGTTTGAGTACACAGTTTGTTGAAAGTGATATCACAGGAAGACAGTGAAGAAGGCCTTTGGCATGCTGTCCTTCATCATTCAAGGCATTGATGACGATAACAGTTGGAATGTTATGTTATAGTGGTATAAGTTGTTGGTGGGGCCGCACTTGTAGCACTGTGCACAGTTTTGGTCACACTGTTACAGGAAAGACATAGTTAAACTGGAAATTGTGCAAAGAAGATTTAAGAGGATGCTGCCAAGACGAGTAGGCCTGAGTTATAGGGAGATGTTGGCTAGGATAGGACTATATTACTTGGAACTCGGGAGAATGAGGGGTGACCTTATTGAGGAGTATAAAATCATGAGGCGCTTAAATGGGATGAATGCATATCACCTTTTCCCCAGGGATAGGGAATTGAAAACGAGAGGGCACAGATTTAAGGTGTGATGGGATAGATTTAAGAAGGACCTGAGGGGCAACTTCTTCACACAAAGAGTGGTGCATATATGGAATGGACTGCTGGAGAAAGTGGATAAAGCAATTAAATTAGCAACATTTTGGGGGAAAAAGATTAAGAACATGGATAACAAGGGATTAGAGGGATATGGGGAAAATGTGGGCAATTGGAACTAGCTGAGTGGTTACCGTGTTCAGCATAGAGCAGTTTGGGCTGAAGGGCCTGTTTCCATGCTGTATTCCTCTATGACTAGAAAAGAGGTATGGATAGTAAGCTCATAGATGATACCAATGTTGATGGTGTTGTGGACATCAGAGAAGGTTACCTTGGAGCATATTGGGAAAATGATCAGATGGGCCAATGGCTGAGGAGTGTCAGATGGAATTTGCATCAATGTGAGGCGCTGCATGTTCTTGGGGTAAATCAGTGCATGACTTATACCACTTAATAGTAAGGGCCTACGGAGTATTGAGAGGAAAGAAATCTTGGAATGCAGGTTTATAATTCCTTAAAAATGGAGTCGCAGGTAGACAGGATAGCGAAGAATTTGTTTGTATTGCTTGCCCGTATTGGTCAATGCACTGAGTATAGGAATTTGGAGGTCATTTTGTGGCTGTACAGTACACTGGTGAGGTCAGTTTTGGAATAGGGCATTCAGTCCCGGTCTCCCTGCTGCAGAGTAGATATTGTGAATGTTGAAAGGGATCAGAAAGGATTTTCAAGAATGTTGGCACGGTTGAAGTGTCTGACCTATAGGGAGAGACTGGTTGAGCTGGAGCTATTCTCCCTGGAGCATCAAAGGCTGAGGAGTGATTTTATAAAAGTTTCTAAATGTTGAGGACATAGATAGGGTGAATAGTAAAGGTCTTTTCCCCAGAATACAGGATGCAAAACTAAAGGGCGTAGGATTGAGGTGAGAGGGGAAAGATTTAAAAGGGACCTAAGGGACACATTTTTCATGCTGAGTCTGGTGTATGTATGAAATGAATTGCCAATGGAAGCAGAAGAGGCTTGGACAGGTGTAACATTTAAAAGGCCTCCGAATGGGTATTTTGATTCTTAAAATGCATTTTGTGAGATATGGGAGTCACTGGTTGTCCAGCAATTGTTGCCCACTTCTAAATGCACTTAATAAGGTGGTGGTGAGTTGCTTTATTGAACATCTGCTGTCTACCTGCTGTAGGCTGACCACAATGCCATCATGGAATGAATTCCAGCATTTTGACCTGGCGATAGTGAAGGAACAGAGATATACTTCCATTTCAGGATGGTGCGTAGCTGAGAGGTGAATTTCAATATGGTGGTGTTTCCCTTTTTCTGTTACCCTGGTCTTTCTAGATGGAAGTGGTTTAAAGTTTTGACAAAAAGGAGCCGTCATAGGTTTGGATGGTACTAACGGAGAATCTTTGTATATTTCTGCAGTACATCCTGTGGATCGTAAACACTGCTGCTAATGTGCTTCAATGGCTGATGAAGTGAATGCTTGTGGATTCCGTGTCAATCAAGCGGGCTGCTTTGTCCTGCATAGTGTCAAGCTTCTTAAGTTTTGTTGGCTTGCACTCATCCAGACAAGGGGGGAGTATTCTGTTACACTCCTGATTTGTGTCTTGTGGGTGGTGGACCGGCTTTGAAGTGTCGGGGGTGAATTACTCAATGCAATATTCCTAGCCTCTGACCTGATCTTGTACCCATTGTGTTTACGTGATGAGTCCAGTTGAGCTTCTGATCTATGATGAGTCCCAGGATGTTTATAGTGGGGGATTCAGTGATTGTAACATCATTGAATGTCAAGGGGCATTGGTTAGATTGACGCTTATAGGTGATGGTCATAACGTGGCATTTGTGAAGTGTGAATGGCACTTGCTACTTGCCAGCCCAGACCTGTATATTGTCCAGACCCTGTCGCATTTGGACATGGACTGTTTCAGTATCTGAGGTGTCACGAATGGTCTGAACATTGTGCATTCATCGGTGAACATTACCACTTCTGACCTTTTAATGGAGGGAAAAAGAATCTTGAAACAGCTGAAGATGATTGGACCAAGACACTACCATGAACAAAACCTGCAGAGATGTCCTGGAGCTAAGCTGATTAATCTCCAACAACCATATTGGAATTGTCGGTCAAAAACCCAAAAGGCAGCTCACAGCCACTTTCTCAAGTGCAACTATGGATAAGCAATAAATGCTGATCAGCCAGTGACGCCCACATCGACAAATGACTTATAAGAAAACGTCCCCTTCAGAAAACGGGGTAATTAGATTTGTTTCAAAGGGTGAAACACTGGCTCTGTTGGTATTGCTTTGCAATTTCTCTGTTTTTTTAACATTTTGTTGGTTCCACATTAGTTTAGAGTACTATTATTAAGATCTTTCATCCTTATATCTTCTTTTCTTTATCCCACAACTCTTTTTGCATACGAGATGGGTCTGTCCGATTCCATTTTCCTTCACATTCTGATCAATTTATTTGTTATTCCTGCCTGTTAAAAATCTTACGAGGGATCTCTCAGATCATCAATATAATTCTCCTTTTATCATGACCATTGAAATGCAGGGGATAGAGGGGTAGCAAACGGGCAGGTCACAAAGGCCCACAAAATAAAACTCAATACAATACACGTGCTTGGATCTATGCTCCTATGCTCAATAACAAACAGTGCACACGTTCCATACTGTGGGAAACCACGCTTTGCGCCTTAGTCTAACCTATTCCTTTGACTTCTATTATGTGTGTTGCTGCATAATTATATATTGATGATTACATATACTCCAAACAAATTGTTCACATGACTAAGTGATCACTGATTGACATCTTGGGGACCACTTCAAAGTTTACCATGACTGCACCATGTATACTAGAGCTACCAATAATTAATTCGGAATCTAAATCCATGATAATCTGAAAATGTTAAGTAACCTGTTTATAATAGATCCCAAGCCCTCAATTAATTAAATGTCAAATTATTTTATCAGTGTGTGGGACACGTTTATCTAATGGTTCCCACATCAGCACCTGCGGATGTGTGCCCATGAAGTTGTAGACATGCTCACAGAGCCAGTGTGTTTGACTGCAGATGTCTCATCATCCTCCTAGTTAACATCATCAGCGCATCTCCGGTGAAGTATGCAGTTCTGTCCTGCTTATTATTTATATGCCTCGCCTTGCTGGCATGGTTGGCATCACTTCCGGTTCTGTTTTTCAGTGGTTTGTATATTGAGACCAATTCAATTTGTTGATGGAGTTCTGGTTGGAATGCCAGGCCACCAGGAATTCCCTGGCATGTCTTTGTTTGGCTTGTGCTACTCTGGATATGTTGCCCCAGTCGAATTTGAGCCCTACTTTGTCCATGTGCATTGAGACCAGTGAGAATTGGTCATGCCCCTTTGTGAGTAGTTGGAGGTTGTGTATCTTATTCTCAGTTTTCCTCCAATTTGGCCTATGTAATGTTTTTTTTTTCACAGTCCTTGCATGTTATTTTGTATATTATGTTAGGTTTAGTGACAGTGGATATGGTATCCTTTATGCTCATCAGTAGTTGTCGCAGTTCGTTGTTGGTTTGTTGTCTACCCTGAAACCTAGGAGTCGGAATAGTCTCACTTTCGACTCCTCCGTCCTGGAAAAAAAGATGTTGGCTATTCCTCCTATCCATGCCCAACATTATTTATAAAAGTCGATAAGGTCAAGCGTCAGTCTCTGACCCTCCAGGGGAAAATGCCCCCCTCTATTCAATCCAACCCCATAACTCAAACCCACCAGTCTGAGCCACATCCTTGTTATTCTTGGGCCAAACCCTTTCGGTTACCATTGTTCTAACTTACAGGATCTACACCAAACAAGATTTTATTCTAACCTTTCTAAAACAATATTTGGCCATACTGTGTTGTTTTAAGTCATGGGTAGCCCTTCAGCGAACTTGTGGTGCTCTCAGCTGTGGACAGCCCTTAAGACAAGTAAAAGCAGAATAAAGATTTAGCAAAGATTTGCAGCTCTGATGAAGCGATGTTGATTTGTTTTACTTTGATTGGAATTCGGTCCATTATGCTGAATTGTGTCATTTCCAGTTTTGACTTGTATGGTTTTATATATGTGGAGTCCAATTCTATATGTTTCTTGATTGCATCATGGGTGGAGAACCTTGCCTCGAGGAATTTCTGTGCATGTCTGCGTTTGGCTTGGGCTACAATGGTTACCTTATCCCAGTTCAACTTCATTGTGTGAATATACTGATATTAAGGAAAGTTAGTCATGCCATTTTGCAGCTTGCTGATGTTCATGCCTTCTGATAGCGAGTTTCCTTCCTGTCTGTCCGATGTAAACTTTGTGGCAGTCTTTGCCTAGTCTTTTATAAACCACGTTGGTTCTGCATGTTGTGGGCATGGGTCTTTAATCTTTGTGAGGAATAATATCAGTGCACTCAGACAATGAAGGCCATCAGTTTAACTGGGGCCAGGTAACCATAGTAGCCCAAGTCAAACATAGGCAGGCACAGGAATTCCTAGAGGCATGGTTCTCCACTTGTAATGCAATCATTCAGATCAAAGCCAGAAGTAACACTACTTTCATAACAGAACAGACAGCACAAATTACAAGAGGAGTAGAATGATATCGCTTCATCAAAGGACTCACTAATGATGTCACCAGCATGGTGACTAAACGTCTGAATGGAAACAAGCCAGCTCAGTGAGCAGGTTAGCAACCATAAAAGCAGGATGCTTTGATCAATATGACATTCTGAACAAACATGTTCACCTTTAAAAGCACCAGACCAATTGGCAGGTCATTCAGTCAACAACGTGAATTAACGTGAAGTTCAAACTCGTGATTCATTCTCTCCTGGAGCCACTAACATTAACGTATGTTCCAAAAGACAGAGACAAGCGATAACGTAACTGAGATTTAAGAAATGACGATTCAATGATAGGCCTCTTTCTGTTCTGAAACCACTTGACAGTTCTTCACGTTTATTCCTACCACTTCTTAAGTTTTAGCACTGGCATTAAACTCTGAGATCTTCAAAATGATTATTCATGTATCCAGTAATAAGGAGATGCTAATATTTTAGGTTAAGTGGACTTTCTTTAAATTAGACAGAATCACTATTGAGGATATGCATTGAGACTTGAATAAATAACAAGTTTTATAATACGCTGAAAATATCTGCCCGGTATAAGGTTCTTTGTCTCAGTTGGTACAAAGATCACAAACAAATACATATAGAACTCGCAGTCTAGCTTTCCTTGAGTTATTTTCAGTCACAGTCATCTAATATATAATATCCGTCAGTGGAAACACCTTCTCCCTCTCTGTCCTATCAAACTACTGCCATTACCCTTTCTCCCCAAACAGATATCAGGTGTGGAACAACATGAAGAATTAGAATATAAATCCACCTGCACCGCCACCATGGACGACCCTCCCCGCCTCCATATTCTGAAGAAGAGTCACTGGACCCAACAAGTCAGTTTTGAATTCTTTCCACAGATATTGCCAAGCTTGCGAATTTTAGCAGCAGTTTTGGATTTTGTTTCAGAAATCATCGTGTTTAGATTTACTTTATAGTGAAAATTCTTCAGGAAACTGAACCAGAGTCTCACTGTTCAAGAAGACAGCTCATCACCACCTTCACAAGGCCAACTAGGGATGTACAAAAAATGCTGGCCAGCCAGCACTGCCTGCATCCCACAAAAAATGAATAGAAAAAAAAAAACTTTTCTGTTCTTTGAAACATTTGAGTATTGTCTGACGTTCTCCGTGATATTAATTGAACTGATACAGTGAATGGTTTCATGTTCCAACTCATCAGGAATTCTAATCTCATCTCACCTTCCCAGCAATCAGAACTTGGAAACAGACATTTCAAAAAAAAATCAAAGGGAGTCTGCCTCAGTTGTAGAAGGGATTTGCATCCAAGGGATATAAATGTGTCTCACATGTTTCTCAAGAATCTGATGCCTACTGTCATTTCAGAACTCCATGGTAGAGTTCAGGGTTAACTGCGATTCCGTGCTGCCTAGAATTCAGGTCATATGATCTGGCGTAAAAGCACTTGATGATGTTTCGTTTCATTGGCCGTAACAGCATTACTAAAGAATCACTTTCATTCTTCAGGCTGCTGAACATAGACCTATCTCTTCGATTGTCTGTTTTATTTGCAAGACATGTGAACCAGTTCTCACCCTCCTCCATGGAGTAAAGAGTGGAAGTGGAGCATTGACATCTCCATGTAAAAAGTAAACGAGGCCGAGTGGCTCTTCATTAAGAGGATATGCTTCTAGTTATTAGCCTCCTCATCTGCAATTCTGCATTGCCTTCTTCCTTCTACAATCCCGTTCCTATTCTAAACATTCTAAGGACAAAGGACTTTTTCTGTTCAACGTGATCACTTTTCCACCTGCCAGTTGGGAAATCTGAGAGGCGTATCGCTGTTATACTACCTTTGAAGTCCCTTTGGAGTTCCACAATATTTGCTGCTGTTATCAGCTTTCCTTTAAATTTGTATGCCCCACAGCCAAACCTTTGGCTTTTGTGTTATTGCTGCCAGGATGGAATGCAGTAGTTGTCTAAGATAACAAAGTGTGGAGCTGGATGAACACAGCAGGCCAAGCAGCATTTCAGGAGCACAACAGCTGACTTTTCAGGCCTAGACCCTTCATCAGAGAGGGGGGTGGGGAGAGGGTTCTGAAATAAATAGGGAGAGAGGGGGAGGCGGACCGAAGATGGATAGAAGAGAAGATAGGTGGAGAAGAGAGAATAGGTGGGGTGGTAGGGAGGAGATAGGTAAGTCCAGGAGAACGGACAGGTCAAAGTGGCGGGATGAGGTTAGTAGGTAAGAAATGGAGGTAGTCCACTCTCTGTAACTGAGTCCTCAACTTCTTCAACCACAGACTGCAATCAGTGAGGAAAGGCAACACCACCTCCTTGGTAATTTATAAAACTGGCACCGCACAAGACTGCGTACTTAGCCCCTTGCTATACCATTAATACACACTTGACTGTTTGGCAAAATTCCACCCTAACCCCATCTAAAAGTTTGCTCATAACACCACCGTTGTGGGTTGGGTCTCAGACGTTGTTGAGGCAGAATACAGGAAAGAGATAGAGCGCTTACTGGCCTGGCATAAAGATAGCAACCTATCCATTAACGTCAGCAAGAATGAAATAACTAGCCATTGACAACAAAAACAAAGTTTCTGGAAAAGGTCAGCAGGTCTGGCAGCATCTGTGGAGGAGAAAAAAGAGTTAACGTTTCGGGTCCGGCGACCCTTGCTCTGTAACAGGCTCAAAGGGCTGTATAGACTCTTCTGTTTCCAGTATCACAGCCCCAAGAGGTTGACTGACCTCTTCCTATCCTTGTGTAACAAACTTAGGAGGCTGAATCGCCTCCTGCTGTTTCCCCTGTAACAGTGGCAAGAAGTTGAATGGCCTCCTCCTTTAAGTCTGTAACAGTTTTTGAGAGCGGAATGGCCTCTTTTCGTTCCCCGTCATGCAACTGAGAGTTTGAATGGCCTCTTCCTGTTCCCCTGTGACAGGCATGACAGCCTCAATGGCCTCCTCCTGTTCTCAAATAACACATGCAAGAAGCTAAATGTTCTGCTGCAGTTCCTCTGTATTAGGCTTGAGAGACAGAATGGCCTTCTTCTTTTCCCTTGTAACAATCTCCAAAGACTGAATGGCCCCCTCCTTTTCCAATGTAACAGGCTCCAGAGACTGAATGGCCTGCTCCTGTTGCGATGTAACAGGCACCAGAGACTGAATGGCCTCCTCCTGTTCTAATGTAGCAGGCTCCAGAGACTGAATTGTGCCTTCCTGTTCCAGTGTGACATGTTTTAGAGACTGAATGGCCTCCTCCTGTCCTTGTGCAACAAACCTGGGAGGCTGCATGGTCTCCTACTGTTCTTCAGTAACAAACTCAAGCGGCTGAATGAACTGCTCCTGTTCCTTGTCACAGGCTCGAGAGGCTGAGTGCCTCCTCCTGTTCATCTGTAACAGGTTTCAGATGCTACATGGCCTCCTATTCCTCTGTAGCAATTTGATGAGGCTGAATGACCTGCTCCTACTCTGGTGTGATCAGCTCAAGAGGCTGAATGCCCTCCTCATGCTCCTCTGCAACAGGCACAAGAGGCTAAATGGCCTGCTCTGTTAGAGGCTCTAGAGACAGATGGGCCTCCTACTCCTCTCTAATAAGTTGGAGAAACAGAATGGTTGTCTCCTGTTTCTGGCTCGTAAGTCTGAATGGGCTCTTTCCTTCCAGTCTAACTGCCCCGAAATACTGATTGGTGTCCTCCTTTTCTAGTGTAACAAACTCGGGAGAATGACTGGCCTCAGACTGCTCCCCTTTTACAAACTCGAATCACTGAATGTCTTCTTCCTGTTCCTGTGTAATAGAATCGGAGGCTGAATGGCTTCCTCATCTTCCTCTGTTACAGGTTTGAATGGCTGTTTGACCCCCTCCTGGTTCAGAGTAACATGCATGAGAGGCTGAATATCCTCCTATTGCTCCCCCGTATTGTACGCAAGAGGTTAATTGGCCTCCTCCTGTTCCTGTGTAACTGGGCCTAGAGACGGAATGCTCACCTCCTGTTCCTGTGTAACAGGTGGAAGAGACTGAATGGCCTCCTACTTCTGTGTAACAATTTGGAGAGGCTGACTGGCCTGCTCCTGTTCCTGGGTAACCCAGCTCGTGTGGCTGAATTGTGTTCTCCAGTTTCGGCAGAACCACCTTGAAAGACTGAATGGCCTCCTCCTGTTCCTCTGTGACAGATTCAGAAGGCTGTATGCCTTCCTATTGTCCAATGCAACTGGCTCGAGGAGCTGAATGGCCACCTTCTGATCCAGTGTAACAGGCTTGAGGGGCTATAATGGCTCTTCTTCTATTACTGTAACTGTTTCAACAAGAGGAATGGCCTCCTTCTGTTCTTGTATAACAGGCTGAAGAGGCTGAAATGACAACCTCCTGTTAATTTATAACAAGCTCAAGAGGCATAATGGCCTTTTCGCGCCCCCCACCCCAATAGACACAAGGGGCTGAATGGCCTCATCTGGTTCCTACATATGAGGCTGGAAAGGCTAAATGGCATCCTTCTGTTCCCATAGAACAGGATCGAGAGGCTAATGGTATCCTCCTGTTCTCGTCTAACAGACTGGAGAGACTGAATGTCCTTCTGCTGCTCCTCTGTAATTGGCTTGAGATGCTGAATGGCCTCATTCTTTTCCCCTGTAACAATCTTGAGAGGCTCATTGGCCTCCTCTTGTTCCTGCGTGTAAGGCTTGAGAGGCTGAAAGACTCTTTCTCTACTTGTGTAACAGACCCAAAAAACTGAATGCCCTCCCCTTGTTTCTGTGTAACAGACCTGGAGGCTGAATGACCTCCTCCTACTCCTGTGGAAGAGACTTGAGAGAATGAATGGCATCTTCCTTTTCCCTGTAACAGACTGTTAAATGGCCTCTGCTGTCCCTCTTTAACAGGCTCGAGAGGCTGGCTATCCTCCTCCTGTTCTCCTGAAGCAGACTCGACAGGCTGAATGGCTTTCTCCTGTTCCGATGTAACAGGTTCATGGCATTAAATGACACAGCCAGCTGTAGATTATGAGCAGAAGTTAAACTGTAGGTGACGCAGGTCCCTCCCTTCTCAATCACAGAAACACAGAACACAATGTACTCCAAGTCTCCTCTGCGTCAGACCTCGTCCAGCTGCGGTAACCCTCATCTAAGTTTTCAATGATCCTCTTTGCAAAATGTGCCAACATTCCAGCTTTCTATCTCTTCGTGTGATAATAGGCTAGTGTGGACTGAATGGACTCCTCTTATCCCTCTGGAAAAGGCACATGGGGAGAGAATTGCTTATCCCTGTTCCTCAGCAGCAGTCTCAATGCTCTGAGTGATGTCTCAATGTTAAGAAATTATTTAATACCGTACACTTAAAAATAGGGGTGACATTAAACAAAGTGAATGAACAGTAAATATTGAGACAACACAATATGGAGCTGGAGGAACACTGTAGGCCAGGCAGCATCGGACGACATCAACTTTCCTGTTCCACTGAAGCTGTTTGGCTTGAAGTGTTCTTCAGGCTCAATGCTATGTTGTCTCTGAACCCTGCATTTGCAGTTCTTGCTATCTCTGAGCAATGAATATTGTTACCCTAGTTTATGATCTCTACAATTTTCCCTATTAAATTTTATGCTGCTGGTCTGTTACTTTATCCTTATCTCCTTTCATAAACAGGGTGGAACATATAGAAGCATATTCATTATCCCAGTGAAAGGTTTCCATTTTTGATGATAAATGGGCTCCCTTCAATTTGTTATACCAAAATGTGAGTGCTGAGCATCAATTCTACAGCTGTAATAGGGATCAGCAACTCCAGAGAGAGGGGTAGTAGGCATCAGAATCTGAGAACATTAGACCAGAATGTTTTAATAATGGATCAGAATCTAAGAGCATTAGGCTGGAACATCACAACAATGCACAGGGGTTTATATGAGGATGCTTGGTATCTTTCTACATGTTATGATCAATGGACTATATGCACTTTAAATTATTCAATGTTTTTATTATACCATTCTGGCTATCGTTGGTAAGTGTCACTCTCGAATTATCATTTCAATAACCTACGTGCAACTGCATCACTATCTTTTAATTTGCTCTACACTTGTTGCCACTCTTATTTTTCCTACTGAGACTCTGAATCCAGAAATCACGACTAACTACATCAATAAAGTTTGTTCATTTCCTCCTACTCTTTGCTTCTGGCAGTGTCTCTCACGAGTCTCTGTTGACACACTCAGTTTTGGCAGTAAACCATGATTCATCACATCACTGTTCTTGGTATTTAAATTTTGGGAGCACGGAGGTCCACTCTTCTGTTCTGGTTACAAACTTCATTTTCTCCCTTGACTCCATACCGTCCCAGGCCAATATCTGAGGCTGAAACAGAGGATTCATAATTGTGGTGATCCCTTTGGACATGAGCTGATTGCTGACACCGTACCCTGACCATTCATAATTTTAACTCCTAATACCTCCAGAATATACTTCACTGGCTTAACACATCTGCTATTTGAACCTTGACCTATAATATACGCAGTTGCAGTTCTTGCTATCTCCGAGCAATGAATATTGTTACCCTAGTTTATGATCTCTACAATTTTCCCTATTAGATTTTATGCTGCTGGTCTGCTGCTGACACAACCAGCTTCGAACCTGGTTAAATGAATCTTAGTTGATACTCCATGGCATGTACTTGAACTCACACCTAAATCCCAACCATCTGTCATCCTTGACTGCATTGATGTGTATTGTTATTTGGTCTGGCAATAACTTTAATCTGATACTCTCAAAGGCGTCAACACATCTGTCCACGAAAACTTTCCTCAATCTCTCTCTCTAAATTAACCGAAACCCAGCCAGTTTTTCTTCGTATTTTCCTTGTTTTTCTCCACGTGTAGTCGCTCTCAAAAAATAATTTTCACATCTACCACCGCACCCTCCCCACCCTACCTCTCTCTCTCTCTGACGCAAACACACACACACACACACACACACACACACACACACACACACAAACACACACACACACACACACGCACACACATAGTGGAGACATCAAGACATAAATTTGCGAAAGCTCCATTTACTGTCACTCACAGCATGAGCTGGAAACGTGCCCCTTCGAGGCAGTTATCTACTGAAAGAATAGTACCTATACAATGGCAAAGGTTAGCTAAGCTCACCATCCTAGGAAGATATTCCAGTGAGCTGAGCATAGGCATGAGCATAGTCATCAGGTCTCCATGCTGGGCTGCTATCTTGTTCTAGTTTGTGGGGTCTGGGCTAGTTCTATGGAACAGATTCAGAATTTGATATAACAAACTTCTTCAAATAATCAGGCAAGGCCTTTATCCAATTTTCTCATTGTTGTGATCGGATCCTCCCACTCCGCTGTCTTTTCCACCATAATTCCACAACATTTTATCTTTAATGTGCATCTTTTTGGCTTTCTGCATCTTTCCCCTGGCCTTGGCTTTTGTCTCCCTAATGTGTTGAGTGCAGGCAATGTGATGGTCTGAAACAATGAAATGGTGTGTGTTGGGCTGTTATTCATTTCCCAGTGTGTCACAAGTGGTGCTAATGTTGGACAGATGTTTTCAGCAGCTTTGACGCATGTCTTTGAATCTTGGTTTATGCCTGTACTGGATATCTGTGTTTGTCCTTTTCAGCTGATCATGCAGTAACACGAAGAAACTTCTTGTGCATTGTTATAAAAGACCAAGCAACCTAATTTGCAGCTCAGGGGCTTCTGACTGATTCCTGTTCTTGTAAATTTAGTGGGGGTGCTAGGGATGGTTTTCTAGAGATTGCGCAGTGAGCAGCTTCAGCCATTCAGGAAGACGTGAGGGTTTGGTGACACATCTCAGGATGGTGTATGGGGATTGTAGTTACAGCATCTGGATCTGCAACGTGAATAAAAGTAGCAAAGGCTGCAGAGAGGAGCAGTTCTGACAACACGCAGTGAGTGTATTTGTGGAAAGGGATCTGCCATATCCACCCGAGTTTTTCGAGAACAGTTCCCGATTTACAGTTAACCCAGGACCTGAATGTGAGGGGACCTTGACTGAACAAGGAGCTGGTCACACAGTGTTGCCATCTCCTTCAACACGACCTGCAGCTTTACAGCAGGTTGATGACGGTGCTGCCAGTGGCTGTTAAGATTGCAATTTCATTCGTCTTACATGATTTGGAAGTTTACTGGCATATCTATCATCTTTCAGCATGTCGACATCAATGCCACTATACAGTGATGGAGGATGTGTATGGTGGATGAGGTGAATGCAATATTTCTGTCTCAGCAAGGAGCTGTTGGGTGTATCCTTGTTTTCCCAATTATGCAGGATTCCCAGCAGTGTCCAAACAAGGGCTCTGCTGGGAGCCTTTGCCGAGGAGATGAGGTCGGGGAACTGAAGGAAATCTTACTCCATTACTGTTGCAGTGTAATCATGCACAGTAAATCATCTTGGTGAATACCTACTGCCCTGGCAGCACCCACAAACTCTTCATTCAGAAGCAGGCACCATTCCCATTGTCTTCAGGTCTCCACATGGAAAGAAAGGATGACTTCTTAGATAAAGACCACCGCCTTCATACATGGTTGAAAAACACCCTGGCCCTCACAAAGTATTACTGCCAACCAACCACGGCAAAATATACCGTGTGCACTGAAAGAAATGAAGCCAGTAGGAACATCAGAGAGCAGATTTTGAAAAACTGCACCAATATCCTGAAAAGAATCGACAGGTTCAGATTCAGCCACATTATATTCCAGACACCTAATTATAATCCATTGATTTAACCTGTTTACATCCATTTTCAGACTCTCCACCTTCTTGAGATAATTTAATTTCCTGCTTATCTTAGTGTCATTACCAATCTTAGTTGCAGCACGTTTATTCGACTTCTCCAATTCGTTGATATAGATTGTAAATAGTTGAGGAGCCAGAGCAAATCACTGTGTGACTACACTGGTTAGATTCTGTCAAGCTGATCAAGACTGATTAACCCAAATGTCTGCTTCCTGTTTGATAACCAGTCCTTCTCCAACCCTGTGTAGCGCATTTGATAGGCTCTAAGTTGCATAAAGATATACAAAAGAGGGGCAACAATAGGCAAATCAGCTCCTTGAGCCTTCACCACCATTTAATATGATCAAGGTTGATGTTATCTCAGCCTCAGTTCCACTTCTCTGTCCGCTCTCCGTAACCCTCATTTACTCAATCTCCTTGCATCCACTGCAGTCAGGTGTAGTGTACTCCACAGATTCACAACATTTTCAGAGAAATAATTTCTCCTCGACACGTATTAAATTCCCTCTGCCTTATCCTAAGACTATGATCTCTTGCTGTAGATTGGCCCCCATGAGGAAATATCCACTCCACATCTACATTACCAGTCACTTTTAGCATATTTCTACATCAATGAGATCTCCTCTCATTCTTCTAAACTGCAGAGAGTATAAGCCTGAACTGCCCAATTGAATCCAGTCAGGTCTGGAATATTGCAACTAAAGCCTGTCCAATCTCTGCAGCCACTTCACTTAAAAACCATGGATACAGGCCATGAACAGCCAGTGATCTGTTGTGCCTTCAGTGCCATTACTTCGTTCAAAACATTGTCACTAGTAAAAAGAGACTGTTACAAGATACTTCCACCCTTTGGTACCCTCCTCGTATGTCGATTGAATATTTATATCATCCAGTAAAATGATTACCAAATAATTCACTGTCATTTTTGAGTTCCCATTGTCAATTCTCCACTCCCATTCACTAAGGTTCCAATGCATATTTGAACTATTCTCACTCTCTCTCTCTTTATACACACAGAGAAACTTATACATTTTTTATCATTCTTGTCAAATTACATTCATAATCAATTTTCTTCCTCATGATTGGATTTTCAGCCAATTGCTGCTAGTTCTTAAAAACAATTCCAAACCTCTCGCCTACCATTAGTTTTCATCACTGTTCCTGCCTTAGTTTTTGATTCGAACCTTTCATTGACTAACGTTGTTAATCACAGGTGGATCGTCTTCTCATGAGTCCTTCATTTGAACAGAATAATTCTTTTTCTTAAGCATTGTGATATATCAGCTTAAATGTCTGTCATTGTTCCTACACTGATCTTCCTCTTAGTCTATATTTGCCTTCCGCTTCAATCAACAAGTTGGTCAAAGCCCCTGAGCTGCTCGTGGGACGCCTTGTTTTTACAATGCTTCAAGGGGATTCCTCATCACATGATATGCTGACATCATCTAACACAGACATTTATTGTACAGGGTGCATAACTTCATTGTTTCTAAGTTTCGCAACGATTCTAACAGAACCAAAAATCACAGTCAGAGAGAAAACAAGAAGGTAACATATTCATTCTAAGTGCAGAATTGGACCCCGTCTTGATGGGAGAAAAACAAATCAGAGGACTATGTGGAAGGGACGCAGCAAAATGAGATTGATTGGAAGAGAGGCATCATAGGGACGTCCAAGGCCTGAGAAAATTAAAATGGAGGCATTATCACAGCAGAAGCCAGTCCAGGTCATTGAGCCCGGGGAGATCGGTGAGTGGGGCAGAGCAGGTCAGTGGGTCTAAGGTGATGCATGAACAGGGCAGAGTAGGTCAGTAGCCACAGGCTGGTGGGTGAATGGGACAGCATTGGTCAGTGCGTACAGGGCTCGTGGGTGAATGGGACTGCATAGGTTAGTGAGTACAGGGTTGGTGGGTGAACAGGACAGTGGAGATCAGTGAGTCCAGGCAGAAGGGGTTATTCTGTTCAAGTTGGTGTACTGGTTGAAAATCTTAGGATTCTTTCTAACCTTGCATGCTAGTACTTCTCCATGCCCTTGTGTTAATCAATCTCCTATATGTGAACTTTCACAGTTTCATTTCTATCCCCTCTCATTCTTTCAAACTTTAGAGAACACAGGTTGAGTTTACTCATCAGACGATCTTGCCATCTGAGGAAGTGATCTGGAGAATGTCCATTGCACTTGCTCGGTGATCAGTATATCCTTTCTTCGACTGGAGCACCAAAACTGTACACAATATTTCAGGAGTAGTTTCACTAACACTCTACTGAACTGCTACAGGACATCATTACTTCAAATTCTGATTCCCTTTAATGACGTTTAAACATTTCTTTATCTTTTCATTTGCATATGTTCCCCCTAATATCCTTTGTGTTAATTTTATTTATTACGTTACTGTGTGAGTTCTTTAAAAAATCATCCTGAATATCCAAGTATCCTACATCCAATGGTTTTCCATTGTCGATGTCTACAAAAATCATCTTCAAACAATTTCAAATAAAGTTTAATCAATAATAATTTTGCTGTCAATAATGCGTTATCATTCACTCCAATTTTGTTATTACTTTCTAAATATTTAATATCACATCCTTTATAATAGATCCAACAGATTGTCTCCTGCGGATGATATCTGTTGTTGGGAAAAGCTTGAGTCAATTAATAAGGAGGAAATTCAAGAGGCGATGTCAATGTCAATGTGAAAGGGAAATCAAATTTGACTTTTTTTGAGGATCAAACAAGCAGAGTTGATAAAGTGGAACCAGTGAATGTTGTGAATTTGTATTTCCATGAGATATTCATTAAAATGTCAAATAAAAGCTGATTGCACAAGATGGTTGCTGTCAGTTTATGTAGTAATAGATGAGCATGGGTTAAGAATTGATTAACAAATAGAAGACAGAATTGGGATTAATAAGTCTTTTCTCAGGTTGGAAAAACACAGCCGGTGGAGTACTAAAATAACACGTCTAGATTGTCAATTATTTACGATCTATATGAATAACTTGCAGGAGGCAAAATGCAATGCATACATAGTATCTGTTAATACAAAAAAATCTATGGTAGGATGTTAGTGATGAGATCATAAATAATCCCTAATTAAATATAGCTAGATTGAATGGCATATACCTTGCAGATAGAGTTCAGTGTCGGGGTAAAAAGTGCTGTCATTTGGTCTGAGGAACCAAACTTCCTTCTTGTTATTTAAATGAAGGCAAACTCCAAAAATAGTGGAGCACAAAGACACGTGAGTATTCTTCTGCGTGAAACTCAAAATTTCAGCATAAAAGTTCTGCAAGTAATTGCAACAGCAAATGGAATTTCGGTCTGTATTGTGAAGGGGCTGGAAATTTTTAGTTAAAAGGGAAATATTGCTCTCACTGTAATGGTGTTCATGAGACTGCACCTGGAGTACAGTCTACAGTTTTGATTCCAAACTTAAGAATGGATGTACTCGCATTGGAGGCAGCTTAACAGAAATTCAGAAGGCTGATTCCCGAGATGAAGCTTTCAACTTTTCAAGAGTTATAGTTTAAATCTTTACGCACTAAAGTATAGAATAACGACAGTTGATCTTATTCACAGTCATGATTCAGAGGAGGCTTGAATATGGATGTTTAGAAGATGTTTCCACTCATGTTTAAATCTAAAAGTAGGGTACTTAGTTTTCAATTAGTGGCTCCTAATACTTTAACGAAGATGAGAGGCTATTTCTTCTGTCAGACGTTAATAAATGTCTAGAAATCCCTAACCCAGAGAGTTGTGGAGCCTAGATCACTGCAAGTATTTAAAGAGGAGCTAGATGGCACTTTGAACTATCTGAGAGTTTTTTTTTAACAGTGAAGAGCTGACACAAAGAGAAGTTGAGGTTTCTGACAGATCTCGCAGAGTGGTGGTGCAGGACTAATGGGCTTAATGGTCTCCTCCGGTTAGCTCAAGCCTCATCACTCTTTGGCCCAGTGTATTTGTTTTTAATCATCTGTATCCTCCTTGAGCTCAGTGTTAAACTATGCTGGAAGATGCTGTGTGAAATACCTTGTGACGTTTGACTGTGTTGAAAGCGTTATGCAATTTCAAATTATCATTCATGGTAAGTCACTGAAATTTCCATTTGAAGGCATAGAGGTTTATATTAGTCAGATTTGATTTCCTTAACTCTCGTCTATCCTGAACTTTGTAGCCACAAACGCTTTCAGTCCTGAACATGCTGAGAGACCGCACAATAATGTTCCAAATGTTCTTGATTTTTTTGATGAGAAGTGATTAGCGTTTGACTGCCAGACAACCCAGCAGCTGCTCTATCCAATACCTGTGCAGTAATCAACCAGTTGGCTAAGTCTGTACCTTACATGTTATGTTACAGACTTGCGTCATGGGATGTACAACACAGAGACGGGCTGTTTTGGTTGGTCTGTACCACATGCTCCTCCTCCCACCCACTTCATCTAAAACTGTTAGTATATCCTATTCTTTTATTCAGATACGTGTAGAGCTTCCCTGTCAAATGCATATCGTCATTACCGCAAGAGGAAACTATTGGCCCATTGTGCTCATACTGGCGATGTACCTTTGAAATAGGCCTCCTCTGCTCCATGCAGTAGCAAGCCCCAACTTCTGGCTGCTCTGTGTGTAGGGTCCTTTCTTGTGATTCCGACATTGCTCTTCTTGATGACTGTAATTCATTAGTAACTCCTACTATCCCACAAGTGGAAAATCACTTTCTCTACATTTGCCAAGCCAATTCCCTTGTTAATTTTAAAGTATTTAGTCATTTTCTTCTTGGTTTTCTCTTTTCTGGAGGAAATTGCCTCAAACTGTTCAATCACTTATGAAGGTTAGAACCTCTCAGTTTTTAGTATCTTCCTTTAAAATACCCTTTACAAACCACGTAATGTCTTTATTTTCAATCACAGACCGAACCTAGGCACAGCGCTCCCAGTCCTCTCTGGCCATTGCAAGCAAGTGTACAGCCTGCTGTGTAGTAACACATGGGATCCAAACTGGTGAATTCTCTTCTTCCTTCAGTTCCCATATGCGGTCAGTGCACATCTCAATTAACTTCAGTGACGTTGCTAGATTGAAGAAGTTGGAGCTGTATTGCTTGGTGAAGTGAAAGTTGAGAGAAAATTTGCTGGAGGTGCTAAAATCATGTGGAGCCTGGACAAAGTAAATAGAGAGAAATGGTTCCTAACTGATGAAAAGATCGAGAATCAAAGGCCTCAGATCTGGATTAATTGGTAAAAGAAACATTAGAAAAATGAGGAGAAATGTTATTTTGCAAAGAGGAGTTAGGATCTGGAATGTTCTGCCAAAGAGTTCAATGGAAATAGATTCATTCGAACAAGCACAGATTATTGTCTGAAAAGGAAGAATGTGCATATTACTGGCAGTGGCAGGAGGTCAATTGCTTACTAAGAGAATGAACGGAGCAATGATGGGATCAATGGTCATCTCCTGTGCTTCAACAATCTGTGTCATATGCCCTAGGAGGGGAAATGGATACTTTAAGAACTTGAGATCAGAATAAGTTATGTTCAGCCTAGAGTCAGGAGTGATGGGGTGGAGATGGTGAGCAAAGATGATTACGGAAAGTTTTTTTTTAATCTAGCATCATTGTTCGACTTCCGGACTTTGTCAGTAGATTTTCTTCATCCTCTGACCTGTTGCTACTATTTTCTTGTATTTTTGAGTTTTGCATCCGTGAAACATTCCTTGGGAAATAATGGCTGACAAAATGTCTGTAAATCTGTTACTTTCTGGTCTCACAAGTGATTTCTGACAAACTGCTTGCCTATGACCTCACTGAAACATTCAAGTTGGTAGGGAAACTAATAGGGTAAATGAGGAGAGATTGTTTCTCCTTGTTGGAAAGTCTAGGGCCAGATGGCAAAATATTGGAATAAGGAGTTGTACATTTAAGACAAAGAAGAGGGGGCTTTTCTTTTACCTTCCAGAGGGTAATGAACATGTTTGGGGGCTTGGTTATCTCATTTGGCCGGACAGATGATTAATAATGCAGAGGGAGGCCAACAGCATTGTGTCATTTCCCTTCCTGGCTGAGATTGCCATGAAGCTACATCTCAACATCTTGCCTTTCCCAAGGCGTGTCCATCAGTTGAAACCACCATTATTTATTTCTCTCCAACGTGAGTACAGCCCTATTGTCTGTTAGGGCAATGATACCTCTGCTGAAATAACTCCACAGAGGACAGTATCTTGTCACTGAGTGAACAGCACCTCTATTTTTATCTGTCAGTTAGGGCTGGCTGAATGGCCCAGATTAACAGCACCAATCAGTGAACCTATGTTCTGAGGTCCATCTGACTGACCTCATTCCAATCACTGCATTTACTGTGGAAGCCCACACCACAAGAGGGCTGTTAAAGCCAGGTAATTATGTATTTTTCAGGCAGTGAGATGGACATATTTTTAAACTGTAAGATAATCAAGGGGTAAAGGGAAGAAACAGGGCTTGAAGGCTCTCCAATCAGACATGAATGTTGAAACAGCCTCAATAGGCTGAATGGCTATTTCTTCTCTTTTCCCTTCTGGTCTTATCCCAGGCAATGTCCTGGTGCATCTCCTTTGTACTCATTTCAGTGCAATCACATTCTTTCTATCGTATGGTGGCATAAATTGCACACAGCACAACAGCTGTGGCCTAACCAAAGATCTGTGCATTTTAACATAACCTCCCAATGCTGGGCAATTTATTCCACTACGTAAGCATGTCATTGTCTTGCTCCTGACACCATAGACCCTTATCTTAATTTAGCAGCCTCCTGTGTGGCAACTTATCAAAGGCCTAGTGAAAATCCAAAGATCACATCCACTGGTTCTCTTTGTCTAACTTATTCATTACATCTTCAAATAAATCTAACAACACTATCAGGTGTAAGCTTTACTTGATGAAGCCGTGCTGACTTAGCCCTAGTTTACCATGCATTTCCAAATACTCTGCAATCTTGTTCTTAACAATGGACACAAAATATAACCATTGATTGAGGTCAGCATAATTAGTGTATAATTTCCTATCATTTTGCTCTCTCCCACCTTCAGCAGGGCTGTTAAAATTAGCCATTTCGTCTCTTCCCTCTCCCTCTCCTTAGTATGCATTTCATTCATTGGGACGAATTGGTTCTCTGCCCCCACAATTACCTCAGAATCTCCAGCCATTACTACTCCACCGCCTTCCTTGTCGTCTTTCCTTCCAATCAAGTCTGGCCAGTTCCTCAATCATGTCTTTGTCTCTGTGTTTAGTCAATGATACTATTAGGTCTGTTTCTGTTTCTGCCTCTCAAACTGCAGGGGGATATCAATCATATTGTGGCCCCTGTACCCTAGGGTTTCCTTCACCATCACCTCCCTGTTCAAGTCTGCCATATTACACATCACCAGATCCGACACTGCCTGTTCACTCGTGGGTTCCACCACAAGCTGATCCAAAATAAATCATGTATACATTCCACAAATTCCTTTTTCTTGGGCTCCATTACCATCCTGATTTCTCAGCCCGTCTGCATGTTGAAGCCAACCATGATTACTGTTATAATGCTTTTCTTGCATGGTTTTCCTAACTGCAGATTTATTTCCTGCCCCCCTCCCCCGTCCTGAATACTGCTAGGAGGCCTGTACACAACTCGCAAAGGGGCTATCTTTTCTTCCCTTTATTGTTCTTCAACTCTGTTCACACAGATTCGAGCCTTTTGACCATATTGCTATGATCCATATTCTAGTATTTCTTGCTATTGATTTAATTTTATCTCTTTCGAACATGGTATCCCTGCCTGTTCTGTCCGACTGCCTTTCCTTTCAATCGGATATATATCCTTGGATATTTATTTCACAGCCCTGATCCCCTGGCAGACACATTTCTGTGATACCCACAACATTGTAATCCGTCAAATTAAATCTAAGGTGCAAGCTAATTCACTTTGTTTCTTTTGTGGTGTATATTTAACTGGAACACGCTCAGTGCTGCATTAACTGTCTTTTTTCTCATACTTTATCCCTAGCTGTTTTACTTGTAAGTAATTTAGAACTGACTGATTGTTATTTCAGCTCCAATTGTTTCATTTAATCACTGAATGCAGTGATGCATTTTAAAATCTCAATAGGTATTCAATCAAACTTTTTTCTTTTCCTTCCTCACAGTTAACGTAGTGACGATCTACGTCCTGCTTTATAAAGATTGTGGATTGTCTTCATGTGTCAGACGTTATCTGGGGGCCATGGCAGTGGCGGATCTACTGGTCATTATCCTTGACCTGATATTGAGACACATTCCCATTGTTTATCCGGCACTGTTTTATTCCCTGTTCTTCATCCGTGTGTGTAATACCCACGCCGTCCTGCTTTATGCAGCAACTGACTGTTCTGTCTGGTTCACCGTCACTTTCACCTTTGATCGATTTGTGGCCATTTGTTGCCAGAAGTTGAAAAGTAAATATTGCAGTGAGAAAACGGCGGGTATGGTTCTGGGAACAGTGGCTGTGCTGAGCTGTTTAAAGAACATTTTCTGGTATTTTATGCTCACAGGTTCGTATTGGATGGCGAACACCCCCTGGTTTTGTGAGGTAGCAATTGGTGCTGCTCACTCTCGTGTCTGGGTCACAATCGAGTTCCTCCACCACATTCTAACCCCGGCTCTCCCATTTCTCCTAATTCTGCTGCTCAATGCTTTCACTATCAGACACATTTTAGTGACCAGCAGAACCCGCAGGAGACTCAGGGCTCAGAGACATGGAAAGCATCAGACAGATGCAGAAATGAAGAGCCGGAAAATTTCGATCGTTTTACTATTTGTGATTTCGGGTAATTTCATTCTGTTATGGTCAATGTTAATGTTGTTTTCCATATGGAAACGGATGGTTGATTTGAGGCTTCAGTCTTTTTCTCTAGATCGGTTTGTGCAGGAACTGGGCTTCATGCTGCAGCTCCTCAGTTGCTGCACAAACACCGTGATTTATGCTGTGACCCAGACTAAGTTCAGGCAGCAGCTGAAGAATGTGGTGAAATATCCCTTTACTCAAATTACTCGATCAATTTCACTCATTAGTCAATCAATGGAGAAGTTTTGTCATTTCAAGACAAATGTTCAGCAATGAAGAAGTCTGTTGCTATCGTAACAGAATAAGGGCGGTGCCGGTTTGTGCAACCTTATCCCACAGGTTACAAGACACATTTCAATGTTTCAACTCAGGGGCCAGTGAGAAAAGGCGCCATTCCACTGAATGTATCCATAACTTCAACTTGTAGATAATAAAATGTTTCATTAAAAATCCCCAAGTCGCAGAACTTCCTAATTGTTTTGTCTTTATGCTGAATAAGCCGAGCTGGAGAGAGACAGGCTCTGTCCCAAGTTGGGGCCTCCAAGCAAGAAGAGGGCACCTGGCCCGAATGCAGGAGTTGGGATTACATCACTCTGTCTTTGCTTTCACCTCTGGATCATTTACTGCATACTGGCCTTGGCACAATTAATCTCTTTCCATTGTTCTCTCTCTCCTATGTATCACTTCCATCCTCGCAATGTCCAACTGTCTCTGTCCTGTGACAATCTCCCTCTCATTTTCTCACTCATTTTTACTGTATCTGCATCGCCTATTCTTCTTTCACCCTCTCTCTCCTTTGCAGTTTTCCTACGTCCCAATCTCAATTTCTCTCACTTCCCTCACACTCTACACATCTCTTGTCCTTTTAACTTCTCTCATCTTCCATTTCCAGGGCAACATTGTTGGGTGGGGCCACAAGCTAATGCAAGATGAACAGAGTGAGTGGGGTCAAAGCCTGTTCAAACCTAAGAGTTAGACTGTTGCAGCAGGCCCTTGCTGTGAGAGAAGAGTGGATGATGGATTCAGACCACTGTGCGTTGCTTTGGAAACAGTGTGGTGATGGGTTCAGAGGTTAGTTCAATGAGAACAGTGTGGTGCTGGACAACTGGTTATTGCTAGGCAATTATAGTGGGTGTAAAAACATTGGCCTGTCCTATAGAAGAGTGGGAATTGGATCAAAGATTGTTGCTAGAGGATAGTGATATGGATCCACAGGCCATTACTAAGGGAAATGTAGGAGGGTCTGTGGTTGTGGCCACTGGGCATTGCTAGGGGAACAGTGGAGGTTCGGGACCACGATGTATTGTACGGGGTAATAGACAGTGGGATAATTCACAGAATATTGCTAGGAAAGCAGAACGGATGGAGATCCATAGGCTGTGGATATAAGTTTGCTCGCTGAGCTGGAAGGTTAGTTTTCAGACGTTTCGTCACCATTCTTGTTAACATCATCAGCGAGCCTCCGACGAAGCGCTGGTGTTATATCCCGCTTTCTATTTATCTGTTTAGGTTTCCTTCGGTTGGTGATGTAATTCCCTTGCTGGTGAAGTCATTTCCTGTTCTTTTTCTCAGGGGATGGTAGATTGGCTCCTAATCAATGTGTTAAACCACTCTCCCCTACATCAAAGACAGTTCCGAAATGACTGCCAGACTACTCTAACCTCTTGGCATCAGGTAGCCCACAAACCCACCAACACACTAAAACAGCAGCTAATGAACTTAAAAGACCCTACACAGACAACAAACAAAACGAACGTCATCTACAAAATACCTTGCAAGAACTGTGACAAACACTACATTGGACAAACAGGCAGAAAGCTAGCCACCAGGATGCATGAACATCAACTAGCCACAAAACGACATGACCCACTATCACTCGAATCCTTAGATACAGATGAGGAAGGACACCACTTTGATAGGGACAACACGTCCATCCTAGGACAAGCCAAACAGAGACACGCACGAGAATTCCTAGAAGCATGGCATTCCAACTGGAACTCCATCAACAAACACATTGAGTTAGAGCCAATCTACCATCCCCTGAGAAAAAGAACTGGAAATGGCATCACCAAACCAAGGAAACCTAACCAGATAAATAGAAAGCGGGACATAACACCAGCGCTTCGTCGGAGGCTCACTGATGATGTTACCTAGAATGGTGACGAAACGTCTGAAAACTAATCTTCCAGCTCAGCGAGCAAACTTACATAAAGAACCTCAATCTGAGTTACAAATCTTCTCAAAACTTGCTATCCATTGGCTGTTGCTCGGGGAACAGCGTTGGTAATTTCAAAGGCCATTGTTAGGTAATAGAGTGGAAGGTAGGGCCACAGGTCATTGCTAGGCAAACAGAGGGTTGTGAACACAGCCTGTTGCTCGGGGATTAGAGTGGGGTTGAGACCACAGCCTGTGACTTGGAAAACAGTTTAGGTATAGGATCACGGAACATTTCTAGGGGACCATAACAGAACATGGGTACACCCAAAGCCTGTTGGTTAGGGCAAACGAGTGGTGGTGGTGCATCAGGCCATTGCTAGTGGAACAGATTGAGTGTGGGGCACAGACTGTTGTGACTGTAAAAGATGTGGGGTGGGTCTGCTGGCTCTGGGAACTGAGTCATTGTTGACCATTGGCCATTACCAAAAGTGAGTGAGTGAGACCACTGGTCGATGACAGGTGAACAGAGTTGGGTGATATGCAAGCGATTGCTAAGGGAGCAGGGAAATGCTGGACCACTGTCTTTCACAAGGGAACAGAGTTCAGATGGTTACAAGGGCCCTTGATAGGGAATCTGAGTGATTACGGGCCTGCAGATAGTTGCTAGGGGAATCGAGGATGGAAGTGTTATGGAACAGCGCAGAGATTCTCAAAATGCTTTAAGAAGGTAACCTAAATCCTAACTTCTTATTTAAAGGCAGAGATGAAGTGTCATGTTCCAAAGGCAATTCTGCTGGTCAATCAACTCAACATGAAACAAAAATACAAATTATTTGGACACTATAATTAAGATTCAAACAAAAGAAAGAAGAACGTAAAATAACCTAAATCTCTTGGAAATCTAAACCAAACCATAAATACAGTAATTATTATTCATCAGCTGTTCCACTGCAGTAACATCCCATAAACACATTCCTTGACAAAAAGGAAAATTCAGACAGATTTTCACATGCAGTTTTCCAATTCTGAAGGGGGATAAAAAAACATCCCGTTTAATTCAGAAAGCGTAACAGGCATGAGATATTTCCTGACATTTCAAACTCTGTGGAGACCCCAATAGTTTCTCCTGCTCCTCAAAAACCAAAACCCATAAATCCTGATCTTTGAGAGCTGATCACACCCTTTCAGCCTATTATATATGAAAATAACAAGGTCTCTCAAGCTATTTACTCAAGTGATCTTGGTACGTTAATCTGTGCCTCTGCCATACAATCTCCGCTCAGAACAAAAACAGGATAAAATAACAGCTTGAAGTCATGACATTGTCACACCTCCTCCCCCCTTAAAAAGATGAAACAAAGCACAAAGATGGCTTCATTTTTTAATACCCCTCAGTCTTATTTTGTTAGTACACTAAAATTCATATGCAATTCATTGAGTCTAAGCATGCAAGCATTCACTACCACATTCTATTTTTATCTATTAACTTCCACCACCAAATGCCTCTATCTGTGTTCACCCAAGGCGTGATGATGCATTGACAATTGCCTTTACTCATCTAGCCACATGTATAATTTTCAAATTGAAAGGCCGCATATTAATCTCCTTCTAAACAAGCTGGAATTTTTGTCCTTAAATTTCTCCAAAAACTCTAATGCATTATGATCAGTATATTTAATAGTCTCAGGAACATTGCAGGCAATATAAACGTCGAAAAGTTGTAATACTGTCACTCATCTCAAGGCGTCCCTCTGAATCGTGGACTATTTCTGTTTATGAGTATTCAATGTTTTGGAAAAAATACCCATTAGGTCCTTCCGTCTTCTCATCATCTTCTTGTAAAAGTATATCACCATGTAGGTTAGATGGATTAGCTATGGGAAATGCAAGGTAGTCGGGGTGAGTCTGGCTGGGATGCAGGGAGAGGGTAGCAGGACAGTTGGTGTGGACTTGTTGAGCAAAATGGCCTGTTTCCACACTGTAGGGATTCTATGAATCAGTTAACAATTTAGGACTATACTAGAATGATAGCCATTGAAGTAGCTCAGAATAGTTGGGGTGATGGCAGTACCCTGAGAAAATCCTGCAGTGATGTGCAGGGCTTGGGACGATTAAACACCAAGACTTACACGTGTTTGTGTTGAATAATTCCACCCAGCGGAGAGTTTCCCTTGTTTCCATTTGACTCTAGCTTTGCAAGGCCTCTTCAATCGAAAAGCCAGATAGATGCTGCCTTAATTTTAAGCGCAGCCAGCCTCACTTTAATTCTGGAGTTCAGTGTTTTGCCCTTGTTGGCCTAAATCTGGAATGAGATCAAAGGCTGAGTGGCTCTGGTAGAGTGCACAGTATTATTGAGCTGGTTATCAGTCAGCGAGTATAGCATGATAGTGTTGCTGTTACTTCTTTCTGTCACTTTACTCATGATGGAGTATAGATTGACAGGCATTGGGTTATGGGTGGGGTTGGTTTTGTCCTGCCTTTGTGATCTTCACATAACCAGGCGTTCTTTTCTAAATCTGCATCAATCTAAATGTTGTGGCTATACTGCACCAGCTCCACTGATGCAAAAATTGGAGCACGGCACTGAGTATGATGACCATCCATCATTTTATTGAATGGCAGGACAGATTCCAAAAGCCAAATGGCTGCTTTCCGTTATCATAATTCCATGCTGGGGATCTTCAGAGGAGGCTGGTGTAGAATCATCCAGGTTGGCAGCACAGAAAAAGGCACTTCCAGCCATGGACTCTGTGCCTCGAACGTACATTTGCAGTTCTGGCTGAAGATTCTTGGAAATCCTCCAGCCTTACCTTTCACACTGATTGTGCTGGACTCCCCCATCTCACACACAGCAGAGATAGGCTTTGAGATGAATTGCTCCTTTTACCAATGTGTTGTGTTCTGAATGAGGACAGAGTCAACCTTCTCCCTAACCGATCCGCAGCATCATCAGAGATCAGCCCTGACCCTCATTCAGTTTTTGTTGAGCTGGCGCTGCTGCCAATCCCTTGTCAAGTCATGCACATGCAGAGTGTTCTGCTGCAGCACAGCTGCAGAATTGTAACGGTGGAGTCGCAAACTGTAGGGTGAGCCATATCGACAGGAACCAGAGGCTGGCTTACACTGGGAATCTCAGAAATGCCCTGTGTCAGCCTAAAAGTCCAAATAAGACGGTTTAGTGTGTGCTGAGTGGGAGTCAGCTGCAAGTTTCCTTCAGGAAAGAGGGCCCGGGTTTACAACCTGGCTGACTCTCAGTGAATTACAAGTGAGAGGGATGAATGCAGGAATGAAGATCAGAACAGGGACTGGAAACAGTGTCTTAATTTGTCCCATTATTTAGTGGAGTTAATTAATCAGCATGAGGAGAATCAGAAACCAGAATGGACCACAAGACTGATTGCATCTTTAGTTGAGTATAAGCAGGAGAAAAGGAACAAAGGGTTTCTTTTCTCCAAGCCTAACTCCACACAGTGAGTAATTAGTTCTGGGAGATATTGCATGGAACTGTGGGTTAGGAACCTTCAGTCAAGGGCTTTGGACGATCATTTGATTAAAAGTAAATTGTACAGAATTGCAGGGAGAAGTCAGAGAATGTGCACAGAATCAGAAGGTGTGCTTGGAAAACCGTGCAGACATGATGGGTTGAAGGGCCACCTTATTGTGCCTTCAAGATTCTGTGAATCGCAGCTGCTCATTCATTCCCAGCACGGTCAGTTCTGAACGTGGGTTTAATGTCAGATATTCTGCCTGGTTGCTCAAGCATGATCACATTAATGCTTTAGGAAGATGAGAGACTAACGTGAATTATCAAACACATTGCAGCCTCTAGATGCACCTTTCAAAAAAAGACTTTCAGAAAGAATTCCCCAAAGGAGCATTTGGATTTTGGCAGGAGGAGGAGGGACAATGTGGGACAGGGAATTAAAGCGTTCAGGGAAGAACGAAATGAAAAATGTTCAATGGACACTGGATTTGCCTGAACATAATTTCTGTTCTGAATATGTAGAGCTGAATTCTATAAATTCCATTTCAGTGGAGTTGCTATTGGGAAACTCAAATCATCCATTGTAACAACTTCTGAGAGAGTCACTCAATTCATCAGGACTTGAATGTTATCTTTTAATGAATTCATCTGATCTGTTAGTGGGAAAATGTTTCAAATATCAGCTTTATAGAAACCCTACAAAATGGAAACAGGTCATTCAGCCCAACAAGTCTGCACCAATTCTCTGAAGAGCATCCCACCCATACTGACTCCTCTACCCTCTAAACCTGCATTTCCCATGTCTAACCTATAAATCTTTGGACACTGGGCAATTTATCATGGCCAATCCACCTAAACTGCTTATTTTTGTGTGTGTTTAGCTCTGCACATACAAGCTATAAATTTTGTCCAGGTAAATCCAATTTACCTTGCACTTTTTTCCTCCCTATTGCCTTCTCTCCATATCGCTATAAACAATTGCGATCCAAATAATCACCCAGTGCCATCTTAGAATGCTTCCGTTGAACCTGCCTCCACCACCTTGTCACGCAATGTATTCCAGAGCCCTCGACTCACTGTGTGAGAAAGCTTTGTCTTCACAACACCCTTGATTCTTCTGCATGTTACTTTAAATCTATTGCCCTCTCATTCTTTTTCTCTTTTGAGAAGTGGGAACAGCTTCTCCTTATCTACTTTACCAAGCCTAATTTTGATTTTTAAATCTTGCATCAATCTCCTCTCCTGTATGAAGAGCTGTTCCAATTTGTTGCATCATTTCACTGGAACTGAAGATGTTCATTCCTTGAACTATTCTTGTAAATCATCGGCACTCACTCTGATGTATTCACATCTTTCCTATAATGTGGTGCTCACAACTGCACAAAACTCAGCTGAAATCTAGCACTTGTCTTCTACAAGTTCAACATTGCCTCCTGCTCATGTATCCTATGCCTATAGAAGAAAAGATGAGGACACTGGATGTTTCATTCTCACCCTTGAAATGCCCTACCATCTTCAATGATATACGTAAATCCCCATGTCCTTCTGTTCCCGCACCATCATTGGAACGATACACCCTATTTTAAATTATTTTTCAGAATTTTTGTGACCAAAGTGCACGATCTCACACTTTGCTGCAATGAACCTCATGTGCCATCTATCTGCCCGCTCCACCAACACAGATATATTCACGAGTTTAATTACAATCAAAGATTCTTGCTTCCCACGTTTTCCTGCCAGTTGATGTTGACATATTGTTCGTAATGTTGAAGGCAAGTTTAATCTCAATAACACGTGAGAACGGCAGCTGCTCTCTGTCCTCAGTTCTTGATCTGATTCACAAATTTTTTTCACCTTTGGGAAGTGCTTTTGTTGTGATCAGTATTGAACTGATCCTTCATTCTTGACATCATAAGGATAGGGAGAGTTAGGACCATAAGAGGACACAGCATGAGATGTATTCACCCCTCTCTTCCTCACAACACTCAGATAGGGCGAGATAGGCTAATGAGAGGCTATAGCTTGATGTACTAACCCCTCTGTTGTTCACATCAAAGGGACATAAAAGAATGGGTCCTTAGTGTCTGTGAGAGAGAATGCACTCGAAGCAGTATCTGGGATTATGGACAGTGTGAGATATGTGTCAATCTTTGCCCAAATACAATAGCAAGGGTGTTAACAAAATGGAATGGTAAAGATTTACAGCACAGACACAGACACTTCGTCCAACTTGTCCAAGCCGACTAGTATCCTAAATATACCTCCTCCCATGTGCCAGCCTTTGGCCTATTGTCCCCTAAACCCTTCCTTTTCATATACCCATCCCAGTGGTTTTCAAACAATGTCATGTACCAGCTTCCATCACTTCTTCTGGCAGCTCATTCCACACACATACTACCCTCTGCATGAAATAGGTACTCCTTAGTCACCTTGTAAATATTTCCCCTCTCATCTAAAACCTATGCCCTCTAGTTTTGGACTCCACCAGCCTGGGGAAAAGACCTTGCTTATGTACCCTATCCATGCCCTCATAATTGTATAAACCTCTCAAAGTTCGCCTCCCAGCCTCCAGGGAAAATAGTCCCAGTCTATTTAGCCCCAGCCAATAGCTCAAAGCCTCCAATCCTGGCAACATCCTTGTAAATATTTTCAGAGCACTTTCAAGTTTTACAACACCGCACCCTCCACCCCTCCCCCCCCTCCACCCGGCCCCCGACAACGCCAGAGAACGAAGACCAGAATTACACACAGTTCTTCCAATAGTGGGATAATCAACGTCCTGTACAGCCACAATATGAATTCCCAACGCACATACTCAATGCTGTGACCTATAAAGCCGAGCATACCAAATGCCTTTTTCACTATCCTAACTACTGTGACTCCACTTTCAAGGAAATATGAACCTGCATTACAGGCTCTCTTTGTTCAGAAACACTCTCCAGGGCCTCACGATTACGTTTGTATGTCCTGGCTTGATTTGCCTTTCCAAAATGCAGATTATCAAATCTATCTAAGTTAAACTTCATCTGCCACTCATTGGCCCATTGACTCATCTGAGCAAGATCCCCCTGACCTCTAAGGTAATCTTCTTCGCTATGCACTACACGTCCAGTTAGGTGTCCTCTGCAAACTGCTTAACCATAAGTCTTATGTTCACATGCAGATCATTTGTACCAGTGATGAAAAGCAGTGGACCCACTATCGATCCTTGTGGCATACTAATGGTCACAGTCCACTCTGAAAAACTAGTCTTCTCCACCACCCTCTATCTTCTCGCTTTGAGCCAAATCTATATCCAAATAGTTAGTTCTCCCCCTATTCTGTGTGATCTAACCTTTGTAATCAGTCTAACATGAGGAACATTGTCAAAAGCCTTACTGAGGTCCATATTGATACTGTCCACTGTTCTACTTTCATCAACCCTCTTTGTTACTTATTCAAAAACTCAATCAACGATTTCCCACGCACAAGGCCTTGTTGGCTAACAATGATTAGCCACTGCCTTTTTAAATACATGAAAACCCCGTCCCTCAGGATTCCCTCCATCAACTTGCTCACCACTGATTTACAGGCTCACTGGTCATGGTTACCTGACACTTTCTTACCATATTTCGTAAATACTGGGACCACGTGAGCCAACCTCCTGTCTTCCAGCACCTCTCCTGTGGCTATCGATGATACATATATCTCAGCAAGGGGCAAAGTAATCAACCCCTTGGCTTCCCACAGAGCTCCAGGATACACTTGGTCAGGTCCTGATGTTTTATCCACCTTTATGTGATGGAAGACAGCCGACATCTCCTCCTTTGTAATATGGACATTTTACAAGATTTTTAATTATTTCCACATACTCTCTATCTTCCATATCCTTCTCCACAGTAAACAATAATGCAAAATAATTATTTAATATCTCAACTATCTCCTGTGGTTCCACATATTGATGGCCTTGCTTATCTGTAAGGGGCCCCATTCTCTCCCCAGTTAATCTTTTGACCTTAATGCATTTGTGGAAAACCTTTGTATTCTCCACAAGCCTATTTGCCAAAGCTATCTTATGTCCTCATCTGCTGTCCTGAACTCCCTCTTAGTTACACTCCTGCTACCTTTGTACTGTTCTAGGGAAACACTCGATTCTGCTGTTGATACCTGAAATAGGGTACCTTCTTATTCTTGAACAAAACAGAAATTTCTCTAATCATTCAACATTTCCTACACCTACCTGCCTTGCAGTTCACATGAAAAGGAACATACTTTATCTGGGCTCTCATCATCTCATTTTTGAATGCTTCTCTTTTTCCAGCTGTCAATTTACCTTCGAACACACTCCCTGAAAGCAACCTTCGAAAGTTCTTGCCTAATACTGTTAAAATTGGCCTTCCTCCAAATCAGAACTTTTAGATCCTGTCTATCCTTTTCCATCACAACATTAGGGCTCACAGAATTATGGTCACTGCCCTCAAAATGCTCCCCTGCTGACACCTCATTCATCTGCTCTGCAAATTTCGCCAAGAATATATCAGGTTTTGCCTTTCACACAAACAGTAACATACTGCATCTGAACTGTCATCATCTCATTATTGAAGGCTTCCTATTCTCCAGTCGTCCCTCTACCATCGAACATCCTCCACCCAAACAATTTTTGAAAGTTCATGCCTAACACTGTCAAAATTGACTTTCCTCCAATTCAAAACTTTAAATTTTATATCATAGAACACAGAAACGTACAGCACAGTACAGGCCCTTCGGCCCAAGATGTTGTGCCGTGGAATAATCCTAATCCAAATATAAAATATTCTAACCTACATTCCACTCAATTCACTGCTGTCCATGTGCTTGTCCAGCAGTTGCTTAAATGTCACTAATGACTCTGCTTCCACGACTACCACTGGTAAACTATTCCATGCGCTCACAACGCTTGGGTGAAGAATCTCCCTCTGACGTCACCTCTATACCTTCCTCCTAACACCTTAAAACTATGATCCCTCATGGCAGTCAATCCTGCCCTGGGGAAAAGTCTCTGGCTATCGATCTATCCATGCCTCTCATTACCTTCTACAACTCGATCAGGTCACCTCACTTCCTCCTTCTCTCCAGAGAGAAAAGTCCAATCACAGCCAAACTCTCCTCGTAAGACAAGCCCTCCAGTCCAGGCAGCATCCTGGTAAACCTCCTTGGCACACTCTCCAAACCCTCCACATCTTTTCTATAATAGGGCGACCAGAACTGGACACAATATTCCAAGTGTGGTCTCACCACGGTTTTGGAGAGCAACAGCATAACCTCACGGCTCTTAAACTCGATTCCCCGTTAATGAAAGCCAAAACACCATATGCTTACTTAACACACTTATCCACCTGGGTGGCGAATTTGAGGGAGTTATGCACTTGAACACTAAGATCCCGCTGTTCCTCCACTCTGCCAAGAACCCTGCCTTTAAACCAATATTCAGCATTTAAGTTCGACCTTGCAAAATGCATCACTTAGCATTTATCCAGGTTGAACTCCATCTGCCATTTCTCAGCCCAGCTCTGCATTCCAGCAATGTCTCGCGGAAGCCTGCAATAGCCCTCGATACTATCAATGGCACCTCCAACCTTTGTGTCATCAGCACACATACCAACCCACGCCTCAACCTCCTCGTCCAAGTTATTTATAAAAACTACAAGGAGCAGAGGCCCAAGAACACTGAGCACTGACATCTAGGCAGAATACTTGCCATCTACATCCACTCTCTGCCTCCTGTGAGCCAAACAATTCTGAATCCACACAGCCAAATCGCACTGTGTCCCATACCTCCTGACTTTATGAATGAGCCTGCTGTGGGGAACATTATCAAATGACTTGCGAAAGTCCATGTACCCCACATCCACTGCTCGACCCTCGTCAACTTGTCTCGTGACTTCCTCAAAGAACGCAAAAAGATTTGTAAGGCATGATCTGCCCCTCACAAAGCCATGCTGACTCCCTTTAATCACGCTATGCGTTTCCAAATAGTCATAAATCCTGTCCCACAGAATTCTTTCCAAAATCTTGCTGAATACAGACTTAAGATTGACAGGACTGTAATTTCCAGGGATTTCCCTATTCCCTTTCTTGAAAAGAGGAACAACATTTGCCTCCCTCCAATCTTCCGGGATGAATCCCGTGGAGAGAGAAAGCAAAGATCTTTGCCAGCGGCTTAGGAGCCTCCTTTCTCGCTTCCCGGAGGTACCTAAGTAAAATCTGATCTGGCCCTGGGGACTTATCAATCTTAATGTTTGCCAAAGTTTCCAGCACATCAACTTCCTCAATCTCGATCTGTTCAAGCCTGTTTTCCTGCTCCTCAAAGTTCTCATTCACAACAAGGTCCCTTGTCTCAGTGAAAACCGAAGCACTAAACCAATTTAGGGCTTTCCCGATCTGCTCAGACTCCATGCACAAGTTCCCTCTGTTATCCCTGATCGGCTCTACCTTCTCCCTGATCATTCTCTTATTCCTCACGTATGAATAAAATACCTTCGGGTTCTCCATAATTCTTCCTGCCAAGCCTTTTTCGCGCCCACTCCTGGCCCTCCTCCGTCCACTTTTGAGCTCCTTCCGAGCATGTCTGTAATCCTCTAAAGCTGTGCTAGACCCTTGCTTCCTCCACCTTACGTAGGCTGCCTTTTTTCTTTTTGACAAGAAGCACCTCTCTAACCGTCAACCAAGGCTCCTTTATGTTACCCCTTCTTCCCTGTCACAGAGGAACAAATTTACACTTCACTCGCAACAACTGCTCCTTAAGCAGCCTCCACATGTCTGCTGTGCCCTTTCTGTGGAATAGTTGCTCCCAATCTGTACTTCCCAACTCCTTTCTGATAGTGCCGTAGTTTCCTTTAACCCAGTTAAATATCTTCCCCTCGTAACTGTTCCTTTCCCTTTCCGTGGCTATGGTAAATGTGAGGTTGTTGTGTTCACTGTCGCCAAAGTGTTCTCACACCACGAGATCAGACCACTGTCCTGGCTCATTGCCGAGCACGAAATCCAAAATGGACTCCCCCCTCGTCGGCCTGTCCACATACTGAGTAAGGAAACCCTCCTGAACACACCTGACAAAAATGGCTCCATCCAAACCATCTGCACTGAGGAGGTTACAATCTATATTTGGAAATTTGAAGGCACCCTTAACAACAACCCTGCTATGTTTGCACTTTTCTACAATCTGCCGTCCAAACGAGTTCTTTGATCTCCCTACTGCTGTTTGGGGGTCCGTAGAAAAACCCCAGTGAGGTGACTGCTCCCTTGTTGTTCCTAACTTGCACCCATACTGACTCAGTCAATAAACATTCTTCAGCAATCTCACCCACACCACCTCAGTGGACGAGTCCTCATCAAAAGTTCTTTCAGCCACCGTTAAACTGTCCTTGACCAACAAAGCCACGCCTCCCCCTCTTTTACCACCTTCCCTGACCTTAATGAAAGATCTAAACTCTGGAACCTGCAACATCCATTCCTGACCCTGTTCTATCCATTTCTCAAAAATGGCCACAACATCGGAGTCCCAGGTACCTACCCAAGCTGCATGCTCACCTGCCTTATTCCGGATACTCCTGGCATTAAAGTAGACACAGCTCAATCCAGCTTGCTGTCTGCCAGCACACTCCTGCGACAGTGAGGTCCTGACCTTTTCAAGTCTATCTTTTCTCATTACTAATTTAGTACTCATAGAATACTGTCACTGAGACCAAAATGCTCCCCTGCTGACAAATCAGTCACCTGTCCTGCCTTATTTCCCAGGAGTAGGTCAGGTTTTCCAACTTCTCTCGAAGATACACCCACATACCGAATCAGAAAATTTTCTTGTATCTGTTTAACAAATTTCTCAACATCCAAGCCCTTAACACGATGGCAGTCCCAGTCGATGTTTGGAACGTTAAAATGCTCTACTGTAATAATCTACTATTCTTTCCGGTAACTAAGATATTCTTACAAATTTGTTTCTCTCCTTCCCACTGACTATTTGCAAGCCTATAGCATAATTGCTTTAAGGTGATCATCCCTTTCTTATTTCAGAGTACTGTCCAAATGACTTCCCTGGGCATTCTGTCTCAAATATCCTCCCTAAATACAACTGTAATGTTATCCTTCATTAAAAATGTAATTCCTCCCTCCTCTCTTGTCCCACCCCTTTCCCGCAATACCCCTCTTCCTCAAACTGTGAATCTTCCTGTTGCATCTGTACCTCAGAACGGCCAGGCCTGTCCATCCCTGATATCAGAGATCTCATGGGTGTACCGTTGGTTTGCCTGTAGGTTTTGTTATTGAAAGTGAAGTGGGTGGTAAGGCATAGGTCCACGAGATAGATGATGCTGTCCTTGCTGATGAGATTGGTGGTGTCTGGTGTATGTGTGTTTGGTTCTTCTAATAGTGTAGTCAGTGTTTCCTTGACCTATCAGGGTTCTTAGCAGAGGCAGTAATGCAGAGATTCGAACAAACAGCTCTGCCAATCATCCAAGCCAAACTTTGGGTCCGCTATGTGGATGACACTTTTGTCATCACTAAACAAAACAAATTACAGGAAACCTTCAAGACCATCAATAATACCCTCACTGGCATAACATTCACAAAAGAGGAGGAAAACAACAACAAACTACCCTTCCTAGATGTCACAGTAGAGAGAACAGCCAATGGGGAACTTAAAACCAGCGTCTACAGGAAAACAACACATACGGGCTAAATACTGAACTACAGGAGCAACCATCCCAACACCACAAACGAAGCTGCATTAGAACATTATTCCAACGAGCCACCACACACTGCAGCACAGAGGAATTACGCAGAGCAGAAAAATATCACCTATACAGCGTATTCAAAAAGAATGGGTACCCTATGAACACATGCTGCCGATTCCTCAGCAATAAACCCAAACAAACAGACAAAAACGTGCCCAGAAACCATAACCACTCTCCCCTACATCAAAGGCATCTCGGAAAGGACTGCCAGACTACTCAGACCTCTTGGCATCATGGTAGCCCACAAACCCACCAACACACTAAAACAGCAGCTAATGAACTTAAAAGATTCTATACAGACAACAAACAAAACGAACGTCATTTACAAAATACCTTGCAAGAACTGTGACAAACATTACATTGGAAAAACAGGCAGAATGCTAGCCACCAGGATACATGAACATCAACTAGCCACAAAAAGACATGACCCACTATCACGAGTATCCTTACATACAGATGAGGAAGGACACCACTTTGATTGGGACAACACATCCATCCTAGGCCAAGCCAAACAGAGACACGCACGAGAATTCCTAGAAGCATGGCATTCCAACCGGAACTCCATCAACAAACACATTGATTTGGAGCCAATCTACCATCCCCTGAGAAAAAGAACAGGAAATGACATCATACACACAGGAAATGACGTCACCTAACCAGATAAATAGAAAGTGGGACATAAAACCAGTGCTTCGTCGGATGCTCACTGATGATGTTACCGAGAATGGTGACAAAACGTCTGAAAACTAACCTTCCAGCTCAGCGAGCAAACTTACATCCATAACCTCAACCTGAGCTACAAATCTTCTCAAAACTCGCTAACATTCCAATTATCCAAAAATGTGAATTCTTCTCCCCTGCACAACATCCTCAGCCATGCATTCATCTGCTCTGTCCTTCTCTTCCGATCCTCACTAGTTCGTGGCACTGAGAGTAATTCAAATATTTCTCCTCTTGAAGATCTCATTTTAAAATTCCAGCCCTACTTCCTATATTCTCTCCCCGGAATCTCATCTATTTCTCTTCCTATGTCATTAGCTCCAATGTGTACAATGACCCTCTGCTGATCCCTCTCACCTTTGAGAATGTTCTGCACCTTCTCTAAGATATTTTTGATCCTGGCTCCAGGAAGGGAACACACTATTCTGATGTCTCACTGTCAGCCACAGAAATGTCTGTCTATGCCTCTGATGAGAGAGTCACTTATCGCAATCGATGGCTTGGAAACTGGTGTCACATTAGAGGCAGTATTTGTACCAGGAAACTGGCGGTCAGTGCTGCATTCTCTAGAGAATTCATCACCTCCTACATTTTTCAACAGAATACTTGTTTGAGATAGGGATAGCCACAGGAGACTCTTGCAATATCTGCCTTCATCTCCTTCCCTGGTGGTCACCCATCGACCTGGCAGCATCTTCAGTTTATCTCCCTCTCTGCAACTGCCATCCATCATATCCCCGAACTCCTGTAAATCCTCATTGCCTTTAACTGCTATTCCAACCTATTCATACAATCCAATTGGATTCGCAAAATAAACACACGTCCTGCAGACACAGTCATCATTAACATGGAAACTCTTCCTAATCTCCCACATCTGACAGGAAGAGCACACCACTCTGATAAAGGTTTATTTGCATCCTAACATTCTACAGACCCAGAGAATAGCACAGTCTTTCTGCGCGAAAAACGGTTCTAGCTTAGTATGTAAGCTTTTATATTTTCAAAGTTTAATCATGAGGCAGACATCAAGAACAATATGTAATAAAATAAACTCGATTAGCGATTGTAGATTTACAAAAGAAAAACAACTAAGTTACACTTAAAAAAACACTTAGGTCCTCCACTGTTGTGTGCCCCTACACACAGGTTTCTCTACAACCAGATGTGAATTTCATTGTTTGTTTATTTTACTGAGAACGACCTCTGATGCCCAGCAATACATGAAAGCGGACAGCAAAGGCCGTAACTGTGCAGGTTACTGCTGCGTCAGGCAGTAGTGTAGGATTCTTTCTCAGTTTAAATCACTTTCCATGAGGTCACTCTTCACCTTTAGACAGCGTCAGGATATGAGGGAACCTAGAAATTGGGGAATGGAGATTTCAGCAGCAATTGAAGACGATGGCTTTGGTTTGCTAACTTTAAAATGGAGGATATTCCTGGAATGGGGGCGTGGAAAGGGAGGGCGTTGAGGCAGATCTGGTTATTGTCAGTGAGCGTGGGAAAACTAACAACGCTTTTAGATGATTCCATTAGTGGTAGCATGTTGATGAGAAATTGGAAAATCTAAGGAAATATTCTTGGGGACACCAGGTGCAAGTAGAGCAAAGAGTGTTTGTAGATGGGTCAGTTGTCTGTGTAGATGGTATGGAGAGGGTTATTTCTGAGTAAGGTGTTGACAGTGAAATTAAAGGAGTGAAGAATAAAACAAAAATAGAATGACAGGACCATTATAATACCAGTGAACATGGGGGAGTTGGATCCTTGGCATTTAGCTCGAAATATTTGGGAGGAATGTTCATGTATCGAAAATCTGCCCGGTGAGAGCCAGAGAACGCTGGCTGGCAATAACAAACCCTTGGCTTTGTCTCTGGCTGTGCCCGAAACACTCAGCTTCCCATTTATCAGCCGAATGTGCTTATTAACTGCGCCACAACAATTGATGTGCACACAATCGGCAAGATCCCTGAAACCAGGCGTTCAGTTTCTTTTTGCCTTCTCTGTTAACTGCTCATGGCTGCAAATTGCCCAGGCCAAAATCCATCCATTTCCCAAAAATCACAGTTAAAAGAATGAATGGCTGCAAAGTTGAACACTACAGGGGCTTCAGTAGCCTGTTTCGAATTGCAATATTTCAAACATGCATTAGTTACCATGTTCACCGAGAATGCAAGGTGGCCTTGTTTAGAAACAACAAAGCTGCTTCTTTGCCAATAAATAGAGGAAAAAATGATAGTGAATACAGAAATTGCTGGCAGTGCCATGGGATGGAAAGGATTTTCTTACCAGAATTGACTGGGAATTTCACTCGGCAACCCTCAACAATGATAATTGTAGATAAAATACAATGCAAGAGGCAATTGAGAGCAGCAAACCTGGAGGTAACCGGGTGAGGGGATAAATGATGGTTGGTAATACACTTGGTTCGCACGCTTGTAGGCTTGAATCCTACCAACTGCAATCTGTAGTACTATTGCTTTCATAAAACAAATGCTAGCAAGTTGCTAACGACACAAACACACTTGCAATTTCTTGTTCCATTTTCGAGGAGGTTTGCTAACTGCAGGATCCCCTTAACCAGGCAGTGAAATTGTTTTACTGTCATTTGCTATTTTCATTTTGATTTTCCAAGCACGTGAGAGGCCTGTGTTCAGAAACAGCAAACCTGTTTTGTTTTAACAAAGAGAGAGAAATCCGAGACAGAAGTATTCAAGACACGAATGAATTTGCGAATGGGAATGATTTTCATCCCGGAATAAGCTGAGATATTTTTCTGCATCCTCACAGCAGCAATAGTCACCATCAAAATTCAATGCAAGAGACCATGGTCGCTGAATCATGTATTTGTGGCAGCATCATTAAGGAAATGGATTTCAAATCCCTTGGGGTTACCCCGGCGCAGGTTGCCCTCCTGCTGACTTCAATCTTCTCTGCTGTCAGTTTGCTGAAGCACAGGCCTGTCCTGTTGATTGTCAAAGCAAATCCGTAAGCGTTTTCTTCATGGTGTTCAAGGAAGTTTATTGCCAGTAATACCACCAGCCTCATAAGCAATCTCTGTGATTTCTGGCTGTTTCTCAAACCTGTGTTCATCCGCGTGCTTCAATGAGTGTCATGTGCCGAAACTGCTAAACACATTGCTACTATCCAAAACTAATCATGACTATCAGTTTCCTGGCTTTGTGTTATGACGGTGCGCAGAAATAAAAAGCTGGTTTCCAAAAGTCAGAGGACATTTTCCTCTTTCTGCGAGCCTGTACCAGGCCAGAATCACTTAGCAGAGCGACAGCTCGAATCTCTTCCCACAATAATAATCTGTGGCAATTGCTTGCTGGTGAATGACTGCAGGTCTGATAACTTGATTCTAGCCAGACAGAAATTGCTACAAGCGAGAGGAATGAAAGGTAAGGCACACCACAAATTTGGGCTCAGATTTTCAGCATTATATCCACTGCACTGGTTGCCAAGGCAAAAAAAGCAAAGCCTCTGTGCGATGAGCTGCAAACACAATCGAATCATCGGCAGGAGTAGAAGCCTCCAGTGAGTACTGGAACTAGAGGATAGCATCTTAGACCACTTGGTGATGCCAACATACTCATGAGCGGTTTTGCGATAAATTGGACTGTTTCAATCACTAGACAACAAAATGTGAGGCTGGCACCCGAGCACCAAACCATCATCTCCAACAACATTCATGACCTCATCACCTCAGGGGATCTCCCACCCACAGCCTCCAAACTCATTGTTTCCCAACACCGCATGGCCCGTTTCTATCTCCTTCCCAAAATCCACAATCCTGCCTGCCATGTTCGACCAATCGTCTCAGCGTGCTCCTGCCCCACCGAACTCATTTCCACCTATCTGGACTCCATTTTCTCCCCTTTGGTCCAGGAACTCCCCACCTACGTCCGTGACACCACCCACGCCCTCCACCTCCTCCAGGACTTCCAATTCCCTGGCCCCCAACACCTCATCTTCACCATGGGCATCCAGTCCCTATACACCTGCATTCCGCATGCAGATGGCCTCAAGGCCCTCCACTTCTTCCTGTCCCACAGGCCCGACCAGTCCCCCTCCACCAACAACCTCATCCGCCTAGCCGAACTCGTCCTCACACTCAACAACTTCTCTTTTGACTCCTCCCACTTCCTACAGACTAAGGGGGTGGCCATGGGCACCCGCATGGGCCCCAGCTATGCCTGCCTCTTTGTAGGTTACGTGGAACAGTCCCTCTTCCGCACCTACACAGGCCCCAAACCTCACCTTTTCCTCCGGTACATTGATGACTGTATCGGCGCCACCTCTTGCTCCCCAGAGGAGCTCGAACAGTTCATCCACTTCACCAACACCTTCCACCGCAACCTTCAGTTCACCTGGGCCATCTCCAGCACATCCCTCACCTTACTGGACCTCTCAGTCTCCATCTCAGGCAACGAGCTTGTAACTGATGTCCATTTCAAGCCCACTGACTCCCACAGCTACCTAGAATACACCTCCTCCCACCCACACTCCTGCAAAAATTCCACCCCCTATTTCCAATTCCTCTGCCTCCGCCGCATCTGCTCCCACGACAAGACATTCCACTCCCGCAAATCCCAGATGTCCACGTTCTTCAAGGACCGCAACTTTCCCCCCACAGTGATCAAGAACGCCCTCGACCGCATCTCCCGTATTTCCCGCAACACGTCCCTCACACCCCGCCCCCGCCACAAACGCCCAAAGAGGATCCCCCTCGTTTTCACACACCACACCACCAACCTCCGGATACAACGCATCATCCTCCGACACTTCCACCATCTACAATCCGACCCCACCACCCAAGACAATTTTCCATCCCCACCCCTGTCTGCTTTCCGGAGAGACCACTCTCTCCGTGACTCCGTTGTTTGCTCCACACAGCCCTCCAACGCCACCACACCTGGCACCTTCCCCTGCAATGGCAGGAAATTCTACACTTGCCCCCACACCTTCCCCCTCACCCCTATCCCAGGCCCCAAGATGACATTCCATATTAAGCAGAGGTTCACCTGCACATCTGCCAATGTGGTATACTGCATCCACTGTACCCGGTGTGGCTTCCTCTACATTGGGGAAACCAAGCGGAGGCTTAGAGACCGCTTTGCAGAACACCTCCGCTCAGTTCGCGACAAACAACTGCACCTCCCAGTCTCAAACCATTTCCACTCCCCCTCCCATTCTTTAGATGACATGTCCATCATGGGCCTCCTGCAGTGCCACAATGATGCCACCCGAAGGTTGCAGGAACAGCAACTCATATTCCGTTTGGGAACCCTGCAGCCTAATGGTATCAATGTGGACTTCACCAGTTTCAAAATCTCCCCTTCCCCAACTGCATCCCTAAACCAGCCCAGTTCGTCCCCTCCCCCCACTGCACCACACAACCAGCCCAGCTCTTCCCCTCCACCCACTGCATCCCAAAACCAGTCCAACCTCCCTCCGCCTCCCTAACCCGTTCTTCCTCTCACCCATCCCTTCCTCCCACCCCAAGCTGCACCCCCATCTACCTACTAACCTCATCCCACCTCCTTGACCTGTCCGTCTTCCCTGGACTGACCTATCCCCTCCCTACCTCCCCACCTATACTCTCCTCTCCACCTATCTTCTTTTCTCCCCAACTTCGGTCCGCCTCCCCCTCTCTCCCTATTTATTCCAGAACCCTCACCCCATCCCCCGCTCTGATGAAGGGTCTAGGCCCGAAACGTCAGCTTTTGTGCTCCTGAGATGCTGCTTGGCCTGCTGTGTTCATCCAGCCTCACATTTTGTTGTCTTGGATTCTCAAGCATCTGCAGTTCCCATTATCTCTGATACTGTTTCAATCACTGGACTGGATAGAGCAGGGTCAGGATGGATGTTGCAGGCTCCAGAGTTTAGATCGTTCATTAAGGCCAGAGAATATGGGAAAAGAAGGGGAGGCGTGGCTTTGTTGTTCCAGGACAGTATAACGGTGGCTGAAAGAATTTTTGATGAGGACTCGTCTACTGAGGTGGTATGGGCTGAGGTTGCCGAGGAAGGTTTGTCGACTGAGTCAGTATGGGTGGAAGTTAGGAACAGCAAGGGAACAGTCACCTCATTGGAGGTTCTCTACAGACCCCGAAAGAGCAGTAGGGAGATCAAAGAACTCATTTGGCCGGCAGATTGTTGAAAAGTGCAAGCGAAGCAGGGTTGTTGTTACGGGTGACTTCAACTTTCCAAATATAGATTGGACCCTCGTCAGTGCAGATGGTTTGGATGGAGCCGTTTTTGTCAGGTGTGTTCAGGAGGGTTTCCTTACTCAGTATGTGGACAGGCCGACGAGGGGGCAGGCCATTTTGGATTTGGTGCTCGGCAATGAGCCAGGACAGGTGTCAGATCTCGTGGTTGGAGAACACTTTGGCGACAGTGACCACAACAGCCTCACATTTACTACAGACATATAAAGGGAAAGGAGCAGTTACCAGGGTAAGATATTTAACTGGGGTAAACGAAACTATGACGCTATCAGAAAGGAGTTGGGAAGTACAGATTCGGAGTAATTGTTCCACAGAAAGGGCACAGCAGACATATGGAGGCTGTTTAAGGAGCAGTTGTTGCGAGTGAAGGATAAATTTGTTCCTCTGAGACAGGGAAGAAGGGGTAAGATTATGGAGCCTTGGATGACGGTTATAGAGGTGCTTCTTGTCAAAAAGAAAAAGGCAGCTTGTGTAAGTTGGAGGAAGCAAGGGTCTAGCACAGCTTTAGAGGATTACAGGCTTGCTCAAAAGGAGCTCAAAAGTGGACTGAGGAGGTCCAGGAGTGGGCACGAAAAAGGCTTGACAGGAAGGATTAGGGAGAACCCGAAGGCATTTTACTCATATGTGAGGAATAAGAGAATAATCAGGGAGAAGGTAGAGCCGAACAGGGATAACAGAGGGAACTTTTGCGTGGAGTCGGAGCAGAGCGGGGAAGCCCTAAATTAGTGTATTGCTTCGGTTTTCACTGAGGCAAGGGACCTTGTGGTGAATGAGAACTTTGAGGAGCAGGAAAACAGGCTTGAACAGATCAAGATTGAGGAAGTTGATGTGCTGGAAATTTTGGCAAACATTAAGATTGGTAAGCCCCCAGGGCCAGATCAGATTTATCCCAGGTTGCTCCAGAAAGCGAAAAATGAGGTTGCTAAGCCGCTGGCAAAGATCTTTGCTTCCTCAATCTCCACTGGATTTGACCCGGAAGATTGGAGGGAGGCAAATGTTGTTCCTCTTTTCAAGAAAGGGAATAGGGAAATCCCTGGAAATTACAGACCTGTCAGTCTTAAGTCTGTAGTCAGCAAAGTTTTGGAAAGAATTCTGAGGGATAGGGTTTATGACTATTTGGAAAAACATAGCGTGATTAATCGGAGTCAGCATGGCTTTGTGAGGGGCAGGTCATGCCACACAAATCTTAATGAGTTCTTTGAGGAAGTCACGAGACAAGTTGATGAGGGTCGAGCAGTTGATGTGGTGTACATGGACTTTCGCAAGGCATTTGATAATGTTCCCCACAGCAGGCTCATTCTTAAAGTCAAGAGGTATGGGACACAGTGTGATTTGGCTGTGTGGATTCAGAATTGGTTGGCTAACAGGAGGCAGAGAGTGGCTGTGGATGGTAAATATTCTGCCTGGAGGTTAGTGCTGAGGGGTGTCCCGCAGGGCTCTGTTCTTGCGCCTCTGCTCTTTGTGGTTTTGATAAATGACTTGGATCAGTGGGTTGAGGCGTGGGGTAGTATGTGTGCTGATGACACAAAGGTTGGATGTGTCGTTGATAGTACCGAGGGCTATTGCAGGCTTCAGTGAGACATTGACAGTATGCAGAGCTGGGCTGAGAAATGGCAGATGGAGTTCAACCTGGATAAATGTGAAATGATGCATTTCGGAAGGTCGAACTTAAATTCTGAATAAAGGATTAAAAGCAGGATTCTCGGCAATATGGAGGAACAGCGGGATCTTGGTGTTCAGGCATAACTCCCTCAAAGTCGCCGCCCAGGTGGTTAAAGTTGTTAAGAAACATATGGTGTTTTGGCTTTCATTAACAGGGGGATCGAGTTTAAGAGCCTCGAGGTAATGCTGCAGCTCTACAAAAGCCTGGTCAAACCACACTTGGAACATTGTGTCCAGTTCTGGTCGCCTTATTATAGAAAAGATGTGGAGGCTTTGGGGAGGGTGCAAAGGAGGTTTACCAGGATGCTGCCTGGACTGGAGGGCTTGTCTTACGAGGAGAGGTTGACTGAGTTCTGACTTTTCTCTCTGGAGAGAAGGAGGAAGAGAGGTGACCTGAACGAGGTGTACAAGGTAATGAGAGGCATGGATAGAGTCGATAGCCAGAGATCTTTTTTCCCCGGGCAGGATTGACTGCCATGAGGGATCATAGTTTTAAGGTGTTAGGATGAAGGTATAGAGGAGACATCAGAGGGAGGTTCTTCACCCAGAGAGTTGTGAGCGCATGGAATAGTTTACCAGGGTAGACTTGGAAGAGGAGTCATTAGTGACATTTAAGCGACTGCTGGACATGCACTTGGACAGCAGTGAATTGAGTGGAATGTCGGTTAGATTATTTTATTTTTGGATTAGGATTATTCCACGGCATAACATCATGGGCCAAAGGACCTGTACTGTGCTGTACTTTTCTATGTTCTATGTTCTAATGCAGCACAAATGAGCGGAAAAGTCCGACTGAAACATTGATCCCACTGTCTCGGTGCATTCGGTGATCGGGGATTCCCCAACCAATGCACCAATTTTGCACCATTTTCCATTGAAGCATCGTCCAATATATAACAATCTGTGAGACATGATGCAAGTCTAGCGGATGAGATTTCTGATTCAGTAGATTCTGTTTGCATTCAACACAAAAAATGAACTTTACAAGATTTCTCAAATTTAGATGCTCATTTATGAAAGTATTTTCACCCTTTGGTTGACACGGAGTAAATTACACATTGGAGGAGAAAGTGATGAGATGGTTCTCAATTCTGGGAGTTTGTCAGCCACTGCTCTAATGTGTTTCGGCAGTGTAGGCTCTGTAACTATCACCACACATGCGGAAAGCCCCCTGTTCAGATGAGCACAGAATCAGCGATGCTCCCTTAAAATCTCAGTAAGTTGTGCTGTCTTCTCTTGTTTATAAATGTGGATGCAATTTATTATTTCACTGCTGTTCTAATTGCCAAATCTTGCATCAAGTCTTCTTGGCAATATTTGCTGTTGTACTGGAAATAAAACGTAATTTCAATTCCTCGTGAGAAATAACATTTTCTGATTTCTTCCCTTCTCCGGTTACGTGTATCAAACGAGTTGTACAGCACATGGCATCTTCAATAAGAAAGCATTATCATGCTCTGGACCCATTAGCTGCTATTTCAGCTCAGAGAAGAGACCGAGATTTCACAGAGTGGAGCTGGAGAAATACAGCAGGCCAGACAGCATCTGCGGAGCAGGGAAATTGACGTTTTGGGTTGAGATCCTTCTTCAGTTGCCTATGAGCTGATCAGATCATTGTGTCTTTTCCTCCTTTTTTTCGGGTAGCGGAACAGGGAGTCTAAACATGGAGTCAATGAAAATGAGTCAAAAGCAACATTGGACTAACACCCAGAGTGCCCAGTGTGCAACAACAGACATGATTGTGAGTCAGGCACAAGAGATTTTCACTTTTAGAACAAAATTCAATCACACACTTGAGCATCTTTTAACATTTCTGATCGCCTGTTAATGCACTTGCAATGTGTTCAGAAAGTGTCTTTTGTGTGTCTCGAAATGAGGGCAGAGGAATTCAATATACTCTGGTAACAGGCATTCCTTCACTTTCGACAAGCATGTAGTAAAACAAAATAAAGTGTGTTTACAAAATGTGACAGAATATTTTCCCTGTCTACCTATAACAAAATAATTCCACTTATCAGTCACATCAAGGTTCCCCACGTAAAATCGCAATCTGTGCCTTATTATGATTCTTAAGTACTCATTTGGTGAAGTACAACTTTTCTGATCATTTGACCTTCACCAAAGAGAAACTGCTCAAGCCATGAGAGTACGGAGTGCACAGTTTTTCTCCAAGTTATGATGCTGACTCTGGCGATGGCTATCTCGCTGTTGATCATGGTATGGGAACTGACTGCACTTCTCGTAAGTGTCATTTGGGAGACATCTTTACACATCCAAAATCTGCACAACAAGTGACAGAGATTGCTGAACGTGCGTGAAACATTCAGCGATCCAATTAACGGCAAAATGAGATGGTTAACTGTGTCACAGAAGCGACGTGCAGCCAATAGGCAAAATCCCCTGACACAGGGAGGCAGTTGCTTTGTTTCCTCTGTTAGATTTTCGCATCTGCCATTTACCCTAGCCAAAATCTGTCCACTTAATTAAAATAAAGTTTAAAGAATGAATGGCTGCAAGGTTACGCGTTGTCCCATCAGGAAGCCTGCACTGTCAAGTTGGGCTGAATGGTTTCCATCTGTACCATACGAATTCTTTGGTTCTGAAGCGTCTGCTGGGAATTCACAGGAGACCTCCATTGGGTCACTTTATCACCTCGGCATGACGCCTGGTATTTGTATATACCCGAATTTCTGGGACAGTTCTTCAATCAGGGAATGTCCCAAGAGAGACAAAGGGCGACTGGCCAGCCCTGTTCGTGCCTTTCTCCCAGGTTTTTTTAGTAATCCTGCAATGTGTATCACACGATAATAAAGTGTGAAGCTGGATGAACACAGCAGGCCAAGCAGCATCTCAGGAGCACAAAAGCTGACGTTTCGGGCCGAGACCCTTCATCAGAGAGGTCATGTGTATCACATGACCTGCTTCTTCCTTCCGTCAGAGAAGCCCACACGCAGCAGCTGCTGCTTTAGAATCCTACACAGGGCGCTGCAAGGGCCTGGTTAGTAACTCAGCTGAAATGTTGCCAGGAGTGAGATTTCAATCCACACCTGAATAGCGACTGTAAATACCAATGACTCCCCTCAAACCACTTAGCCATGCCACTTTACTTTACCCACTGCTTTGACTAGGATTGATACTGAATTAAACAAAAGCAATACAATTACATTCAGAAGGAAACAGTAGTTGCCACTGATATCAGTATCAATTTCCAGATCCGAGTAACCCTAACATTTTAGAAAAACAGAGGTTGCTGGAGAAACTCAGTGGGGCTGGCAGCATCCGTGGAGAATGGAACAGAGGTAAAGTTTTGAGATCAATGAATTTTCTTCAGCATCCCTGAACATCCCTGAGGCAATGATAGGGAGTATTCGGCACAATTTGACTGTTGATCATTGATTCGGTTGGTTACAGTTACGTGCCAGGTCAGACCACCCTCAAAACATTTCAAGAAGGTACGTTAGACCCTAATTTCCTATTTTAAAGGCAAATGTAAAGTGGGTGTCCCAGATAGGATATAACTATGCAAACCACTCAGTTTTGAGCAAAACAGAATTCATATAAACTCTACAGCTGGAACATGAACAAAAGAAAGCCAAATTCAGAATAAATTAACTGCTGGACAACTTTGTCGACCCGGCGCAGTAGTTATCATTAATTTACTGTTTCACTGAAATAACATCACATTAGCACATCTTTCAGGAAAAAGTTAAGTTCAAGCAGAGATTCTAACAGGCAGGTGGGAACAACATCCAGAGAGAGATTTCAGGGAAAGTCAGAGGAATCCTTTACTGAAGCTGGCTAATCTTCTGGACTCACACATCTTGTGACTGCTGCTGATAAAAAAAAAGCTGAACTCGGTGAACTGGCCACACCCCTTCCATTGTAAACTGTTACTCCATAGACTCGTCTTCACTTCTGCATTTGTAACCTCTCTTCAAAGAAAAAAAAACCCAGGACTTAAATAAGAGACAACACAGTGTGGATCTGAAGGAACACAGCAGGCACACAGGCAGCATCAAAGGAGCAGGTAAACTAACGTTTCAGTTCTGTACCATTCTTCAGAAATGGGGGAGGGGAAGTGGAACTATGAAATAAACTGAGAGAGCAGAGGTGAGGCTTGGGGAGCAAGGTGGGACAGTCATAAGTGAGGAACAAAAAGAAAGTTACTGGAAAAGCTCAGCAGGTCTGGCAGCATCTGTGAAGGATCAAACAGAGTTGAAGTTTCAGGTCCGGTGACCATTCTTCAGCACTGAGGCTAACAGTCTTGCTGAGCTTTTCCAGCAACTTTCTTTTTGTGCCTGATTTACAGCATCCACAATTCCTTTGTCTTTTTTTCAGTCATAAGTGAGTGCAGGTAGGCAGTGGTGAGGCTTGGTCAGTGATGGCAGAGGAGCAGATAGGTGGGAGAGAAGATGGACAGGTTGTGTCAGGTCAAGGAAGCAGGGATGAAAGGGAGGATTGGTCATGGGTTGAGGCTGGGCGTGGGGAGATTTTGAAATTGGTTAAGCCCACATTGAGACCTGTTGGTTGTAGGTTCCCAAGGCAGAATATGAGATGCTGCTTCTCCAGTTTCTGGGTGGTTTATTTGTGACACTGGAGGAGGCCCAGGGAGGACATGTCATCCAGGGTGTGCGAGGGGGAGCTGAGTGGTTTGGGACTGAAAGGTGTTGTCGTTTGTTGCGAACAGAACGCAGGTGTTCCACAAAGCGGTCTCCGAGCATCTGCTTCATCTCATCGACGTAGAGGATGCCACACCGAAAGCAGCAGATGCAGTAGGCCACATTAGCAGATGTGAACATACGTCGAATATGGAAGGCTTTTTTGGGTCCTTGGATAGAGGTGAGGTGGGGAGGTGTTGGGGCAGGTGCAGCACTTCCTGTAGTTGCAGGGAAAGGCGTTGGGTTTTGTGGGCTAGTGGGGAGCGTGGAGGGGATGAGGGAGTCACGGAGAGAGCAGTTCCTACGGAAGGCAGATATGGATGGGGAGGGAAATATATCCTTGGTTGTGGGGTCAGATTGCATGTGGCGGAAGTGCCAGAGAATTATACATTGAATCCAGAGGTTTGTTGGATGATATGTGAGGACAAGGGGGATTCTATCTTTGTTTTTGTTACAGGGAGGGGATGTGGGGGCAGAGGTGTGGGAAACACAAGAGAGGCAGTCAGGAGCATTTTCTTGAAAGAAATATTTATTTGATGCACACTGTGAGGTTTCTTTCTATCTTGCATTCTTATCAAACAATTCAACTGACTGAATGACCCCTCGATTTATTAAATCTGATGGAACCTCATTTTTAAAGGTTCACCTACCACTGGAAGGAGCACTAACTCTCTATCCCCTCTGGCAAAATTGCACAACTTTGACTTCTTGCCTGCTTCATGTTTCAGAGAGAAAATAATTCAAATGGGCTGAATTTGGCAGATTCATTTCATGCATTCCAAGTTGGAAAAAGTGCAAACACAATGCTTTTACCCCAATCCTCTGGATAGTCTTGACTCTAAGCCATCAATATGGTCTTTACATGTTGATGCCACCCATCTAATATTCCTTGTGATTCTGCTCCAAAGCTATCCATAACCTCCTTGAATTACTACAGCAAATATCGACCCTGGATCTGATTGAAATTCTGTTTGCAGTTGGTATCTGGTGAAAACTTTAAGTAACAATTCTGCAATTCTATTAGCCATGGTACTGCAAAATGGAATGACCTGTGGAAACAATGTGGACACATCCATTATAGAACATAGAACATAAAAAAAAACAGCACAGTACAGGCCCATCGGCCCACGATGTTGGGCCGTAGAATAATCCTAATCCAAAAATAAAACAACCTAACCTACATTCCCCTCAATTCACTGCTGTGCACGTGCATGTCCAGCATTCGCTTAAATGTCACTAATGACTCCGTTTCCAAGGCTACCATTGGCAAACTATTCCATGCGATCACAACTCTCTGGGTGAAGAACCTCCCTCTGACATCTCCACTATACCTTCATCCTAACACCTTACAACTATGACCACTCGTGGCAGGCAATCCTGCCCTCTGTCCATGCCTCTCATTACCTTGTACACCTTGATCAGGTCACTTCTCTTCCTCCTTCTCTCCAGAGAGAAAAGTCCAAGCTCCGTCAGCCTCTCCTCGTAAGACAAGCCCTCCAGTCCAGGCAGCATCCTGGTAAACCTCCTCTGCACCCTCTCCAAAGCCTCTACATATTTTCTATAATATGGCGACCAGAACTGGGCACAATATTCCAAGTGTGGTCTCTCCAGGGAATTGCAGAGCTGCAGCATAACTTCGTGACTCTAAAACTCGATCCTCCTGTTAATGAAAGCCAAAACACCATATGCTTTCTTATAAACCTTATCCACCTGGGTGGCGACTTTGAGGGAGCTATGCATTTGAACGCCAAGATCCCGCTGTTCCTCCACACTGCCGAGAATCCTGCCTTTAATCCTTTATTCAGCATTTAAGTTCGACCTTCCAAAATGCATCACTTCGCATTTATCCAGGTTGAACTCCATCTGCCATTTCTCAGCCCAGGTCTGCATACTGTCAATGTCTCACTGAAGCCTGCAATAGCCCACGATACTATCAACGACACCTCCAACCTTTGTGTCATCAGCAAACATACTAACCCACGCCTCAACCTCTTCATCCAAGTTATTTATAAAAACTACAAGGAGGAGAGGCCCCAGAACACTGAGCACTGACCTTCAGGCAGAATACTTACAGTCTACAACCACTCTCTGCTTTCGGTCAGCCAGCCAATTCTGAATCCAGACAGCCAAATCACCCTCTATCCCATACCTCCTGACATTATGAATGAGCCTGCTGTGGGGAACCTTATCAAATGCCTTGCTAAAGTCCACGTACACCGCATCCACTGCTTGATCCTCGTCAACCTGTCTCGTGACTTCCACAAAGAACTCAATAAGATTTGCAAGCCATGACCAGCCCCTCACAAAGCCATGCTGACTCCCTTTAATCACGCTATGCTTTTCCAAACCGTCAAAAATCCTATCCCTCAGAATTCTTTCCAAAACCTTGCCGACCGTGACGTAAGACTGACTGGCCTGTAATTTCTAGGGATTGCCCTATTCCCTTTCTTGAAAAGAAGAATAACATTTGCCTCCCTCCAATCTTCCTGTATGACTCCCGTGGAGAGTGAGGAAGTAAAGATCTTCACCAGAGGCTTTGCAACCTCCTTTCTCGCTTCCCGGAGCAACCTAGATAAATCTGATCTGGCCCTGGGGACCTATCAATCTTAATGTTTGCCAAAATTTCCAGCGCATGAACTTCCTCAATCTTGTCTGTTCAAGCCTGTTTTCCTGCTCCTCAAAGTTCTCATTCACAACAAGGTCCCGTTCCTCAGTGAAAACCCAAGCAAAAAACTCATTTAGGGCTTCCCCAATCTTCTCAGACTCCACGCACAAGTTCCCTCTGTTATCCCTGATCGGCTCTACCTTCTCCCTGATCATTCTCTTATTCCTCACGTATGAATAAAATGCCTTCGGGTTCTCTCTAATCCTTCCTGCCAAGCCTTTTTTGTGCCCCCTCCTGGCCGTCCTCAGTCCACTTTTGAGCTCCTTCCGAGCATGTCTGTAATCCTCTGAAGCTGTGCTCGACCCTTGATTCCGCCAGCTTCCGCAAGCTACCTTTTTCTTTTTGACAAGAAGCACCTCTGTTCCCGTCATCCAAGGCTCCTTTATCTTACCCCTTCTTACCTGTCTCAGAGGAACAAATTTATACATCACTCGCAACAACTGCTCCTTAAACAGCCTCCAGATGTCTGCTGTGCCCGTTCTGTGGAACAATTGTTCCAAATCTGTACTTCCCAACTCCTGTCTGATAGCGTCATAGTTTCGTTTACCACAGTTAAATATCTTACCCCTGTAACTGCTCCTTTCCCTTTCCATGGCTGTGGTAAATGTGAGGCTGTTGTGGTCACTGTCGCCAAAATGTTCTCCAACCACGAGATCTGACACCTGTCCTGGCTCATTGCCGAGCACCAAATCCAAAATGGCCTCCCCCTACTTCGAAGGCTCTAGGGCCGAATCGTCAACTTTTGTGCTCCTGAGATGCTGCTTGACCTGCTGTGTTCATCCAGCTCCACACTTTATTATCCCCCGACTTCGCCCTGTCCACATTCTGAGTAAGGAAACCCTCCTGAACACACCTGACAAAAACGGCTCCAACCAAACCATCTGCACTAAGGAGGTTCCAAACTACACAGATAAGTTGAAGTCAACCATAACAACAACCCTGCTACGTTTGCACTTTTCAACAATCTGACGGCCAATGAGTTCTTCGATCTCCCTACTGCTATTTGGGGTGACTGCTCCCTTGCTGTTCCTAATTTCCACCCATACTGACTCAGTCAATAAACATTCTTCGGCAACATCAGCCCATATCATCTCATAGACGAGTCCTCATCAAAAGTTCTTTCAGCCGCCATTAAACTGTCCTTGACCAACAAAGCCACACACACCCTCTTTTACCACCTTCCCTGATCTTAATGAAAGATCTCAACCCTGGAACCTGCAACATCCATTCTTGACCCTGTGCTATCCATTTCTCCGAAATAGCCACAACATCGAAGTCACAGGTACCTTTCCAAGCTGCAAGCTCACCTACCTTATTCCGGATACTCCTGGCATTAAAGTCGACACACTTCAACCCAGCTGTCTGCCAGCAGACTCCTGTGACAGTGAGGTCCTAACCAAGTCCTCCCTACGTTCATCCTCCTGTGTACTAGGACTACAACTCAGTTTCTCATCCCCCTTCTGCAGTAGTTTAAATCCACCCGAAAAGCACTAGTGAATTTCCCACCGAGGATATCAGTGCCCCTCTGGTTCAAGTGGACACCTCCTGTTTGTAGAGGTCCCACCTTCCCCAGAATGAGTCCCAATTGTCCATGAACCTGAAGCCCTCCCTCCTGCACCATCCCTGCACCATCCCCTGCAGCTGGAATCTCTCCCTGTTCTTTTCCTCGCTATCACATGGCATGGGTAACAAACCAAAGATGACCAGTCTGTTTGTTCTAGCTCTCAACTTCCACCCTCGCTCCCTGAAATCCTGCCTGACATACCTATCCCTCTTTCTACCTGTGTCGTTGGTGCCTACGTTGACCACGACTTGGGGCTGGTCACCCTCTTCCCTCAGGACCCCAAAGACACGATCCGAGACATCACAGACACTGCCACCTGGGAGGCAGCACACCAATCTTGAGTTTCTTTCTTTCCCGGCAAACCTTCTATCAGTCCCTCTGACTATTGAGTCCCCAATCACTATCACTCTCTTCCTATCCCCCCTTCCCTTCTGTGCAAGTGGGACAGACTCTGTGCCAGAGACCTGCACCCTACTGCATGCCCCTGGTAATTACCCCCCCAACAGTTTCCAAAATGGTATACTTGTTTTTCAGGGGAACGACCACAGGGGATCCCTGCACTGGCTGCTTTTTCCCCCTTCTAACAGTTACCCAGCTTTCTTCACGCTTAGGAGTAACTATGTCCTTGAAACTCTTGTCTATCACTGACGCTGTCTCCCGAATGATCCGAACTTCATCCAGCTCCCGCTCCAGTTCCCTAATGCGGTCTTGGAGGAGCAAGAGTTGGGTGCACTTCCTGCAAACGTATTTCGATGGGACACTAATGGCGTCCCTCACCTCATACATCATGCAGAATGAACATTCCTCTACCTGCACTGCCATCCCTGCAAATCCCCTAAACAGAATGTGAAAAAAAATAGAAGCTTACCTTGATTTGTCTCTGGTGCATAGGATTAGAGGAGGTGGATGGGTGGGAGGCCCTACAAGGGTAGGGTCTCGGGTTTACACAACGATCAGTTATATAGCTGAGGGATGAAAAAAAGGTCAGTCCCTTCCCTGAAACGCCTGCTCCGAGGTGCTGCTGATCGAGGTAAGCTTTTTAAAGATTCAATAACAGTGACTCACCGGCTTCCCGACAGGCTCCTGGCCCAAGATCCTGCTCGCGCTGCTGCTCAACCAGAAATAGAAGGCACCGACACTCGAGGTAAGCTTTTTAAAGATTCAAAAACAGTGACTCACCGGCTTCCCGACAGGCTCCTGGTCCAAGCTCCCACTCGCACTGCTGCTCAACCAGAAATGGAAGGCACTGACACTCGAGGAAAACTTTTTAAAGATTCAAAAACAGTGACTCACCGGCTTCCCGACAGGCTCCTGGTCCAAGCTCCCACTCGCACCGCTGCTGCAGAATGGTTAATAAAGAATGTTTTTTTTTTGTTTTAGGCCAGGGTTCTACGTAATCGTTTATGAGCCTTGTAAAGGGTCCTCAGACACAGGAATGAATATTAAAGGTACTGTTTACGTTACTGCCTGGACATTTGCAATCAGCTGACGTTATGAAATGTTTTGCAAAATCAACCATGATCAAATAGTGGAGCAGACTCAATGGGCCTACCACTTCTCTTATATCTTTTGGTCTTGTGGACACTACCCAACCGGCCTGAGTGTGGTAGTACAGAGTAATCCAAGCCTAAAGATATCTTTTATTCAAATACAATGACATGTAAGAATGAAAGACAGTATCCAGATCATTGAAAGTGATTTTGCACTTTGGCTTACTCTATCATCTCCTATTAGTAATTCATGTGCTACCAACACTTGTTTTCTTACTTTATCCTATACCTGTTCTTGTTTTCTCTTAAATATTTGATAAAACACGGTACTAATGGTTCCACTTCAACTTCCTTATCTTTAATCTTTGATTTCTCCTCCTGCTTCACGTTGTGGTTTTGTGACCTTGTTAGCACACAGCAAGGAAAAAATCCCAGCATACACTACCTGGAATAATTCAGTTGCCTGATATTCCACTGGTTTTTCAAGCACAGAAGCAACACTCCTACCTGTGATCCAGCTATATCATTTCCAAGGACAAATTCTGTTCCTGAGCTCAAACTTCCTCGAGTACTCCTACCATCACTTCTACATGTTTCACTGAAAACTCCAATCTCATTTTACAAAATGGAGCTCTGCTCTTCTCACCATAAGTTTCACATATTACCAGATTTATTTTTCTGGTAAGAGTCCTTCCAAATGACATATCTCCTCATCTCTCACCATCAAAGATCGACATGCTCCTGTATATCTTAAAATTGTAATTCCTTTATGTAGCTCTTCCTGCCATACGTGAATAAACATATTATAAACAAAAAGGACTGTGGACGCTGTAAATCAGGAACAAAACAGAAGTTGCTAGAGAAGCTCAGCAGGTCTGACAGCAGAAGAAAAAATCAGAGTTAACTTTTCGGGTCCTGTAGCCCTTCCTTAGAACGCGTATATCTCACCCTTAAGTAATTTTTTAAAAGAATTCTGGTACTTTCTTCCCAACCAACCCCTAACCACATTATGCATTCTGGTGCAGCTTTTTTAGCTTCCACTGTGCTTTTCATCACCACTTCAACAAAAATCACTGACACATCCTGTTTTCCCAAATCCATTTTCCCAGTGCGTTTGCTAAACCCCCAACCAGCTGAATCATTTTCTTTTTACCCAACTAATAATCATCAGCCATTTCTGCTGCTAATCTTGCAGTTTTAAATCTTTGTTTCTCTTCAGGAGTTTTCACAAACTCAGGAAGTGAATTTTTGAAATCGTCCAACATAATCGTCTCTCGAAAAGTGCCGTATGTTTGATGTGTTTTCAATGTTCTTACGCACGATCAAAATGACTTTGTTTGATCCTTTCAAACTCAACATACAATTGAAAAGGTTCCCTCATTAGGTTTCTGAAACGTCGACAGGCTTCTGGCAGAAGTTCATATGCACTTAAGATAGCTTCCTTCACCTCCTCATGCTCCCCAGATACTTCCTCTGATAGTGATGCAAATTCCTCACCAGCTCTACCTGCCAACTTTGTTTGGATCAACAATACCCATATGGTCACTGGCCATTCCTTGTCTGTACCTACTTTCTGAAATGAAATGAAAAAGTCTTTTGCATCTTTCTCATCGAACTTAGGCAACAATTGAGCATATTTCAACAATTTCCCATTCTGCCTTTGGTTATGATCGATTTGCTTGTCATCACTATCTTGCTGACGAAGCCAACCTTTACCCTTCACCTACGTCCTTTTAAGTTGTATTTCATCTCTAACTGCCAACCTCTGAACCTCAAACTCTCTCTCTTTCTAGTTCTTTTTCCTCTTACTTTTAATTCTGAAAAAAACTCCCTCTCACTTTTCCTTTACCGTCTGCTTTTAATCAGTATTCAAACTGTTTCTTTTCTTTTCTTTTTTCTCGTGTACAAGACTCTGCAATGTCCCCCTGTCAATGCGCAGAGGCAGAGGAACTGGAGGACCTCTCATTCCATTAATGCTGCAGTGTGGCCATGCACAGTACATCATGGTGGTTAATGCCCCCTGTCCTGGCAGCAGCCACAGAATCGGCATACAAAAGTTGTTAGCCATTCCTATTGTCTTCATGTCTCTACATAGAAAGAAAGAATAGCATTTCAGATAAAGGCCAACCCCCGATGTACGGCTCAAACTACGCCCCACATCACCACACCCCATTGCAAAGCAACCACATTAAAATACCCAGTGTTTACTGAGAGCAATGGGGCCACTGAGAACATCAGGGAGCAGAATATCAGGGAGACGGAGCAACATTTCCCATGTTTGAACGGGTCAGTGTACTCCAGTACTTGCGGTATCACTCAGTCCTGTAATCAGTCACTATTTCTGAAATATTCTGCCTTTGTTCTTCATGGAAAATTGACAGGTTGACATTTATCCACATTGTATTCCATCCACCAATGTGTTGCCAATTGACTTAAACTGTCTTTGTCCATTTACAGAATTTCCACCTCCCCTTCATAATTTAATTTCCTGCCTATCTTAGTGTCATCATGAATTTTAGTTACATTACATTTTTTCACTCTCCAAATGATTGATAAACATTACAAGCATTGGAGGCCAGCACTGATCACTGTGTGACTGCACAGGTTTACATTTGGTCAAACTGATAAAGACTGAGTTTTCCCTTCTGTCTGTTTCCTGTTTAATAACCAATCCTTCCCCAGTTTCTTTGTAGCACATTTGATGTGCTGAATGTTCCAGAAAAAAAACATGCAAGACATAAGAATAAGAAGCACTTCAACAGCTCGAACCTGCTCTCGTCTTGTCTCCACATTCCTGCTACTTCTCCAGAGCCTTCATTTACTTACTGTCCCAGCATCCCCTGAACCCTCGGGGAGTGAATTTCACAGATTCATAACCATTTGACGGAGGCAATTTGTACTCACCCCATATTAAATCTGCTGCAAATGGTTCCACATGAAGAAGTACACTCTCCACGTCTACATTATCAGCCCCTTTTCACATCTCACATACCTCATACCTCAGTTCTGGTCACCGCATTACAAGAAGGATGTGGAAGCTTTGGAAAGGGTGCAGAGGAGATTTACCAGGATGTTTCCTGGTATGGAGGGAAGGTCTTACGATGAAAGGCTGAGGGACTTGAGGCTGTTTTCATTAGAGAGAAGAAGGTTGAGGGGTGACTTAATTGGAACAAATAAAATAATCAGAGGGTTAGATAGGGGGGATAGGGAGAGCCTTTTTCCTAGCATGGTAACGACGAGCACGAGGGGGCACAGCTTTAAATTGAGGGGTGAAAGATATAGGACAGATGTCAGAGGTAGTTTGTTTACTCAGAGAGTAGTAAGGGAATGGAACTCTTTGCCTGCAACGGTAGTAGATTCGCCAACGTTAGATACATTTAAGTCGTCATTGGATAACCATACGGATGTACATGGAATAGTGTAAGTTAGAGGGCTTGAGATCGATATGACAGGTCGGCACAACATCGAGGGCCGAAGGGCCTGTACTGTGCTGTAATGTTCTACGTTCTATGTTCCATGTTCTAATTTGAACTTCTCTCATTCTTCTAAATTCCAAAGAGTATCGGACTAAAATGCTCTATCTCTCGAAATAAATAAACCCCTTATCTCAAAAATCAATCTGGTCGGCCTCTTCTGAACTGGTTGCAATTCTACTACATGTCTTATGACCAAAACTGTTCATATTACTCCATATGCAGTCTCAATATTTCCTTGCATGAGTGCAGCTACTTCCCCAGTTTTCTGCTATTTTCCTTTTGAATAAATTTGGGAATTCCATTTGTCTTGCTCATTTCCTGCTGTATGTGCATACTCGTTTTCTACAATTCATGGAGGAGGGCATCCAGATCCTCTGCATGAAAGCATACTGAATTTTCTCTGTACAATAACTTCTGTATCTACTCCTCTGACCAAGAAGCATAAGCTCACACCTATCAACCTTAAATTTTATCTGGGAAATGTTTTCCTCTTCACCTAAATTATCCAAATCCATTTGTAAATTTCTTATTTCTTCCTCACAACTTACTTTCCCAGCTACTTTACTGTCATCTGAAAACAATGGTTATACAATTTTCTTGACCCTCATCCAATACATTAAAATAGACTAAAAATAGTTGGGGCCTGAAGACCACTCCCTCTGGCACCCGACCTGTTCCAACTTGCCAATCGGAAGATCTATTTAACCCATCTCTCTGCATTTTGCTGGTTAGCCAATCCTCTATCTAAGCTAATACATTACTCCTGAAGCCACTTGATCTTATCTTGCATATTGGTCTCATGTGTAGCATCATACCCATTTTTTTTTCTGGAAGTCCAGATATAATACACACACAACATCCCTACTATCCAGCTTGCTGGTCACATCTCTAAAGAACACAAGCTAATTACACAAAGATGATTTACCTTTCAAAACAAAAACCCTTGCTGACGCTGATGGATTGCAGTTTGATTTTCAAATGTCCTGTTATTAATTCCTTAGAAATAGATGCTAACAATTTGTCTTCAATCCCCGTAGTTTCTCATTGCATTTTATTCCCTCATGATGACAAATCATCTTAGTTCCTCCTTTTCTCTAACCCCAAGATTAATTTCCAATTCCTGTGTAACTGACACAAAACGTTAAAAGTTCAGCTCTGATTGCCGTGTAAGAGGCTTGTCTGGCTGAACGGCCACATTCTTTTCCTGTTTTACAAACTTGATGGGCTGAATGTCCTCCTCATGTTCCCATGGTCACAGACGCTAGCACCTGAATGCCTCTCTCGTCTACATAAGTCAGATGCTCAAAATCTGAAAATCTTGCTCCTCTTGCTGTGGACGACATTTGAGGTCTAAAGGGATCTAACTGTTACTGTGTAAATTCCAATGGGCTGAAGGGTCTCTCCTGTTCCTCAGTATCAGGTTCGAGGTACTGAACGGTTTCCTCCTTTGTCGCTGAAATGGGATTGAGGGAGTTATTGGTATTCTTCTGTTCACATACAACAGGTAACAGTATTGTTTCCCTACAGTGACCCAGTAAGTCCATACGGACATGCCCCCCTCGCCATCCCTGCAATGTCCATAGCTAGTCCACCTAACACGTAAATCTTTAGACTGTGGGAGAAAAACAAAGCGCCCAGCGGAAACTCTCACCAACACAGGGGGGATGTGAAAATTCCACACAGACAGCTGCCTAAGAGTGGAATTGAGCCAAGGTCCCGGGCACTGTGAGGCAGCAGTGCTAACCAAGGATCCGCCATGCCACTCGACATGAGAAATTTTTGGGGTTCAGAAGAGATTACAAGAGTAGGAGAAGCATGTACATGCTCGAGCAGGTTACAAATATATGGAAGCGTGTAGGTGCTGGAGAACTGTACTAGTTTAGGTAGTGGTGTAGATGGTCAAGAAGGTGACAGGGGTGCAGAGGTTATCAGAGCTGTGGGAGGCTACAGAGATGTAGAGGAGTATAGATTCTGGAGAAAATCTTAGAAATTGGGAGAGTTGAAGTGGGTGGAGGAGATATGGAGTAGATCCTGAAGGAGTTTACTGAGAGAGGGATGGGACAGGGAAAGGGGTGTTAACAAAATTGGGAGCAGTATAGCTGATGGATGAGGTTTCAGTGATAGGAAGGTTTGAAATCTGGAGGGAATTCGAGGTTTTATGGGCTTGAGGAAGTTACAGAAATGAAAATGTGAGGCGAGGGACATTGCAGAGATAGTCAGGCCTGTGCATGCTGGAACAAGTTACAGGGGTTGTTTTCTTCATTCATTCATAGCATAAGGGGAGATGTGTAGCAGCTGGAGCTTACAGAGATAGGGAGGGCTGCAGGAGGTGAAAGAGATAGGGAATGTGAATGGGGCTGGCGGAGCTTAGAGAAATCAAGAGGCTGAATGGGGCTGGGAGGATAGACAGCGAGGAAGAGTGAGTGGGCCTGGAGGTGTTTAGAGAGATAGGCAGGGCAAATGGGGCTGGAGGAGGGGAGAGAGAAGGGGGGCGGTGGTGAATGGGGCTGGGAGGTGAGAGACAGAGGGACTGTGAATAGGGCTGGTTGGATTAGAGAGATAGGAGGGCGAGTGGGACTGGAGGAGGTGAAAGAGATAGGAAGGGTGAATGGGGCTGGGAGTTGAGACAAATCAGGAGAGTGCATGGGGCTGGCAGAGTTTAAAGGGATCAGGAGGCTGAGTGGTGCTGGAAGGTTAGAGAGATAGAGACTGTAAATAGGGTTGGTTTGGTGAGAGAGATAAGAGTGTGAGTGGGGCTGGAGAAGACCAAAGAGATAAGACGGGCAAATGGGTCTGGGAGCTTACAGAGATCAGGAGAGTGAATGGGGCTGGCAGAAAACAGGAGACAGAATTGTGATGTGAGGTGAGAGAGCTGGGGAGAGTGAGTGGGGCTGGAGAAGGCCAAAGAGTTAGGAAGGGTGAAGGGGGCTGGAGGATGTTGGAGAGATGGGCAGGGTGAAGAGGCTGGAAAAGGTCACAGAGATAGGGAGGGCGAGTGGGACTAGAGAAGGCTAGAGAGATAGGGAGGGATGCAGGAGGAGACCGCTGTAGCAGCTGGAGCTGATGGCAGGGAAAGAGGCACAGCTGGGCAGTTTAAAAACACAGAATTGCACATTCATGGAGAACAAATTGTAGAAATCAATGCCATAGACAAGGAACTGGGAGTAGCTGAAGGAGTGAGACCTTGGTGGGTTTAATCCCAAGAGCTAAGGAGTCAGTAACATCCAGGGCAGCAGAGGGCCTTCAGCCCCTTCAGTTGACAGACATAAAAATAAGAAGCCCTGTAGACACTGCAATGTTGTCCTTGCTAGTGTCTGGGGATGAGTGACAAATTTGGGACAGCCGTTCTACGGGCCACTCAAGCCACAATGTGACATAATGAAACCTCATGATGTCAGACCAGACTTTGACACAGAAATTTCTGGCTGAATCATCTCCATGAACTGGTGGATCAGTGTTCCTCCACAATGAGCAGCACTTGGAGGAAGCACTGAGAGAGTGGGAAAGATGGAGAATGTATACAGAGTGGTTCATTTCAAAACCAGCAACAAGAGAGAATCAGCAGCAGCATTGCTGATGGAGATGTTTGGGATGGAAAGGACATAGCTGCTGGGCTGGGGCAGCAACTGGTAGGGAAAGACCGACTAAGAGGAAGAAACGTACTGGACCTCATCTTCACCAGTCTGCCAAATGCAGGTACATGGATCCATGCCTGTATCAGTAACAGTGACGACCGCACACACTATTTCGAGAGATGAAGTCCCATTTTTACGTTGGGAATACCCTCCATCATGTGTATTGCTCTATTACTGTGCTAAATGGGTTAGATTTCAAATAAATTTGGAAACTCAACACTAGGGATATGGGTCACCAACAACAGCAGATTTTTACTCGAGCACGACTTTGAATAACATTGCCCAGCATATCCCATGCTTTATTGTGACGATCAAGCCAGGGATAAACACTTGTTCAATGAAAAAGACAGGAGATCCTGTCAATAGCAGCAGCAAACCCAGCTATTAATGAGGTGAAGGCGACTTTCTCGGCAAATAGAACAAGCAGCAAATGATGGACAGGTCTAAGTGAACTCAGAGCCAACACACCACACCTAGTCTCTGCAATGCTGTGACATCCAGTCCTGAATGGGTGTTGGACGATCAAAGAACTCACTGGAGGAGGACGCCCCACAAATATCACTTTCCTCAATGATGGAAGAGCCCAACACAACAGTAGAAAAGATAATAAAAACAGAAGTTGCTGGAAAAGCTCAGCTGGTCTGGCAGCACCTGGGAAGGAAAAAAACAGAGTGAATGTTTCAGGTCCATTCCTCAGTGGCCCTTCCTCAGAACAGGAGAAAAGACAAAGCCAAAACACTCACAACAATGTTCAGACAGAAGCGTCAGTGGGATGAACTGTTCCAGCCTCCTCCAAAGATTCCCAGCATTACACGTGGCTGTCTTCAACTAATTCCATTCATTTTCTGTGATATCATCAGACAGCCGGAGGAACAGAATAATACAAAGGCAGATCCAACAGCTGAGGGAGGCGACTAATCAGGAGGTTTTCTTGTCAAAGTTTGACCTGACACCACGATATAGTTGTCATGAAAAGAATTGTGAATATTAGCATTCTATATTAGTAAAAGGAAAAATAACTAATTGCATGTTTTCAAACTCCTTGCACTTAACAATAATTTGATCTTGGGTGTTGTAACAAGACTTATCATTTCAAAGTCCGTTACTGTGATTTGTGCACTGTTTGCATCATCTTGTTACCATAAAATTGATTTGAATAAAAGGATATTTGAGCGTTTTTTGAACAAGCAGAAAGTGGGCAATATCAGCTTCAGTGATGAGGCTCAGCTGTTAATAAGTAGAATGCTGAGAGCCTTCCCAGAGAAATTTCTGTCTCCAGTCACACGCAAGAATTTTGGGTTGGGAATTTGCTGACCCTCATTGTCACTGGACAATTCTGTTTGGACACTGATGTGTGGAGTAACATACGCTGGATTTTGTGAATAAGGGATTCAATGTAAGGCAACACGTGCTGCAGGAGTCCATCACCTTTATAACACCTTCATTCAGGATCGGGTCCAACGAGCACAATTACAGAGGTCAGGTGGCACACCAAGTCATCAACAAAAAAAAGAAAAATATGAGGCTTGGTTGTTGGCGGATCATTTTTAACAAATGTTGAATTGTGCTTGAACCAGCATGTGAGTCCGGTGCTAGTTCATTGACCAATATGCCCCATACACTGCCTTATTGTTTGGGGATGCCTCTACCAGGTCTGTTGTGAGGGATTGTGTGAATATCAGTCCAGGTCTGGTTTAGATACTCTCTGGACAGGTTGAGGAGTTGGCCAGTGCTTGGAGTTGGTGGTGAGTCCTGGGAGCACAGCGGCTGAATTCAGGGATTTGTTTTTAAGACTATTTTTAAAAGATTTGCTGACTGCAAGATGATGTGTTCACTGACCTGAAAATGATTCAGTTGTTTACTATAGTCACTAAATTCAGCAATAATTAGTTACGTATCCTGGTAATTTAATTATTGTCACTTCAGTTGTTTTGAACTGAAAAGCAAAGCATTTGGTTTATTTTGAAACATCTAAGATTTAAAGTAATATTGATTCTTTGTTATCCAAAATGTAAAAGTGAGCTGCATTATATTTTCATGTACTCATCAAGCAACAGTCAGGTATCGACTGGAAAGCAGGATTCTGTGAGCAGGATTATGTCCCAGGCAAAATCATCACTTTCTCTGCTAGTTTCTGTCCAACTGACGAGACAGAGCCCGGCGGAGGGTCAGCTTCGTGGTATTTTGCCACTATACTGTTCAGCATTGATGTCTGATAGGAAGTGAATGAAAACGATGGGGATTGTTACCTCAATGTCATGCCATTCTCCTGATGTCACTCATCGTGCAAAGTCTTACCTTTCTGAGGCTTTACACAAAGCTGTGAAAAAGTAAAATATCTTGATTTTTCAGCAGGAGACATTTATCCATTGATTTTAGCAGGCACTAGGAAGGGTAGGCTTTATTTGTCATCACCAGTAGCTCTGCAGAAGATGATATAGAGAAGCCTTCCTGAAACTCTTCTTATCCAAGTGATGCAGAAGTATGTGCAGAGCTGTTAGTAAGGAGATACCAAGATTTATTTTTTTTTAACCACGCTATAGTGAAGGAATGGCAATTTACTCCTGACCCAGGATGACATGTGACTTGAATAACAATTTGCAGAGATTGGGTTTCCCATGTGTCAGTCGATGACATTACCAGTGCAGAATTTTCTTCAATTACCGTTGATCACATTTTTGTTAAGGGCAACTGATGCCGCAATGAGTCAAGTATGGCTGGTGGCATGGAAAGTTACTCAGATCTCACTTCAACTGACAGTGGAGCATCAGCTGAAACAATAAAGAGTGAAAGTACAAAACACAGTTTGTTTGAACAATGTACTCACTGACCTCAGAATATTCCAAAGAAGTTTTAGGCATGGACTTCTGGTTCTGTCGGGCGACATTTGTCCTATTCTTGAGAAGGCTGTTTTGGTTAAATGTCCTGTCAGAGGCCTAGAATGAAGCTTCAATCTTTCCGATGGTGAACAAAACTATCCCATTTCCAGTGCATCAGACAGAGGTAAACAGACACTACTGTCTGCTCCTATTGCACATTGGTAATTTCAACCTCATCATTCACTGACGACCAATAGCACCATGGAAATCAGCAGCTTCCATTATCCTAGTTGGAGGATAAAAAGGGAAAGGAAGGGATGGGGAGGTGGGATAAGCCAGGACAGAGGTTTGACATGCAGTGGGGGTGGTGGAAGAAGAGTGTGAATGGAGATGATCAGGAGAAGGGTATGTAGCAGCAGAAGGGGCAGTGCAAGGGAAGCAGAAGTGTAAGGAAGGAGGAAGAGGACTGGCAGGTGAAGTAAGAGTGACCAGGAAAACGTGCATTTGAAGAAGAGCGATTGATGGGCGATCAAACATTGCTGTTCAGGAAAATTGGGTTTTGGTTTCCTTTGATAATCAGGAAAATATTTCTCATGTTTCTTTTCTAACATTTGATTCTTGCTCAAGTTTTGCACTGACTCGGCATTTCTATGTTTCCATCAAGTGCAGATGAAATGCTTTTCTCCCCTTGTACTTTGTCTGAACATTTTTTTCAAGGTATACGCGAGAATATGGATTGATTGCCTACAATGTTTTCATAACATTGAATTTAATAGTATCTTTATCTCCATTACTCTAGCTCTCTCAAAGTTTTTTTTTATGAATGAGGCTGTGTCCATCCTGCAGTTGAAAAATTCCTTCAGCACTGACTATTGCGGGGACTGTTACGAAGAACATGATCCAGGCCTATTTAAAATGTAAAACGTGCAGTGCAAGATACCAAAACCTCGCCCAGCTAATGCTGTTAAAGCCTTAAGAATACAACATGCAGAGGGGCAGAATGTAAGAGGAGAATTCAACTCCATGTACAAAATACTATTTGTGTCTCCCTCAAAAAGAACTCGACTGTATCACACTGTAAATTCACCAAAATAAGAGAAACAAGAGTCTGGAGCTTTCTATTCTTCCTCTGCGAATATACTCTGGAGAAAAGGCAGAAAATCAAGAGATAATGTGAACTGCAGATGCTGGAGAATCCCAGATAACAAAGTGTGGAGCGGATGAACACAGCAGGCCAAGCAGCACCTGCTCCTAAAATGCTGTTTGACCTGTTGTGTTCATCCAGCTCCACACTTGCATCTAGGAAGAAATTCAAGGTTTGTTTGTGATATTCATAAATAATGATGATGATAATGTCGGAGATGGTGGATGGAGAGGATATGATAAATAATTCTGTAGATGTCGTGAAGGTTAGCCGAGTTTTGCACAGTGAGGAGGACAGAACGATATAAACAGGTTGTTCAGATGGCCAGGTCAGTGGCTGATGAAATGTAATACTGTTTAATATGAGTTGATGCACTTCAGAAGCAGCAAGACAAGGAAGTACTCAAACTGTGAAGAGAGACTAGATTTGGTCGTGATTATCTTTGGAGCAGAGAAAGTTGAGGGGGGAGCCTGATCGATGTGTGTAAGAACATGAGAGGCACGGACAGAAACCAGCTGCTCACCTTCCACGAAAGGTGAAGAACAAGAGGGCACACTTTCATAGTGAAAGGTAAGAGGTTGAGGAAGGATTTGTGCAATTTGTGTTGCAGACAGAAGGTGATAGGTGTCTGAAATGCATTGCTTAGGAGGGTGATTGAGGCAGGTAACATCATAAACTTTAAAATGCACTTGGATCAGCACCTGGTGGTGCAGACTCGCTGGGCCTTTTCTCAATTGTCTGATTCTATGTTGTAGCAGCCATAAAAGCTCAGATATATTCCAAAGTGCTAGCCTATGTCTCTTGTTTTTCTATTCCATCAGCTATGCTCAATAAGTGGTTATTTTAGAAATCAGAATCAAATCGTGGAATATTGGCACTTAATCAATCTCGGACAGCCTATGATATATGAAAACATCCATGGTTTTTCAAATGGTCAGTGCAAGATTATTCCAGTTGTTTGCCACTATCATTTTAACAAAATCAATGAAATGGATACATCTTTTCCTTCATTACAATAAATACTTGTGGCTGTAAGGGTGTCATTTCTCAAAAGAAGAATAAACTTCTTCTTCCCACATGCCTACTTTGAGAATGTACATGTTTCTCTGCCTTTTGCGAACTCCCATCCCCCTCCCCTCATGAACTTGTTGACTGTTCCCATGATCTGGTTTCATGTTCCTGTCAATCGAAGGTGCATTTCAAAAGATAATGTTTCTGTTTCTGCCAGAGTTGTGAATGCTAGAAAACTAATAGACCATGTTGACAAGAGAGGAAAACACTATCTACCCAACTAATTCCTCAGAACCGTTTCACAATCCTCAGTTCCTGCAGCAGTCTCTGTCCTTATTCCAAAATATTTGGAAGCCAGATTTAGCTGACGAATGTCCAAGAAGAATAGTTCTTCATAGCTGCTGGACAGGAATCACATCCAACAGGAGGTAATCAAAAAGCCCTACTTTGATATTCAGCGAGAAGATCAACTTCCAACGACAAATACCCTTTGCATAACTGCTGATCAGAAATTCAACTGGTGCAGCTATGTAAAACAGCATATCCATTGCTGGAAATTCTGTGGCGATTAACCCACCTCCTAAACATTTAAATTCTCCCCGTGTCTGCGTGGGTTTCCTCCGGATGCTCCGGTTTCCTCTCACAGTCCAAAGATGTGCAGGCTATGTGGATTGGCCATGCTAAAAAATTGCATGTAGTGTTCAAGGGTGTGTGGTTATAGGGGGATGGGTCTGGGTGGGATGCTTCAAGGGGCGGTATGGACTTGTTGGGCTGAAGGGCCTGTTTCCACACTGAAGGGAATCTAATCTAAAGCTCTCCAAAGCCTATCCACTGTCTACAACGAACCAGGCAGGAGAGTGATGGAAGATCCTCAAGTACCTGGATGAGCACAGCTGCAGCTACTCTATTGAGGAGAAAGTAGGCAGCTTGTTTAACACTGTATCTACCTCCAGTAATGCTGACTGCCGGCAACACTGACACACAAGGTACACTGCTGAGACTTCCTCCCAACAGCACTATGTATGCACCAGCACCAAATCATAAATCCGTTGAGTTGTAATGAACGGAAACAGACCTTTGAATTCAGCTCCTCCACGCCAACCACATAACATCCACTGGATGTGGGCATCACTGGCTGGGCCCATCACTAATTGTCCAGAGAGCAGGTAAAAGTCAACAATATTGCAGTCGGTGTGAATCACATGTAGGCCAGACCAACTAAAAATGGCAGTTTCCTTTGTGACAGGACATTTGCGAACCATTTGTGTTTTTCCTGACAATTGATTCATGGCCGGTATTGGTCTCCTAATTCTGGATTTGAATTCAACCTCTACCATCTGTCACAGCAGGATTCTAATCCAGGTCCCGAGGCCATTATCTGAGTCACTTAATTAAAAGCTCAATGATAATACCACTTGAGCACTGCCTCCCTGAATCCTCCCAAGAGCGACTAACTTGCGCAGTACGATATATCCAAGTTTTTGTCTTCATGTTATCATTGACTTCCTTGTCAAGCCACGGATGATTTTTTTTCACCTTTATACAATTCCTCTTCCTCTCAGACAATTACTTTAATAGAGAGGTATTTAGCATTTTCCTAAATATTTGCCTGTATTCTTCAACTGTCAATCCTTTATTTTTTTTCTCCAGCCTACTCAGGACAACTCCCTCCTCAGACTGGTACTATTATCTTTGCCCAACACCAAAACTCTCGTGTGTGACTCGTGTTCTGGCTTTCAATCCGAATTTGCAGTCTTCTCATGTTGTGGTTACACCTTCAAGCATGGCCTTAATGACAAGACCATTTATCAATGCTTCCTCGTTACATAATACCAAACCAAAAGTAACCAAACCTCTGGTTGTTCCTATGATATGTTGGTGTAAGAAACAATCCCTCAGTCACTCTATGAATTGTTCTCTGTGCCAAACTGATTAATCCCATCAATATGCATATTCAAACCACCCATAATTACAATTGTGTTCTTCTCACAAGCACTTGTTATTTCTGGGTTTATACTGACTGTGCTTCTGAAGGACTGTGGAGTGGGGCTGAAAATGAGTCTTACAAAGAGGTTTCTTCAGTTACTTTCCATTTCTACCCGGACTGATTCATCGTTTTGTCCCTTCATGCCAATATAATTTCCTAATACAGCCTTGATATCATCCTTGAGCAATACAGCAACTCCACCTCCTGCTCCTTTTTGTCCATCCTTTTGGAATACCGAGAATCCACGGGCATTCAATCCCCAGTCTTGATCCTCCTATAACCATGTTTCAGTGATCCCCACCAGGCCATTCCGAATTATTTCTGTTTTTCCTGTCAGCCTGTCAATTTATTTCAAATGCCATGTGCAGTTAGGTATGAGGTTTTAAAATAATTTTTATTGCTTTGCTTTTCTTCTTTTAATACGTTCTTGTCCTATGCAGTTTCTACACTCTCCATCCTTATTTATTAATTCTTGACAAAACTGAGCCTCATCTATATTGTTCACTCTAATTCCAAAGTGTTTCTGTATTGTCATTTCAGTCACTTAATCTGCCTTATTATCCAAGGGAAGGCCAAAATTTGATCCGTCGCGAGTAGGAACGATTACATTAATATACCAAGGAAACAGTGCCTTCGGTCAAACCAGTCCATGCCAAACATTATGCCAAACTAAACTAATCCCAGCTGCCTGCTCCTGGCCCCATGTCCCTTCAAACTTTTACTATTCATGTACTTAACCAAATGTATTTTAAATGTTGTAATTATGCTCACATCCACCACTTCCTCAGGAAGTTCATTCGACATGCAAACCACCCTCTTTGTGAAAAAGCCCCTCATGTATTTTTATATTGTCTCTCATTTCACTTTGAAAATGTACCTCCTCATCTTGAAATCCCCCATCCTATGGGAAAGACAATATCATTTACCCGAAATAGACCATCATTTTTTAAGAAACTCCTGTCAGATTGCCTCTCAACCTCCTACGCTCCAGTGAAAGAAGTCCCAGCCTATCCAATTGTAACTCAAGCCTGCCATATCCGGCAACATCCTGATCAATCTCTTCTGAAGATTTTCCAGCCTAAAATATCCTATTGAAAACTGGAGAACCATAATTCGATCCAATACTCCAGAAATGTTCCTCCCAAATGTCCTGCGCAAGTCAATATAACAACCCAGCTCCTCTATACGAAGGACTGAGCAATGAAAGCAAGTGTGCCAAAAATCTTTCAACTACCCTGTCTCGATGTGACCCAAACTTCAAAGAATTATGAACCTGCACCTCTAGGTCCCTCTGTTCGACAACGCTACCCCAAACCCCTACCATGAATTGTATAAGCCCTACCCTCATTTGTTGTACCAAAATGCAAAACCTTGCATTTATCCAGATTGAACTCCTGTCATTCTGCCGTTTATTTTTTCATCCATTGACACATTCGATCAAGTTCACTTTGTAATCGTAGAAAACTTCATTCACTATTTACTATGCCACCAGTTATGGTGCCATCCACAATCTTGTTAGCCTTCTCTATTCTCATCCAAATCATTGATATCAATGACAGACAAAAGAAGACCCAGAATGGATCCCTCTGGAACACGCCTTTTGACCCGTCTCCAGTCCAAAAATAATTTCTTGAGTATATTTAAAAACAAAAATTATTCACATCCTAACATTTAACACTATCAATATTTGGAAATTTAAATCACCCAATATTACAAAATATATTATTCTTAAATCCACACCTTAGTTGTGTCATTCACCAAGGCTTTGGTCCCTGCGTGATTCAGGTGGAGGCTATCCCATCAGAACAGCGACATCATTCCCCAGTACTGATCCTAATGTCCAATGAATATGAACCCATATCTCCCGCACCGATATCAGTCATGTATTTACCTCTTGAACCTTGCTGACCTTGTTCCTGTCTGCTTAGGATGAGCTAAAAATGGAGAGGTTATTATCTTTTTGGTTGTACTCTTCAATTTAGCCCTGAGCTGTACACATTACTTCAGCAGAATCTCATTCCTCTTTTCTATATATGCTGATAATACGATTGTTCCTCTCCCACTCCAAATTCCACTGCAGCACAGGTGAGATATCCTGATCAGAGGCACCATGTAGGCCACACAGCCTTTTGGAATCCCGTTTCTGGCAACATAGAAGAGTGTCTATTTACCTGACGATACTATCCCCAAGTACAGCTACACCTCTTTTATTTACCCCCGCTACCACAGTATGGTAGTCAGTTTGTTCATCCTCCCTGCAGCTCCTGCTGTCATCCACACTGGGAACAAGAATCTCGAGCCTATTCGACAAGCTCAAGCGCTGAGGTTCCACCAGCACTCGCTTTGTTTTCATCTAACTGTCTTATTCATGGTCACACTTTTATGTTCCAGACAACTGACTGAATTTGAGCGAATTAATCTGAAGGGTCTGACTGGCTTCTGAGGTAGAGCATCCAGGTAACTCCCGTCCCTGATGTTGTTTTTAATTCATTATAAGGATGAATGCACCACTGGCTGGGTAGCATTTATCACCCATCCCTAATTGCCCAGACGGCAGAAAAGAGTCAACCACAAAGCTGAGGATCTGGAGTCACATGTCGGCCAGACCATGGAAGGACAGCAGTTTCCTTCCCTAAAGGACATTAATGAGCCAGATGGGTTTTTCTGACAATTGACAATGGATTCAAGGTCATCATTAGATTCTTAATTCCAGTGATTTATTGTCTTCAAATTCCACCAACTACCATGGCCAGATTCAAATCTAAATCCCCTGATATTTACCTAGATTTCTGGATTAACGGTCCAGCATTGATGCCACTAGGCCATCACCTCCACTATTTTGCTTGTTTCCACCTGAAAATATTTTATTTAACTTGTCAGCTATGATTTCCCTTCAGGAAACCATGCTGACTCTGCTTGATTCTATAATGTATTCCTAAATTCTTTACTATTCCAACTTGAATGGACTTTAACATATTCCCAGTGATGGAGCAGGTTGTGAAGTTGAGCTGAATTTGTGCGTTTCGACTGTGAGAGAAGGGGACTATGATAGCTACCAATTGTCATAAAAACCCAAATGGTGCACTAATTTCCTTCTGGGGAAATGAAAGAAAAGTGACAGGTGACGTATCATGTTACATCCCACCTGCCAAGCTATCATCCATTGACTTTACCTGTCGATATCCATTTACAGACATCTTGTTTTGATCATTTAATTTCCTGTTTATCTTAGTGTCATCACCAAATGTAGTTACAGCACATTTGTTCCATTCCTCCAAATCATTGTTATTGGTCGTATACCAAGACCCAGCACTGGTCTCAATGTGTCTCCACTTCTTACGTTTTGCAAAACTGATCAAGACTGATTTATCCCGAATGTCGTCTTCCTGTTGATAACCAGTCCTCTCTCATTCTTGTGTAGCACATTCGAAGGGCTGAATAAGAACTATGAGTACCAGTGAGGCTTTCAGCCCCTCCACCCTGCTCCGGCATTTAATATGATCATGGCTGATGTCATCTTGGCCTCAGTACCAGTTTCCTACCCGATCTCTATAATCCTTCATTTACTCAATGTCACAACATCCACTGCATTATGGGGTCGTGAATTACACACATGCACAATCCTTGGAGTGAAGTAAGCTCTCCTCATCCCCAATATTAATCTGCTCTGCCTTCTATGAAAAATATAGCCTCTTGTTCTAGATTGGTCAAAATGAGGAAAGATCCACTCCACACCTACAATCTCAATCACGTTTAGCTTCTTACGTGTCTCAATGAGATCTCCTCTCATTCCTCCAAACTGCAGAGAGTATGGATGGGCACTGCTCAATCTCTCGCCATAAGGCAAACTCCTCGTCTCTGGATTCAATCTAGTGAACCACTTCTTAACTAGCTCCAATGTAACTTCATGCCTCCTTCAGTCAGGACACCAAACTGTGCACATTACTCCAGTTGAAAGTTCAATTAATTCTTACATAATTGCAGCAATACATCCCAACTTCTATAAACGCTATTCGTTTCTTGACGTTGTACAAGCTGAAATTGCACATGCTTTGTTCATTACCTGCTGGGTTTGTATGTGGGTTTTCTGTGATATATACAATGAAGCTCAGATCCCTCTGCACTGAAACACTTTGAAATTTCTCTCCATTTGGATAATAAGTTGCCTTTCTATTCCTCTGGTTGAAATGGATAACACCATTATTATCCACGTTAACTTTCATCTGGCAGATGTTAGTCCAATCACTGCACTTATCCCAATCCATTTCTGCATTTCATAAATGTTCACAGCATCCTACTTTTCCACCTATTTTCATGTCTACTAAAATGTGGTTATAGCATTTTCTGTCCCCCTTTTCAGGTAATAACACAGATTGCATATAGTTTGGGACTGGGAACTAAACTGTGTGGCACCTCAAAAGTCGTTAACAAGAAAACGTCCCTCTATTCAATCTCTGTTTATTTTGTTGGTTCACCAATCCACTATCAAAACTAAAAGATTACTCCGAAGCCCATGCGCCCTCAGTTTAATCAGTTTAATCATTTATCTGGCACTTTGTTCAATGCCTTCTGCAAGTCCAAATGTATTACATCTCCAGGAACCCCATTATCCATCCTACTTGCAGTGTTAAACACCAAACCACCATGCCGCCATCTTTAAAGGACTCGAGCAAACAAGTTAAACTCTAGCAAATATTTTTCCTTCCTGAAACCATGCTGACTGTGGTGGATTGCTGTTTGACTTTGCAAATCTCCTGTTATTAATTCCTGGACAGTGGATTCTCACAATCTACCTTGAATCCCAATACTTTGCTCACTACTTTTTGTTCCGAGTGAAGAATTCTAACGTCTTCCCTTTCTTTCACCTCTATCTCAACTTATGTGCCATGGGCACACAGCTCTAAAAGGTCACTTCTGATTGTTGTGTAAGGGGCATGAGTGGCTGAATGGACACATTCTATGTAAAAAATACGTCCATCTTTCCATCTTGTAAACTCCAGTATGTTTTAGGTTATTCTCATCTTCCTTTCATTTTTGGCGTTGTGAAGTTAGGTAGCATATTTGTGGACTGGGAGGCAGGGCGTTAGAATTTGATGTTAGTAAAATATTGGTGTTTGTAAAGTGCTGTGGGAGGGGGAAAACAGTGCGTGGTCCTTTAAAAAGACTGTGTGCTTTTTCTCTTTGCTTCGAGCTTCAAAATGTGTGTCTTTTTGCTGCAGCATATGTGTTTGCAGGTGCACACAGAGCACCTAAATTGAAACATTTGTGTCAAAGGTCAGAGTAGTTAGCAGGCCGAGTAGCAGTCTTATTTTCTTATCAAGACAACAAGTTTTGAATTTCGGCAATGAATTTACTAAGGAAATTAGGTAACAAAAACAAAAGAATCTCATGATTTTGATAACATAGGCTCATCCTCTTGCAAGAAATTGATATGTCAACAAGGGTATAAAAGAAGAGGGTAGTTGGACAAAGACAGGAGAGCTAATTGCCAGCTACCCAAGTTCACAGCCGTCAGAATAAAGAGAGAGTCACAGGCTCACACAGAATTATCTCAGCCTCAGAGAAAGCAGTGTCTAAACCAAAGGTACCTTCAGTGCAACTCCTTAAATTTTATGACAGAACACTCGGTGCAGAAAACATTCCTGAAAGAACATTCGACAGAGAAGGCACAGAACATTTCAGAACTTGTAACCTGCTTGTAAGTTCAATAGACAAAACTCCATTTTTTAAATCCTTTTTATACAAGTGGAACTTATATTTAGTGGAACAGTAGGCCATTAGGATTTGTTTTGATTGGAAATTGTTAGTCATTAGAAGCTGTTAATTTGGGTTGTTAATGGTTAATTTTTTCAGGATTATAGTTCACTAAATAAAGTGTTACTTGTTGATCATAATGTGAGTGTCAGGAATTTATTTTACTTTATAGTTAAGAGTTGCCGAATAAAAAAAAAGTTTACACCACTTTCCACAGTGCCTTTAGCAGATTTTCGGGCGACTCATTCCTCTTTGGGTGTTTCAGTTTTAGATCTCAAAAAGGGGTCAACTTATGCTTTATAACACATTCATTGAAGGAATCAGTTGAGGGAACCATCTCTGAGCTGCTTCCAATGTAACAATATCCTTTCTTCGATAAGGAGACTAAATCTGTACACACAACTCCAGTTGTGATCCCACTAAATCCTTTACAGTAGAAGCAACATTTTGTCAGTCTGCTGTAAAGTTCCAAACCCAGATTAGAGCAGTGTCAGCTGCCTGGATGAGGGCACAACATTGTTGTAATAGCATTATCCCTCTCAACGAGAGATCTGGTAAAAATGTCACAATGACACTTGAGAAGAATGATAAATAGGTGGTGAGATGATTTCAACATTGAGATCGGCCCTGAAAAATATCCTGCCTGTATTCGCCATTAATAGCCCCAGAGCCCATTTCATCCAGATTCGTTAATCTGTTAAAATGGAGTTGAGAAGCAGTAAGGAGAAGCAAACATTTAGGAGAGTCATACTTGAAAGACAAAACTGCAATGTAAACATTGGGCATGTTATAAAACAGGAAATTAGATATACAAGTTTGTGGGTGCTACAGTCATAAAGGACAGATTCAATTTTCCTCTAAACTGTGTTTGTCCAAGCAAATGCTAATGTTGGGAAAAATGCACTTCATGAGTGTGTATGAGATGGTTGGCTTTAACAATAAGTTGAGTGCCAAGTTAGAGATCAGGCTATTTTGGAACTCGTATTGTGTGATCAGAATCGCAAATTGAAAAAAAAATGCTGTAAAGGAGTTTTTGGGAGTGGTATTAATAACAGTCAACCTGAATTTTATATGACATCTGATTTTTTTTAAATTGCAGTGAAAAGCCTGTGTCAGCCAAGCCATGAAAGTATGAGGGGCAATACGACTTCTGTGAGTTGTACGAGTACATAGAAGAAGTTTTAATGGAAATCAGGCAATATCTGTGATGCACGGAAACATTCATAACATAATGTGTACAATGTACATACATCCCCCAAGTGCAAACAGCAAAAGGGAAAGATGACTGAATGATTGTTCATGAAAGAAGTTAAAAATTACATTAGATCAAAAGAAGTAGATTGTAGGGTATAGTGGTAAATCAATGGATTCAGACATTTAAACAAAAAAACAGATTAGTTTTTTTATAAATCGAAAAGAGAACAAGAATGTAAACTAACAAGAAATATAAAGACATCCAGAAAGCAAAAATGAAAACAAGGTTAAATATGGAACAGTGAACGTGCAGACAGGATAATTTATTGTAGAGAACGGAGGCATTTCTTTACTCACAGAGTAGTAAGGGTATGGAACGTTTTGCCTGCAACAGTAGTAGATTTGCCAACTTTAAGTACATTTAAGTCGTCATTGAACAAGCATATGGACGTACATGGAATAGTGTAGGTTAGACGGGCTTCAGATTGGTATGACAGGTCGGCACAACATCGAGGGCCGAAGGGCCTGTACTGTGCTGTAATGTTCTATGTTCTATGTTCTATGTTCTATGTTCATTGCAGGGAAACGAAACAGTTACCTTGCGTTTATCTCCTTGGAGGAAAATCCAGAAAATTTCCCAGACATATGCAGTGACCGTGGGGCAAGTGTAACTAAAGACTAACATCATTCATAACAATGATGTGGTAGTATTTGAAAACATAGCTGGATTGAACATTGATAAGTCTTCAGTGAGTTGGAAATTTCCATGTTTCAAGTCTTAATGGAAGACACGCAATATCTGTGGTTCACAGAAACATTGTAAGATGTTCAATATACATATCTCCCCCAAGTGCAAACAGCAAAAGTGAAAGATGGCTGAATGATTGTTAATGAAAGAAGTTAAAGATTGTATTAGATCAAAGGAAGTAGATTGTGAAAATGCCGGGTGTAGTGGTAAACCAATGGGTTCAGAGATATTAAACCAAGAAAGAGATTTTTAAAAATCGAAAAAAGAACAAGAATGTAAACTAACAAGAAATATAAAGACATCTAGAAAGCAAAAGTGAAAACAAGGTCAATTATGGAACAATGAATTTAAGGACTGTATCATTTATTGCAAAGAATAGAGGCATTAGAGGGAAGCTAAACAGTGCCTGCCTTAATGGAGGAAGATCCAGAAAATCTCCCAGACATATTAAGCGACCGTGGGACACGTGCACCACAAGGTGAAAATCATTCATAACAGTGATTTGGTTGTATTTGAAAACATAGCTCGACTGAACCAGAGGATTGGAGAATAGCTAATGAGGTTCCTCCTTACATGAAGGGTTGCAGAGATAGACTGGGTAACGATAGACCAGTGAGTATCAGATCAGTGCTAGGAAAACCATGGGAGGAAATAGGAAAGGACAAAATTGATCTGTATTTAAAAAGACAAGATTTGATCAGGGATAGCCAGGATGACTTTATTAGAAGGAAGCTATGCCTAACAAATTTGATTGATTTCTTTCAAGATGATCATTTATATGTTTTTTTTTCAGTGAGGCCTTTTCACAAAATCCCACATGGGAAACTGATAAAAAAAGTAAAATTCAATGGTAACAATGGTAATTTGGCAAGTCACATTCAAAATTGTCTTAATGGCAGGAGACAGAGGACGGTGTGAGAAGGCTGTTTATATTACTGGAGACCAGGTACTTGAAGAGACCATACCTCGAACATTGTGTGTAATTATGTGTAGTTTTGTCTTCCTTACCTCATAAAGGTTAAACCTGGTATTAACGGAGTGCAGCGAAGGATGGCCAGGCTGATCTCTGGGATGACAGGCTTATATTTTGAGTAGAGTTCAAGTCAACTGGGCTGAAATTCCATTATGTTTCGAAAAATGAGTGAAAATCTCAGTGTAATAAATAAAAATCTCATTGGGTTAGACAGTTTGGAAGCGGGGACAATAATGTCATTGGCTGGGATGTCTAATATAAGGGAGCGCAGTGTTAGGTACAGGCAGGCCACTGGGCAATGAGATGATAATTAATGTCTGCACACAGATACTGGTAAACCTGGGGAAAACCCTTCCACACAAGCCTGTGGAAGTTGGCAGTGAATATAAATAAGGATTTCTAAATGCTAAATGGAAGGGCAGAGGACAGGTCTGTGGGATGGAGATAAATGATTAGCATCTTTATATTGAGTGCTGGAGGAAAATCAATGGACTGAAGGAATTACTGCAGTTCCCATTTTTTACTTTTTTCCCCAATGATTAATCACTTTAAGGGATTTGTGCACCGTGTAGCAGAAGTGCATTGAAGAGACGTTCAGCCATAAACTAGAATGGTTAATGCAAAATGAGTTGAATGGTCTTCTCCTTTCCCGATATTTCTATGTCATTTGTGAGAAAGCTCTTTTAATGTTCTCACAAGCTCTTTGTTGTTAGGAGGGAGGCCACTGAGGCTTCAACACCACTTTGTTTCATTTTCCACTTTCTGATACTGAGGCTGGGTGTTCCGTCTGGTATTGTCTTTTAAGACGTCACAGCAGTTTGATACAACTGAGTGTCTTGGTTGGCTGTTCCAGAGTACATTGAAGTATTCATCACGTGTCTGTGTGTCTGGAGAGGCTTTTTGGCCAGATTCGGACAGCACGGTAGATTCACATCCTGAAAGTATGTTGGTGAAGCAAATTGATGTTTATAATCTATATTGGCACCAAGGTCATTTTTACTAACACCAGCTTTGAGATTTTGACATTTTATTAACTTTTCTAACATCCCCCAGTTGCCATAATATTAGCTTGGTCTGGATTAGAAACCCAATGATATTTCCACAACAGCACCATCTTCACATGGGGAGTTATCAGAAACCACACGGAGCAGATTATTTCTGTGCTGCCTGACGCCTCTGACAAAAAACAACTTCCAACAATCCGACAATTGTAATGAGACTAAGAGCATGGCAATTTGTCAGATTGCAAGTATGCCCCTCTGAGGAAACTGGGCATAGCTGATAAATTTTCCACATTGCCAGGTAGGTGTCAGAGTTGGGGATGGAATGAAACAGCTTCCCCCGGGGGCACGGCTTGTTGTGCAGAACAAGACTTCAGTCCTATTGCAGGAATGGCATCAGAGCCAGTTATCTTTTTCGTATTTTTACTTTATTGTTATCTTTTCTCTTGGTATCATGTGCAGCTAATCTAATTGGTTGAAGACTGGCATCTGTGATTTTGCGGACGCCATGATGACAGTGAGGTGAATCATCAAGTCGACACTTCTGGCTGAGGATAGTGTGGATACTACATCCTTGAAGTTGCACTGATGTGCAGGGCTGTTCCATTATTTAGGATGAGGATATTACTGAATCCTGTCCTCTAAGGAGTTGTTTAACTGACCATGCAGATGGCCTAAAAGCCCTCCACTTCATCGTCTCCTGCAGGCCCGACCAGTCCCCCTCCACCGACATCCTTATCTACCTAACCAAACTCATCCCTACACTTAACAACTTCTCCTTCAACTCCTCACACTTCCTATGGACAAAAGGGGTGGTCATTAGAGCCCAAGATAATAAAATGTGAGGCTGGATGAACACAGCAGGCCAAGCAGCATCTCAGGAGCACAAACATGGGCGCAAGCTATGCCTGCCTCTTTGTAGGGTATGTGGAACAGCCCCTCTTCTGCAGCTACACTAGCCCTGTTCCCCACCTCTTACTCTGTTCCATCGAGGCCTGTATCAGTGCTGCCTCATGCTCCCACAAGGAGATTGAACAGTTCGTCCACTTTCCTCACATCTTCCACCCCATCCTTAAGTTCATCTGGACCATCTCTGATATCTGTCTCTCCTTCCTGCTCCTCTCTATCTCCATCTCTGACTACGACCTGTAAACTGATATCGATTTCAAGCCCACTAACGCCCACAGCTACCTAGACTACACCTCCTCTCACCCACCCTCCTGCAAGAATGCTACCCCCATTCCCAATTTTTTCACGTCCACAGCATGTGCCCCCAAGAAGAAGCGTTCCAATCCTGGAGATCCCAGATGTCCTCATTTTTCAAGAGTTGCAATTTTCCCCAAAATATCATCGAAAACGTCCTCGACTGCATCTCTTGCATTTCCCCACCTCAGCTCTCACACCCCATCCCCACAATAAAAACAAAGACAGAAGTCCCCTTGTCCTCACATATCACGCGATCAACCCCCAGATTCACTGCATCATTCTCAGCCATTTCCACCACCTGCAACCAGACCCCATTATGAAGGATATATTTCCCTCTCCACCCTTGTCTGCTTTCCTGAGGGACTGCTCTCTCTGTGACTCACTTGTTCGCTCCACACTCCCCACCAGCATCACCACCCCTGGCACTTTTCCCTGCAACTGCAGAAGGTGCTTCACCTGCCCCTACACCTCCACCCTCACCCCCATTCCAAGCCTAAGACAACCTTCCACATTGAACAGATGGTCACCTGCCCATCCACTAATGTGGTATACTGTATCTGCTGTTCCCGATGTGGCCTCCTGTACATTAGAGAAACCCAGCAAAGGTTTGGAGAGCACTTTGTGGAGCATCTACGCTCGGTTCGCGACAGACAACAACACCTCCTAGTCGTGGACCACTTCAACTCCCTCTCCCACTCCTTGGACAACATATCCATCCTGGGCCTCCTATCCAGTACCACAACGCTGTGACCCGAAAACTGGAGGGACAGCACCTCATATTCCCCCTGCAACCCTACTACCCAATGGTCTCAATGTGGGCTTTGCAAGTTTCACAATTGTCCCACCTTGACCTCATCCCAAGACCTGCCCCTCTCTCATCCCCACGTCCTCGACCTGTCCATCTTCCCTCCCACCTACCCCCCCCTCCTCACTGACCAACCCCCGTCACATCTCCCTACCTACACTCACCTTTACTGGGTTCATCCCCGGCTCCTTGACCTGTCTGTCCTCTCTCCACCTATCTGCTCCTTTATCCATCTTCCATCCAACTCCCCTCTCTCTATTTATTTCAGAACCCCCTTCCACTCCCCCATTTCTGAAGAAAAATCCTGACACAAAACGTCAGCTTTCCTGCTCCTCTGATGCTGCCTGGCCTGCTGAGTTCCTCCAGCTCCACACCTTGTTATCTCAGACTCCAGCCTCGGCAGTTCCTACTGTCCCATCACTATTTATGACTGGTTGTAGCATGATCGTTGGTCTGTTGTTCTTGCAATAATGTCGCCCTGTCTGTAATGTGTTAGTTCTGCTGTTTGTAACACAAGCAGTCGAATGTGATAGCTATAACAGGTTGCCACCAGTTTAAGGTTCAGAGGTTCTGAACCCGGTACATTTGTCTGCACTCATCACTGAACCATTGATCAACTTCATGGTAATCATAGGCTGAGGGATTCTCCGGGACAAAGAGTCACAGGTTCTGGTGGAATACAATTCCGCTTCTGCTGCTGCTTCTGTGGTTTACATCACCATATGAATATCCAGCTTTGAGCGACAATTAGTGCGATGTATTGTGCCCCAGTTCAGACTGAGTCCCCATCGCCCTTGAACACAGTGGCCTCGACTGTTTTCTGATGTGGTAACACTTCCATTTTAATATTCCCATTCTTCTGAGGGTCTTTCCGTGGTGTTGCGCATCCAATCTGTCACATTCATCAAAACACCTTTAACATGTTCGTCTGAACCTTTTCCCTTCCAGTCGGAGTATCTTTGGGTGGCATGGTGGCTCGGTGGTTAGCACTGCTGCTTCACAGCACCCGGGATGGAGGGTCAATTCCGCACTTGGGCAACTGTCTGTGTAGAGTTTGCATATTCTCCCCGTGCCTGTGTAGGTTTCCTCCAGGTCGTATGGTTTCCACCCACATTCCAAGACGTGCAGGCCAGGTGAACTGGCCATGCTAAATTGTTCATCATGCAAAGGGATGTGTAGATTAGGTGGGTAATAGAGGGAAGGGTCAGGAGGGGATTCTCGGAGGGTTGGTGTGGAGTTGTTAGGCTAGAGGACTTGTTTCCACACTGTAGGAAGGTTTTTTAATGGGAATGTTTCTCTCCCTGAGCATGGATAAGAGCTCTGTAACGTCAGTGATGCAAGCATTGTAGTTTCAGAAAGAATAATTTGCGCACCTTGCGGTCTCATTCACTTCTCAGTGTATGGTGATCCATGCTGGACAATGCATTTGAGCAACTTTGCAACACGTTTTTGGAATTTATTCAAAAACACAAATTGCTAAAGGAACTAAGCAGATCTGGCATCATCTGTAGAGTGAAAGCAAAGTTAAGCTGTTGGATCCAGTGATGCCTTTTCAAAGCTAAAATTTCCTCCAGCAATTTTTTTTTCTTGTTTTAGATTTTCAGCATGTACAGTTCTTTGTTTTACTGAAAATTCAGTGAGGGCCGATTCATTTCAGGAGAAACTCAGCAGGTCTAGATACAGAGATAACAAGGTGTAGAGCTGGACGAACACAGCAGGCCAAGCAGCATCATAGGAGCAGAGAGCTGACGCCTAGGAAAATAGAGTTGAGGTGTCAAGTCCAGCGAGACCCTTCGACAGAACTGAATAGCGTTGGAAAATAGTCCATTTAATACTTTGACATGGGTGGAGGAGGGGTGACAGAAAACCGAGGTGTGGGGGTGCAGTGCAAAATACAAACACGCTTTTAATTGTGGTGAAAGAGAAGCAGATGTACAATGGGAATAAATAAAGGTGTGAATGGGGGAAATGAGATCACTCTGTTGAGTGCAGTGTTAACAAGGCACAAACAAGACAAGGCCACATCGTCTGCATCATATTGTGTTCACCATGTCTCCCTTAATAACTCTGAATGCCTTGCACAAATATGAACAATCTTATCTACCTGCACACACACACACACACTGATTAAACAGTGTATATAAAATCATCTTCCTCCATTCCATTTCAAACTATCGTGTTTTGATTACATTGTCCCTCAACATACCTTCAGCCAATTTTATTCTGTTTCTTTCTCTGCATTTTGTTTCATTCAGTCTATGAAGAAGAAAATGCCTACCGGGCGAGATCACGTTAGCCCTGCCCAGTCTGCACTGCCACTGTCTCCTCTTCCTTACTGTTTCTTAATCAATCACATAGATGTTGTCTCTGACGCTTTACTCACAATAAGCAAAGCAATGGAAATGTAATGTTTACCTTTGGGCTAAGGCCAAAAATCAGGAAAGAAAACCTGTACAAACTGGAAAAATAAACGTTTGCAACTTCAGAAGCAAATTATTGAAACTATTGTGTTAAAGATAAAATGTTGCCTTATTCGGGCAGTAATGGGAAAGTTCAGCGAGATCCACATTTCCTGTCTTTCTCCAGGCAGTTGTGGCCATAGACAGGGTTTAGATTGGCAGTTGTTGTGGTGGAGGAGACTTCAGTGCAGTAACAACCTCTCGATTGGCTCTCAGGAAAACGATTACATATGACATCGCATGTGGATAACACAGCAGAACCATCGAGCCTGTGCACAGAAAGCATCACCTTTCTTCTCTATCTCTATCATTGTGAGAGGAATTGGAGATGGGCACTGAGACCAATAGCAGGCAATGTCAGCATCCCACCCAGACCAGGTATTGTTGCAACATTAAAAGTGTCAGAGTGAAAGAGGTTAACTGGAGCTGTTTGTTCCGTGACTAGGATTAATGTCAGTCTCCATGGATACTAACTGTGTCACTGGAGGGATTCCCTCTTCTATTAATAAGGGGTTTCTTCCAATGTGTTATCCCATAGTATCAGTGGCTGTGTCGTCCTCAGTACGATTGGGATCAACATCTCCAGAGACGGGGAGAGATCAGAATCTGTGAAGAGCGGATAGGGATGTTCCAATTATGGATCAGAATGTGAGAACAATGGACTGGAGTGTTCCAATAACGGACCAAACTCTCAGATCCATACACGGGAATATCACGACAATGTACCAGAATCTGAGAGGAATAGATTGGAATGTTCCAACAATGGACAGGAGTTTATCCGATGGCCTTTTCGGGCTTTCTAGTCCTTGGATATCGTTAACATTGCAGATAAAATATGTGCTGATGGTTATTCAGGCGGGTTACTATCCCATCCTCGCTATTGTTCGTGTTCCTGGTAAGTCTCTCGATCTCTGTCCATTCATTTATTCTGTAAAACTTTGTGAACAGTATCTCAATTTCTGTGACCTATATTTGGCAAAGATGTAAACTATTGTATTCACTTTCAATTACAAACTCAACTCTTATTCCATGGCTTTTTTCACCTTCACTTGCAAACACCCGAGGAGGAACAACAGTGTTTATAACCAACATAGGCCCATTTTGTCCTGAACTGAGTTATATCACAATATTCCCTTTATCACCAGTAATATTCCCAGTTTTTACTTCTGCCTCAGTGCTGTTTCTGAATAAACTAAAATCTTCTCCTTTCCAGTTGCAGTTCTCTTCTGGCCACCCTTGCAGTTACTGATATTTTCATTGTATAATTATTCTTATCTCTACCTGGTCCTATTCCAGTTGCAAAGTGTGAAGCCAGTTTGATTCTAAAAAGAGGTGGTCACAGCTTTGTGTCACTGGTTTCAGCATAATCCACCGATGCCCATTACATCACAGTTTCATTGAACTGTTTAGATTCTACAACTCTTCGAGTGGGAATGAGTGGCATGCCCATCATCTCCTAAGTGCAGTGCTCCAATGTATTCATTTCGTGACAGAGGCCATCTCTCTTCATCTCACCCTCTCTGACCTGCTGCTGAATGGAATGCACTATTTCTGTATCCACAGAAGGAGATTTCGAAAATCTTCTAGAAATTCTACATGACAGAGTGACTGTGAAAATGAGAATCTGTGAGAGATTCAAACTAATAAAGACGAATTACCCAAAACTAATTGAACTGAGGTTTGGAACGTTACTCTGGTGCGTCCCAGCCTATACACGGAGGTGGCAATAGAGCTCGTGAAACAGTTACAGGGTCATACAGCTCTTCAGTCTAACCAGTCCATGTCAAACTTAATCCAAACTATCCTACTCCCACCTGCCTGGGCATGAGAGAGTATTTAGGGTCACTGCATGCAGATTAGATCTCTTTTGTAAGGAAAGATCTCCTTGGCACAGGCATGATGCAAACAGGTATCATCGGTCTCATCCCTGAGATGATCGTATCATGAGGAAACTGACTGTTTAATTTGTAGTGCTGTGAAAGGATAACGGAAAATTCCATTAAAACTTACAGTTGGCGGTGGACAGTTATGTCCAAGAAAACACATTGATAGGGTGAAAAATTCCATACTTTACCTACGTAAATACAGGTAGATTTTACATGTAGAATTACATACAGCCCCATGTTGATTGAGAGAGAAATGCAGACTCTGAATGAACTCTCCCCACATTGACGTGTGACCTTGCACTGAATGTAATGTTGTTCACAATCCCGACATCAGCCATAATACCTTACATCTGAAATAGAAAGCCGTTCCAACCAGACTCTGATCTTCATAGAGAACACAAGTGTGTCTGGTCGGAGGATGCCATCTTGAGATTTTGCACAAAATATTAGGCTTCTCACCTCACAGCAGTAAAACTGCATTAAAGTACCGCAATATGTACCACGAGCAATGGAGGCACGAGGAACAGCCTGAAACAGACTATCTGTGCAGCCTCTGCTCCATTTGCTTGTCATGTTGGAGCATCAGTTACTTCATGCTGTTTACGTGTCAGTGACTGTTGGGGCTGAATGGCCTCCTCCTGTTCATATGTTAGTGACTCAAGGGGCTGTGCAGCAGGGCCAAGTGCCTAATTGGACTTCCCCGGGTTTCTGTGTAACAGCTCGATGTGCGAACTACTGTGACAATGCTGTAACTGTATGAGGTTATTTTGTTCTGGATTCTTTTTTAAGAGAGAGTTTGAACAAGAGGCACAAAGCTGTCTCGTTAATAAAACTTGAGGAAACAGCTTGAGAGTCTTCTTTTTTTCGCAACATCTGTCAACTATTTCACTATTGTAGCTCTGAATAAATGTAAACAGAAAGGCGCCACAGGCTTCTGGAAAAGAGCATTCCCATTTGAAATGCACGTTTAAAATTTCTTCTCACCCATCTTATAGAATCAGAAACTCACACAACACAGAAACAGACCCTTTAGTCCAACATGTCCACGCTGACCAGATATGTAGTCTGAAATGTTCCCATTTTCCAGTATCTGGCTGATGTCCATCTAAACCTTTCCTGTTCGTTTACCAATCCAGGTGCCCTTTAACTGTGTAAATGCATCCGTTCCCACCTTCTGGCTGCACTTTTTGTACACACACCACACTCTGCATGAAAATGTTGCCACACATTCCCTTCTATATCTTTCCCCTCTCACCTTCAACATATGCACTTTACTTTTTGAATCCTGGGAAACATATCTTGGCTATTCAGACTAATCATGTTCCTCATGATTTTATAAACCTCTGTAATGTCACCCCTCAGCCCCCAATACTCCACAGGAAAAAGCTTCAAACTATTCAGCATCTCCCTCTCGCTCACACCCTCCAATCCAGGAGCATGCTTGTCAATCTTTCTGCTCCTCTCAAGGTTAGCAACATCCTTCCTTTAGCAGAGCCAACCAAAATTTACACAATATTTTTTAACGTGGCCTCATCAACGTCCTATACAGGAGCAACATGCCATCCCAACCCCTATACCCAATGCTCTGGCTGATTAGGGCAAGCGTGACAAACATGTTCTTCAGCATCCTGTCTACCTGCTACTCCACTTTCAAGGAATTAAGTGCCTGCACCCAAGGTCTCTTTATTCGGCAACATTCCCCAGGGCCCCAGCATTAACCTTATATGTCCTGCCCTGCTTCACCTTACCAAATGCAAAACCTCTCATTTATCTAAATTAAATCCATCAGCCACACCTTGGCCCACTGGTCCATCTGATCATTGTCCCATTGCACTCTGAGATAATCTTCACCACTATCCACTACACTACGTTTTGATGTCATCTGTAAACTTACTAACCATGCCTCTGATATTCACATCTAAATCCTTTATATTAATGATGGAAAGCAGTGAACTCAGCACTGATACTTGCGGCACACCGCTGGTCACTGGTCTCCAGTCTGTAAAACAACTGTCTACTTTCAAGAAAATTTTGAATTCTATTGGCTAGCTCCCCCTGGATCCCATGTGTCCTACCATTAATAACCTGTATACCATTCGGAATGTTATTGAACGCTTTCCTGAAGCCCATGTAGAAAACGTCTGCGACACTGCTTTCTTCTTTGTCACCTCTTCAAAGTAGTCAAGTTAGTGAGACACGTTTTCCACCATACAAAACCATGTTGCCTATCTCTATCAATGCTTGCCTTTCCAAATGCATGTAAATCTATCCCTCAGAATCCTCACCAACAACTTATCCAGCACTCATGTCAGCCTCACTGGTCTAAAGTTCCCTGACTTGGCCGATCATTGTTTCCTTTTCCAGTCCCACTCCTCCAATGGTCACCACAAACATTTAGTGTAAACAGGTTGGTGATGTGGACGATGACACAGGTCTCAGACTGGGTCAGCGTTGGTGTGGGGTATAAGTCAGGCAGTTTTCTTTAATCTGTTAAAAAGCACGTTTATGAACAAAACAAAATTACTCAAACTATGATGGAAAGAAGAAGGTAAAACAGTTTGGATCTGCAAATATACGCATTGATATTTTCCCTTCCTAAAAATAATGACACACACACACACACACACACACACACACACACACACACACACACATACACACACACACACACACACACACACTTTCGTATGTCCGTTTGATGACAAACTGAAATGTTAATTTGAAATAACTTTGTCCACATAATAGTTGAACTCATGATTAAAAGAAAAATGTGAGATTGCCCCAAATGTTATTCTGCTTCCAAATGTGTTCTTTTCGCACAGTTGTTGTTGACAGTGGGATTACATCCTGGAACAGTTAGATTTGGCTGAATTCCCTTTGCTTCAGGCAGTGGGAGATTCCAGTGAAACCGAGTCATGAATCTTCCATGAGTGGTAAAGATGACTGACCAGTGTTTAGCTCCCATACATTGCTGCGATGAGGAAGAAGGAAAGAGAGAGTGAGAAATCGGCTGTTGCTAAACAGGGAGGTTACATTCACCTTAATGATTAATTTTATTTTTGGCTGTGTGCGCTGTGTGGAAAAATTGCCTCAATTGGTAAACAATAAAATAAAATAAAATGTCTTTGATGAGCGACCTTATAGAAGTTTGCAAAGTCATAAGGGTCACAGAAGTGTTAAAATATCAAAGTCTTTTCCCCGGGGCAGCGGTGTCCGAAACGAGAGAGTTTTGCTCTCAGGAGAGAGGGGAAAGATTTAAAAGGGATTTAAGGGGGAAACATTTTCATGCAGAGAGTGGTGCATTTATGGAATGAGCTGCCAGAGGAAGTGATGGAGGCTGGTACCATTACAAATTTTAAATGGCTTCAGGATGAATACATATTTGGGAAGTGTTTCAAGACGGATGAGCCGAATGCTGGCAAATGGGCATCAATTTATTTTGGATATCTGGGCAGGGAACCATACCTTAGCTTACAAAGAGATCTTGCACAATTGGATGCATAAATCATAAAAATGTAACAAATCCCTTGGTCCAATTTGTCGATACTGACCAGGTATCCAAAAATAATCTCATCCCATTTGCCAGCATTTGGCCGATATTCCTCTGAACCCTTACAATACATATACCCATCCAGATACCTTTAAAATGGTGTTTTCACAATCCTCCAGCACTTCCTCTCCTGCTTCATTCCATATGTTTGTTTTTAATCTTTTCCCTTTCACCTTAAACCTGTGCCTTCTATTTTTTGACTCGCCATACTCAGGGAAAAAGAGCCTGACGATTCACCCGATCCATGCCCTTCATGATATAAACATATATAAGGTGCACATTTTACTCCAATCAACAAGAATGGCTGTGCTTTCTGTTATCCTGGGCCCTGATTCTGAAATTCAACGCTGATACCACTTCCTCCTCAGTCAAGTCACAATTCTAGAAACAAAAATAACTGTCTTGTTCAGGCATATTATGAATCAGCTCTGTGGGATTTGAATCAAGACCTTAATGCTCAGAGGTCGGCATATTACAACTGCACTGCAATAGTCCCTGATTATGCAACATTATTCTTCTGTAAGCTTGCTCATCAACTTGTATTGACATGCTGTGACACTTCTCTGCGATGGTAGGGCTTGAATCCAGATCTTCTGTTCCAGAGCTAGTGACATTACCACAGATCAAGGATGGGAATTGAATCCAGAGCTCTGGCACAGAGGTATTAGCGCTACCCATTACAAAAGACCAAAGTCATGCCCAGATTTTGAGTCACATTTTGCACGCCAGCTATCAACTGAGTTTGGACTTATCAAATTCTGGTTAACTTTACTGAATTACACAGGGAAGATTTTTCAGTGTTGAACAAATGCATGGTACTTGCCCCAACTAAGGGATGTTGAGAGCATGTGCTCTGCCTTTGAGATAAACTATGAACATCTTTAATTTCGTGGCCATGATTTCCAGCTTAAATGGCTATTACCTGTAGACTGCAACATTAGGGAGAGAAACCCTGCAGACATACTCTGTACTATGAAAATTCTCAAATGGATATTATTACTGTACACCAGAGACGGTAAAACAGCATAAGTTCCAGCCCCAAAAGACAGGATAGCAGATCACTATTTCCTGGCTAGAACATGTGACTGCCCTCTTCCTGAAACCATTTAATGTTACAAAGCAACAAATTATATTCCAGCGTCTCCTCACCAATTGCTCGTCTGCCACCTAACCCTCAACCCCTCTTGCCCACACAAGGCAAACCAAGCTCAGGGTCTTTGAGACAATAAAGACCGTAACCTGAAGGCCATCTTGAGGTGGGAGGGTCTTTCCAAACATGTCAGGGTTGTTTGGGGGGTTGGGAATATCAATCAGTGGTCTGTGGTGTGGCAGATTGTCTTTAATTTGCATAAATGCGAGACATTGTGTTTGGAAAAACAGATAAGGCAGGACTTATACAATTTAAATTAGGAACTTTGGTAGTGTTGCAGAACAGAGACTAGACTGTCAGGTGCAGTTTTGTGAAGTCTGTGTCGCATATGAGCAGGGTGGTTTTGAAGGTGTTTAGTTCACTGCCTTCATCGCTCAAACCTTAGAGTTCAGGAGTTGGGATGTCATTTTCACATTATGCAGGATGTTGGTGAGGCATCTTCTGAAGTATTGTGTCCAGTTCTGGTCACATTGTTACAGGAAGGATATTATTAATCTGGGGAGGGTTTAGCAGAGATTTACCGGGATGTCACTGGGAATGGATGGTTTGAGTTATAAGGAGAGGCTGGAGAGGCTGAGACTTTTCTCACTGGTGTGTAAGAGGTTGAGGGGTGACATGATTGAGGTTTATATATCATGAAGGGTACAGATTACTTCAATATTAGGTACCTTTTGCCAAGGGTGGAGCATTACAAGACCACGAGAATATTCCAAATTTTGAGGAGCAACCATTTTTTTTTAAATGACATGAGGGGCAATTATATTACAGAGAGTTGTTTGTGTATGGAATGAACTTCCAGATGAAATGGTGGAAGTGGGTAGAGTTACAAAGTTTAAACGACATTTAGCTAAATGCAAGAAGAAGAAATCAGTTTGGAGGGTGTTGTGATCTGCTGCGCTCCCAGACCCTCTCTGAATAAATCCCGGATGGTTCCCATCCTCTGGTGCTGCCTGTGCAGTGGCGTGTGCAGACCAGAAGAGGGAGGCATTTCATCACACCACACAGCATAGAGACTGTCAGACCTCTCCCACACATAGCAACACAAATACGCAGATACTTACACAAATAAGGGGAGCCTATCAGAATTTCTCTGGCTCTGTGGTTTGTCAATATTTAATTCATTCCATCTGGTGTGTGTCAGGATTTCTGTTAATCTGTGGACAGCATTTCATTATTTGAGTCACTCAATGAGAGTGCATCAGTATTTGCTCACTCCAGTGAGTGCGACAGTATTTCAGTTGTTCCATGGGGACTGTGAATCTGTGAGATTTTCAATGCTTGATTATTGAAGATGTAAGGACAAGTTGGGAAACTAGTAAATATTACAGGTGACTTTTAGCATCTGAACTGTCTGAAGGAGGAGGTGTAGGAGGGAGACTCTGTGCTCCCTTCCTGGGAGCTGGTGGAGACGATGTGTTGTGAGCCCACTCTCCTGCCCACCGAGACCGTTGGGATTCCATTTTTACCGGCTCGATATAAAAGGGAGATGGCATCGGGGCCATGATTTCTAAGCTGTGCCAGGTGGAAATGGAACTGACAGTGGGTTTAAAGTGAGAATTACCCTTCACTGAACATTGCTTTTTACTCGGTCGGTAGGATGTGTATATTTTGGAATCTCCACACGGGTCGTCCTGGTTCTCTCCAGTTCATTGCAGGGCCCTCCCAATGTGGCGCAGGAAGGTGGGTGGGGGAACTGATTTGGGGAACACCACTGCCCTGCTTGGCCCCTTCAGTCCTATTCCAGGCTGTTTCTCCTGGAATGAGGGAAAGGGAGGGAGGGAATTAAGGTGAATGTGTGTGGCTCTGCTGTTAGTGATGGTGTAGGTGAGGGGGTGAGTGGCGAGGTGTCTGGATTGAATCAGTCGGCAGTGTTGGATCTATGCAGTGTTTTCAGTGTAGGGGAGTTGTGTGTGTGTGTGTGTGTGTGTGTGTGTGTGTGTGTGTGTGTGTGTGTGTGTGTCAGGCTCAGGGTAAACTGTGCAGGCAGGCTCCAAACTGAGAATGTTCAAAGGTGTGCCCATTAGCCTTTTAAAATGGCACCTACACGGGGATCATGGGATACCTGGACCATCCAGGCGATGGGAAATATTACCAGCCATGATGGGCTGTAGAATCAGGCTGACATTCAATGAGAGGAATGGCATGTGCTGGGGTAGGGTGATAATGAGGGGAGTTTGATAAGATAGCATCAGAAAACTAGCTCGTCTTCCTGCAGACTATCCCTCTGTCACACTCAATTAAAATGTCACTGAGACAAATTCTTGTTAGATTCAGCCCAATGAGCCAAAGACTGTGCTCACCACACTCTCTGACACAAATGCTGAACAAATGCTCATTCAAAACTCTCCAGCATCTGGGCTCACAGCAATATCCTATACACACATCATTCCTGAAAAACTGACTCATGTTGCAAGATGCTATCAAAATGTCAACATGTCAGCATTCTAAAACATGTGAACACATCCTTCCATGACACTGTCTCTCTATCTCCCCCTCTCTGTCTATATATCCAACCCATCCCATTTGTTCGCATTTAAACTGATTCCCCACCATCTCTCTCTGGCAGTGATTTTCAAGTCACCCCTTGTCTTGGCTCATTGGACATATGGAGCTGTAAATGGATGGGATCCCCACATCCTGTCACTACCAACATGGGCTGCAAGTTTCCCCAGGCTGGACAGCGATCTAACACAGCATTACCGAGCACTGCTCTGGGGTGGTCTGTCCAGATCTACACGCTGGGAGGGTAACTGCTCCGGGTTTACAGATCAGTTCAGTGGTGTTCACTTCACAGCCCCCCGTGCTGGAGAGATACCTGGTCCGGGTTTATAGATCAATGCACTGGTGTGGTCTGCACAGTGTCCCACTCTAGACAGATTGCCGGGTTGTATTGAGCAGGACACGAGAATCGTCTGCACGGTGCTCCATGCTGAACAGATATTTCATCTGAGTTTGTAGTGTCTGGGCTGGTTCTGTGAGCTGGATTGAGAATGTGAGATAACTGACCACTTCAGCTGATCTGGCAATGCCTTTACTTTGTGTTTGCCAGTTGTGTTGAGTTTGGGGAGAGATTCCCACAGCGAGGCTGAGTGGATCTCACCAAAACTGATGGACAGAAGGGCCTTTGTGATGTGGATCTTTCTAACTCCATCACATTCTGCAACCGACATTCCCTGGAACATTCTGTCACCAATATTCCCCGGAACATTCTGTAATCAACATTATTTGTAAACGGTTGGATGTCAGTTAATTGAACAAAAGATAAGATCCCGAGGATATGGATCCAGTTCCAGGTATAAGGAGACACTGCTTCAAAATTCCCTCAGGCAGTTAAGGGGGTGAATATATTTTCCCTGTGTTCATGTCTCTTCACAACCGAAAATTGACCGCAATTTAGACAAAAAGGCAGAAATTTCAAAACTCCATTTGTCTTCAAGGAACTGGGAGAGAATCCTTCGGGACGGCAACGTCTTCATCCTTTGCATTTGGAACTGTGAAGAAGTGACCTGTGCCTGCTCTCAAGCGATCGAGTGTGTGAAACTGTTCCAGAAAACATCTGTTCTTATAGAGATAATGGGAACTGCAGATGCTGGAGAATTCCAAGATAATAAAATGTGAGGCTGGATGAACACAGCAGGCCAAGCAGCATCCCAGGAGCACAAAAGCTGACGTTTCTGGCCTGGACCCTTCATCAGAGAGGGGGATGGGGAGAGGGAACTGGAATAAATAGGGAGAGAGGGGGAGGCGGACCGAAGATGGAGAGTAAAGAAGATAGGTGGAGAGAGTGTAGGTGGGGAGGTAGGGAGGGGATAGGTCAGTCCAGGGAAGATGGACAGGTCAAGGAGGTGGGATGAGGTTAGTAGGTAGCTGGGGGTGCGGCTTGGGGTGGGAGGAAGGGATGGGTGAGAGGAAGAACCGGTTAGGGAGGCAGAGACAGGTTGGACTTGTTTTGGGATGCAGTGGGTGGGGGGGAAGAGCTGGGCTGGTTGTGTGGTGCAGTGGGGGGAGGGGACGAACTGGGCTGGTTTAGGGATGCAGTAGGAGAAGGGGAGATTTTGAAACTGGTGAAGTCCACATTGATACCATATGGCTGCAGGCTTCCCAGGCGGAATATGAGTTGCTGTTCCTGCAACCTTCGTTTGGCATCATTGTGGCACTGCAGGAGGCCCATGATGGACATGTCCTCTAGAGAATGGGAGGCGGAGTGGAAATGGTTTGCGACTGGGAGGTGCAGTTGTTTGTTGCGGACTGAGCGGAGGTGTTCTGCAAAGTGGTCCCCAAGCCTCCGCTTGGTTTCCCCAATGTAGAGGAAGCCGCACCGGGTACAGTGGATGCAGTATACCACATTGGCAGATGTGCAGGTGAACCTCTGCTTAATGTGGAATGTCATCTTGGGGCCTGGGATGGGGGTGAGGGAGGAGGTGTGGGGACAAGTGTAGCATTTCCTGCGGTTGCAGGGGAAGATCTGTTCTTATAGATGCATGTTTGTGTCTCTTGAAAGTGAGAGTTTCTTGTGCTTTGTGTTTTTTTGTTTTGTAAAAAATAATTGAGACATTACTATTTAGTATTTCAGCTTCATGTTTTTTTTTCAATAAATCTTTGATACATTTGAAAACGTCACTGGGTCCTCAATCAAACTGGTAAATTTGCCTCCAGGCTGATGTATATTTTATTTGTTTTCCCTCCTCACAGTGAACATAGTGACGATCTACGTCCTGTTTTATAAAGATTGTGGATTGTCTTCATGTGTCAGACGTTATCTGGGGGCCATGGCAGTGGCGGATCTACTGGTCATTATCCTCGACCCGATCCTGAGACACATTCCCATTGTTTATCGGGAACAGTTTTATTTCCTGTGGTACATCCCAGTGTGTAATATCCACGCTGACCTGCTTTATGTAGCCACTGACAGTTCTGTCTGGTTCACCGTCACTTTCACTTTTGATCAATTTGTGGCCATTTGTTGCCAGAATCTGAGAAGTAAATATTGCAGTGAGAAAACAGCGGCTGTGGTTCTGGGAACAGTGACTGTGCTGAGCTGTTTAAAGAACATTTTCTGGTATTTTATGCTCACAGCTCCCTATCAGCTGGTGAACTACCTCTGGTTTTGTTATGGAAGAGTAGGTGTTTATAACTCTCGTGTCTGGGTCACAATCGAGTTCCTCCACCACATTCTAACCCCGACTCTCCCATTTCTCCTGATTCTGCTGCTCAATGTTTTCACTGTCAGACACATTTTAGTGACCAGCAGTGCCCGCAGGAGACTCTGGGCTCACACCAATGGGGTCGGTCAGTGTGACACAGAAATGCAAAATCGAAAAAAAATCCATCATTTTACTGTTTGTGATCTCGGCCAATTTCGTCCTGTTATGGTCAACATTCATGGTGTATTCTATATGGTACCGGATGTTGTATTTGGGATAATACTCTGTGTATCTCCATCAGTTTGTGCAGGAATTGGGCTTCATGCTGCAGCTCCTCAGTTGCTGCACAAACACCGCGATTTATGCTGTGACCGAGACTAAATTCAGGCAGCAGCTGAAGAATGTGCTGAAATATCCCTTTACCCAAATTCATCAATCAATCAAATTCACTCTTTAATCAATCCATCCAGGATTTTCTCATTTCAGTTCAATGTTATAGCAATGAAACAGCGTGTTGCTATGGTAACAGACTGAGGGTCGTGCTGGTTTATCCAACCTTATCCCACAGGGGGTTACAGGGAAACATGTCAATGTTTCTCTCAATTCAAGGGTCACTGAGAAAAAAAACACCATTCCATGGACTGCATCTATAACTTCAATGTGTAATTAATAAAAATGTTAATTAAACAGTGCAAACTGTAATGTTGTTTGTACTTGTGTTGAAGCAGCTGAGCTGGAGAGAGACAGACTTGGCCCCAGGTCCTCGTCCTTCAGGGAAGCAGAGGGGACCGGGGCCAAATTCGGGAGTTGGGTTAACGTCACTCTGTCCTTGTTTTCACCTCTGGGTCACACGCTCCGAACTGGTCTCGACAGAATTTATCTCTCTTCCTGCTCCCTCTCCCTCCATATGTTTTTCCCACTCTCACACTGTTCCTCTTCCTTCTCTCTCTCTCTCTCTCCTCTTCCCATTTTTCTCTCCTGCCGTTATGTCCAGGGCAACATCGATCGGGCAAAGCTGCCCCATGTCTCCAAAGACGTTGTTTGAAGACTGAAACAACTGACCAACCCGTGAGATTCTCAGGCTGTGATGCTTTCTGGAACAAAAAAAATCTGCTGCTTGTGTAGTGGCTTAGGGAGGCCACCAGAGGACTGCACTGTATCACAAAAGGAGGAGAGACTCCGAGCCTTTGATTCAGCATGTTTTCCTTTAATCATGCTTGGGATGAAGGCGTCGCTGACCAGGCAGCATTTATTGTCCATTCCTAATTGCCCAGAGGGCAGTTTAGTGTCAACCATATTGCAATGAGTCTGGAATCAGATTTCGGCCAAACCAGGCGAGGATGGCAGTTTCCTTCACGAAAAGGCGCGAGTGAACCAGATGGGACTTTCCGATAATCGACAATAGGCACATAGTCATCGTTAGATTCTTAATTCTAGATTTTTTTTCGAATTCAAATGTCACTGTGGCAGGATTTGAACCTGGATTCCCAGTGAGTCTGATTGCAACCAGGAAATAAAACACAGATACAAACACATATGGAGACTCATGTCGACATGACCATTGAATCATTTGAAACACAAGAGGGAGAGATAGAGAGAAAGCGGGGAAGGGAGTTAATCCCGTTGCAATGGATTCAACCCCAAAACAACAGATAGCCCACTGAAAAGAGCCACAGGCACAAACACACAGCTATATAGACACACACTAATATACACACTCAGCTACACTAACTTGCACACAGCTACAATCACACAGTGAGAGTTCGACAGAGACAAACTAATACAGAGACAGAGGCTCACCGACATATATGTACACACACGTATGTACATAAAGGCATACAGACACACATTGAGACAGAAGCACACAGACACAGAGACACACACTGAGACAAACACCTGCACACAGACACTGACACACACATGCACACATACAAACGCTGATACACAGAGGGAGAAAGGGATGGAACGAGTTGGAGAGAAAGTAAAAAACTTACTGCTCTTCCTCAATTGCTCTCTTGTGTTAAAGTAATGGATTGATTTCCTCTGCTGGCTGTCTCGCGCTACTTCAGGCGGGAAGGTGGAGCGCGAATACCATCAGGGGTTCAGTCAGAGGGAGAGAGTCGCGCGCACGTGGGGAGACGACTTTCATTCTGCTGAAGCTCCTCAGAGTAAAACATGCACATGTTCAGAAATGTATGTGTTTCCTCGGCAAATGTGTAAATGTTTTGACTTTGGCCAGTTTTCCTGACATTAAATTGAGTCCTTCTTCTGCAACTGTATCCAGGCACGTCCGGGTGAACCGTTTTGTAAGGAGACGTGGTTAACTTTATTGCACTTTCTGCAATGTGTAATGTTTTGTAATCTACTCTTCACAGATCGTAATTGGAAAAGTATTCAAAAGTGGGTTTGTTCATCTCTCCTTCTGCTCACATTTGAGGGGCAACATCGATCGGCCAAGACGGCTCCGTGTCTCCAAAGACATTATTTGAAGCACGAAACAACGGTGCAACCTGAGAGATTCCCAGGCTGCGTTGCATTTTCCAACAAATTCTACCGCTGGTGGAGTGGCGTGAGTCATCCGCCAGAGGGAGACATTGTATCACTTTAAACACGAGAGGGGGGATGAGACTTTGATGAATGACTTTTTAAGTAGTTAATTCGTTCATTCATTTAAACTTCCCTCCAGCGAGTGTCCCTGCAGACAGAGACACACACAAATATCGGAATACACACACCGATATAAACTAACACACACACACATACACACAAAGAGACAGAGACTCACATGCATACACACACACACATACACACAAAGAGACAGAGACAAACACACATATATACACAGACACAGAGACATACAGATATAGAGACAGACGCACAAACAGATACTGGCAAGCACACTGATACACAGAAACACACATACAGACCCATAGAAACACATGCACAGACAGACATGCCACATAAACCTACTCAGGCACACTGACACATATATACACAGAGAGACATACACATTGGCAAACGCTCGGAAACATATGCACGCAGACAGACACTGGCACACATAGGCAAACACATGGCAACACACACATGCAGCCACACAGAAACAAATATACACAGGCACACACATACACATATAGAAAGATAGTCACATGCAGACACACTGATCCACACGCATACACACTCAATGACACACACACACAGGCAGACTAACAAACACACAGACAGTCACACTGCCACACTTATGCACACAGAAACATACAAATGCAGACACATTGACCCACATATACACACAGACAAATGCATGCATGCAGAGTCACTGGCACATAGACAGATGCACCGAAATATGCACACACATAATAAACGCTGACACATACATACAAACACACACAGAGACAGAAATACAGCTCACAGATACAAAATTTGTGCATTAATTGACACTGCCCTGACTTTAACCATCTTTCACACAGTTTCTGTCAATCATATATATTCCATCTATTAATGGTGAAATTTCAATGAGAAAGTGGGACAGCCCCTCTGATGCTGCCTGACCTGCAGTGTTCCTCCAACTCCACTCGTTGTTATCTCTGACCCCAGCACCAGCAATTCGTATTATCGCTGACTGAATGAAAGGGTGTTGTAGCTGGTTTGAAACTGCAACTTTGTCGCTGTGTGTATTTCCAGTCTGGGACGAGTTTGTGTGTGTGTGCGTGTGTGTGTGTGTGTGTGTGTGTGTGTCTGTGTGTGTGTGTGTGTGTGTGTGTGTGTGTGTGTGTTGTGTGTGTGTGTGTGCTCATGCGCGAATGAGTGGGAGAGACAGAGAGTGGATGTGTGAGAGGGGAGCGGCGGGACAGACAGGGGCCATTAGACTGAAATTTTGAGTTGCTGTTTTTTCTCACACCTCCTCCCACCCCGCTTTCCCCTTTAATCTCACAAAGAAGCCTCTTGGTTTACTCCATCCCGGGTGGCGGGTTTTTTTTTGGGGGGGTAGTGTTGCGGGTAGTGAAAGCTGCAAACTGAATGGATGTACTGGGATTTGGGAGGACAGACGGGTTTGAGTGGCAGAGCTGTGGGTTTATAGACCAGGACTTGGCAGCCATAGACAACATAGTGAGGAGCTGGGGGAGCACAGCAGGCCTGGCAGCAGCAGGAGAGCAGAAAGGTAGGCCCTTCTTCAGAAACAGGAGAGGAGCAAGGGAGCTGGGAAATAAATAGAGAGGGGAGGGTGGGGCTGGGAAAGGTAGGTGGGATGGTGATAGGTGAGTGCAGTTGGGCAGCGGTGGGGATTGGCCAGTGAAGTGGGAGGGGCGGATAGTTGGGAGAGAAGATGAGCAGGTTGTGTCAGGTCAAGGAGGTGGGGATGAGAGGGAGGGTTGGTCATGGGATGAGGTTGGGGTTGGGGAGATTTTGAAACTGGTTCAGCACACATTGAGGCCATTGTGTTGAAGGATCCCAAGGCAGAATATGAGGTGATGCTCCTTCAGTTTCTGGGTGGCATCACTGTGACACTGGAAAGGCCCAGGGTGGACATGTCATCCAGGGAGTGGGAGGGGGAGACAAAATGATTTGCAACTGGAAAGTGTTGTATTTTGTAGTGGACAGAGCGCAGGTACTAACAAAGTGGTCTCTGAGCCTCCGCTTGGTCTCCTCAATGTAGAGGAGGCTACATCGGGAGCAGTGGATGCAATAGACCACATTGACAGATGTGCAGGTGAGCCTCTGTCTAATCTGAAAGGGTTTTTTGGTTCCTTGTATGTGGGTGAGCGGGGAGGTGTATGGGCAGGTGTAGAACTTCCTGTAGTTGCAGGGAAAGGTGCTGGGGTTGGTGAGGTAGGTGGGAGTGTGGAGCGGACGAGGGAGTCGTGGAGAGCGTGGTCCCTACAAAAGGCAGATAGGGGTGCGGAGGGAAATATATCTTCAGTTGTGGGGTTGGTTTGCAAGTGGCAGAATTGTTGGAGAATGATACATTGGATACTAAGGTTAGTGGGTAATATGTGAGGGCAAGGGGGATTCTGCCTTTGTTTTTGTTCAGGAGAGGGGATGTGAGGGCAGAGACGCAGGAAACGTAAGAGAATCAGTCGAGAGCATTTCCGACCATTGAAGGGGCAAAGTTTCAGTCCTTGAAATAAGAGGGTATCTGGGATGTGAGGCAGTGGAATGCCTCATCTTGGGAGCAGGTGCGGTGGAAGTGGAAGAATTGGGAGTACAGGATTGCTTTCTTGCAAGAAGGTGGGTGACAGGAGTTGAAGTCTTGCTTGAGTTTACTTAGTTCTAGTCGACCGTCCAAGAACTCCCCGCCTACATCTGGGACACCACCCATGCACTCCACCTCCTCCAACACTTCCAGTTCCTTGGCCCTCATCATCTCATCTAAACCACGGACATCCAATCCTTGTGCACTTGTATTCCCTACATGAATGGCCTAAAGCCCTCTGCTTCTTCCTCTACCACAGACCCAACCATTCCCCCTCCACCTACACACTTATCCCACACTGACACAACTTTCCTGCTCCTCTGATGATGCCTGGCATGCTGTGCTCCTCCAGCTCCACACTGTGTTATCTCTGACATTGGCAGTTCGTACTATCTCTGATGAGAAATTGCTAGTGTGTTTGTGTCATTAGCCCATTGGGTACACTTCTTGAAAGCAGCATCACCATAGATTGCAAGTTTTGGGATTGAAACTTACACGTGAGCAAATCAAATGGATTACAAACCCATCACATTACCAGTCAGCCACGGTTACAGCAAAGCCTGCAGTTCACAGTCACTTCTTGCATTGGATTTCATCTGCAAACATCGCTGTGATGAGGATACAGATGGATATCTCAGTTGTTTGCAGGATGAAAATCGTGCCCATTTGATAATTATTTCATGACCTGAAGGCTTGTGTCTTGCATTTTTCTCACTTCATGCGCCTCTCAACTGCTGAAAATGAAATGAAAATGTAACAAATGACTGCAAAACAATCTCACTGCCTAGTTTAGGGGGATCCTGCAGTTTGCAAACTTCCTCAAAAATGCCACGAGGAATTTCAACGTGTTTGTGTCATTAGCACCATGTAGGCACTTGTTTTACGAAAACAGCAGTACTACAGATTGCAGTCGGTGGGATTCAAACCTACACGTGAGTGAACCCAATGGATTATCAATCCATCATTTATCCACTCACACGGTTATCTCCAAGTTTGCTGCTCGCAGTTGCCTATTGCATTGGATTTCATCTCCAAATATCGTTGTTAAGGGTTGACGAACAAAAATCCCAGCCAATTCTGGGAAGAAAATCATTGCCATTCTCAAATTATCGCATGGCATTTCTGTAATCTCTATCACTTTGCCTCGCTTTATTGGAAAATAATCAGCTTTGTTGTTTCTAAACATGGCTACCTTGCATTCTCAGTGAACATGGTAACTAAGGTATTTTTGAAATATTGCAATTCGAAATGGGCTACTGAAGCCCCTGTAGTGTTCAACCTTGCAGGCATTCATTCTTTTAACTGTGAGTTTTGGGAAATGGATGGATTTTGGCCTGGACAATTTTCAGCCATGAACATTTAACATAGAAGTCAAAATGAAACTGAACGCCTGGTTTAGGGGATCCTGCCGATTGTGTGCACATCTATTATTGTGACGCAGTTGCTGAGCACATTTGGCTGATAAATGGGAGACTGAGTGTTTTGGGCACAGCCAGAGACAAAGCCCAGGGGTTTGTTATTGCCAGCCAGCATTCTGTGGCACTCACTGGGCAGATATTTGATGCATGTATATGTCTCCCAAATTTTTCCAGCTAACTGTCAATAATCCAACTCCCCCATATTCACTGGTATTATAATGTTCAGAGAACAAAGAACAAAGAAAATTACAGCACAGGAACAGGCCCTTCAGCCCTCAAAGCCTGCACCCATCGAGATCCTCTGTCTAAACCTGTCATCTATTTTCTATGGATCTGTATCCCTTTGCTCCCTGCCCATCCACGTACCTTTCCAGACACATCTTAAAAGACACCAACGTGTCTGTGGCTACCACCTCCACTGGCAATGCGTTCCAGGCATCTACCACCCTCTGCATAAAGAACTTTCCATGCATATCTTCCATAAAACTTTCCTCCTCTCACTTTGAACTCATTACCCCTAGTAATTGAATCCCTCACTCTGGGAAGAAGCTTGTTGCTATCCACCTTGTCTATACCCCTCATGATTTTGCAGACCTCAATCAGGTCTCCCTCAATCTCCGCCTTTCTAATGAAAATAATCCTAATCTACTCAAACTTTCTTTATAGCTAGCGCCCTCCATACCAGACAACATCCTGGTGAACCTCCCCTGCACCCTGTACAAAGCATCCACATCTTTTTGGTAATGTGGCACCAGAACTGGAAGCAGTACTCTAAATGTGGCCGAACCAAAGTCATCTACAAGTCCTGTCACTCTGTTCTTATTTTATCCCTCACTCATTTTTATTCACCATCAGCAACTTCCTCAGAAATAACCCTGACCCCTACCATCCACACAGACTACTGACCCATCTGCAAACATCCTTTGCTCTACTTGTACCTGGTGTCGCCAAGGATATTTCCTTAGATTTTCCAATTTCTCAACATGCTGTCACTGATGGAATCATCTAAAAGCGCTGTTAGTTTTCCCATGCCCACTGACAGTAACCAGATCTGCCTCAACGCCCTCCCTTTCCACACCCCCATTCCAGGAATATCCTCCATTTTAAGGTTAGCAAATCAAAGTCATTGTCTTCAATTGCTGCTGAAAATTCCATTCCCCAATTTCCAAGTTCCCTCTGATCCTGGTAAATGTCTAAAACTGAAGAGTGACCACATGGAAAGTGATTTAAACTGAGAAAGAATCCAACACTACCGTCTGACCCAGCTGTAACGTGCACAGCTATCACCTTTGCTGTCTGCTTTCATGTATTGCTGGGCATCAGAGATCGTTCTAAGCAAAATAAACGAACATTAAAATTCACATCTGACCATGGGGAAATCAGTTGGTCGCAATTAATAATAGGGGAGCAGCTATGTGGCTTTTTAAAATGCAATTTACTGTTTTTCTTTTGTAAATCTACAACAGTGAGTAGAGTTTTCTTTTAATTACATATTGTTGTTGAGACCTGTCTCTTGATTAAAATTTTAAAATATAAAAACTTACATACTAAACCAGCCTGAAGCAGTGTTTTTTTTTAGAGCAGAAAGACTGTGCTGTTTTCTGGGTCTGTAGATTGTTAAGATGTAAAAATGGCCTTCAGCAGAGTAATATGTTCTTCCTGTCACATGTGGGAGATTAGGAATAGTTTTAATGTTACTGATGATTATGTCTGCAGAAAGGGTGTTTGATTATGAAACGTATCGGATTGCATGGACAGGTTGGAGTGGCACTTAGAGTCAATGAGGAATTTACAGGAGTGAGGGGAGATGATGCATGGCAGCTGCAGGGAGCAAGGTAAACTGAAGATGCAGGCAGGTAGTTAGATGACCTCCAGGAAAGTGAAGCAGAGACAAGCAGCGAAGGAGTCTCCTGTGGCTACCACTATCTTGCAGTACTGACAACTAGGTTCCTGGTACAAAGACTGCTTATAATGTGATACTAACTTTCAGGCCACTGAATGTGATGGGGTCTCTCTAGTCAGAGGCACAAACAGACATTTCTGCAGCTGAAATTAAGCGATCAGAATGGTGTGTGGCCTCGCTGACTGAAAGATATCTTGGAGAGGGTGCAGAATTTTCTCAAAGGTGAGAGGGAACAGCAGGGGGTCATTGTACACATTGGAACTAATAACATAGGAACAGAAATGCACGAGATACTTGGGTGACAATATAGGAATTTTGGCAGGATTTTAAAAATAAGATCCTCAAGTGTAGAAAAATCTCGAACACTCCCAGTGCCTCGACCTAGTGAGGGGAGGAATAGCAATAAAGAGCTGATGAATAAGTGGCTGAGAAAATTGTGCAGGGGAAGAGAATTCACATTTTTGGATCATTGGAATGCTTCTGGAGTAAAAGTGGCCTATAACGGAAGGATTGATTTCACCTGAATTGGAAAGGGGACTAATATACTGTCAGGGAGATTTGTTCGATATGCTCATGAACATTTAAACCAGTAACAGGGGGAAAGGTTTTGGAAACCAGGGAGATAGTGAAGGAGGAGATCAGTTTGAGACTGGTAAAGTTGAAAAAAACAGATATTTTTCCATCCGCACCCTTGTCTGCTTTCTGGAGAGACCACTCTCTCCGTGACTCCCTTGTTCACTCCACACTGCCCTCCAACCCCACCACACCCGGCACCTTCCCCTGCAACCGCAGGAAGTGCTACACTTGCCCCCACACCTCCTCCCTCACGCTGATCCCAGGCCCCAAGATGACCTGCCATATTAAGCAGAGGTTCAGACAAGCTTGAGATTCTTGTTCAGGGTGTAGAGCTGGATGAACACAGCAGGCCCAGCAGCATTAGAGGAACAGGAAGGCTGACGTTTTGGGTCTAGATCAGAAGCGTCGAGACCCAGAACGTCAGCCGTCCCATTCCTCTGATACTGCTTGGCCTGCTGTGTTCATCCAGGTCTACACCTTGTTATCTCAGATTTTGCAGCATCTGCAGTTCCTACTATCTCTGAGATTCTTGTTCCCTGTGTGGATGAGAGCAGGAGCTGTAGGGAGGATTAGCAAACTGACCACAGCATTTTGGTAGAGGGGGTGATTCAAGAGGGAAGGAAATAAAAGAAGTGTTGCTTTAAGCTGGAATAGTTTCGTTAGGGAAATAGAAGGTCTTCTCTGTTGCCAGAAACGGAAGTTCCAAAGGCTGTGTTGCCTATGAGGTGCCTGTGCTCAGAATATTCCAACTGGGGTGCAAAGGAGCCTGGAGTGGGAGATGAGTGGTAGCGTTGTCAATACAGATTGAAAAGGTGAAGAAGATTCTGCTGAAGTTATATGAGCAGCTCATGGCTCAAGTAAAGAGTACAACTATAAAGGTAATAATCTTTGGATTATCCATAAGCAGAGAGGAACAAGGTCAGTAAGATTAAAGAGTGAAATGTATGACTGAGATTTGTGTGGGAGACACAGGCTCAAATTCATTGGACATTGATGTCAGAAGTGGGGAAGGACGGAGCTGTTCTGATGGGAGAGGCTGCACCTGAATTATGCAGGGACTAAAGTCCTGGTGAATGATATAACTAGGGTCTGTAATAAAGATATTAAATTAACATCATGATGGGATGGGCTCAGTTGCATGGCAAAATATGTAAATTTTAAAGTGGTGGGCTCAGCTCAGGTTAAAGTTTGCACAAAAGGTATTAGGACAGAAGAAATGAAAAGAGTCAGAAATCCAACTTCTGGCACTGCAGATAAGGGGACAACTGTGAGAAGAGGGTCAGTAAATGCAGGGCTGAGGGTGCTGTACTTAAACTCGCACAGTATATGAAGCCAGGTAAATGAGCTTGTAGCACAGATTGAAATTGACCCGTACAATGTTGTGGGCTTCACAGAGACATGGCTGCCTGGGCATCAAGGCTGGGAACTAAATATCCAAGAATTGACATCCAATAAAAAGACAGGCAGATGGGCAGAGGGGGTGATATTGCCTTTCTACGAAGAAATGGAAATAAACTGAGAGCAAGAAAGAAGATGGAGTCACAAGACATAAAATTCATGTGAATAGAGTCAAGGAACAAAAAAATAAAATCTAGTCTGATAGATCTTGTGCACAGGTCTTCCAGCAGCCTTTGGTATGTGGGGAAGAAAATATAAGGAGAGAGAAAAGGTATGTAAAAAAGGAATGATTGCCATAATCACGGGGGACTTCAATGTGCAGATAGACTGAGAAAATCAGGTTAGCAATGGATCTTAAGAAAAGGGATTTGTGAATGCTGAAAGTGATTTTAGTTGATCAGCTTGAGAGAGAGCCCAATAACGAAGAGCCAATTTTGGATTTAGAGAGATGTAATGAGGCAGACTTGATTAGAGAGCTCAAGGTGAAGGAACCCCCGAAGACGCAGTGACCATAATGCAATAGAGCTCACCCTGCAGTTTGAAGCGGAGGAGATGGAATAGGATGTGACAGTATTATAATTGAGTAAGAGCAACTTAAAGGATATGAGGGATGAGTTGACCAGAGTTGATGGAAGCAGAAGCTAGGGAAGACAGTGAATCAGCAATGGCAGGGTTTTCTGGGAGTAAGTGAGGAGACACTGCAAAAATTCATCCTAAGGAAGAAGAAATATACTAAAGGGAAGGTGAGTCAACAATGGCTGACAAATGAAGTCAGGGATAGTGAAAAAGAAAAAGATAAACTATACAATGTGATGAAGATGAGTGGAAGCCAGAGGATTGGGAACCCTTTGAAAGGAAATTGAAAACAAAAAGTACTGGTGGGAAGAGAAGATGAAATATGAGATTCTAATAGCCAGTAATATAAAAGAAGACTACAAGGTTTTTTTTTTAAAGTTATCTATAAAATTTACAGTGAGACAAGGTTTGGCATTGGACCCCTGGAAAATGAGGCTGGGGATGCAAAAATGGGGAACAAAGAAATGGTGAAGGAACTGAATACATAGCTTGTATCAGTTTTCACAGTGGAAGACACCAACAGCATACCTAAAGTTGAAGATATTTGGTGAAAGTGAGTCCACTGGCCATCACTAATAAGGGTCTGGGGGGGTGATGAAAAGTCTGAAAGTGATAAACCACCCAGACCAGATGAACTACATCACAGACTTCTGAAGGAGAGAGCTGAGGAGTGTATAGATGTATGGATGGTAGCCTTTCAGAAATCAGTGGAGTCAGGGAGGGTCCCGGATGAGTGAAAAATGGTTAATGCAACACCCCTGTTTAAGAAAGAAAGGACACAGCGGTAGAAACGATGGACAGGGTAGCCTGACCTCTTTTTTTGTAAGGTTCTTATTAAGAATGAGACTACAGAGTACTTGGAAGTGCACAATAAAAAGAAAGGCAGAATTAGCATGGCTTCATCAAAGGCAAATATTGCCTGAAAAATCTGTTAGAATTCTTTGAAATAATAAGTAGGTTAGATGAAGGAGAGCCAGTGGATGTGATCTATTCGGATTTCCACAAGGCCTTTGACAAGGTCGCACACAGCGGGCTGCTAAATAAGATAAGAGCATGGTATTTGTTGCAAGTTTATGGAATGGCCAACTGGCAGAAGGCGGAGGGTCAGGATAAAGGGTTTCTTACAACATGGCAGGGAGTGACCTGATGAGTTCCTTAGGGGTCAGTGTTGGGAACACAACTATTCATGGTATGCATTAACAATCAGGACAAAGGAACTGAGAGCATTTTTGCCATGATTGCAGATGACACAAAGATCTGTGGGCGGTCGGGCATTGTTGAGAAAGAGGGGAAGCTGCAAAAGCATTTGGACAGGCTTGGAGAGTTGAAAAAGAAGTGGCAGACGGAAAACAATGTGGGAAAGTGTGGGGTTATGCACGTTGGTGGGAACAATAAAGCCATAGACCATTTTCTAAATGGGGAAAGGCTTCAGAAATCCGAAGTGCAAAGGGACTTCCGAGTCTTAGTTTAGGAATTCGTTTCAGCTTAACAATGCAAGCTCAGTTGGCAGTTAGGAAAGCAAATGCCATTTTAATATTTATTTCAGGGGGCCTAGAATACAAGAGCAGAGATGAACTGCTGAGGCTGAATCAGCTCTTGGCAGGCCATCTTTGGAATATTGTGAGCGGTTTTGGGCCCTGTATCAAAGGAAGGGTGTGCTGGCATTGGAGGGGGTTTGTAGTAGGTTTACAAGAATGAACCAGGATAAAGGATTTATCATAAAAACAACAGTGACGACTCAGTCTACATTTGATGGAGTTCTGAAGTATGAACAGAATGTAGGAAGGATAGAACGGGAGGCCTAGGAGAATGAGGGGCATTTTTGATTAAGAGAAACATTGTTGCTGTCACTCAAAATTATTTCTTTAAAAAAATCATCCAGTGAAAATTTCGGATGAAATTAGAAATAAGAAGAAAGCTATGATCACCTTGATGGGATTGTACTATTGACACCCCCAATAATAAGAGGGAAACAGGGGAACAAATATATAGAGAGAGCTCAGATATATGTAAGAATAATAAGATTGTAAAAGTCGGTGATTTTAATTTCCCAAACGTTGACTAGCACTAACATTTTGTTACATGTTTGGAGAGTGAAGAATTTGTTAAACATGCTCAATTGTTTTTTTGTAATAGGGATGTGCCACAGGGATCAGTTTTGGGTCTTCTCTTGTCTGTCATTTAGAAAAAAAATAATTTGGATGAGAATATAGAAGGTATAGCTGCTAGGTTTGTGGACGACACCAGAATTGGTGGCTCAGTAGACATTGAAGAAGATGTTTTTTTCCACTATTACAAAGGGATCTTGATCAAATGGGTCAATGTGCTGAAAAACAGTAAAAGGGATCCGCTTTGGGTCTTCTCTTGTCTGTCATTTAGAAAAATGATTGGGATGAGAATATAAAAGGTATGGCTGCTAAGTTTGTGGACGAAACCAGAATTGGTTGCTCGGTAGACATTGAAGAAGTTTTTTCTTTCCACTATTACAAAGGGATCTTGATCAAATGGGTCAATGTGTGGAAAAACAGCAAAAGGAGTTTGATCTGGATAAATGTGAGATTTTGCATTTTGGTACAACAAACAAGGGTACAGCTTATACAGTTAATAGAGATAATGGGAACTGCAGATGCTGGATAATCCGAGATAACAAGGTGTGGAGTTAGATGAACACAGCAGGCCAAGCAGCATCTGAGGAGCACAAAAGCTGATGTTTCGGGCCAAGACCCTTCATCAGATAATGGGGAGGTGGAGACGATTCTGAATCAAATAGGGAGAAAGGGGGAGGTGGAGCGAAGATGGACAGAGGAGAAGATAGGCGGAGAAGAGACAGGCAAGTTAAAGAGGTGGGAATGGAGCCAGTGGAGGTGAGTGTAGGTGCGAAGGTAGGGAGGGGTAAGTCAGTCTGGGGAGGATGGACAGGTCAAGGTGGTGGTAGGAGGTTCGTAGGCAGGAGATGGGGGTGCAGATTGAGGTGAGAGGAAGGGATAGGTGAGAGGAAGAACAGGTTAGGGAGGCCGGGATGAGCTGGGCTGGTTTTGAGATTCTGCAGCAGGAGGGGAGATTTTGAAGCTGGTGAAATTCCACATTGATAACATTGGGCTACAAGGTTTTCCTCGTTCTTCAAGGAACACAACACCACACCCCCATCCCCCGCACCCCCGCATGGGTCGAGAACGTTCTCAACCGTTTCTCCCACATTTCCTGCAACTCATCCCTCACACCCCATCCCCGCATCAATCCCGAAAAGAGAATCTCCCTCGTCCTCACATATCACCCCACCAACCTCCGGATCCAACGCATCATCTTCTGACACTTCAACGATCTGCAGTCCGACACCACCACCAAATACATTTTTTCCATCCCCACCCTTGTCTGCCTTCCGGAGTGACCACTCTCTCCGTGACTCCCTTGTAGGTTCCACACTCCCCTCCAACCCCACCACACCTGGCACTTTCCCCTGCAATCGCAGGAAGTGCTACACCTGCCCCCACACCTCCTCCCTCATCCCTATCCCAGGCCCCAAGAAGGCTTTCCACATCAAGCAGCTGTTCACCTGCACATCTGCCAATGTGTTATATTGCATCCGCTGGTCCTGTTGTGGCCTCCTTTACATCGGGGAAACCAAGCAGAGTCTTGGGGACCAGTTTGCAGAACACCTACGCTCGCTGCACGTCCCAGTCGCAAAACATTTCAACTACCCCTCCCATTCCTCATACAACATGTCCATCCTGGGCCTCTTGCAGTGCCATAACGATGCCACCTGAAGGTTGCAGGAACAGCAACTCATATTCCGCTTGGGAACCCTGCAGCCCAATGATATCAATGTGGATTTCACAAGCTTCAAAAGCTCCCCTCCCCGACTGCATCCCAAAACCAGCCCAGCTCGTCCCCGCCTCCGTAACTTGTTCTTCCTCTCACCTATCCACTCCTCTCACTTCAAGACACACCCCCATCTCCTACCTACTAACCTCTTCCCACTTCCTTGACTTGTCCGTCCTTCCTGGACTGACCTATCCCCGCCCTACCACCCCACGTGCACTCACCTCCACTGGCTAAATCCCCGCCTCTTTAACTTGTCTGTCTCCTCTACACCTACCTTGTCCTCTATCCAATTTCGATCTGTCTCCTCTTCTCTCCCTATTTATTTCCGAACCCTCTCCCCTCCCCCTTTTCTGCTGAAGGGTCTAGACTCAAAATGTCAGCTTTTGTGCTCTTAAGATGCTCCTTGGCCTACTGTGTTCATCCAGCTCCATACTTTGTTATCTCTTATACAACTAATAGTAGGGCCTTTGGTAGTATTGTATAACAGAGGAGCCTCGGGGTGCAGGAACATAATGCTTTGATGTTTGTGTCACATATATACAGGGTTGATAAAGAGGTATCTTGCACACTTTCTTTCATTGCTCAGTCCTTCGAATATAGGAGTCAGATAGTTATGTTGAGGTTGTACAGGACAGTTGGGAGGTCACTTCTTGAATACTGTGTTTAATTCCAGTTTCCCGGTTGTAGGAAGGATATTTTTAATCTGGCGAGGGTTCAGAAGAGATTTATCAGGATGATGCCAGGTATGGAAGGCTGAGTTGCAAAGAAAAGCTGGATAGGGTGGGACTTCTTTCACTGGAATGTAGGTGGTTAAGAGGCAATCTGATAGAAGCTTACAAAATAACGAAGGTATAGATAGGGTTAATGATATTGTCTTTCCCTACAATGGGGGATTTCAAGACTCAGAGACACATATTTAAGGTGAGAGGAGAAACATTTTATAAAGACATGAGAGGCTTTTTCTCACAAAGAGGGTGGTTTGCATGTTGGATGAACTTGCGGAGGAAGTGGTGGAAGTGGACACCATTACAACATTTAAAACATATTTGGCTAAATACATGAATCGGAAAGGTTTGAAGGGATATGGGGCAGGAGTAGGCAGGTGGGACTAGTTTTGTTTGGGATTATGTTTAGCGTGGACAGTTTGGACTGTTTCCATGCTGCATAACTATGTAAATGTTCCTGCGAGAGAAGGAGCAAACTTTGGCCTTCAAATGTGTAATAATCAGAAGAAGTGACTGAAGTTACGGTACAGAAACATTTAGGAGTTACGATAAACGATAGAGATCAGGCTCAGTATTTTCAGGAATTAATAGATAAGGATGGAGAATGTAGAAAGCACTTTGCACAAGAAAATATTAAAAGAGAAAAGCAAATCAATAGAATTTATTTAATAAACCTTGTCTCTGAACACGCATAGCATTTGAAATAAAGTGATGAGAAGACAGCACAAATAAATAAGTGGATTGGTGAGCTCGACTGAAACATGGTTAGAGGAAGGTCAAGGTTGTGGATTTAAATGTCCATCGATACTCAGTATTCTGAAAAGATAGACAAAAAGGAGCTGGACGTGGAGTTTTTCTGTTGCTGAAGGATGATACCAAGGCTGTATTAGGAAATGATATTGACATGAAGGGCCAAAGTGATAAATCAGCCTGGGTGGAATTTAAAAGTAAGGGAAGAAACTTCCTGGTAGGACTAATTTTCAGCCCCACCCTGCAGTGTTTCAACAGTATAAGGTCAGAGTCGAAACCCAGGAATAATGAGCACTTGAGGGAATGTCACAATGGTGATTATAGGTGGATTGTACATGCATATAGACTGGTTTAATCAAGTTGGCAAGGGCTGCCTTGAAAAACAATTCATGGAGTGAATCAGGGATTGTTTCTCACTGGGACGTGTCATCGGACCAACCAGAGAACTGGTTACAAAAACAGAAGGTGCTGGAAAAGCTCAGCAGGTCCAGCAGTATCTGTGAAGGAAAATTTCAAAGGTAGTTTTGTGCCTGGTGAACCCTTCTGCGGTTTATCACTCCTCCTCCTCCTCCTCATCCCTTACACTTCAGTTTCCCTTGCACTGCCCCTTATGATGCTACACCCCCTTAAACCGACCATCTCCCTTCACTCTCCTCTTCTACCACACCCGTTATATGTCACACCACTTCCCTAGTTTCTTGCACTTCGCCATCCCTTCTTTTCCCTTTTTGTCCTCCAACCAGAATGATGGAAGCTTCTGATTTCCATGTTGCTCTTTGTTATCAGTGAATGATGAGGTTGAAATTATCAATGTCCAATAGGAGTTGACAGTAGTGTGTGTTTACCACTGTCTGATGCACTGGGAATGGAATCGTTCTGTTCCCCATGGTACAGAGTGAAACTTCTTTCTGTCCCTCTGAGAGGGCATGTAACCAAACTGCCTCATCGTGAATACGGCAAACGTCACCTGACAGAATTGGAAGTCCATGCCTAAAATTGCTTTGGAATATGGTGAGGCCAGTGAGCATATTGTTCAAACAAACTGTGTTCAGTACTTTCAATCTTTATTGTTTCAGCTGATGTTCCAAAGTCATTAGAAGTGAGATCAGAATAACTTCCCATGCCACCAGTCGTACTTGACTCACTGCGGCATCGATGACCCTGAACAAAAATGTGATCAATGGGCATTGAAGAGAATCCTGCACTGGTAATGTTCTCAGCTGAGCAATGGGGACCCCAATCTCTGCAAGTTGTCAGTCAAGTCACATGTCAGCCTGGATCGAGAGTAAAATGTTCTTCCTTCACGAGAATATGATAACAATAAATTTTAGAATCACCTTACGAGCAGCTCTGTGCATACATCTGCACCACTTACATTAGAAGAGTTTCAGGAAGGCAGCTCTACGTCACATTCTCCAGGTGCAAATAAAGTCTGCCCTCGCTAGTGCTGGCTAAAACCCATGAAAGATTGCGTCCTATTGAAAATAGCAAGATATTTTATGCTTTTGTGGTTTAGTCTAAAGTCTCAGAAAGGTAAGACCTTGCTAGATGAGTGTAACCCTAGCGACATCAGGATCACAGCGTGACATTGAGGTAATGATTCCCATCATTTTCAATTCATTATTTTCAGAGGATTAATCATGCAACGTCAGTGCCACAGTTCCAACTTTCCATGGTTATTTATCACAATGCAACACGCTATCAATATAAGGGATCATTTATACAGAAACTTTGCAATGCCTCATTTAATGATCATTATCAAATACTTGAGAGCCAACACAAATAGCAGCTTCACTGTTCCGGTTCAGATCAGACAAGTTGTGTCCAAAAGGAAAATAAAATTAAAAATTATGAATAAAGAAAAAATCAGATCGAGCAGCAGCTGAGCAGAGAGGAACAGAATTAACTTTGTGAATCCATTATCACATTTTCAGGACAGGTTCCTGTCAGACTCGATATGTTAATTCTAAATCTGTCTCTAGAATTTGCCTCATCTACTACATCTCTCCATCAATTTCTGCTTCTATTTCAGATTTCCATTTCTAACACTTGCTTTTCTTAATGGTTGCAGATGTTGAAATTGGTTACATTTGGGACATTATTGTCCATTTCTGTTTCCATTAGAGCTATTGTGTTGGTTGCAGCTGTATTACACCAGTGTCTTTTTCTTCTTTACATTCCAAATGAAAAACTTTTGGCTAATATCCTCCTAAATGCATGAATTTCAGGAAATCAATTTTGATTGAAAAGATATTTTAGATGCAGCTACACTTCATAAGACACCAGAAATAGATTATTCATGATGGCACAGTCTGTGTCCTTCACTGACAAAGCTTGTCCCCTCAGGGTCTGAAATTTTTTCATATATATCTCAGAATAATTACAGTAAAGGTGGTGAACACTCAGCGTACAATCTCTGCTCCTGCTGGAGGTGAGCAACATCCCTAACAAAATGGTCCTCTACCCCCAACATTTTGAAATCTTTGTCTGATTTTAATTCTGAATACCCTGTGCAATTATGAACAATCTTATCAGCCTGCATGCCCTGTGATTAAACAGTGCATACATAATATATAATTCCTTTCATCACATTTAAATGATCATGTTGTTTGGCATACCATCTCCCAAATATAACCTGTTTCCTTGCTCTGCATTAAATTTCATTCTGTCTATTACAATAAGTGTTGGTTGAATACTGGTGACACTGGGAAATCACTGTATTCCCCTCCAGTCTCCACAGCCACTGCCCTCATTCCGCTCTGTCTCATAGTCAATGTCACACTCATGTCCCTGATTCATTAATCCATGGGCTTTAGTGAACAATGTCACTCAACACATTATGTTTCGCTTTAAACCTAATCAAGAAATGTAAATGTTACTGCTTCAAAACAGAAAAACTGCAATGAAGAACATTGTGAGTTGAAGATACAAAGTTGCTTTATGACAACAGTGAGAGTAACATCCAGACGAATCCACACTCCCTCTGCAAGGTCAGGGCAATGATGCACGGTGACAATCTTTTGGTTGTTGAGGAGTGATCAGCACAGTAACAACATTTTGATTGTTTGTTTTTTTTGGAGGGGAGTGCTGATGCAGGTGGTTACAGCATTGTACATGGACAGTACAGCAGATCCTTTTGGCCTGCAAAAAGAAAACATCCATTTTTATTCCTCATCAAAGACTTTGTTAGCGTAATTGGCAATGGGATATAAGACTGGTAGCCAATGATGTTAACATGCAATCCAGCCCAGTTATTATTGTGAACTGAAAGTGTATATTGAAAAGTATTAACTGGAGCTGTTAGTTCATTGACTGTGATTGATGTCAGTCTCCATGGATTCTAACTGTGCCGCTGGAGGCTTTCCGTCTCCTATTACTAAGGGGCTCCATTCTGTGTGTTATCCCATAACATGAGCGGGATCATCAGCTAATGCACTAGCAGGGATCAGCAGCTGCAGAGAGAAGGGTCAGAGAGATCAGAATCTGAGAACAATAGACTGGAATGTTCCAACAATGGATTAGAATCTGAGAACAATAGACTGGAATGTTCCAACAATGGACAGGAGTTTATCCGTTGGTATTTTCTATCTTACCTGGCGTTCATCAACATTACTAGATCGGATACTAGGTGTACTGAAGACTATTCAGGCTGGTTACTATCCCATTCTCGCTATTGTTGGTGTTCCTGGAAAGTCTCTCCATCACTTTCCACTTTTTTAAAAATCCATAGATCATAATCAATTCTAGTGATATTTCTGTTGTTTATATTCGGCAAAGATTAAACTATTACTTTCAGTTTCAATTAAAACGTCCCGTCACTATCCATGTAATTCAGACTTGTCCTTCACAAACATCTGAGACAGTTGGCAGCATTGAGGGCCTTTTTTTTTATCTATGTTTCACTATTGTCTCCATCCCCAAACCTATCCAATACCATCACTGTAATATCTCCGCTCTCCATCTGTGTCTTTGTGCAGTTGCTGAATAAGCCATTATCTATCCCTTGGTAAAAATCAGACTTTATAGTTCCAGCTCTCTTATGGCCAGTCTTCCAGTTATATATATTTTGATCACACCCTTGTTCTTTTCCCTAAAGCAACTTCATGACAGGGGCATCATGGTAGAGCCGTTAAGTCGGTGGGTAGGTAATTCAGAGGCACAGGTTATTACACTAAAACTAATGTTTCAATTCCCACCACAGTCGGTTGAAGAATTTAGATTGTAATGATGAGAATTGGAACCAAAGCGAATTTCACTAATAGCAAAAATAAAAAAAGCAGCATTTTGTCGAAAAACCTATCTCATTTCACTGATGTCTTCTGGTAAAGAAATCTCACTTTATTCCCTGGTCTGGATTAAGTGTGAATTCAAGCCCACTGAAATGTGTTGGTTCCCCCACTGCCTTGTGGAATGTTCACAGCCAAGGACAATTAATGACAGTTAACAAATGCTGCCCTTGCTAGCGACGCTGACAGACAGGGAAATAGCAAAACTAACGTTGAAATCAAACAAAGATAGTTGCTTGAGATCTGAAACCAAAAGAAACAAACTACTGAGGAAACTGTACAGGTTTGGCAGGCTCTGTCGGAATAAAAGCAGAGTTAGCATTTCGAGCCCACTGACCATACATCAGACCTGAAACCAGCTGGTGAATATTGTGATTTATGCTGGTGATGGGGATGTTTGTTTTGACGGGGCGAAGGAAGGAGTTGAATAAATGGAGAAAGAGAGAGCTGGACAAAAAAAGAGCAACCAAAATGATTGTTGACGATCAGCTGGGTTGGCAATAAAATGTGAGATTATTTATGTTTTTTTCGTCTGTTCCCATATCTCTGAATATCATGCCCATGCAGAAATACAGCCAAGTCCCTGTTTAAACTGAGGTATGACCCCTTGGTCTATCTTAGCTGAGTGTGGTCATCTTCTTTTATTCATTAAAGGGTTGTGGGTGTGACTGGCTGGGCCAGTATTTATTTCCCTTTCCTAGTCGCCCTTGAGAAAGTATTTGTGAGCTGCTTTCTTGAACCACTGCAGTCTACATGCTGTATGTTGCTGGTACATGGGTCTGTCCTGTCTCATTTCTTTGAGACTTTGTAGTGATTGATATAACTGAGTCGCTGGCTTGGCTATTCCAAAAGGCAGTTTAGAATCAATCACATTGCTGTTGGCCTGGAGCCACAAGTTGGCCAAAGCATGTGAGGATGGCACATTTACTTCCCTAAAGGGCATTAGTGAGCATTCCAGATATTTTATTGAATTCAAATTCCAATATCTGCCGTGGTGGGACTCAATTCGGGGTGTGAGTCATTACCTGGGCCTAGGGTTAATAGTCTAGAAATAACACCATTCGGCCATCTCATCTCCAACCTGCCCAGTCAACTCCGTCATTAACAGTTATGTTGCTGGCACAGAAAATTGTGCAGTTATTTTGTCAAAAGCATTTATTAAGAGCGGACCCATTAATATTTCAAGTCACAGGGACTGCACAGAGATAAAACAGTTTATCAGCCATGAAAATAACTGGAAGAGAAGAAGGCATTTTCAACACTGAGATTGTGCCATGTATGCACCAGGGAGAGGGCAGTGCTGACAATGGCCATCAAATGAACTGGTTTCATTCTAGAAATTTCCATGCAGGACTGGATGACATATTCAACATGTGCCGGAGTGCCATTCTCTAATATATTTATGAGGTGACACAGACCAGCTCTGTCCAACTTGGTAAATGCAATGTTCTGCCTCCATGAAGGGAGGAACAGAAAATCTTCTAGAAATAGCAGGGAACAGGTTGGCCGGTGAAAATGGGGAACTGTGGGAAATTAGATTAAAGAGAAAATAGTCAATGCACTCACTTTGTTGAAGGTTGGTAAGTATTTGCCCCAGATGAGAGATGCATTTAGAGGGTAATGGAGATAAGGGTGGAGAATTGAGCTTGCTGGATAGCTCTTTCAGAAGCCAGTACACACAATGGGTCATTGACATCCCTAATCTCCCACATCTGCCAAGAAGCCCACAACACTCTACTAAAGGCCATCTTTGCACTTTAACAATCTACAGACCAAGAAAATAGCACGGTCTTAATGCTCTACTAAAAAAAAAGATACTTAGCTGACTTGATCCCGATGTTGTATATTTTAAAAATGTTTAATCTGGAGGCTGACCTCAAGAAAACATACCAAGAAAAGCACATGACTCCTCTATTGTAGATTTACAGCAGAGTTGGTTTAGACAAAAGTAACAACTAGTTCTTCCCCTCCAGTGAGTAGTCTTTTCTAAGGTTTCTCCAAGGTCAGCTGTGAATTTTACCGTGTTTACTTTTCTATGAACCAGCTCAGATGTCCAGAGATAGTTGAAACTAAGCAGCATAGACAATCAGCTGTTGACTGTCTGGTTCGTCAGCTGTGCAGGTTTACTGATCCTTTTTCACTTTCCACCTGGTACCTTCTCTCTCAGTTCCTCCCATTTTTAAGGTACCTTTGTTTCGAACATTTTGTTTCAAAGATCTGAAATAATGCAAAGTTTTCTAAGACAGTAGTCGCTGCTCCTAGAAATCGAGGAAATCAACTTCATCAGTAAGAATATCTCAAAAGAGGAGCCCCTCTAACAGCCATAATTTCCTCCTGTCTACCATCTTGAATTACACAGAATCCTCAGTGGAAAAAAAAAGTAGAAAACGAAGTAACAGACAACTTGATGTCAGTTGTAAGGAGAGTATTTGACATTTTTTTAAAGAATGTGTCAACTAGATTGTTGGAGAATAATGATATGATTTGACAGAGTCAGGAAAGAGAAATCAGTTCGATAAATGTGTTGGGGTTTGTGGACGATGTTGGTTGTGACATCAAGAAATGAAAATGGTTTAATTGAATTTTCAGAGGACCTTTGAAGTGTTTGCAGAACAGGTACATGAAAAGAAAATAGAATCCATGGTAAGGGAGGAGAATATTACGTAGGTAGAGAATTGGACACTTGATAGAAGACAGAGAGTCGGGTCGTGCTCTGGACAGCAGGCCATTACAGACAGTGTATCATGTTCAGTGCTAGGAGACCATCCACTTATAAGGAAAATAAATCGTTTGGCCATGGCCAACAAACACCATCCTTCCTTTTTTTTTATTTATTAGAAGGTACGAAATTGGGAAGTGTTATTTTCGAAAATGACATCAATGTCTTTGTTCATGAGTTACTAAAAGAATACATACAGAGTAACAAGTAATCATGACAGTAAATGTTATGTTGTCTTTCATTGGAAAATCATTCAAGTATTATTGTAAAGACGGCTTCCTGCAGTTGTCGAGTGTGTTTGTAGCACTGTATACAGATTTTCTCTCTTTCATAAGGAATGATAACCTTGCCATAGAGACAGTGCAAAGGAGTTTCACCAGCCTGATCCCTGGGATGATGGTACCGTGGGAAGAGTGTGACTCCTCCATGTGATTCCTCCTGGCGACATTGTTACCTTGCGCTCTTTCCTTGTGTTCATAACTTTTGTTCATGCCCTTAGGTCACAGAGTATGTATGGGCGTGTTTCTATCACACTGAGGGTAATGACATTCAGGGCTTCTCTATTCCAGAGCGTCAGGGGAGCTAAATCACTGAAATGTTTAGAGGTGAGGGGAAGGGGTTGTTGATGGATTTTGACACATCAGAGAGTTGAGGGCTGCATGCAACTGGGTCTGAAAGAGGAGATGAGGACTAGAACAGATCAGCCCTGAGCTTATTGAAGGGAAAATCAGGTTTGAGGGGCTGAATAACCAACTACTGTTTATGGTGTTCTCGTATTTTGTTATTGGAAAGTTAGTGGCTCTTATTTTTCCTGGAAGTTCTGTTCAGGAATGTTGCAATCAGGGAGACCATAGGATTTTGTGTGTGCAGTATGTCATGAGCCAGGGTGGTGATGCTGCTGTAGATGCAGTGAATCTGGATCTACAATATAACCAACAAACGGAGACCGGGGAAACTCTGTAAAAGGAGATCAGGAGGTCGGAAGATCAGACCAGCAGTAAGAATATTATTTTTTTTCCCAAGAATATTATTTTTTCACAAGAATATTGCCCATCTCACACTAAACCATGTGTGACAGTCTTCATGGGCTAAATTGTCTCTGTTTTGATTCACTGAGTACCAAGACCAAGCGGTCTCCAGCTGACTAACAGCTTTGTGGGATAGAATGGAATGTCGGCACATTGGACTGAGGAGCAAGGCTGGGACATTAGATACTTTGTTCCTGCTCCACCAGACACTAAGGTCATGGCCTGAGTGTTCTCGGCCGCACTTTCCGATCTGTAGTTCATTATCATGGCTCATTTTTCTGACAAATATCTAACTAACACAGCTTTGAATAAATGCAAACACACAGGTACCACAGGATCCTGGGGAAAAGAATTTCAACTTCAACGGCCTTTGAGAAATTCCACTCACCCTTGTTCAGACCGAGTTTGGACAGTCACTATTATCAGTTCTAGTCCTGTTCCTTCAGTGATTCTGACAAATTTTAAATGTAACCAGCTTGGTGAAACAGCCCATTAAAAGGATCTCAAGCTTGGATAATTTCAGCTTTAGGGACAACTCTGGCAGATGTCTTAAATTTGCAAAAATAACTAATATATAACCAAAGCAAAATTGCTCAATCTATGATGGAAAGATAAATAATAAACAGTTTAGTCACTGAAATACATATACATCAATATTTATGTGTCTACAAATACTGAGACACACAGAAAAGTGCACACACACAGAGCGGTATGCATACATGGACTCACACACAGTCGCACACACAGATACACACATGCACACATCTCTGTGACAAACAGAAATGATTAAAACTCTGCATAATATCAGTTTGAAAAAGTTCTGCCCAAACAAGTGCTAACCTTATGGCAAAAGAAAAAAAAATGTAATTGGTCCAAATACTGACTCTGAAGTTATTTGCTCACACAAGCTGCCAACAATGAGGTTTGTTCATTGAACAGTTGGGTTCGGCTGAATTTCATTTGCTTTAGGCAGTGGAGACATTCCAGTGAATCCTCAACAGGAATTCTCCACGAGTGGCAAAGATGACTGACAGGTTTTCTGCTTTCACACATTGCTGTGAGGAGGGACAAAGAAAGAAAGGCTGCAATTGGTTGTGGCTGCTCTGGCAGGTTACATTTTCTCCTTTTCTGAACTCAAATATACAATAACGTTATCCAACCTCAAAACTGGACCATGTGAGACCTGCTTCAATATTCTCTGTGATGTATAACTCCATGACTATTCCTTGCTCCTTGAAGGAACAACTTATCTTAATTTGAAGTTATGTTCATATGTGTCTGACTAATGTTCAGACAATAAATTCATGTCTTAATAATACCTGCGTTAAAATGTACACATTGTTTTCATAAAACTGAATCCTTAGTTTCAGTCTCCCATACAAGAGGAAATATCTATCAGCTACGCACTTGATACACTCTCCTTAAGATCTTACATGGTATAACATGAACATTTCTCATTCTCAGGCCGAAAGTGCTGTGACCTTAGAGAGGTTTGTAACATTTTGAAGGGCGTTGATGCAGTGAATAACCAAGGTTAATTTTCCTTGGTGAGGGTGTCCAAAACTGGATGGCATAGATTTAATGGGACAGGTGGAAGATCTTAAAAGAGCTGATGGCTAACTGTTTTACACAGACCGTGTTGTGTGTAAGGAATGAGCTGCCAGAGGAAATGCTGGAAATTGGCACAGTTACAACATTGAAAAGGCACCATGATGGTTGCATGAATAGGAAAGGGTGAGAGGGTTATGGGCCGAAATCTGGCAAATGGAAATACATAAGTTTGGGATATCTGGTCGGCATGGACGAGATGGACTGAAGGGTCTGTTTCTCAACTGTATGACTCTGTGACTCAACAAGGCTTTCATTCCAGGAATGAGTAAAGTGAAATAGTTTTGATAAGTTCTGAAGCAATTACATTTTGTTTACAGTTTAGGGAATTGTAACTACACAGAATATATCGGGAGTGGTCTCAGCAATGCCCTGCACAGATGCAGTAAAACAATCCAACGATTATACAGATAGCTTTTGTATAAAACAGCATCATTCAATATACATTCTTAATCACTGGCGACACGTGCAGACTAACACTATAGGATTCATGTGCCAGGACTCACAAATCCCCCTGTACCACCATGTTCTGCGATCTCTTTCCATTTACGTATTTTACTGTTGTTTTATACTTCCATCACAGCTCAGAATTCCCCATAACACACATTGTGCTATTTCTGCTGATGGTTTCCACACTATACTTCCCTGTCTTTATATCCTATTGCAAACTCTCTACCACCACTGGAGATCTTATGAATGACTATCATGGTGGATGAGCTAACTGAGCTCCAATCCAACGGTTTGGATTATAAATCATTGAAGACTCACACTGATCTCTGAGGCACTCCACCAAGTTACAGCTTTATAATCTGAAAATAAACATTTATACCTGCTGATAATGAAATGTGAGGCTGGATGAACACAGCAGGCCAAGCAGCATCTCAGGAGCACAAAAGCTGACATTTCGGGCCTAGACCCTTCATCAGAGAGGGGGATGGGGAGAGGGAACTGGAATAAATAGGGAGAGAGGGGGGGGGCGGACCGAAGATGGAGAGTCAAGAAGATAGGTGGAGAGAGTATAGGTGGGGAGGTAGGGAGGGGATAGGTCAGTCCAGGGAAGATGGACAGGTCAAGGAGGTGGGATGAGGTTAGTAGGTAGATGGGGGTGCGGCTTGGGGTGGGAAGAAGGGATGGGTGAGAGGAAGAACCGGTTAGGGAGGCAGAGACAGGTTGGGCTTGTTTTGGGATGCAGTGGGTGCGGGGGAAGAGCTGGGCTGGTTGTGTGGTGCGGTGGGGGGAGGGAACGAACTGGGCTGGTTTAGGAATGCAGTAGGGGAAGGGGAGATTTTGAAACTGGTGAAGTCCACATTGATACCATTAGGCAGCAGGGTTTCCAGGCGAAATATGAGTTGCTGTTCCTGCAACCTTCGGGTGGCATCATTGTGGCAGTGCAGGAGGCCCATGATGGACATGTCATCTAGAGAATGGGAGTGGGAGTGGAAATGGTTTGCGACTGGGAGGTGCAGTTGTTTGTTGCGAACTGAGCGGAGGTATTCTGCAAAGCGGTCTCCAAGCCTCCGCTTGGTTTCCCCAATGTAGAGGAAGCCGCACCGGGTACAATGGCTGCAGTATACCACATTGGCAGATGTGCAGGTGAACCTCTGCTTAATGTGGAATGTCATCTTGGGGCCTGGGATAGGGGTGAGGGAGGAGGTGTGGGGGCAAGTGTAGCATTTCCTGCGGTTTCAGGGGAAGGTGCCGGGTGTGGTGGGGTTGGAGGGCAGTGCGGAGCGAACAAGGGAGTCACGGAGGGAGTGGTCTCTCCGGAAAGCAGACAGGGTTGGGGATGGAAAAATGTCTTGGGTGGTGGGATCGGATTGTAGATGGCGGAAGCGTTGGAGGATGATGCGTTGTATGCGGAGGTTGGTAGGGTGGTGTGTGAGAACGAAGGGGATCCTGTTAGGGCGGTTGTGGTGGGGGCGGGGTGTGAGGGATGTATTGTGGGAAATACGGGAGACGTGGTCAAGGGCGTTCTCGATCACTGTGGGGGGAAAGTTGCGGTCCTTCAAGAACTTGGACATCTGGGATGTGCGGGAGTGGACTGTCTTATCGTGGGAGCAGATGCGGCGGAGGCGGAGGAATTGGGAATAGGGGATGGATTCCAGAGAAGACGAACAGGTCAAGAATGTGGGATGAGGTTAGTAGGTAGATGGGGGTGCGGCTTGGGGTGGGAGGAAGGGATGGGTGAGAGGAAGAACCGGTTAGGGATGCAGAGACAGGTTGGACTGGTTTTGGGATGCAGTGGGTGGGGGGGAAGAGCTGGGCTGGTTGTGTGGTGCGGTGGGGGGAGGGGCGGGAAGAGGCCTGCCTCTTTGTAGGTTACGTGGAACAGTCCCTCTTCCGCACCTACACAGGCCCCAAACCCCACCTCTTCCTCCTGTATCAGCGCCGCCTCTTGCTCCCCAGAGGAGCTCGAACAGTTCATCCACTTCACCAACACCTTCCACCCCAACCTTCAGTTCCCCTGGGCCATCTCCACCACATCCCTCACCTTCCTGGACCTCTCAGTCTCCATCTCAGGCAACTAGCTTGTAACCGATGTCCATTTCAAGCCCACTGACTCCCACAACGACCTAGAATACACCTCCCCCCACCCACCCTCCTGCAAAAATTCCATCCCCTATTCCCAATTCCTCCGCCTCCGCCGCATCTGCTCCCACGATAAGACATTCCACTCCCGCACACCCCAGATGTCCAAGTTCCTTAAGGACCGCAAATTTCCCCCACACTGATCGAGAACGCCCTTGACCGCGTCTCCCGTATTTCCCGCAACACATCCCTCACACCCCGCCCCCACCACAACCGCCCTAAGAGGATCCCCCTCGTTCTCACACACCACCCTACCAACCTCCGCAGACAACGCATCATCCTCCGACACTTTCGCCATTTACAATCCGACCCCACCACCCAAGACATTTTTCCATCCCCACCCCTGTCTGCTCTCCGGAGAGACCACTCTCTCCGTGACTCCCTTGTTCGCTCCACACTGCCCTCCAACCCCACCACACCCGGCACCTTCCCCTGAAACCGCAGGAAATGCTAAACTTGCCCCCACACCTCCTCCCTCACCCCTATCCCAGGCCCCAAGATGACATTCCACATTAAGCAGAGGTTCACCTGCACATCTGCCAATGTGGTATACTGCATCCATTGTACCCAGTGCGGCTTCCTCTACATTGGGGAAACCAAGCGGAGACTTGGGGACCGCTTTGCAGAACACCTCCTCTCAGTTCGCAACAAACAACTGCACCCCCCAGTCGCAAACCATTTCCACTCCCCCTCCCATTCTTTAGATGACATGTCCATCCTGGGCCTCCTGCACTGCCACAATGATGCCACCCGAAGGTTGCAGGAACAGCAACTCATATTCCGCCTGGGAACCCTGCAGCCTAATGGTATCAATGTGGACTTCAGCAGTTTCAAAATCTCCCCTTCCCCTACTGCATCCCTAAACCAGCTCAGTTCGTCCCCTCCCCCCACCGCACCACACAACCAGCCCAGCTCTTCCCCCCCACCCACTGCATCCCAAAACAAGTCCAACCTGTCTCTGCCTCCCTAACCGGTTCTTCCTCTCACCCATCCCTTCCTCCCACCCCAAGCCGCACCCCCATCTACCTACTAACCTCATCCCACCTCCTTGACCTGTCCATCTTCCCTGGACTGACCTATCCCCTCCCTACCTCCCCACCTATACTCTCTCCACCTATCTTCTTTACTCTCCATCTTCGGTCCGCCTCCCCCTCTCTCCCTATTTATTCCAGTTCCCTCTCCCCATCCCCCTCTCTGATGAAGGGTCTAGGCCCGAAACGTCAGCTTTTGTGCTCCTGAGATGCTGCTTGGCCTGCTGTGTTCATCCAGCCTCACATTTTATTATCTTGGAATTCTCCAGCATCTGCAGTTCCCATGATCTCATTTACACCTGCTGGCTATTTCCTGGTTGTTGCCCTGGGTTCCCCTGTTCCTTAGTAGCAACCTTGCGTGGCCTGTAATGTGCAATGTACTCAAAGGGCAGAATGACTTCATTCTATTTTTGTGTAAAACATTTGAGGGGAAGGAGGGTTGAAAAGATCCTGACCTGCTAATTGGCGTCTTGCTCTATCTCTTGAACACCATCGAGGATTTGAATGAGAGAACAGCACGTGGGTTAGGAGCAGCACTAGGCCATTCGGCCTTTTGAACCTGCTGCACCATTCAGAAAGCTCATTGTTATTGTGATTGTGGCTGTGCACCCCATTCCTCCCTGTTCCCAATAAACATTCATTCTATTGTTCATCAAAGGTCAGTGAAACTCAGCCTTGAATGTTCTCAGTATCCCAGTCTTCCCTGATCCTTGGGGGGGTGTGGGGGAGGGGGAGAACACCACTGGTCACACAACCCAAAACAGAAAGCAACATCTCGATGTCGATCTGAAATTGGAAGGCCTTCATTCTGAAAGTGTGTTCCCCTCAAATGATCACTGCTCTATTAAGACACAAGCGCACAACAATTCGGACCAGACATAGATCATTCAGCCCCTCAACCCTGTTCACATTTCCATTAACTGACTTCAGTCAGATACTCATCAAATCTAACCTCCACTGTACTCACAGGAAGGCAAGTCCAGGTACCCTAAGATCGTAATAGCATAAAAAATTGGAGCAGTATTAGGCCACTCGGCCTGTCAAGGCTGCTGTGCTATTTGATCATGGCTGAATTGTTTCTCAACCCCATTCCCTTGCCTTCTATAACTGAGGGGAGATCTAATAGAAACTTACAAGATAATGTATGGTTTAGAAGGGGTGGACGCTAGGAAGTTGTTTCCGATCGGCGGGGAGACTAGGACCCATGGGCACAGCCTTAAAATTAGAGCGGGTAAATTGAAAACTGAAATGAGACGACATTTCTTCAGCCAGAGAGTGGTGGGTTTGTGGAATTCATTGCCGCAGAGTGCAGTGGAGGCCGAGACGTTGGATGCCTTCAAGGCAGAGATCGACAAATTCTTGATCTCAAAAGAAATCAAGGGCTATGGGTAGAGTGCAGGGAAGTGGTGTTGAAATGCCCATCAGCCATGATTTAAATGGCAGAGTGGACTTGATGGGCCAAATGGCCTTACTTCCACTCCTATGTCTTATGGTTTTATTGTCTTATGGACCAGTGATCCCTTTATTAATGAAAAACATGTCCATTTCTGTCTTGAATACACCACCATGTCCGTGTGTATGGCATTGTTTATGTGTTTGTATTTGATTGTGTGTCCATATCTCTGTGTGTATGTGTTGTGTGCAATTGGAGTTAACTTGCCCCACTCTTTCTGTTTCTGTTGTGTTGACATTCACACAATGTCACCCCCTGCTGGCCTCCCCACGCCACTACACAGTTGGCAGTTTTCTTTGGGATGACATTGTGAATCTCTTGCATTGTACGGCCTTTTGTTTCTTCAAATAAGGTCGTTGGAGGCACAGAGCACTTTCGTTCGATACCTAGCGACGTTGTTCTTGACATATTACCATTCAGCATTGGGTTTATTTTCGGACATTTCAATCCTTTTCTCACTTTTAATTTGTAACAGTTTAAACATTGAAACAAGAGCTTTAACAAAACGTTATGATCAGAGACAATGGGAACTGCAGATGCTGGAAAATCTGAGATGACAAAACATTGCAAGCTGAAGAGCATGGAATAAAATTCAATTCATCTCTTACCACATGGTTCACTCAGAGTAGTTTGGATACAATTGCAGTGGAAATACTCCTTACTATGAACACGAAGTGTCACAAATAATGTCCAAACACAAATTGCTTCCACATTGCAGAGAGGGTAAAGACATTTCTCTACATGAGCATTTTCAGCTCTTAAGGGCCTCAGTACAAATGCAATCCTCCTGACACTAGCCATGCATCTGTGCATATGGCTGTGTTGATGGTCTTTTAGTTTGATTTGTGCCCTGAGCTGCTGCACTCCTGCTCTCCCTCACAGACTGAATGCATCCCTGATGGTTTTCACCATCTGTCGCCCTTGGTGCATTATGGTGTAGAGGCCAGCATCACATTGCACACCACAGAGAGGACCAGACCCACCACGCCCACAGACACACAGACAGACAGACACAGACATGAAAATACACGCACAGACATAGATATGCAGGCACTAATACAGAAACACAGACATACGAACTAATACACTGACATTTATACAGGCATGGGGAATCTGCCAACATTTTGTTCCGCGATGATTTTCTCAATATTTCACTCAATTTTTCTATTGTTTGCCAATATTTCTGCTGCTCTGTGGGGAGTGTGTCAATATTTTTGTTGCTCTGTGGGGAGTGTGTCAGCATTCCTATGTGGAGTGTGACTGTATTACAAATTCAAGGCCTGCAGATACCAAACCTCAAAGAATTGTAAAGTGCGTGAAAGACAGTGTGGAAAACCAACAGAAAGGAGACAAGATGGTATCGTGTTCATGTATATGGCAGATAAGGTCCAATATAGAAGTGTGAGGTAATGCAATTGGTAGAAAGAACATTGAAAGACAATTTAAAATAGACTGTATTGTGAGAAAGGGGGTGCAGGAGGAGAGGGCCCTCGATGTATATAAGCAGGGATTATTGAAAAGTTCAGGACAAGACACCTTGAAGAGGGCAGCAGAGTAATGATGCTGATTGGGTGACGTGGGAAGATGTACATCAGTGCAGTCAGTTTTTCCAGAAGATGGGTTGTGGAAGGGCTGTTGTCAAGTGACAGCAAAGTGAAATGGAGAGATGCAGGGAGCATCCTGGGAATGTGACTGAGGGAAGACCTACCTCAGGCATTCGCAGTGATAAGTAAGGGTAAGTGTTTAATAAATTTTCTTCATTGAGAATAGCAATATCAGCCAGTAGGGTTAAGTGCTGCATTTGTGAGATGTGGGAGATCTGTGATGCTTCCAGTGTCTTGGATGACTGCATCTGCAGGAAGTGCACTTAACTGCAGGTCCTTGCAGACCGTATTGATTGGCTGGAGCGGTATTTGGTGCATTTCGGGGCATGAGGGTGGCAGAAAGCGTCATAGACAATAGCTGTAGAGATGCGGTGACCCAAGGTCCAGGCAGATAGACGGCTGTACGCTAGATGAAGCTGGCAGCCAGTAAAGGAAAGCCTTGTGGTCGTCCCCCTCTCTTAAAAGTATACTGTTTTGGATACTGGTGGAGGGTGACCTAAAGGGGGTAACAGCAGCAGTCGGTAGACTGGTGGCACCACGGTTGGCTCTAATCTTAAGAAGGGAAGGACAAAGAGCACGAAAGCAATAGTTAAGGATACAGAAAGGTGCTTCTGTGGATGTAAAAGAGACTCCATGATGATGTGTTTCCTCCCTGGTGCCAAGGTCCAAGGTGTCTCTGAATGGGCAGAAAATATTCTGAAGGGAGAGGGTTAATAGCCAGAGGTTGTTATGCATATTGATATTAACAGCGCAGGTAGGAGGAATGAAAAAGGTTCTGCCGCAGCAGTTCAGGGAGTTAGATAGAAAGTTAAAAAAGGAGGACCTCCAAGGTTCTATTCTCGGGATTACTCACTGTGCCACGTGCCAGTGAGGCTAGAAATAGGAGGATAGTCCAGCTGAACACGTGGCTAAACAGTTGGTGTTGGAGGGAGGGTTTCAGATATCTGGACCATTGGGAAGCCTTCCAGGGCAGGTAGGACCTGTAGAAGAAGGATGGGTTGCATATAAATTGGAAGGGCACAAATAGTCTGGCTGGGAGGTTTGCTGGTGTCACTTCGGAAGATTTAAATTGGCTTGGCAGGGCTGTGGGAATCAACGCAAAATGAATGGACTAAAGGGGAACTAGAGAATAGGGCCAGGAAGACTCAGAGAAAGAACAGACTGGGTGTGGTTGCTGATCAAAGCGGCTCTAGTAGACTGAAGTTCACCTGTTTCAATGCAAGAATTGTAACAGGTAGGGCAGAAGAACTTAGAGCTTGGATTAGTACTTAGAACTATGATGATATTGCTATTACAGGGACTTGGTTAAGGGAGGGACAGGATTGATAGCTTAACGTTCCAGGATACGGATGTTTCAGGCGGGATTGAGGGGGATATTTCAGGGGTGGGGGAGTTGCCCTACGTGCTAAGGGGAATATCTCAGCCGTACTGTGGGAGGTCACCTCGAATGGCTCATACAGTGAGGCAATATGGGTAGAGCTCAGGAACAGGAAGGGTGCAATCACAATATTTGGAGCTTACTATGTGCCTCCCAACAGCCAGCAGGAGATAGAAGAACAAGTACGTAGCCAGATTTTGGAAAGCTCTAAAAGTAACAGGGTTGTTGTCGTGGGTGATTTCAGCTTCCCATATATTGACTGGGACTCAGTTAGTGCTTGGGGCTTGGTTGGGGCAGAGTTTGTAAGGAGCATTCAGGTGGGCTTCGTGAAACATTATGGAGACAGTCCAACTAGGAAAGGGACTGTACTGGATCTAGTATTGGGGAATGAAACTGGCCTGATCGTTGATGTCTCAGCAGGGGAGTAGCTCAAGAACAGTGATCACAATTCAGTAAGCTTAAGGGTACTGATGGATAATGATAGTTGTAGTTATCAAGTGAAGGTGTTAAATTGGGGAAAGGCTAATGATTAACGATATGCGGCAGGAACTGAAGAATGTAGATTGAGGCAGATGTCTGAGGGGAAATTAACATCTAGTATGTGGGAGCCTTTCAAGTGTAAATTGTTGGAAACTCAGGACCAGCACGCTATTGTAAGGATGAAGGATAAGTATGGCAAGTTTAGCGAACTTTGGATAACAAGAGATATTGTGAGCCTAATCAAAAAGAAAAAGTAAGCATTTATTATAGCCAGAAGGCTGGGAACATATGAAGCAAGGGTGGAATACAAGAAAATATGAAAGAAACCTAGCAAGGAGTCTGGACGGCTAAAAGGTGCCATGAAAAGTCATTGACCAACAGGATTAAGGAAAATCCCCTATATACATATAACCAGTAAAATGGTAATCAGCCAGAGGGTTGGACCACTCAAGGACAGGGAACGGAAGTTGTGTGGAACCAGAGGACTATAGTGAAGTATTAAATGAGTACTTTGCATCAGTATCACCGTAGAGAAGGACTAGGCTCAGCCTTTGAAGACAGAGGGTAGCAGTGGAAGTGTGCATTTCTGTGTGGATGGCAGTGACTAGTGGTGTTCCTCAGGAATCAGTGTTGGGGCCTTTGCTATTTGTAATATATATAAATGATTTGGATGAGAGTGCAGCTGATCTGATTAGTTTGTTTGCCAATGACACAAAGGTTGGTGGAATTGCAGATAGCTGACATAGATTGGTTGGTGACTTGGACAGAGAGATGGCAGATGGTGTTTAATTCGGAGAGATGTGAGGTAATGCATTTTGGAAGGTCTATTCCAGATGGAAAATATACAGGCAATGGCACTGATAGGCAGTGGGATCTGTGTGTCCAAGTACACAGGTCACTGGAAGTGGCTACGCAGGTGGAAAAGGCAATCAACAAGGCATATGGCATGCTTGCCTTCATCGCCCTGGGCATTGAGTTTAAAAAAATGACAGGTAATGTTGCAGCTTTATAAAACCTTAGTTAGACCACATTTGGAATATCGTGTTCAATTCTGGTTGCCACAATCCCAGGAGGGTGTGGTGGCTTTGGAGAGGGTAGAGAAAAGATTTCCAGGATATTGCCTTGTATGGACAGCATTATCTATGACGAGAGGTTGCAGAAACTTTGGTTTATCTCACTGGAACAACGGAGGTTGACTGGCGTCCTAATGGAGGTCCACAAGATTATGAAGGGCATGGACAGACTATCCGTCACTAGCTTTTTTCCTAGGTTGGAAGAGTCAGTTATTTGGGGCCATGTTTTGAGGTGCAAGGGGCATAGTTTAAAGGTGATGTATGAGGCAAGTTTTTTACACAGAGGGTGGTGGGTGCTTGGAACTCACTGCCAGGGGAGGTAACGAAAGAAGATATTACAGTGACTTTTAAAGGGCATCGTGGAAAATATATGAATAGGATGGGAATAGAAGGGTACGGCCCCCAGAAGGATAGGGGGTTTTAGTTGTGACAGGCGGTTTGTCGGTATGGGATTGGAGCCAAAGGACCTGTTCCTGTGCTATAATTTTCTTCATTCTTTGTGAGTGGGGAGTGTAATGAAGCTGTCAGATTGATTGATTGTCATTAAAATTGTACATTAATTAAATTTGTGTTTTATTAGGTAATACAAAGCTTAGTTTACGTCATTATAGGCAGGTCATAGTAGGCAACGGATGTACAGATCAAAAAGACTTCTGGCAGAGGCAGGCAGGCTGCAATGCACCGGCATGTGCTCGGCAAGACCAACATTTGCAAGATCAGCATCACTTGAGGCGAGAGAATCCATTCATCAGTCCAACGACGGTCAGAAAGAAGCTGTTCCTGAGCCTACGTGTGCGTGTGTGTGTTCAGGCTTCATTATCTACTGCCTGATGGCAGAGATTGTTGAAGATCATTACTGGGGTGCGAATGGTCTTTGATGATGTTGGCAGACTTTCCCTGGCAGTGAGTCGTGTAAATGGAGACCATGAATGGAAGTTTGGCTTCTGTGATGGTCTGAGCTGTACTGTACCCATCATCTCCTGTCGTTTGTTATGACCCGAGGCAGGGCATTTTCCATACTAGGCCATTCTGCACCCGGACAGAATGCTTTCAATGGTGTTTCTGCAGAAGTTGCTGAGGACCTCATGGACATGCCAAACTTCCTGAGCCACCCAAGGATGAAGGGGAGTTGTTCTTCCTCCTTGACTGACACATTTACTTGGATGTCCAGGACTAGTCCTTGGTTATCAATACTTAAAGGAACTTGGAGCTCAGAACCCTCTCAACGTCAGTTCAATTGATATAGTTGGGGGCGAGTTCAATATTTGGCTTCAATAATTCCCTTCAGTATCTGAGTTGACTGAAGGAGGAGTGTAGGAGGGACACTCTGTGCTCTCTTCCTGGGAGCTGGTGGAGACCGTGTGTTGTGAGCCCACACTCCTGCTCACCGAGACCATCGGGATTCCATTTGTATCGGCTCAATATAAAAGGAAGTTGGCATCAGAGACACGGTTTCTAAGCTGTGCCAGGTGGAAATGGAACTGACAGTGGGTTTAAAGGGAGAATTACACTCCACGGAACATTGCTCCTTAATCGGTTGGTGGGACATGTATATTTTGAAATCTCGACACGGGTCGTCCTCGTTCTCTCCAACTCGTGCCAGGGTCCACTCCAAGTGGCAGGGGAGTTGGGGTGAGTGAACAGAGGTTTGGAACTCCACTACATGGCTGGGCCCTTTTTGTCCTATTGCAGGCTGTTTCTCCTGGAATGAAAGCAAAAGAAGCAGTGAGAGAGGGTGAAAGTGGGTGAACCTGCTCTTAGCGCTGGTGTAGGTTTCGGGAGGTTTTTGGGAGGAATTGTGAGGTGACCAGAGTGATTCAATTGGCAGTGTTCAGTGCACGCACTGTTATTAGTGTCGGGGATTTAGTGGAGTCAAGACTGAGAGACTATGTGTATGTGAGAGAAAAAAAGTGAGAGAAAGAGAGTGAGAGAGCAAAATGGGGAGGGAAAGTGCTGTATGCAGTAGTGAGAGTGGTGAAGCATGAGCCTTGTTCAGGGGCAGGTGCCATAACAGATATACAGTGAGTGTGAGTGAGCAAAAATGATACGGTAGCACTTATCCTGACAGAGTGGGGAAGGATATTGGTGTTTGCCATGTGTTCTTTGTCATTTCTTCAGACCGCATATGCTGCACTGAGATGGGTGGTGAGCTCAGACCGTGTTCAGTGGGTCTAGTGGTGTGACCTCCTCTGGGAAGAGAATTGCCCTCTTCTGTCCTAGCCTGTCCACAGGACCTTCATACAACCTGTGGATGAATCATGGTGTTGTTGGCCTTTATATGCCAGGCTTGCAGAAAACTGAGCATTGCAGCACTGAAATGAGAAAGCTCAACCTTGTGCCAATTGACTTTTCAAAGATGGCACCTGTGCTGAGGATCATAGAACATCCAGGGGTATCCGGGCAATGGGAAGTAGCTTCAGGCATGATGGATAGGAGAATCGGGCTGGCATTGAATGAAGTTGGTGCAATGGTGTGGACTATGTAGGTCACGAAGGGAGTTCAATAAGATAGCACCAGAAAACCAGCCTGGCCTCTCAGAGATAAAACCTCCATCATACCCAACGAAAATGACACTACCAGATTATTCTAAGCTACAGCCCAATGAGTCGAATACTGTGCTGACTCTACTCCCAGTTGCAAAGTTGCAGAACATAACCTCGTTCAATCCTCTCTATCAGCTGAATGCACACAAAATTTTGTTTACCAATCATTCCTGGATTTGAGAGGCTGAATGGCCTCCTGTTTTTGTATAAACAGACTTGAGAGGCTAAATGGCCTCCGATTGTTTCCCTGTAAAAGACTAAAGGTGCTGAATGGCCTCCCATTACACTGTGGCAGGTTTGGGAGGTCTAATGATCTCTTCCTCTTCCTGTCTAACAGACTCAAGAGGCTGAATGGCCTCCTCTTATTGCTGTGTCACAGACTAGAGAAGCTGAATGGGCTCCTCCTGTTCCAATGTAGCAGTGTTGGGGTGTTGAATGGCCTTCTCCTTTCCATCTGTAACGGGCTCGAGTTATTAGATGATGCAGCAACCCGTGGATGATGAGCAGCCATTAAACTCTATCTGATAGAGGTCCCTCCCTTCTTAGTGACAGAAACACCAAGGACACAATGAGAGGAGCTCTCGCAGTAACACCTCGTAGAGCTACAGGAACACTTCTCAATGTTTGGAATGATTCCCTTTGAAAAATGTGCCAAGATTCCAGCTTTCCACATCTTCACGTGATAATAGGCTATGTGAGGACTGAATGATCTCTTCCTATCCCTCTGTAACGGGCACATGGGGACAGACTTGCTTCCCTCTATTCCTGAGCAACAGTCGCAATGCTTTTAATCAAAGGATTTATTAACAGGGCACGTAAAACTAAGACCAGCATTACACAAAGTCAGTAAACATTAAATATTGTTACCCTGGGTTATGGTCACTAGAAAATTCCCCACCAGTCATTATATGCAGCTGGTCAGTTATTTTATCCTTGTCTCCTTTTATAAACAGGGTGGAACAAAGACAACCCTGCAGTGTTCTGGCGCTGCTCCCATGTACAAGGAAGAAAGATTAAAAAGATTGAAAGATTCATGGGCTATCCCTCAGTAACCATCATACATTACATCCAGACTGAGTAAATGTTCCCTTTTACTGTGAAATGAGAAGTAATGCAAGGAAGGGGCTAACTGAACCTGTTTATTTGGTGGCTGTGACTAATGTCAGTTTCCAAGGGTTCTAATTGTCCAAGCAGAGGATTGCCATCTTTTAACGATAAATGGGCTCTGTTCAATGTCTTATCCCACAGTGTGAGCAGGAGCACCATTGATAGCATGAACATGGGTCAGAAGCTCTAGAGAGTGAGGGAGGAGAAATAAAAACCAGAGAACATTAGATTGAAATGCTCCAACAATGGATCAGAATGTGAGATTAAATGACTAGAATGTTCCAAGAATTAATCGTAATTTGTGAATAATAGACTAGAATGTCCACCACTTAATCAGAATCTGCGAACAATAGACTGCAATGTTAGAACAATGGATAGAAGTTTATCCTAGTTGGAGTCTTTGTACCTATTATGATGGGATGCCATTATCATTGCAGAACACAAATGCACTTTTGATTATTCAATGTTTATATCATTCTATCCTGGCAATCGTTGGTGTGCCTGACAGGTCTCACTGTCCTGTTATTATTTCCATAAACCAGGTAATACTGTTCTTTTTTTATTTACTCTGCACTCCTGGATACTGCTATTATTCCTGCTGAGACTCTGAATCCAATACTCATTTTTCAAACCACTAACTGCATCAGTGAACTTATTCATTCACTCTCTCTTTTGTTTCTGGTAGTGTCCCTTGTGGGTCCCGATACTGACCGACACAGCTCCAGCTGTGAACCACAATTCATTGTATCAGTGACTAGTTACCAAAATATTAGGAGAAAGGTGGTCACTATATTCTGTTATGGTTACAAACTCTATTTCATTCTTCTGGCTCCACCCATCCCTGGCCAATATCTGAGGCTGAAACAGCTGAGACACAACTGTAGTGATCCCTTTGGCCATTAATTGATTCCTGACACGTACCCTGACCATTCCTAATTTTAACTACAAACATCTCCAGAATATACTTCACTGTTTCAACCCATGTGCTATTTGAGTCTTGAGCTATAAAATACCATCTTAATGATGGCAATAATCTGCTGCTGACAATCCCAGCTTCAAACATGCAGAATCAAATCTGAGTCAACGCTCTAAGGGCTTATATCCGAACTCGCACCAAAATCCCCTAACTGTCATTCCTATGCGCACTGATCTACATTGCTATGGGTCTAGAAATACCTTTATTTTAATATGTTCAACAAATCATCACATCTATTTCATGAAACCTCCCTCTTTGTCAATTACCTGAACCTCTGTCAGTTGTCCGTGTTACAACCTATTTTCTCTGAGCGTGCTCTGTTTCAGCAATGATTTTCGCGTCTACAATCCCCCTCCCCCTGCCATCACACACAATGTTGCAATGGAGAAGTAGAGAAATGCATTTATAGGTGCACTTCCACTAACTTTTAAATAACACGAGTCACTCAGAAGCCCCTTAGCTACAAGATGCCTGGCCCTTTTCCATACTCAAGGGGCATTCCACATGTGATTGACCACACGATAAGCTGAGAGGGACAAACACAGATGTTCAGTAGACAGACACCGATCGTGTTTCATAGTCATGTCTCAATACTGCTGAAACCCCCTGTTGAACATGAAACACCACAGGTAACACAACGGAAAGCCAAGACACACCATTTCATTCTTTCTGAATGAAGATCAAATTGATATTCTCGAGATTACTCCCACAGATGGCAAGATTGTCTGATGAAAAAATCATTGTGTGTTCTCCAGAGTTACAAAGAGTGAGCGAGATCACAGTGAAACTTACAAAATTCAAGCAGACGGGATTGACTAACACAGGGGCATGGAGAATAGCAAGCAGGTGAGATTAGGGACAATCCAAAAATATTTTACATGTACATCAAGTGGAATAGAACAACCAGGGAAAACTCTGGCCTATCAGAAATAAAGGGATAATCGTGAAGCTGGAGAGCAGTGATAGGGTGAGTATTTCATGTCGGTTTAACTTGGGAGAACGAGGATTCAGAGAGACGATTCAAGAAGATGGACCGTGAAGCCCTTGAGCAGATGGATATATGATGCAAACAGGGATTTATGGTTATGACTGGTATAAAATTGGACAAATCCCCCAATCTGGCTGATTTTGATCAGAGGAAGCTGGAGGAGACAAGAGAAGGAAATCCCTGTTCCAAATTTATAAGAATCAACACAAGAGAGGTACCAGTGAATTGGAGAACAGCTGACGTGGTTCCTTTTTGCAGGAAGGGTTGCAGAGATAGACCAGACAACAATAGACCAGTGAGTATCAGATCAGTGTTAGGAAAACCCTGGGAGAAAATAAGAAAGAGGAAAATTGATCTGCATTTAGAGAGGGAATGTTTGATCAGGAATAGTCAGGATGACTTTATTAGAGGGAAGTCATGCCTAACAAATTTGATCAATTTCTTTCAAGATGATCATTTCTGTTGTTTTTCAGCGAGGCCTTTTGACAAAGTCCCACATGGGAAACTGATAAAGAAAGTAAAACACAATGGTATCATTGGTAATTTGGCAAGTCACATTCAAAATTTTCTTAATGGCAGGAGGCAGAGGTTGGCTTTCGAAGGCTTACTGAAGACCAAGTCCTTGATGAGACCATACCTCAAACATTATGCAGTATTGTGTGCCGTTTTGGTCTCCTTATCGCATAATGGATAAACCTGATATTGAGGGAGTGCAGCGAAGGATAACCAGACTGATCTCTGGGATGACAGGCTTATTGTTTGAGCAAAGTTCAAGGCAACAGAGCTGAAATTTCATGAGGTTTAGGAAAATGAGTGAAGATGTCAGTGTAATATCTAAAACTCTCACAGAGTGAGACCGTCTGAAAGCAGAGAAAATGTTTCCCTTGGCTGGGAGATCTAAAATAAGGGACACCAGTATTAGGTATAGGCTGGCCTCTGTGAACAGAGACTGGTGAACCTGGGGAATACTCTGCCACACAAGGCTGTAAAAGCCAGGCAGAGAGGAAAAATAAGGATTTCTAGACACTTGATGGATGTGCAGAGAAGAGGAGCATGGAATGGACATCGAGGATCAGGATCATTACATTGAGTAGTAGTGCAAAATCAATGGACCAAGGAACTATTGCAGTTCCTAATTTATATATATTTTTTCCGATGATTAATCACATTAAGGGATATGTGCACTGTGTGGGAAAGGGCATTGGAGAGCTGTTCATCCACGAACTAGAACGGGGAACGCTAAATGGGTTGAATGGCCTTTTCCTTTCCTGATGTTTCTGTCCTGTCCGTGGGAAAGCTCTTTAAATGTTTTCACAAGCTCTCAGATTTCTGAAAGAAGGCCTCTGCAGGCTCGACACGACAGTGTTTGATTTTCCATTTTCTGATACTAAGAATGGGTGTTCTATCCGGTTTTATCCTTTAAGATGCCAGAGCGTTTTTGTCCAATTGATTTCCTTGCTTGGCTGTTTCAGAGAACATTGATCAGTTGATCACATGTCTGAGTGTCTGGAGAGGCTTTTCAGCCAGACCACGACACCAGGGTAGATTTGCGTTCTGAAAGTACATTGTTCAAGCAAATTGATGCTGACAATCGATTTTGGATTCAAGGTCACTTTTACTGACGCCAGATTTGAGACTTTGATATTTTGTGCATTGTTTCTAACATCCCCCAGCTGCCAAAGCATTATCCTAACCTGGATTAGAAATCCAATGATATTTCCACAACAGCACCATCTCCAAATGGGGAAGTATCAGGTACCACACCGAGCGGGTTATTTCTGTGCTGTTTGACAGCTCTGTCAAGAACAACTTCCAATAATCCGAAATTCAGAATGAGGCGAAGAGTATGGCAATTGGTCAGATTGCATTTATGCTCCTCTGAGGAAAGTGGGCATAGCTGATAAAATTTCCATATTGCCAGGTAGGTCTCAGAGTTGGAGCTGGAATGAAACAACTTCCCCCAGGGGCGTGGCTTGTTGTACAGCACAAGTCTTCGGTCCTATTGTAGGAATGGCATCAGGACCAGTTATCTTTTTCATATTTTTCTACATCGTTATCTTTTTCTTGGTATTGTGTGCAGCGAATCTAATTGATCAAAGACTGGCATATGTGACTGATAGGCCATCACGATGACGGTGATGTGAATCATCAACTCAATACTTCTGGCTGAAGATGGTGCAGATGCTACGTATGTGAAGTTGCACTGATGTGCAGGGCTGTTGCATTATTTAGGATGGGGATATTTCTGGAGACCTCTCCTCCAGTGTGTTGTTACCTGACCATGCAGATGGCCTAAAAGCCGTCCGCTTCATCCTCTCCCGCAGGAGCGAACAGTTCCCCTCCACTGACACCCTTATCTACCTAACCAAACTCGTCCTTACCCTTAACAACTTCTCCTTCAACTCCTCACACTTCCCACGGACGAAAGGGGTGGCCATGGGTACCCGCCTGGGCCCAAGTTATGCCTGCCTCTTTGTAGGGCACGCGGAACTGTCCCTCTTCCAAAGCTGCACTGGCCTATTCCCCACCTCTTCTTCGGTTACATCGATGCCTGTATCAGTGCCGCCTCGTGCTGCCACAAGGAGCTTGAACAGTTCATCCAATTTACTAACACATTCTACCCCAAACTTTAGTTCACCTGGACCATCTCTAATACTTCTCTCTCCTTTCTGGACCTCTCTGCCTCCATCTCTGGTAACCTGCCTGGTAACTGATATCTATTTCAAGCCCACCGACGCGCACAGCTACCTAGACTACACCTCCTCTCGCCCACCTTCCTGCAAATAATGCCACCCCCTATTCCCAATTCCTTCACCTCTGCCTTATCTGCACCAAAGATGAGGCATTCCACTCCCAGACATCCCTGATGTCTTCGTTGTTAAAGGACTGCAATTTCTTTCCCCACTCTCAACCCCACTCCGTGGTTGAAAATGCCCTCGACTGCATCTCTTGTGTTTCCCACACCTCAGCCCTCACACCAGCTCCCCGCAATAAAACCAAAGACACAATTTCCCTTGTCCTCTTGGATCACCCCATCAACCTCTGGATTCAACACATCATTCTCCGCCACATCTGCCACCTGCAATCTGACACCATTAGCAAGGATATATTTCCCTCCCCACCCATACCTGCCTTACGGAGGGACCGCTCGCTCTGTGACTCCCTCATCCACTCCACACCAGCCCCACCAACCCCGGCACCTTTCCCTGCAACCGCAGGAAGTGCTACACCTGCCCTTATACGCCATCACCTCCATCCCAGGCCCCATGAAAACTTTCCATGCTAAACAGATGTTGGCCTGTACATCAGCTAGTGTGGTCTATTATATCAGCTGTTCCCGATGTGTTGTCCTCTATATCAGGAAAACCAAAAGGAGGCTTGGAGACTGCTTTGTGGAGCGCCTACGCTCCTACCTCACTAACTAACCCCCACCCTCACTTCATACCTACACTCACCTCACCTCTACTAACCTCGTCCCCACCTCCTCGAACTGTCCATGTTCCCTCCCACCTACCCACCCCTCCATCCTCACTGAACAACCTCCATCGGATCTCCTTACCTACGCTCACCTTTACTGGCTTCATCCTCACCTGCTCAACCTTTCCGTCTTCTCTCCACTATCTGCTCCACTATCTACATTCTAGTACTGCCTCCCCCCTCTCTATTTATTTCAGAGCTCTGGTACCCTCCTTTTTTTGCAGGGCCCAGATCTGAAACATCAGCTTTCCTGCTCCTCTGATGCTACCCGGCCTGATGTGTTCATCCAGCTCCACACCTTGTTATCACATACTCCAGCTCAGCGGCTAGTACTAGCCCATCAACATTTATGTCTGATTGTAGCAGGATTGTTGGTCTGTTGATCTTACAGTCATTTCACCCTGTCTGTAATGCGTTAATTTTGCTGTTTGTAAGGCAAGCAGCCGAATGCAGTAACTATAACAGGTTGCCATCAGTTTCTGACCCCGGCTAGTTTGCCTGCACTCATCATTGAACCATTGATCAGCTTCATGGTAATCATAGACTGAGGGATTACCCTGGACAAAAAGTCACAAATTCTGGTGGAATGTAATTCTGCTTCGGCTGCTGCTGTGGTTTACATCGCCACATGAATGTCCAGTTTTGAGCTGCAATAAGTGCAATGTAATGTCCCCCAGTTCAGACTGAGTCCCCATCGCCCTTGTACACAGTTACCTACTATGTTTTCTGATGTGGTAACACTTTCATTTTAATATTCTCATTCTTCTGAGGGTCTTTCCATGGTGTCACACCTCCAATCGGTCACATTCCTCAAAATCCTTTAACATATTCATCTGAGCATGTTCCCTTCCAGTAGGGGCATCTTCAGGTGGTACAGTGGCTCAGCGGTTAGCACTGATGCTTGACAGTGGCCAAGATGCAGGTTCAATTCCACCCTCAGGCGACTTTCTGAATGGAGTTTGCATGTTCCTCCTGCGTCTGCGTGGGTTTTCTCCAGTTGGTGTGGTTTCCACCCAGAGTCCAAAGATGTGTAGGCGAGGAGAATTTGCCATGCTAAATTAGCCGTGGTGTTGAGGGGTGGGTAATAGGGGGATGGGTCTGGATGGGATGCTCTGAGGCTCAGTGTGGACTTGTTAGGCTGTAGGATTTGTTTCCATACTGTAGGAGTTCTGTTTTCAAAGCGAATGTTTCTCTCCCTGAAAATGATTAAGAGCTCTGTAGTGTCAGTGATGCCAGCCTTACATCGTTTCAGAATCAATGCGTTTGTGCACCTTGCGCTGTCATTCGCTTCTCAGTGTATAGTGATCCATGTTGGACAGGGCGTTTGAACAGCTTTGACACAAGTTTTTGGAATTTATTCGACAACACAAATTGCCGAAGAAACTAAGCAGGTCTGGCAGCCTCTGTAGAGTGAAAGCAAAGTTAAGCTCTTGGGTGGATTTTCAGCATGCACGGTTCAGTTAGTGCCAATCCATTTCTGGAGAAAATCAAAAAGGTGTAAACGCATCTGTGGGGATAGAGAAATAGAGTTATGGTTTCAAGGCCAGTGAGATCCTTCTTCAGAACTGACAAGGATTTGAAAATCGTCTTTTTAATTCTTTGAAAGAGGTGGAGGAGGAGTGACAGAAAACAGAGCGTGTGGGGGCACAGTGCAAAAGACAAATGGGCTTTTAATTGTGGTGAACGAGAAATAGATGTACAATGGGAGTAAATAAAGGTGTGAATGGTGGAGATGGGTTCTCTCTACTGAGTCCAATGTTAACAAGACACAATAAGACAAAACCACAGGGTAACCAGAAGGAATAATGTATGAAAAATGGAGAACAGTCATAACGTAGTTGCTTTTATACTCTATACCTCTGATCATAATACTAAGGATCCACTGAGACTTCTTCACAACAATTTCACCCTGCCCCACAACGAAGAATTTCCTGTCTTCAGCATCCCTTACTTCTTCAACAGGCGGGTTAGATTTGCCAGTCTTACAGGACCCTCCCTGACTCCAGCGATTCCTGAAAGATCGCCAGCAAAACCGAAAAAAATCTCCTCTGCTATCTCCTTTGAACTATGGCATGCATTGCATCTGATCTGGTTAATTTATCTACGTTCAGATCTTTAAACATTCCAGCACCTTCTTATTGATGGTCATGGCTGTGCCATTTGATTTGCTTGATGTTCAGGCATCATTTGAAGTCTTCCTAATCATTTGGAGTCCCAATAATCTTCATCACATTGTATGCTTTTTCTTTTGCTTTCATGCTGTCCCTGACTTCCCAAATTACCTACGGCTGCCTTATCCTCTCCTGAGTATGCTTTCTCCTTGGGATGAATTGCAAATGTGCCTCCGAATTATCCCAGGAAACCACACAACTCCTGTTTTTGTTGTTTCCTTCCTCAATTATAATCATGTCACATCCAGAAATGAGCAATTGATTTAACTGAAAGGGTTAGGTTTAAGAGATGTGACACAGAGAACTATGGGAGGGCTAATTAACAAGATATAAATGGAGACAGAGCGAGAGAGAGAGACAGAGAAGAGAAGGAATATGGATGAGGAGATATAAAAATAGAGAAAACTAGATTATTGACAGAAGGAAATGTACTTCGCTATTTTGGCAATTTCTGTGCGCTGTGGTTTTCTGTACAATGTATGTACAACAGTGTAATATGTTCACATTCTCTGTCTGATGCCAGAAATTTGATCTCCAATAATATGACGGACACCAGCCATTGAGAGAACCCAGCAGACAGTATATTTATGACCTCATAGAGTATGAATTAATTGAAATAAGGTGGGACACCACCAGCAGGAAATTAGAACACATAGACTGATAAGAAGGAGAGACTAGAACATGGAATCCCAGAGAGGGGGAATCTTTGAGAGAAGGGGACATAACACCCCAGCTGATAATCAAATAACATTTAAATGTTTTATAAATTTTGCACATCATCTACGTCATATTGTGTTCACCATGTCCCCGTTGATAACTCTGAATGTCTTGCGCATATGTGAACCATCCTATCTATCTGCACATATACTGATTAAACAGTGTATGTAAAATCATTTCTCCTCAATTCCATTACAAACTATCGTGTTTTGTTTACATTGTCACTGGCCATTCCTTCAGCCAAATTTATTCTGTTTCTTTCTCTGCATTTTATTTTATTCCATCTGTGAAGAAGATATTGGCTCCTGGACGATATCACATTAGTCCTGTCCAGTCTGCACAGCCACTGTCTCCTCTTCCTTACTGTTTCTTAATCAATCACATAGATATTGTCTGTGATCCTTTTCTCTCAATAAGCAAAGCAATTGGAAATGTAATGTTTTTTTTGTCAAAGGCCAAAAAATTGGCAAAGAAAAACTGCAAAAACAGCCAAAAATAGTTTGCAACTTCAGTAGCAAATTATTGAAAGTATTATGTTAAAGATAAAATGTTGCCTTTTTAGGGCAGTGAGAGGAAAGTTCAGTGAAACCCACATTTCCTGTCTTACTCCAGGCAGTTGTGTCCAGAGACAGTGTTTAGATTAGCAGTTGTTGTGGTGGAGGAGACTTCAACGCTGTAACAACCTCTCGATTGGCTCTTAGGAAAACGATAATATGTGGCATTGCGTGTGGATAACACAGAAGAATTATCGAGCCTGTGCAGAGAAATCATCACTTTTTTTCCCCTATCTCTAACATTGTGAGAGTAATTGGAGATGAGCACTAAGACCAATAGCAGGCAAAGTCAGCATCCCACCCAGACCAGGTATTGTTGTTATATTAAAAGTGTCAGAGTGAAAGGAGTTAACTGGAGCTGTTTGTTCCGTGACTCGAATCACAGGACAGTTTACCTCTTCTATTAATAAGAGCTTTGTTTCAGTGCATTATCCCACAGATCAGTGGCTATGTCATCCTCAGCACAACTGGGATCAACAGCTCCAAAGAGAGGGAGAGATCAGAATCTGTGAACAGCAGATAGGGTGTTCCAATAACAGATCAGAATCTCAGAACCATACATGGGAATGTTACAACAATATATCAGAATCTGAGAGTAATAAATTAGAATGTTCCAGCAATGGATAGGGGTTTATCCAATGTCCTTTCCTGGCTTTCTTTCAATCAGATAACGTTAACAAGGCGGGTAGAAAGTGTACTGATGATTAATCAGGTGGGAAAAAAAACAAAGTTGCTGGAAAAAGCTCAGCAGGTCTGGCAGCATCTGTAGAGGAGAAAACAGAGTTAACATTTTGTGTCCGGTAACCCTTCCTCAGTTTTTACAGCATCCGCAGATCTTTTGTTTTGTTCTTAATCAGGAGGGTTACTGTCCCATCATCGCTATTGTTGGTGTTCCTGGTAAGTCTTTCTATCTCTGCCTATTCATTTATTCTGTAAAACTTTGTGAACAACATCTCAATTTCCTTGATCTATGTTTGGCAAAGATGGAAACTATTGTCTTCACTTTCAATTACAAACTCAACTCTTATTCCATGGCTTTTATACCCGTCATTTCCAAACATCTGAGGAGGAACGAAAGTGTTCATGACCAACATTGCCCCACTTTGTCCTGACCTGATTTATGTCATAATATTCCCTCTATTATCAATAATATCCTCAGCCTTCACTTCTGCCTCAGTGCTGTTTATGAATGAACAATAATCTTCTCCTTTCCATTTGCAGTTCTCTTCTGACCACACTCGCAGTTATTAATATTTTGATTACAAACTTATTCTTGTCTCTACCTAGAAACATGCCTGTTGCAAAGTGTGGAGCCAGTTTGATTCCAAAATGACGTGATCACATATTTGCCTCAGTAGTTTCATCATAACCGAAGGATGGCCATGAAATTACAGTTTCAATAAACTGTTTAGGTTCTAGAACTCTCCAAGCAGGAGTGGGTGCCATACCCATCATTTCCTAATTGCAGAGCTCCAATGTATTCACTTGGTGACAAAGGCCATCGCTCTTCACTGATCCCCGCTGCCGCGTTGGGGAGCAGAATATCTTATTTCTGTCTCCACAGAGGAAGATACTGAAAATCTTCTGGAAATTCTAGAGGACCAAGTGACTGGTGAAAATGAGAAACTGTGAGAGATTAGAATCAATAAATATGAAATACTCAAAACTAATTGAACTGAAGTTTGGTACGTTGCTCTGATACATCCTGGAGTATTCCTGGATGTGGCAATAAAGTTAGTGAAAAGTTAGAGGATCATACAGCTCTTCAATCCAACCAATCCTTGTTAAATATAATCCGAAACGATCTGAGCCCTACCTTCCTGGGCTTGCCCCATATCCCTCCAAATGTTTCATATTCACGTACTTGTTTCAAATGTATTTTAAAAGTTGTAACTACAAGAAAGAAATATTGATAACCCTTCAAAATTCCTTAGCTTCTGGAATTTCTGGCTCGTGGGCAATGAAAGGTAGCTGTTGTAGCCCAAAAGATAGCCTGTAGTGAAATGGAAACCATAAGAAAAACTACATATTTGACGACATGATGTCTGTGATAAGGAAAATACTGGAACTTTTTTTATGACGTCTGTGAAAATAGACACTTGGGGAATCATGATGTGTCTTGGCAAAGTCAACTAAGATCCAAGAAAGGGAAGTCATCTTTGATAAACCTGTGGAGTTTGTGTTAATTAAAGCATGTGCAAATTTCAGATGTGCATCCAAATTATCCATAGAAAATCCTGCCACTGCTGCTTCACAGTCTTCCTCGCTAAGCTTCAATTCCTATTAACTGAAAACATACAGGGGTATCAGTAATGAGGGAATTAAATGGTATGTTGACCTTCATTGTAAGATGATTCAAGTAGATGAGTAAAACCATTTTTTTGCACTTGTAGAACCTTGATGGGAGAGTAATTAGGGACATTGTGTACAGATTTGATCTCTTTTTTAGGGAAAGATCTCCTTGCCACAGGCATGGTACAAACGAGTATCACCAGTCTAATCCCTGAGATGATTGTAACATGAGGAGAGAGTGAAAAAACTCAATGTTTAATCTGTAGCGCTGTGAGACAATAAGAGATAAACACATTAAAGCTTGAGTGTTGGCAGTGAACACTTAAGTCCAAAAAAGATAATGACAGCGTGAGACATTCCATACATCACTCATGTAAATACATGGAAATTTTACATGGAAATTGACATAGAACCCCACAGTCGATCGAGAGAGAAGTGCAGTGTCTGAATGAACTTGCCTCACATTAATGTGTGCCCCTACACTGGGCGTGATGTTGTTCACAATCCTGACAGCGACCACAAAAGCTTACTTCTGAAACATTTAGCCATTCCAAACAGATTCGGATCTCCATAGAGAACACAAGTCTGTCTTTTCGGAGGATGCCACCTTGATATTTTTCACAAAACATTAGGCTTCCCACCTCACTGTGAGAAAACCGACTTAAAGTACCACGTGTGTACCATGTGCAATGGAGGCACAAGGAACAATGCGGAGCAGACTACCTAAAGCGTAGAACATAGAACAGTACAGCATAGTATAGGCCCTTCGGCCCACGACTTTGTGTCGACCTATTATCCTGTGATGATCAAACCACCCTGCATATCCTACATTTTACCATCCTCCATGTGGCAATCCAAGAGTCGCTTAAAAGTCTCTAAAGTATCTGACTCCACTCCCACTGCTGGCAGTGCATTTCACACCATTACTATAGAACATTGAACATAGGACATTACAGCGCAGTACATGCCCTTCGGCCATCGATGTTGCACCGACCTGTGAAACCAATCTGAAGCCCATCTGACCTACACTATTCCACGATCATCCATATGATTATTCAATGACCATTTGAATGCCCTTAAATTTGGCGAGTCTACCACTGTTACAGGCAGGGCATTCCACGCCTTTACAACTCTCTGTCAAAGAACTTACCTCTGACATCTCCCCATACCTTCCTCCAATCACCTTAAAATTGTGCCCCCACATAATAGTCATTTACGACTTGGGACAAAAAAAACTCTGCTTATCACAATATCTATGCCTCTCATCATATTATAAACTTCTTTAATGTCACCTGTCATCCTTCTTCACTCCAATGCAAAAAACCCTAGCTCCCTCAAGCTTTCCTCATAAGACCTGCCCTCCTGCCTATGCAGCATCCTGGTAAATCTCCTCTGCACCCTCTCTAAACCTGCCACATCTTTCCTACATTGAGGTGGCCAGAACTCAACATAATGTTCCAACTGTGGTCTAACCAGAGTTTTATACAGCTTCAGCATAACCTCACGACTCCTAAACTTAATTCCCCTGCCAACGAAAGCCAACACACCACACGCCTTCTTTGCAATCCTATCAACTTGGGTATCAACTTTAAGGAATCTATGCCAGTGGACCCCAAGACTTCTCTGTTCCTCCACACTGCCGAGAATCCTGCCATTAACCCTGTATTCTGCATTCAAATTCGACCTTCCAAAATGAATCTGTGCAACCTCTGGTCCATTTGTTTGTCATGATGGAGCATCAGCTACTTCATTCTGTTTCCATGTAAGTGACTGTCGGGGCTGAATGACCTCCTCCTGTTCACATGTAAGTGATGCAAGGGACTAATAAGCAGGGCCAAGTGCCTATCCGGGTTTCCTCGGGTTCCTGTGTAACGGCTCAATGTGAGACCTTGTGTGATAATGCTGTTACTTAAGAGGTTATTTGTCCTGCTTTCTTTTAAGAGAGAGGCTGAACGAGAAGCACGAAGCTGTCTAGTTAATACCAATTGAGTAAACAGCTTGAGTCCTCGGTTTTTTTTAATGCAGCCAGAAAGAGTGTGACGAGCTCTCGCAGATTAGAATTTCTGGGTCTCGGTTTTTCTTCTGCATCATAAGCTATCGGGGTCTCAACAGAGTTAGAAGCTTCATTGAATGTCTCCTGGCTGATGAATTTTCTCTGGATGATATTTTGTCCTCCTGGATTGGAGAACTGCATGTGAGAAGCAGTGTCAACACACACACACACACACACACACACACACACACACACACACACGAGTGCGCACACACAATCATAAATACACACACACACATACATACAAGTGCGTGCGCACAAGCATAAATACACACACACACACACACACACACACACACACACACACACATACATTTGATGACAAACTGAAATGTTAATTTGAAAGAACTTTGTCCACATAATAGTTGAACTCATGACAAAAGTAACAATGTTACAGATTGTCCCAAATGTTATTCTGCTTCCAAATTTATTCTGCTCGCACAAGTTGTTGGCAATGGGATTATTTCCTGGAATGATTAGGTTTGGCTGAATTCCCCATGCTCCAGGCACTGGGAGGTTCCAATGAATCCTCGTCATGAATACTCCACGAGTGGTAAAAATGACTGAACGGTGTTTACCTCTCAAGCATTGCTATGATGAGGAAGAAGGAAAGAGATTGGGAGAAATAGGCCGTTGTATTTTCAGGCAGGTTATTTTTTTATCCCCCCTTTCTGAGTTGAATCACACAACAATGTTATCTGATCCCCAAACTGGACAGTGTGATGTCTCCTTGAACATTGTCTGAACTATATGATTCCACTAGATTTCCTGCTCCATGTAGATGTGTCATTGCTGCTGTCGTACACAGAACAATTTCCTTAGCATCAAACGGGCCTACTTGATTTAAAGATATGTTTATACTTATCTACATAATTTAAAAAAAACAAATTTAATGTTTTCACAATATCTGTGTTAAAATGAATGTGTCTTATTACTCAACAAATACAGAAATTACTGGAAAATCTCAGCAGACTGGCAGAATCTGTGAAGAGAAATCAGTTAATGATTCAGATCAAGTAAACCTTCCTCAGAACTTCATTTATTTCTTAAATTACTTCCTCAGTTTTATTCTCTCATATACAGGAAATATCCATCAGGTATTCATCAGCTATGCTCTCCTTAACGTCTTATATAATCAAGAAGAATATTTCTTGTTCTCAGGCCTAAACTGTCTATCTTCCGTCACATAATACCTTCATCACAGGACAGTGCATGGAGAACCAGTTCTGACAATTTTCAATCGCAGTATATTTTTTCCAGTTTAGGGCATCATAACTACACACAGAGCATCAAATGTGGTCTCAGTAATGCCCTGCACAGATGCAGTAAAACAGCCCTAAAATCATACCTGGTATCCTTTACAAGAAACAGCATCATTCCATTCACTTTCCAAGTCACTTGCGACATCTTCAGACTAACGTTGTATGAGTTCTGTACCAGAAAACACAAATCCCTTTGTAGCACCGAGCTCTGATTCTCTCTTCAATCGCATAATTTACTGCTGTTTATCCTTTCTCCAAAACATAAACTTCCCATAACCCACATTGTACTGTTTTATTTGTATTGCCAAAGGTTTGCTCATGACCATTCCCTGTAAATACCCGATTGCATGCTCTGCCTCCACTTGACATCTTATTGGATTACTATAGTGGTGTACTAGCAAATTGAGCTCCAATCCTATCAGCACTTCATGCAAACTGGTAATCTAGATTGTAAACTGTGATAACCTTACGCTGATCCCCAAGGAATTCTACTAGTTGCTGACTTGCAACCTGAAAATAAACAATTATGTCTACTCTGTTTTTCCTGTTAACTAACCAGGGCTGTGTCGTAGCCTGGAATGGTTGCAGGGCCTTGACTGTACTGTGTAGCTGGTTGGCGAGGTGTAACTGAGCTCACCAATAAACTATTAGGACAATATGTTGCCAGATCATCAGACAGAGATTGCACTGTCAATGGTGCTGATCCTTACGCGTTTAAAAGACAAGCACAGAACATAGAGTGACACTTGAGTAGAATTCTGCACGGTCAAAAATGCGGTTTTTTTCAGAATCGGTAATAAATCTAGCCTGCCCTCTCAGTGAGGTGATCGATTTTCCCCAGACACATATTGAGGAAAAGGCAAGATTTCCTATGAGCCTGGTTTACGTTTGTCCCTTTAGAAACGCCAATTGTACAGATAATCTTAATGATTAATTTCATTTTTGCCTATGGGTGCTGTGCGGAAAAATTGCCACAATTGGTACACATTATTGTTTTTAAAAATGTCTTTGACGAGTGACCTTATAGACGTTTGCAAAGTCATAACGGGCACAGAAGTGTAAACAATCAAGGTCTTTTCCACAGGGGTGGGGAGTCCAAAACGAGAGGGCATAGCTTTAAGGAGAGAGGGGCAAGATTTAAAAGGGACTTAAGAAGCAACGTTTTCATGCTTAGGACGGTGCGTTTATGGGATGAGCTGCCAGAAGAAGTGATGGAGGCTGGTACACTTACAACATTTAAAAGGCATCAGGATGAGCATATGTTTAGGAAGGGTTTACAAAGGTATTGTCCAGATGCTGGCAAAAGGGCCTAGATTTCTTCCTGATATTTAGGTGGCATGGACGAGTTGGACTGAAAGGACCAAAGGTATATCACTATGACTCTATGCCTGAGTACTTCATTCTAATTCTACGTAACTCCTGAGAGGGGAAGAATGATCTCCTATATCATTATAACAACCACTACTGTTGGAATGGGAACTGCCTTTCCCTCTGTAACAGCCTCAAGGGATGGAGTGAGAGAACAACACACAGCATCGGAGATGCAGTTGGCCAATTGGATCCTTGAGCCTGCTGCTCAATTTAGAAAGATCATGGCTGATCTGTTTGTGGCTGAACACCCCTTTCCTGTTTACCCCCAATAAATATTGACTCTGCTGATCATCAAAGGTCAGTTGAGTTCCGTCTTGAATATCTTCAATAACAGAGTCTTCACTGTTCTCTGAGGATAAGAACTGTACAGGCGGCACAATATTAAAGAGAAAGAAATATTCTTGTCTCAAATTAATTGGGAGACCTCTTAAGGTGACTGAACCTCACAGCAAGTTATCTCCTCTTTCAAGAGCACAACAAATAGAAACAGCTGTAGAAAATTCATCCCCTCAAAATAATTCCATATTCCAGTTGACTCTGTTCAGTAATGTATTTATCAATCTCAGCCACCCCTGCTCTCATGGGAAAATATTCTGGATACCTTAAGGTCATACAGCATAAGAAATTGGAGTAGAATTAGCCATTTGGCCCATCAAGTCTGCTTTGCTGTTTGATCATGCTTAACATGTTTCTCAAAACAATTCTATTAACTTCTCACTGCAACACTCGATCGGCTGATTAATCAAAACGTATCTATCACTGCCTTAAAGACCCGTGTGTGTGTGTGTGTGTGTGTGTGTGTGTGTTTTGTAGGTGTGTGTGTAGGTGTTTCTGTGTATTTCTGCTCAATGGCAGGAGACAGGGTGGTCATGGAAGATTGTTCTTCAGCTTGAAGTCTGTGACCAGTGGTGATCCATAGGGATTGGTACTGGATTTACTTTCGTTTGTCATTTAACTAAGTGATTTGGAAGGCATGGTTAGCAAGTTTATGAATGGCACCGAGATTACTTGAATAGCAGACAGGGAATAAGGTTTTGTAGGATGACAAAGAGATCTTGATCAATCGGATGACTGAATCATAAAAACGTATAGTATGGGAACAAACCCTTTGGTCTAACATGTCCATGCTGACTAGATATCTTAAATTAATCTAGCCCCCTTTGGCAGCGTTTGGCCTATATTTCTCTGAACATTTCCGATTCATATACTGACCAGATATATTTAAAATTTTGTTTTCACCAGTCTCTAGCACTTCATCCGACAGTTCATTCCATATGCTATTAAATCTTTCCCCTCACACCTTAAACCTGTGCTTTCTAACTTTGGACTCCCCATACTCTGGGAAAAAAAAGACCCTGGCTATTCACCCAATCCATTCCCTTCATGATTTTATAAATGTATATAAAGTGCAAATTTTACCCCAATCAACACGAATAACTGTCATTTCTGTTATCGCTGGCCTAAATTCTGAGATTTGATACTGCTACCGCATCTGTCTCGATTATGTCACAATTTTAGAATATTGTTAACCAACTTGCTAAGACATATTATGAGGTACCTCTGTGGGATTTGAAGCTAGACATTTGGGCCCAGAAGTAGAGACATTACCACCACACTGCACTAGCCCCTGAATCTGCAACATTATTCTCCTGTATATTTGCTCATCAACCTGTTCTAACATGCTGTAACACACCTCTGTGACTGGCAGAATTAAATACAAAAAGTATGTTCCAGAATTAGTGACATTACCAGAGACTCAGGGATGGGAATTGAGTCCAGAGAACTAGCACAGAGGCATTGGAGCTACCCACTACATGAGACCTACATCATGCCAAGATTCTGGGTTACATTTTGCGTGCCAGCTTTTAGCTAAGTTTGGATTTAACAAATTCTGGTTAATTTGACTGAATTATACAGGGAAGACTTTTCAATGTTGAACAAATGTAAGGTATGTGCCTCAACTACAGGATGTTGAGCACATGTGCTCTAACATTGAGGTAAACTATTAACAACTTTAATTGCTTGGCTATGATTTCCAGCTTAAATGTCTATTATCTGTAGACTGCCATGTTAGGGAAAGGATCCTGCAGGCACATTCCACACAATGAAGATTCTCGAATAAATATTATTACTGAATACCAGAGATGACAAAAGAGCATAATTTCCAGACCCAAAAGATCATATTGCAGATCACTGTTTCCCACCTGGAATATGTGACTGCCCTCTTCCTAAAACCATTAAATGTTACATGGCAACAAGTTGTATTCCAGGGTCTCTCACCACGGACTGGTCTGCAATCCATCCAACTCCTCCTACTGCCTGCACAAGGCAAACCAAGCTCAGGGTCTTTGGGAAAATCAAAGCCGGAGTTCGTTGGCCCGCTGGAGATGGGAGGGCCTTTCAAAACATGTCAGGGTTTTGTGGGGGTGTGGGAATATCACTCATTGGGCTGTGGGGTGGCAAATTATGTTTAATTTGCATAAAAGCGAGATATTGCTTTTGGTAAAACAAACAAGGGCAGGACTTATACAATTTAAATTAGGACCTTTGTGAGTGTTGCAGAATAGAGACTCAGTCATCAGGTATAATTCTTTGAAGTTTGTTTTCCATATAGACAGAGTGGTTAAGAAGGTGTTTAGTATGCTACCTTCATTCCTCAGACATTTGAGTTTAGAGTTTGGGATGTCATGCTCTGATTGTACAGGATGTAGTTGAGGAATCTTCTGAAGTATTGTGTCCAGTTCTAGTCGCACTGTTATAGGAAGGATAATATTAGTCTGGAGAGGGTCCAACAGAGATGAACTGGGATGTTACTGGGAATGGATGGTTTGAGTTACAAGGAGAGGCTGGATACACTGGGACTTTTCTCACTTTTGCATAGGAGGTTGAGGGATGATCTGAATGAACTTGATAAATTATGAGGGATACAGATAAGTTGAATGCCGGGTGTCTTTTCCAGAGGGTGGGTGATTTCAAGACTGTGGGGATATTTAAGGTTTGAGGAGCAAGCGTTTTAAAAAAGACATGAGAGGTACTTATTTTAGAGATTCGGTCGTGTATGGAATGAACTTCCAGATGAAGTGATGGAAGTGGGTACAGTTACAACTTTTAGAAGACTTTTAGATAAGTACATGAAGAAGAAATCAGTTTGGATGGTGTTGTGAGCTGCTGCCCTCCTGGTCCCTCTCTGAACAAATCCCTGATGGTTCTCATCCTCAGCTGCTATCTGTGCAGTGGCATGTAACGGCCAGCGGAGGGTGGCATTACATCACATCAAACTGCACAGTGACTGTCAGACCTGCCCCAAACAGACACAGAGATACACAGGCAAATACACCGATACTTACTTAAGGGGAGCTTTTCAGGATTTCTCCGGCTCTGTAGTTTGTCAATATTTCATTCATTCCTTGTGGTGTGTGTTAGGATTCTATCTTTTACAGACAGAAATTTCCAACCTCCGTTAGTCTTCAAGGAACTGGGAGAGAATTCTTCAGGACAGCAACATTCTTGCCCTCTGCATCAGGAACTGAAAAGAAGTGACCTGTGCCTGCTCTTGAGTGATCGATTCTGTCGGAATGTTCGAGAAACCATCTGTTCTGATTGGTGGGTATCTGTGTGTTTGGGGGGAGGAATGCTTTTTGTGTTTTACGTTACATTATTCTTGTAAAAAGGAATGAGACTTTACGGTTTGTTATTTCAGCTTCATTTTTTTAAAAAATCAGATACATTTGAAAATGTCACTGGGTCCTCAATCAAACTGGTAACTTTGCCTCCAGGCTGATGTACAATTTGTTTATTTTCCTTCCTCACAGTTAACGTAGTGACGATCTACGTCGTGCTTTATAAAGATTGTGGATTGTCTCCAAACGTCAGACGTTACCTGGGGGCCATGGCAGTGGCGGATCTACTGGTCATTACCCTTGACCTGATATTGAGACACATTCCCGTTGTTTATTGGGAACGGTTGTATTTCTTGTATTCAATCCCTGTGTGTAATATCCACGTTGTCCTGCTTTATGCAGCCACTGACTGTTCTGTCTGGTTCACCGTCACTTTCACCTTTGATCGATTTGTGGCCATTTGTTGCCAGAAGCTGAAAAGTAAATATTGCAGTGAGAAAACGGCGGCTGTGGTTCTGGGAACAGTGACTGTGCTGAGCTGTTTAAAGAACATTTTCTGGTATTTTATGCTCACAGCTCGCTATTGGCTGGGGAACAACCCCTGGTTTTGTGATGTTCAACTGATGTTAATGACTCTCGTGTCTGGGTCACAATCGAGTTCCTCCATCACATTCTAACCCCGACTCTCCCATTTCTCCTGATTCTGCTGCTCAATGTTTTCACCATCAGACATATTTTAGTGACCAGCAGAGCCTGCAGGAGACTCCGGGCTCACACCAATGGGGACGGTGACACAGAAATGAGAAATCGAAAAAAATTCATCATTTTACTGTTTGTGATATCAACCAATTTCATCCTGTTATGGTCAACGTTAATGGTTTATTCTATATGGTACCGAATGCGCACTTTTGGATATCAATCTGTGTACCTCCATTACTTTACGCAGGAATTGGGCTTCATGCTGCAGCTCCTCAGTTGCTGCACAAACAACGTGATTTATGCCGTGATCCAGACTAAGTTCAGGCAGCAGCTAAAGGATGTGCTGAAATATCCCTTTCCCCAAATTCATCAAACAATCAAATTCACTTATTAATCAATCCATCCAGCATTTTCTCATTTCAGTTCAATGTTTCAGCAATGAAGCAGCCTGTCTCTATCGTAACAGACTGAGGGTAGTGCTGGTTTATCCAACCATATCCCACAGGATGTTACAGGGAACCATGTCAACGTTTCTCTCAACTCACAGGCCAAAGAGAAAAGAAACCATTCCACTGACTACATCCATAACTTCGATATGTAATTAATAAACACGTTCATTGAAAAGTGCCAAGCAGCAGAGCCAACTATATTGTTGTTTGTATTTTTGTTGAACAAGCTGTGCTAGAGAGAGACAGATTCAGCCCCAAATCCTGGTCCACAGTGGAGGGATAAGGGGCCCGGGGCCAAGCTCAGGCGTTAGGTTCAATTCTCTGTGTCCTTGCATTCACCTCTGGGACACCCACATCAACCTGTCTTCTACAGAATTCATCTCTCTCCCTCTGTCTCATTCATGGTCACTTTCACCTTTGATGGATTTGTGGCAATTTGTTGCCAGATGTCCCTCCGAATCTCATGATGATGTTCTTTGCTCTATGTCCTCGTCTTTTCTCCATCTTTTTCACTGCCCCTCTCTCCCACAGTCCCTGTCACTCTTCCAGCCTCCCAATCTTTCTCTCTCTCAGTTTTCTCACACTCTCTGTGCCTCTCTTCATCTAATCGTCTCTCATCTTCCATTTCTGGGGGAACAGTTTGGTTTGGGGTGATAACATATTGATAGGGACCATAGTGGGGGCGCAGCAGGTCGGGGTTGGGGGAACCAATTGGGCTGGGATCCCTGGCTTTTGCCCGGGGAACACTGTGATGGTGGGACTGAAGGTCGTTGCCTGTGTAGCACTGTGAGATGGGGCCACAGGTTGCCGCTGGGGGAATCATCTGGGTGTGGGTCCATAGGCCATTGCCACGGGAAAAGCCTGAGTGTTTCAATCTGGTGATATTATGAATAACTGAAACACAAATAGGGACAGCAGCTTGTGACTGACACAGTTAAGAGACCACCTACACAGCAGATCAAATCTGAGCTGTGCGGTCCTGCTGAGGGGAGCTGTAAATGGAGCAGGACAATTACAGCCATAAGAGGAGGAGGCAATATCCCCAGAATAAATGCTGAGGGAACATCATTCCACTGACAAGGCACAACTATTTGCTTCCATCATCAACATGAAGAATCAAGTTGATGAGCACTTGTTTTGATTTGATTTATTACTGTTACATGTACCTAGATACAGTGAGAAGTTTTGATTTGCGTGCAGTACAGGCAATTCAGACAGGCGTACCTGTTGTATCTTCTCTTGTTGCTGACCTCAGTGTCACTGATGTCAGACTTGAACTACTTTGACTCATTCCATGTAATATCAGTAAACCACTGAAGGAACCGAATTTTACAAAAGCTGTAGGCACTGACAACCTTCCAGAAATAAGACGGAAGTCCGTTGTTCCATAACTGGCCAGGACATGAGCCAATCTGTGCCAGGATATCTACAACACTGGTATCTACCCAGCAATGTGGGAAATTTCCCAGCAATGTCCAGATCACAAAAGGTTGGAAAAGTCCAGTTCAATTAATTTGCATCCAATCAATTATCATTCAATGTTCATTGAAGTGATGGAAGGTAAGTGGACAGCGTTCTCAAGCATCACATTCTCAACAATTAGCTGCTCACTGACATAGAACATAGAACATAGAACATAGAACAGTACAGCACAGAACAGGCCCTTCAGCCCACAATGTTGTGCTGACCATTGATCCTCATGTATGCACCCTCAAATTTCTGTGACCATATACATGTCCAGCAGTCTCTTAAATGACCCCAATGACCTTGCTTCCACAACTGCTGCTGGCAACGCATTCCATGCTCTCACAACTCTCTGCGTAAAGAACCTGCCTCTGACATCCCCTCTATACTTTCCACCAACCAGCTTAAAACTATGACCCCTCGTGCTAGCCATTTCTGCCCTGGGAGATAGTCTCTGGCTATCAACTCTATCTATGCCTCTCATTATCTTGTATACCTCAATTAGGTCCCCTCTCCTCCTTTTCTCCAATGAAAAGAGACCGAGCTCAGTCAACCTCTCTTCATAAGATAAGCCCTCTAGTCCAGGCAGCATATATACTGTATATCTTATGATGTTCGCTGTCTTTGTTTGTCCATAGTCCCATTTTACTTTCGCATTAGGTTTATCACGTTCCTTCCGCACCTTCTGGCAGGAAGGTGGCGTTCACCCACCATCACACCAAACATGAGCTTTCCTAATCGTGGGCCAAACTCGAGGGATGGAGAGGGAAAAAGAGATGGAGAGAGTGACAATGAGAGAGAGGGAGGGAGAGTGGGGTAGAGGAGGGGACGGAGAGAGAGAATGATGATTGGGGTGGGGAACAGAGGAGAAAGAGAGAGTGGGATTGCAGTGGGTTTGGATCTAGCATTGAGCTAGCCTTGAGTGACTCGCTGTATGGAATTAGTATATTATCCCTATGTCTGTGTCGGGTTCCTCCAGGTGCTCTGGTTTCCTCCTACAGTCTCAAGTTGTGCTGGTTAGGTGGATTGGCCATGCTAAATTGTTCCCATAGTGTCAAGGGACATGAAGTCTAGGTGAAGTAGTCATGTCTAAAAGCAGGGTTACAGGGATAATCTAGGAGGATGGGCTTGGGTGGAATTCTCTTCGGGAAGTCGATGGATCAAATGGCCTGCTTTCATGCTGTGGGGATTCTATGGATTCTACAAAAGCCCAAGGAGAGAATGGGGACGGAGTGAGACAGAAGGACAGAGAGAAATCAAGGGCGAGAACAGCCGACAGAGAGGTAACACCGAGAATGAGTAATGGAAAGGCGGAGTGCGGGGAGGGCAATGGGAATAGAATGACACTCAGTCAGAAAGAGCGACATTCCAGGGCAGAGAGGGAGAGAGAAAGGTGTGGACAGAGGTGAGTGGGGATGGTTGGAGATCACAAAGGCTGACTGATGAAAAATCTCGTGAAAAACCTGGAAGGGGACAGTGAAGGTGTTGGGAGTGTGGGTGATATGAAGGAAATGGGAGCGACAGGCAGCTGGGAAAATGGATAGATGGAGACGGTGGGATCAGAATGTGCAGCAGCCCCTTTTTGTCCCTTTGCCTCCTCCAACCCCCAGTCCAGCCCTTTTGGTACGAATCCCAGAGACATCCTGAGCCCCACAATTCTTCTCCCCCATGAGCATGCGTGTGTAAATGAATGACAAGAAGATGGGAAAGTTTATGATAATTCTCTCTCTCTCTCTCTCTCGTCCCAGCTCCTGTCTGAGGAATCCTCACAGCAGGACAATTTGATTATTTTTCAGAGTCTGCATTGTCCCGAGAATCAGTTCCTGGATCAAATCTCATCGGGGACAGTGGGGAGGAGGAAAGGGAAGTGATAAAGTCTGAGAGAGAAATTAAAATTGATTATTTTTAAAGCACCAAGAGCACAACAAGATCCCACCCCTTGCTGCCTTTCACAATCTGTCACTACCCACCGCAGAACAACAAAACCCCAACACTCTCTACATAAAATGGAGCAGCTCAAAGTTAGCAGATGAAACCTTTTGGGTGAGAGGGTGAACTGTGATGAGGATGCAGAGATGGATGCAGAATATCTGGACAGGTTTGGTGAGTGTGCAAATCAATGGAAGATTCAGAACAATTTGGATAAAAGTGAAGTTATTTACTTTGGAAGCAAAAACACAACGCAGATTATTACCCGAGTGGCTGTAAATTGGGAGAGGGGAGTGCACAGCGGGAGCTGGGTGTCCCTGTGCACCAGACCCTGGAGGTAAGCATGCAGGTGCAGCAGGTGGTAAAGAAGGCAAATGGTAAGTTGGCCTTCATTGTGAGAGGTTTCAAGTACAGGAGTTAGACAGGGCCTTGGTGAGGCCTCACCCAGAATATTGTGTGCAGTTTTGGTCTCCTTTTCTGAGGAAAGATGCCCTTGCTCTTGAAGGAGTGCAACGAAGGTTTACCAGGCTGATTCCAGGGATGGCAGGACTGGCATGTGAGAAGAGGTTGGTCAGGTTAGGATTGTTTTCCATACAGTTCAGATAAATGAGGAGGGATCCTGTAGAAACTTATAAAGTTCAAACAGGACTAGACAAGGAGGATGCAAGGAGAATGTTCCCGACTGTGGCTGTGTCGAGAACTAGGTGTCACAGTCTGAGGATTCAGGGTAAACCATTTAGAACAGAAATGAGGAGATACTTCTTCACCCAAATAGCGGTGAGCCTGTGGAATTCATTACCACAGGAAGGAGTTGATGCCCAAATATTGAATGTATTCAAACAGCGATTCAATATTGCCCTTGGGGTGAATGGGTTTAAAGGTTATTGGGAGAAAGCAGGAGTAGGCTGTTAAGTTGGATGATCAGCTAAGATCGAAATGAATGGTGGAGCAGGATCGAAGGGCTGAATGTTTCGGGAATTTGACACATTCGTCCAGCAGCACAGCAAGATCCCATCACTCGCTGCCTTTTACAATCCGATACTTTCCCCAGTACAGCAAGATCCCACTTCCGCTTTAAACGTCCACAATCTGACACTCCCCAACCCCAGAACAGCCCCTGATATTAGCCCAGAAAAACGGGGAACAGGAATGTGTCTCAAACTGCCTCAGGACTGACCCACTGTTTCTGCTCGAGGACACGTGCAGGAGAGGTATTTACTCCAGAGGCTGGGATTCACACCCCCATTCCAAATCCCAGAGTCGGTGAATCTCCGCCCTGTCTATGTCCAAGCTTCAGTCTCTCAGCAGTCCTGCAGGACAGAGAGACAGATGGAAATCGATTGAATCAAAGCCACGATGTTTTGAAACAGAAATAAAGAGAAACAGACGAAATCCCAACACTGACTGACTTCCCAAATCCCACCAGTTCATCAGCACGTTTTCCTGATTTTAAACCCAGAGAGTAGAAATGGAATTCAACTGGGATCAAGAGGTAAATGATTTCTGATTGTCCCCAGAGTTTATTTTCTGGGAGACTGGGCAACGACTCAATGGTGGAGAGTCACTCACCAGCGACTGTTTCTCTCCTTCCCTCCCTTTCTTGCTTTCTCTCTCTCCCTCTCTCCCTCCACGTTTAACCTGTACCCTCCAGCTGATTCACTGACATTACGATTGGAGGAAAAAAATAATACCAATGCCACACCACACCCAACTCCCGTTCATCAGGCACAGCCCCAGTGCCCACTCCATCAGGGATTGGTGCTGTTTCTACATGATTTATTAATGATAAACTTTCCTCTGCTACAGTCACATTCTCTCTCTCTCTCTCGCCCCCCCCCTCTCTTTCACTCCTTTCTCCCTCTGTCTCTCTCCCTCACCCTGTCCCTAATCAACTCTCCATCTCAGCTCTGCTTGCTCCTGCTCTGAACAGTCGGTCAACGTCTCTCACTCTCCATTTCCTCCAAGTTTTGATAGCAATGCCCTCTCCTGCCTCATATTTCCCACGTGTTCCCATCTCCCCGCTGCGTGTAGCAGACACTCGCAACGTCAGGTTCGTTTTCGGAGACTCTTGCGGACTTGCTGCAATAAAAAGGTCCTAACCTGTTTAGAAAAACACAAATCCTTTTATTACCAAGCAAGTACTGAGATGTTAACGTGATAACATCCCATTGATTTATATACTTCTATAAATTAAAGTCTTTTTATCTGCATTTGATTCCTATACAGAGACTTTAATTTATAGAAGTAAACTCTTATCTACCTACACATAGGTGTTCGGACACGGCCCTGAAGCTTTCTGCCCAGCTAGGAATTCGGTGTAAAGCTTTTGGAACTCCTTTTCTTCTCACACATCGGTATGCAGACACTGCATTAAGCTTCCTGACTGAATTAAAATTAGAATCAAACTTTTTCAAATAGGGTTAGGTGGGGAAAATTTGTAAAGGTGTGAGACTTCCAAAGCATGTAGCTTCTGTCGCTGACAAAGGGGCCAGGGCACTGACTTTGTTCTAGCCAGACAAACTGGCAACTTGAAATCACAATCTGTCTCGGACAACAAGTCGAAATCGCCTCCTGCCATTAGCAGGTACTTCACTAGCAATCGATACAATATCCTGGTCTTTTTATGTTGTTGATGTAATAATTGCTTGGTATCCTGTCTTTGTCTGTGGTAGTAATTGTTTTATGTATCATGCCATTGTAAATTGTGAAATCGTTTTATGTATCATGTCTTTTGTAAAGTATAAAAAGCGGCGACTGTCCACTGCTCGGGGAGAATTACTTGCGAGACTCTGCACTCTGTGCTGGGTTGAGTACAGTGATTCTCCACAGCTTCTACTTGCTTGGTAAGAAAAGGATTTGTGTTTTTTTCTAAACAGGTTAGTGTCTTGTTATTGCAGCAAGTCCGTGAGGGTCTCCGAAAACGAAACTGACATTTGGCGCAACGAGCAGGGTTCCAACATGTACAGCAGTCTCACGTGGAGGGCTGAATAAGTGATTGATCGATTGTCGGTGGAGTGAGATGGACGAGCCCGCAAGGTACGATTCACCTTGGTCTCTCTCACTAACCTGCCACCCGTGCGACCCCTTGTCCTTGCGTGGCTCTGTACTGATGGAACCCGAGACAACTCACGGTCTTGAACACTGCTAAATCCTAATGCCTAGAGGTTCGTGTCCCCAGGTGAGTAAAGAAATCCGGGAGGTTCGAGTCCCCCGGTGGCCGGGGTTAGAGTCCACAGGTCTGAAAACTGGTCATTTTTAAAATCCGGGAGGATAGATTTCCCCCGGTGACCGGGGGGTGAAACTCTGTGCCGGGCAAAAGGGAAAAGGGAGGGGGTTCAGTATAAGACCTAGATATGGAATAGTTACAGTGTCTGTCTGTTTCAAACACCCTGCCTTAGACCGGTTGTTAAGAGGGGAAACCCCCAACGCAAAAGCCAGGACCCTGAAGTGGGTGTTGAGACTAAGGACACTGCTGTAGTATATAGAGATAGTAAAACGTGAAAGCGCTAATTTAAAAAAAGCAGCAAAGGAAAACAAATGGGACAAACACTGGATAAGTCGGATGTCGGCACTCCTTTACATCGATTATGCTGGGATAATCCCGAAAATGAAGTACAGTACAGACGTCTGTCAGCATGCTTAAACAAAAAATTGGGAAATGAGAATTGGCCACTGGGGGGAACGTGGAATAAAGATCTATGTACTAAAGCAGAAGAGGCACTGGAAAGGGTTAATATCATTCTGGAGAAAGAGGGCTGAGGAGCTGACTGAAAAATCAAAACTTGCTTTGTAATAAAGGATTTGTGTTTTTTTTTCTAAACAGGTCATTGACTTGTCATTGCATCAAGTCCGTGAGGGCCTCCAAAAATGACCTAACACCCCTGTTTTACAAAAAGGGACAAATCAAGGCTCACCCTCAAACGCAGGTCGTGGTAACATCCGCCATGTTTGTAGGAGGTAACGAACAGCAGGGTGCATGCGCGGTCACCCTGGGCCAGGGGAGAGAATGTTGTGAATGTTTCTCCTGGACTGACAGGGATGGAGTTTATAAGCTCGTTGAACAGGGAGTGAGGAAGGGACCATTTACACACAGCAAACTCCAAATCAAAGATATATTTGCTTCATCTGAAATTTGGTTTCAGACTGACTGAAATGGCTTTGTAATTTTTTTACAGCATGTTGGAAGAGAATGTGCAGATCAGAAACACAAATTAAACAATACACCAAGAGCTAAATGAGACACTTTATTCTTTATTCATTCTGTACTGGATATTGTTGGCCTTTGAATGTAAATATTTTGTAAGGTAAATATAACATAAAATTCCTTCATTACATCTCCCAATAACTATTGCTCAATATCTTAAATCTGTGTGTCTCGTAGTTTTACTATCAGTAGGAAGAACAACTGCTCTTTATCTGCTTTATTTAAACTTATCATAAACCTGGCCAGTTTAACAAATCTCATCTCATCCTCCTTTGCTCTGCACAGAAATACTTCAGTTTCCCCAACCTGACCTTAAACTAATATTCCTCAGTTCTTGAGCCATTCTGATTTGTCTCCTTTCAATTCTCTCCTCAGACCCTCACAATCTTCTTGGAGGTCACCTGTTTGTGCAGACCCAAATGCTCTGTGTTCAAGAGGGTGATGTTATCATACACAGGCTATTACTGGGTATTGCCTGATCTGTGAGTTTGCTCTGATCCCAGTGCTTCTGATATCTTTTGAGCTGCAGATTCTGGCAATTGACTTTAAAATTTTGTTTTTTTTTTCTGAAATCTTCCCGCATGTTTTTAAACCCCAGTGAATTTCATCCTATCTGATCCATTCTGTCCTAATACATCAGTCCTGCCACCCCTGGGATCAGTCTGGTAAAATTTAACTGGAGTGCCTCCATATCCAGAACAGCCTCAGTCAAATAAATGTTGCAAAACTGCACACAATGTTCTGGTTGTGGTCTCAAAAAGAACTTGTATAATTTCAGCAAGACATCCCTGTTCCTGTTTTCATTTCATCTCGTTATGAAGGCCAACCTACCATTTGCTGTCTTCATTTCCTCCCTCTACCTGCATTCTTTCTTCCAGTGACTTGTGTAAAAGGACAAATAGATCTCATTTCTCGTTTCTCATTTCCCTTTTGTAAATTCATGCTGCCTGATTCTATCCAATCAGTCACTGTTTTCCAGTGTTAGGCTAACCGGTCAATAAGTTCATGCTTTTTTTTATTTTCTCTACCTCCTTTTTAATACAGTATAGTTACATTAGCTCCCTTCCAATCATGGGAACTATTCCAGAGTCTACAGCATTATGAAACATAACCATTAATTTCCACAAATTAGATTCAAGCCCCTTGTTTCAAAATGTGTCCATTATCTCTCAGGTCACTTTCAGTACTCTGAGCTGATGAATACCAGGTGTTGGGATTTGTTTGCTTTTAATCCCATCAATTTCCCCAGCATCATTTCCCTATTAATACTGATTTCCTTTACTTGTTCTCATTTTCCCCAATCGTTTTGGTGATTTTTTTTAATCAAATTTTTTGTGATGACAGAACCAAATAAGCAGTTAATTGATCTATCCAGCTTTTTATTCCACATTATAACTTGCCCTGTTCCTGATTGTAAGGGACATGTTTTCATTTTTGTTCCTCTTCATATCCTTTTAAGAGCTTTTCCAATTAGATTATATGTTCCCCGCAAGCTTACCCTTTGATTTTATTTTTCCCTTCTTAAACAATCCTTTAACCCTCTTGCTGGCATTTGAATTGTACCCAGTCTTCAGATCAGCTGCTTTTTTTAGCCAATTTGTATGCTTCTTCCGTAGATCCAGTATTTTCTCTAATATCTGTTATTAGCCATGGCAGGGTCACCGTTCCCATTTTATTTTGTGCCAGACAGGAATGAACAACAGTTGCAGTTCCTCCAAGTGCTCTTTCAATGTTTGTTGTCCCCTTTATGTTTATGTTAACCAAGTTATTTTAACCCGCATGTGCCTCATATCACTGTAATTTCCTGTTTGTAGGTTTTGGCCCCAAGTCTCAGAATCAACATGATCACTCTCCATCTTGAGAGAGACAGAGAGAGAGTACGAGAACTCATTGTACTTTAACCTCGAGTTACCACACCTCAGGCAATGGGCAGGGTTAACATGGTGGGACCCTCATGGTCACCTTAGGTGGTAGAGGAATTGATCAGTGATAATGGGAACTGCAGATGCTGGAGAATCCAAGATAATAAAGTGTGAAGCTGGATGAACACAACAGGCCAAGCAGCATCTCAGGAGCACAAAAGCTGACGTTTCGGGCCTAGACCCTTCATCAGAGAGGGGGATGGGGTGAGGGTTCTGGAATAAATAGGGAGAGAGGGAGAGGCGGACTGAAGATGGAGAGAAAAGAAATAAGTGGAGAAGAGAGTATAGGAGGGGAGGTAGGGAGGGGATAGGTCAGTCCAGGGAAGACGGACAGGTCAAGGAGGTGGGATGAGGTTAATAAGCAGGAAATGGACGTGCAGCTTGGGGTGGTAGGAAGAGATGGGTGAGAGGAAGAACAGGATAGGGAGGCAGAGACAGGCTGGGCTGGTTTTGGGATGCAGTGGGGGGAGAGGAAAAGCTGGGCTGGTTGTGTGGTACAGTGGGGGAGCGGACGAACTGGGCTGGTTTTGAGATGTGGTGGGGGAAGGGGAGATTTTGAAGCTGGTGAAGTCCACATTGATACCATTGGGCTGCAAGGTTTGCAAGCGGAATATGAGTTGCTGTTCCTACAACCTTCGGGTGGTGTCATTGTGGCTCTGCAGGAGGCCCATGATGGACATGTCATCTAAAGAATGGGAGGGGGAGTTGAAATGGTTTGCGACTGGGAGGTGCAGTTGTTTATTGTGAACCGAGCGGACGTGTTCTGCAAAGCGGTCCCCAAGACTCCGCTTGGTTTCCCCAATGTAGATGAAGCCACACTTGGTACAATGGATACAGTATACCACATTGGCAGATGTGCAGGTGAACCTTTACTTAATAGGAATTGATCATGTGCTACTGGCATCACACTACATCATAAACCAGCCATCCACCCAACTAAGCTAACCCACCCCTGACCAATGCACAATGCACCATTGTGGATGGTCTGTCCTCCCTTTGGGTACTCAATATCTCGATGTAGAAAACCATCAGGAATTTCTCATATATGGTCTTGCTACTGATTTGATTTGCTCAATTTGTGTGCAGATTGAAGTCATCCATAATAATCCTCAGAACACAAGGTATGGGAGCAGAGTTAGGCTATTCAGCCAAGAAGGCTGTTCAACCATTTGATCGTGGCTGATATGTTTCTCAACCCCTTTCTCCTACCATCTGTAACCAATGATCCCACTACCAATCAAGAACCTAATTACCTGTGTCATAAATACATTCAAAGATTGGCCTCCACAGTCCTCTATGGCAATGAGTTCCACAAAATCATCTCCCTCTGGCTGAAGAAATGCCGCCTCATCTCAGTTCTAAAGGGTCATCCCTTCACTCCGAGGCGGTGCCGTCAGGTTCTAGCCTTTCCTATTGTTTGAAACATCTTCTCCACGTCCATCTATCCAGACATCTCATTATTCTGTAAGTTTCAATCGCAGCCAGAGAGCCTGACAACTTGGAAGCAGACCACTCGATCAGCCAGTCCATACTGAGCATGTTCTGAAACTAAAGTAGCCCCACCTGTCTGCACATGGCCCATATCTTTCCGAATATTTCTTATTTGCGGACTTATCCAAATGGCGCTTAAACGTTGTAACAGTGCCTGTATCCACCACGTGTCTTGAGGTTCATTTCACATTTACACCAGGATGTGTAAAAAGGTAGACCCCTTTTTTTGGAAAGTGTCTCCTCTCACCTTAAAAATATGCCCCTTTGTCTTGTTACCTCCCATCCTGTGGAAACAACAACTGCCATTCACTCTCCATATACCCGCCAAGGACAGGTCTTAAACAATTAATGGTAGGGCCCTGGGTTGTGTTGCACCCAGATAACTTTGTGCCCAAGATGGTGCCATTAGTGGCCACTTGTAAACGGTTCATTTTACTCATGTGAGTGCATGTGACTCCATGATTTCTGAATTCTCTACATCCTCTACAATCTCCTTGTTTTACCTGGAACTTATGTTTGGACACTTGGATATTGGGGGGGGGAGGAGTTAAATGGGCAGGTGTTGCACCTTCGCCGGTTACAGGGGAAGGTGCCGTAGGGCTGTGGAGAGGTGTTAGGGGTGAAGGAAGTGTGGAACAGGGTATCCCAGAGGGAATGGTCCCTGCAGACGGTGGACAAAGGAGGGAAGGGGAATATGTGTCTGGTAGTGGAATCTTTCTGGAGGTGGAGGAAATAGCACCTGATGATCTTCAAGATGTGAATGCTGATAGGATGGTAGGTAAGGATAAGGGGAATGCTATCACGGCTGTGGGAGGGAAGAGAAGGGGTGAGGTTGGAATTGTGAGAGATGAGTTGGACCTGGTTGAGGGTCCCATTGACAACGGAGCTGTGGAATCCTCGGTTGAGGAAGATGGTCACATTTATGGTCACTGCCTTCGCCTCTAATCAAATTTCCCTCGTTATGCATCACTAAATCCAGAACTGTCTTTTCCTTTCTGAATGCAATCATTAGCTGCTCCAAAACAATCTAATTGACATTCCATAAATTCCTTTTCCTGAAATCAGCTGCCAAGCTAATTTTCCCAGTCTATGTGCGTATTGAAGTCCCTCATGATAATTGCAATAGTACCTTTCTTCTTTTGACTTATTTTCTTCTACGCATCCTGATTACTCCTAGGAGGCTTGCACACAATTTGCATCAGTACTTCATCCTTTCCATCTGCCTATCTTTCATAGATATTTATTAGATATTTAGTTCCCAGCCCTGATCTCCTGACAACCACATGTGTGTTTATCTTGTATCTCCAATCTGCCCACTTAACTGAAGCATGTCATTGCCGGACTAATCTTTGGGCGTATTTTCATTTTCTGGATCCTCACTAATGCCTTTTACCTCGTCCTAAAATGTTGTGTTCAAGTCTCAGTAAACTATTCTCGTTCAGTTTGAACTCGTCCCAATTCGGCCCTTGAACTTCTGTGCATTTTCTCTGCCCCCAAAGGGCTTTACCTGTTTAAAGCCACAAAGGAAAAGCGGCAAACAAAAACGAAGAACTGTGGACGCTAGAGTTCTGAAACAAAGAAAAAACAGAAAAAGCTGGTGACACTCAGCAGTTCTGTCATCATCTGTGGTGCCATCTGAGAACAGTCAGTGTTTCTACCTGACTTTTGTTGCACAAAGCTCCAGTTTTGTTCTCAATTTCGCTGCCCCTCTCACAAAATCCAACCTATCTGGCTCTGAGCTAACTGCTCTCCTTGCACTCAGATCCAACCCTGACTTTGTCTTTGAGCCTACTGATAAGGGAGGTGCTGTTATAGTCTGGTGTAGTGACCTCTACCATGCAGAGGTTGAGCACCAACTCTCAGATACCTCCTCCTCCCTTCCTCTGGACCATGAAACACGACGGCACATCACACAATTGTATTCACTACTGTTACTGATCTCATTTTATCCATTGATCTCCCCCACCCCCACCAAATCGCTCCACTTCCAAGCTAATAGTCTCCCCCAACACTGCACAGCTCGTTTTTACCTCCTCCCAGAAATCCACAAGAAGGACTGCCCAGGCAGACCCATTGTTACAACCTACCAATGCCCCACAGGACTCAGCTATTCCTACCTCAACTCAGTCTTCTCTCCCCTGTCCAAACTCTACCTACATACATCCATGATTCATCTGACGCCTTGTGCCAATTTCAAAACTTCCAGTTTACCAGCTCCAATCACCTCCTCTTTACTATGGATGTGCAATCCCTTTACACATACATTCCCCACCAGGAGGGTTTTAGAGCTCTATGCTTCTTCCTGGAGCAAAGACCTGATCCATCCCCACCCACCACCACCCTCCTCTGGTTGGCTGAGCTTGTCCTCACACTCAACAACTTCTCTTTGAACTCCACTCATTTTCTTCAGGTCAGAGGGGTAACCATGGTACCCGGATGGGCCCGGGTTATGCCCGTCTCTTCATGGGGTACGTGGAACATTCCTTGTTCCAGTCCTATTCCAACCCTACTCACAACTCTTTCTCTGATACATCGATGATATCATCGGTGCTGCTTCCCTCTCTCGTCTGGAATTGGAAAACTTGGAAAAATTGATTACCACCCTGCCCTCACTTTCACCTGGTCTATCTCTGACTCCTTTCTTCCCTTCCTCAACACTTCTGTTTCCATTTCTGGAGATAGACTGACCATTAATATCCATTACAAACGCATTGACTTACGACAGCTACCTGGATTATACATCCTCAATCCCACTTCCTGTAAAGACTCCATCCCATTCTCTCAATTCCTCTGTCTCCTTCACATATGTTTAGATGAAACCAACATCAACAAGGTTGCCTCCAACATTTCCACATTTTTCTCAATGGAGGATGCCCCAGCAACATTATCCACAGGGCCCTCAACTCAGTCCACCACATCTCCTGCACTTCCGTCCACAATCGTTCTCTTCCCTCCGGCTAAAGTGATAGAGTTCCCCTTGTTCTTAATTACTGTCCCACCAGCAACCACATCCCGAAGATTATCAAGTGCCATTTCTGCCACCTCCAACAAGATGCCACCACCAGGTGGCATATTCCACTCCCTCCCTTGTCTGCCTTCTGCAAGGACTGTTCCCTCTGGCACTTCCTGGTCCACACTTCCTTCCCCCCCATCAACCCCCACAGCCTAATGGCACCTTCCCCTGCTACCAGTAAAGGTCTAACTCCTGCCCATTTAGCTCCTACCTTCCCAGTATCCAAGGCCCCAAATACATCCTCCAAGATAATAAAGTGTGAAGCTGGATGAAAACAACAGGCCAAGCAGCATTTCAGGAGCACAAAAGCTGACGTTTCGGGCCTAGGCCCTTCATCAGCGGTAATGGGAACTGCAGATGCTGGAGAATCGAATGAAGCAACATTTCACCTGCATTTCCCAGAATCTTGTCCATTGCATTCTCTGCTCACAATGTGGTCTCCTCTACACTGGGGAAGTGAAGTGCAGACTGGATGACTGCTTCACAGATCATCTACGTTCTCCTCGCAAAAGAGACCCTGAATTACCTGTTACCTCCCACGTTAACACACCACCCTCTTCTCTGGCCAACATGTCTGTCTCTGGCTTGCTGCAGTCTTTTAGTGAAGCTCCACACAAGCTGGAAGAAACTCACCTCATTTTACACTTGGGGACACTGCAGGCCTCCAGTCTCAATATCGAGTTCAAATATTTTAGGGCCTGAACTCTCCTGTGTCCCAGCCCCCAACCCCACACACAACGCTTTGTCTGTCCAACTTCTACTTTCTCTCTCTTTAGGCTCTATCCTATCATTTATTCCCTACTCCATTCCCCTCCCCTTTTTTCTGCGTATAAACTTATATTTCCCAGCCACCATCAGTTCTGAGGAAGGGTGACCAGACCAGAAACGTAAACTGCTTTCTCCTTCACAGATGCTGCCAGACCCGCTGAGCGTTTCCAGCAACTTTGTTTTTGTAATACCTCTACTAGATTGAATGACCTAGTACAAAGAGAAGCCTCACTCTCTCTTTCATACTCATAGACACCGTAGCTCTTTCAGCATGTTTCTACGCTCTTTTTTAAACAGGGTCTGCAGAACGATCTGATCTGGACCCCAACTTATTTTTCCACAATCTATCCCTGGCACTTTATCAGACTCTCTCACAACTGTGCCTGCTTCAATTTTACTGTTTTACTATTTCCCAGACAGTTGCTCTTTTTCTACCTTCCACTTCTCTTGAAATTTCTGGGAGAGTTTTTTTTTTCTTTCTTTTCTTATTCGCTTTTTTCTCCCTTATTTTACGCGTGATAACACAAGGACTCACAACCCTCCTCTTTCCATATTTGACTCGTGATTGTGCCAGGACTCTCAGCCCTCCCTTTTCTCCTAATTTGCAGGCTGGGCCACGCAACGCCCTTTTCCTTATTTCAGGTTCTGACATTATTTCACACACTCTTGCGCTGTCCTTTACGTTCTATTGTTATTTCAGATGTTCTCGTGTTATGTTGCATTTTCATATTAGTTCAGACGTTTTCGCGCCGGGATCCCCTTCCACTATTTTGTGTGTTCTCGCAAAATAGTAGAAGGGCATTCTGGCTTACAGAAGAAACCCGCCAATTGCCAAGCTAACTAGAAAGGGTGCTAATTAAAGATCCTCACGCAGATCATGGCCCAATGTAATCCTGCTCACAGCGGCAATCTGTAGGAGCATTTTCCAGAGCAGGGACAAAAACTCGGGAGGCAGGAAAGGTTCAAGCAAGTGGAAGATGTTTATTCAAGCAGAGACCGGTCTACAGAGGGAGACAGCCTAAGGATCTTCGTGGAAACTGGTTTTGAAGGGTGGATCAATGACACACCCTCTGCTTTTTCAAAGAAATACAGCATTTTTTACATATCTTGTGTTACAGTATTCAAATGCAACATATTCACTGTCCTCCCCACTTAATTTAAACACACCGATCCTGTGGAACACCTAGTGGACACTTCTATAGACAGCCCCAGGTTCCATGATCTTATGCTATTTTTTCGACATTGTTATCTCTCAGCCTCAGAATCTTTCTGTGCATCCCATTCATTTGCATTCAAACAGTTTAATGATTCTACTCTTTTGGGTCTTTCTCAGACTTGTTTATCTATAAGGACAGTTTGAAATTCTGGATGTGAGTTTGCTCGCTGATCTGGAAGGTTAGTTTTCAGACGTTTCATCACCATTCTAGGTAACATCATCAGTGAGCCTCCGACGATGCGCTGGTGTTATGTCCCGCTTTCTATTTATCTGGTTAGGTTTCCTTGGGTTGGTGATGAAAGAACAGGAAATGACATCACCAACCCAAGGAAACCTAACCAGATAAATAGAAAGCAGGACGTAACACCAGCGCTTCGTCGGAGGCTCACTGATGATGTTACCTAGAATGGTGACAAAACGTCCGAAAACTAACCTTCCAGCTCAGCGAGCAAACTCACATCCAGAACCTCAACCTGAGCTACAAATCTTCTCAAAACTCGCTAATAGTTTGAAATCTATTATCTGTTGTATGTTTGTACAATCTTTTATCTCATTCAGTTACTCCTTTTATTTTCCCATTCTCCCAATTGCATATTGCAAAAACAAAAATTCAGTTAGTTGAACTAATTGCTGTTAGGTTAACTTCTGATATAAAGTTAATTAAAAGTGGAATGCTTTACCACTACTTCTACAGTCATCATTTTATAATTTATGGGTTGTGAGGGCTAAGAGAAGGTATTTCCTCAGGCTAGTTAACCTTCACATCTAAAGTTAAATGTTCTTAAGGAATGTATTATATTCTTATTGTGTCTTGAAACCAACTGATGTGATTCGAGCAGTTTTAGATCGAAACTATTTAATATTACCGCTAGCTTCAAAGAGGCGACTATTTCTGAGGAAATAACTTTAGCTGCTTAAGGACCTAATCTAGCACATGATGTTATTCATTTACTGGGACAACCGTTCTTTCATTAATAAAGCTGGAACTGGTCATTTACCTGTCCTGAGGCATCCTTTTATCAGAATTGTCTGGGACGGGAAAATACAGCGTCCTTTTACTTACCTTCTAGCAGTTCTGTTCAAAGATACAATTATACTTCACTGTGTGAGCAGGCTGCTCAATTTTTGCTTAGCTTCTGTCTGCCAACTTGTAAGCAGGCATGGGCAGCTTGGAGTGCCCCAGTACAAGTCACCTTATATATCCAGTACAGGTCATTCCTACGCCAGGCCAGAAAGTGAGAGGGACAGAGAGACAGTGGAACACGGAGCGAGAGATAGCGAGAGGGCCAAAAATATTTGGCTAAAGGGACAAACAGGAGCTAATTGAGACAGAATGAGAGAGAGGGACCAATGTGAGAAGGGTACACAGAGAGAGAGAAAGAAGCATTTACAAAGGGATAGGGTGTGAGACATAGAGGGAGCACAGAGGGGCAGAGAAGGAAGAGAGCATATGAAAATAGAGAGGGAACAACATACGAGGGAGAGAGAGGGTGGGTGAAATGTTATTGAGATAGAGATCAACTGAGGGGGGAAGAGAGTGACAGATGGAAAGAGAGACGGGGGGAGGACTGTGGGGAGAGGATGGTGCAAACAGAGACAGATATAGAAGCAGATGAGAATAGAAAGGGAGAAAGAGCATGAAGAGGGAAGAGGGAAACGGGGAGAAGGGCAGACAAAGAGAGCCAGGAACAGATGAGGAGAGAAGGAGCGAGAGGGACAGAGAGGGAGGGAGAGAGAGAGGGGAGGCAGAAGGAGGGCGACAGATGGGGGACAGATAGAAAGAGAAGGACAGAGAGAGTGAGGGACAGAGAGACGCATAGAGAGGGGGAGAGTGAAGGATATATTGGAGACCGGGATAGACAGAGTGGATGGCACAGAGAGATGAAAGGCAGGAGCGTGCTGAGAGACAGAGTAGGGAAGGAAGATAGGGATCGAGAGTGAGAGGGAAACAAAGAGAGAAAGCGACAGTGTTACAAATGGGTGAGGTGTGTGAGAGCGAGAGGGGCGACAGAGGAAGAGAGAAGGATGTGACACAGGGAGAATATGAGTGAGGGGACCAGAGGGAGAGAGACACAGAGAGAAACGGGCAGTGGAGTGGGAAAGGAATGGGGCAGTGGGAGAGAGAGGGGTGTGGAGAAGAGGACAGAAAGAGAGATGTGACGGGGGTAGAGAGGGGAGAGGGCAAAGAGAGAGATGGCTAGATGGGTGAAACTTGTAGACAGGGGCGGAGGCGGTGAGAGAGAGGGCCTGAGGAAAAGAAAGAGAGGGGAATGGAGGTGGAGAGAGCCGGTCTAGAGAGAGAGGCGGACAGAGGGAGAGAGAGGGAGCAGAGACAGGGAGGGGAACAGAGAGAGACAGTGGGAGATGGAGAGACAGAGGCAGAGATACAAAGAGAGGGACAGGTAGAGAATGGGACAGAGAGAGAGAGGAATGCAGAGAGAGAGGGCAGGCAGAGGAAATAAAATGAGGACACCAAGAGAGATAGAACATAAATATAGAAAAGTGCAGAATAGGAACAGACCCTTCAATCCAAGATGTTGCGCCAAATACAACATCAAATTAAACTAATCCCTTATGCCTGCCCCTGGAGCATATCCCTCAATTTCTTGCACAACCGTGTAAGTATGTAAAATTCTCTCAAACACCCTTATCTTATCTGCCTCTACGAACACACCTGCCAGCACATTCCACAGTCCTACCACACTGAGTATAAAACATACCCCTCATATTTTCCTTTGAACATGCCTCCCCCCTCCCATAAACCTTTAAAACACATCCCCTGGATTTAGTTATTTCGACTCCCAGAAAATATTCTGGTTGTCAACCCCACCTATACATCTCATAATCTTACAGACCTCTATCAAGTTTCCCAACAGTTAATGTTTCAGATCCAGTGACTCTTCCTGAGAACTGTTGGCAGCCAGGAAACTGTGTCTTTCTAGCTTCTCCTCCCTTTAATCCAGGCAACATCCTGGTAAAACTAGTAAACCTGGTAAAGGCGCAACAACACCACTTATTCCTGAGGAAGCTGAGTAAATGGATTAGGAGATTTAGTACATCTTCACCCGAGAAAGCATTCTATCCAACTACAGCAACTAGCCTGGTCAGGACAGTAAGAAACTACAGAAGGTTGTGTGCACAGGTCAGATCATTACAGAAGCCACCCTTCAATTCATTAATTGCATTACACATCTCATTGCTAAGGAAAATCTGCCATCATAATCGAAGGCCCACGCCACCTGCTAAGGGGCTCCAACATCCTCTTCCATCAGGCAGAATATACAAAAGTTTGAACACACACACTGGCTCCTAATTTGACAGAAACATTGAAATGTGCCACAGTAAACCTCTGCAGGATAAAGTTGCACAAACCAGCACTACCCTCAGTCTGCTACCACAGCAACACGGTGCTTCATTGTTGCAACATTGAACTGAAATCAGAAAATCTCGGATGGACTGATGAATGAGTGAATTTGATTGATTGATGAATTTGGGCAAAAAGATATTTCAGCACATCCTTCAGCTGCTGCCTGAACTTAGTCGGGTCATGGCATAAATCGCGGTGTTTGTGCAGCAGCTAAGGATCTGCAGCATGAAGCCCAATTCCTGCACAAATCTATCTAGAATCACAGAGTTATATCCAAAGAACCACATTCGGTTCCACACAGAATACACCATTAACATTGACCATAACAGGATGAAATTGGCCAAGACCACAAACAGTAAAATGATGGACATTTTTCGATTTCTCATTTCAGTGTCACACTGACCGTCCCCATTGGTGTGAGCCCGGAGTCTCCTGCGGGCTCTGCTGGTCACTAAAATGTGTCTGACGGTGAAAACATTGAGCAGCAGAATCAGGAGAAATGGGAGCGTCAGGGTTAGAATGTGGTGGAGGAAGTCGATTGCGACCCAGACACCAGAGGTATAAATGTCACCTCTTACATGACAAAACCAGGGGGGCATTCACCAGCTGATACCATGCTGTGAGCATAAAATACCAGAAAATGTTCTTTAAACAGCTCAGCACAGTCACTGTTCCCAGAACCACAGCCGCCGTTTTCTCACTGCAATATTTACTCTTCAGCTTCTGGCAACAAATGGCCACAAATCGATCAAAGGTGAAAGTGACGGTGAACCAGACAGAACAGTCAGTGGCTGCATAAAGCAAGACAGCGTGGATATTACACACGGGGATGGAGAACAGGAAAAAATAATTGTTCGTTATAAACAATGGGACAATGTCTCAATATCAGGTCGAGGATAATGACCAGGAGATCCGCCAGTGCCGTGGCCCCCAGGTAACGTCTGACACATGGAGACAATCCACAATCTTTATAAAGCAGGACGTAGATTGTCACTACGTTAACTTTGGGAAAAGAAAACAGATAAATTATACATCAGCCTGGAGGCAAAGTCACCAGTTTGGCTGAGGATCCAGTGTGATTTTCAAACGTGTCGCTGCATTCAGAGATTTATTAAAGAAATTGGGGCTGAAATGGCAAATGGTAGGTTCTGAATTACTTACAAAAATGAGGCATAAAGCACAAAAACACTCCCCCTCCAAACACACAGGCACTCACCCATAAAAACAGATGGTTTCTAGAACGTTCCCACATAATTGATCGCTCAACAGCAGGCAGAGGTCACTTCTTTGCAGTTTCTAACATGGAGGGTGAAAACATTGCTGTTCCAAAGGAAAATTGAAGAAAAATCGAGTTTGGAAATTTCTGCTTTTTGGTCCAAACAGTGGTTGACTCTCAGTAATGGAGAAATGTAACTCAGGGAAAACCTCTTTCACTACCTGGGGGAACTTTGAAACAATGCTTCCTTCCTCTCCCTGGAATGGAATCTCTTCTTTCAGGAATTTATCTCTAGTTCAATTAACTGACCTCTTGGCGTTCACAGGTAATGCCACTCACAGAATATTTTGGGGAATGTCAGTTTTAGAATTGTCTTGGGAATGGCGGTTAGAGAATAGTCCGGGGAATGCCAGTAATATAATGTTTCAGAGACTGACAGTTATAAAATGTTCTGCAGAAGTTCCGTTATAGAATCTTCTAGAGAATGTTGGTTATAGAGTGTTCCAGAATATGCCACGTACAAAATGAGACAGAGTCACAAAGGTCCATATCACAATGGGCATTCAATCCACCTGGTCTGATGAAATCCATTCAGCCTCACAGTGATAATCGCTCGTCGATCTCAACTCTCTCTCTCTCTCTCTCGCCTTTGCAATAACCCCTTAGGGACCTAGAATCTTCTGAAGACAGTCAGTTATGGAATGTTACAGAGAATACTACTTGTTAAATTTTCTGAATGATGTTGTTTATTGCAGTTTCTTGATAACGTTCTGGGCAATTTGCAGCTTCAGAATAATGTCAGTTGCCTGGTATGTAACACATAAGGGGAATAAGCAGATCTTTTTTTTTTGTTTTTCCCAAATCTCAAACGAATAACGTCCATCCCGAGACCATCCAGCCTTTTAACCTGCTCCACCATTTGATATGTTCAGGACTGATCTGATGGTGTCCTGAGATCCATGACACAGATACTTTCAACTATTCAATCCTTTGTCTCGTTATACAATTAGAGATTCTGCATAAGGAATATTAGGAATTATGAACAAGATTAAACAGAAGGACCTCAACTGTTATAATCACCAGGTTGTTACCCGAACCACGTGTAAATTGTACAGAAAAGAAAAGGCAACTTAGAAAGTAAGTTTGTCATGAAAGGAGTGGTGCAGGAAGGAGGAGTTCAATTTCCTGTGACAGTGGTACTGGTTTTGGGACAGGAAGGAATGGAACCTCTGAAATGGACGGCACCTGAACTGTTCAGCAACCTGGATCTGAGTCGAAAGGTGAAATACTGCAGTCACAAGGACTGGAAACTAGTAAAAGTGGGGAGAAGTAGAAGGAGAGGTCATTAACATTTCCAGAACAATGGGATTTACCAGGGACTTGAGATAGCTTTGGAACCAGGATTAACAAGAATTCAAGGAGGTTCTACAAATTTATTAACAACAAAACAGTAACAATGGAGAGAATAGGGCCCGTTAAAGATCAACAAGGCTCTCTATCTATGGAACCACATGAGAAGTGTAAGATACTAAACGAGTTTTTTTTTGTTTATTAGCATCAGATATTGTGTGGAGTAGGATATGTCAGCTTGAGAACTTGGAGAAATACATTATGATGTCTTGAAAAGTGCCCATACTGCAGAGGAGGAGGTGCTCAGCATCTTGAAATGCATAAATATGGGTAAATTCCTGGGAAATGAGCAGTTGTATCCCAGAACATTGTGGAAAGCTGCAGAAGTGATTGTTGGACTTATTGTTGGAACATATTTGTATCAACTATAACCATGGGTAAGGTGTTGGAAGATAGGAGGTTGGTAATGTGATGCCATTATTTAGGAAAGGTGGTAAGGAAAAACCAGGGAATTACGCATTAGTGAACCCTACATTAGGGGTGCCTAAATTGTTGGAGGGGCCTCCGAGGAACAAGACATACGTGTGAGGAAAGGCAAGGACTAATTAAAGATATTCAACATGACTTGTGTGTTGGAAATCATGTCTCACTAACTTGATTGAATATTTTGTAGAAGTGACAAAAAAATTGATGATGGCAGAGCTGTAGAAATTGTCTGTATTAGTGGAAGTTGTCAGCAAGGCATTCAGCAAGGTTCCATGTGGTAGACCAGTTTGCAAGTTTAGATTGCATGGAATCCAGGGGCAACCAGCCACTTGGATATAAAATTGGCTTGAAGGTGGGCGGCAGGAACAAAAACAGAAGCTGATGGAAAAGTTCAGAATATTTCTGAGGAAGTGTCACCGGACCTGAAACGTTAACTCTGATTTTCTCTTCACGGATGCTGTCAGACTTGCTGATGTTTTCACAAAGCTGGCACACAGGGACAGAAAAAAACCATTCAACTGCCCGAGACGATACACAGGAAAACCTGGAGGCCAGTAAGTCCCCAGGATTCTGTTAACCAGGAACAGGAGGAGGCAGCTCACTCCTGACCACTATCGTACACTGGCAGACATGGTGATTTGGCTTGTTACAAACAGAAATATATGAATACGTTGCAGGAGTGGGCCATTCAATTCTGTTCCCCCATTCAATAAGATCATGGCTGATCTAATTGTGATTCGTCACCCATTTCCCTCTCTGCAGGCTCTGCTCTCTTTGCTGGCCATGCAACAGACATAAACGCTGTAACTACAGTCACTACGACACATCTAGCGTGGGTGACCAAAGCATCTGGTCTTCCTGAATGCCCACAGAAGCTTAAAACACAACCTCCAGGAAACTATCCCCAGCATTTCCATGAACCTCCCACAAAGAATTAAGTGAAACACCACTCAATTCCAAGTTCGAAGCCTGGTCTGAATCTATACCAATCGACGGATTCCTGAAGAGATGATCAGCAGAGAGAGACTAACACAGACTTTCAGTAGACAGTCACAGAACAAGTTACAATGATGTATCCATTCGTTGTTGAATATCTCTTGTCCAACATGGAGCACCTCGCAGGACACTGGAAAGTGAAAGAAAGCACAAGCTATCGTTTTCTTAAAAAAATTGTCAGTTTCTTAATCATGAACTGAATGCTCCAGAGTGAACAACACAATAGGTCAGTGAGGACACGGGACGTCAATTCAAGTTAAACTGGACAATTACTTAATGGGCAACAAGATGCAACAATACATGGGTAGACAGCAGAATGGGACTCGCCTGAGGAGTCAGACTTTGGAGGGTGCAATCATAAGAATGAGAGCATAAAATAAATGTGCTGCCAGATCAACTAAAATTGAATTTAAGTAAATCACACTCGCAATCCAGTTCACAGAATCAGCCCAGACACCATAAATCCAGATTAGATGTCTGTTCAGCATCGAGGACTGTGCAAACCAGGGTAGTGTACCGCTCAATGCAAGCTGGCAATCTGTCCAGTGTGGAACACTGATTATATCAAACCAGTGCATTGACCTATAAACCAAAACTAGACATCTATCTACCACCAGGAGCTTCAAGGACCACGGCAGTGCACCGTTCTGTACACCCAGAGAAGATAAGTGTGCAGCATGGGGAGCTGAGCAGACCACGGCTATGCACTGAGTTATAAATTTAAACGATGTACCTGTTGCCTTGTCGAGCTGTGCAAACCACCCCAGTGTATTGCTCAGTAACACTGCCTAAGATCACAAGGTGTAGAGTTGGATGAACACAGCAGGCCAAGCAGCACCAGAGGAGCAAGAAGGTTGACATTTCAGGCCTAGGCCCTTCTTCATCCACCTCTACATTTTGTGCTCCCAGATTCACCAGCATCTGCAGTTCCTACTATCACTGCCGTAGATCACTGCTCAGCTTGGGGAACCTTGCAGCCTATGCTGGAAGTGACAGGATATGGGGCTCCCATCCATTTACAGCTCCATATCCCCAAAGTGCCATGACAAAGGGTGCTGTGGATGTGAAAATCACTGCCAGAGAGAGATGCCAGGGAATCAGTTTAAATACCAACAAAAACAAGGGGTTCAGAAAGTAAACAGAGATAGAAAAACTAAGAGATAATGTCATGGAGGGATGTGTTCACGGGTTTCAGAATGCTGAACTGAAAATATTTTGATAGCATCTTGCAACGTGGGCCAATGTTTCCTGCAATGATGGGTGAATGGAAATTTGGCGTGAGTTCAGTTGACGGAGAGTGTTGGATGACTATTTGTTCCGTAGCTTTATAACTTGGAATGGCGACAGCAGAGCCTTTAACTCATTGGGTTCAATCTTGCAATAATTTGTTTCAGAGTCATTTTCATTGAGTTTGACAGGGAACGTCTGCATGAGGAGGTCAAGCTAATTTCCTGCTTCTACCTTGTCAAACTCAGCTCATTAATTACCTACGCCACCCCATGGCTTCCCTCTCATTCAGCATCCTCCAGCTTTGCTCCTTCATCATGGCTAGTGGTACTCACCACTGCCTGGATGCTCCTGGATATTCTGTGATCCCTGGCTCTGGTGCCATCTTTAAAAGGCTAATGGGCACATACGGTTTTCTTCATTTGGACCTGCCCTGAACTATGTACAGGGAGCATAGCAGATAAGGGGCTATTGCATCACAATTTTTTGCCAGGGGCCTGGAGGTCCTAGTGAATGGGTTAGTACAGGGGAAGACCATTCTCTTTCCAGGGGAGGCCATGACACCAGAGCATGATTGAGCTTTTTGCCCATTTCAGTCCAGTATCGGCAGGGTGAAGAAATGCCCAGCAATACAGGATAAGCGTGAAACCTTTCCCTGTTCAGTGAGAGTAAGTGCCACCGTATTCTTTCTACTCTGTCACACTCAATGTACTTCTTTCATAGCATTGATCTTCAAACAAGATTCATGAGCTAACATTCTAAGTGCATGCAGCATCTAACCTCTCTCTCACCTTCACTGTAACACCCACACTAATAACACTGCATGGATTCAAAATTCGACTGACTCACTCCAGACACCTCAGCATTTACCTCCTACCTCCAACAACCCTAGGAGCAGGATCACCCACTTCCATCCACCCTTCGATCCTTCCTCCCTTTCTGTCATTTCAGGAGAATGAGCGTGTAATAGAGTAGAAAGTGCGCAGCTGGTTGGTGGAGTGCCCAACATCCGTTCCCTCACAACTTTCTCCCACCCTGCGCCATATTGACAGGTCCTGGAGATGATCAGGATGACTTGCGTGGAGGTTCTGGAACATCCATGTCACACCAACTGAGTAAGGAACAATATTCAGTGATGAACAATTCTCATTTTAAACCTACTGTCAGTTATTTTTCACTTGGCATAACTTAGATGCTGTGGCCCTGAAAACTGCCCCTCTTTTATGTTGAGTCAGTGCAAATGGAACCTCCACGGTCTTGTTGAGTCACAACACATCGTCTCCACCACCTCCCAGGACAGGAACATGATCGAACAGCAAAGTAGACTGAATGGGTCGAATGGGCTATTTTTGCTCCAATTTCTTACGCTTTCATGATCTTATGCTATTTTAATTTATCTCCCCGAAAGAGCAGTGGAGGATGAGGTTGATAAATATTTGATTGAAAAGTCTTAATGGTAAAATGGGTGGTGGGGGGTTTGAGGTCTATGCCTGTTACTAATTGATGTATCCTTCAAACTCCAAAGAGATGGTGACATGGTGTGATATTAACTCATTTTAAAAATAAGGGCGCTCCCATTTAAGACTAATATAAAGATATTATGTTTTCTTAGTGTTGTGCTGTCCATTATCACCTCCAGGCCAGTGAAGATTCGGTTTTTGGAGATTCTCAAGGCTGAGCTCAACTGATTTTTGACGGAAAAGGGAGTCATTGTTTATGCGAACAAACAGGAAAGACATGTTCAGACACATTCAGATCAACAATATGCTTTTGTATGATTCAACTCAGACAGAGAGAAATTGCAACCTTCCTGAGAAGCGACGGCTTATTGCCCCATGTCTGTCTGTCTGTCTACCTACCTATCTACCTGCCTACTTATCTATCTATCTATCTATCTATCTATCTATCTCTCTATCTATCTATCTATCTATCTATCTATCTATCTATCTATCTATCTATCTATCTATCTATCTATCTATCTATCTATCTATCTATCTATCTATCTCTATCTCTTTCTCCTCACAGCGCTGTGTGTGAATGGAAACCCCCCTCAGTGATCTTTACTACAAATGGATGGTTCCTGTTGAGGATTCATTGAAGTTTCCGAAATCCCTGAAGCAAAGGGAATTAAACTAAATCCAACTGTTCCAAGTAGAAATCCAACTGCCAGCAGCTTGTGTGGCCAGAATGACTTCGGAAGCAGAATAATATTTGGGACAATCTACTTTTTGCTCGTGTCATGAGTTTAACTTTTTTTGACAAAACTCTTTCAAAACGATATTTTGCAGTGATTTTTTTTCCCACTTGTCTTCACACGTGCGTTTCTGTGTGCAATACTCTGTGTGTGTGATTGTAAGTGTCTCTGTATGTGCTTATCTTTATGTGTTTCAGAATTTATAGAACGATAAATACTGATGTACATATTTTCAATGCTCAAACAATTTGTCATTTAACATTGCATCATAGCTTCAGTAACGTTGCTTTGATTTTAGCTGAGTTGTTTTTAGTAAATGTAAGACTTCTACTCAATTTATCCTCAACGCTGAACGTGACCCAGTCTAAGACCTTGCATAATTAGCCATATCACCAACTTGGCAACAAATAAAATTTGTCATGAGTTAGACAAAAAAGGAAACAATGATCCTCCATTCTCAGTCTAAACAGGGATGAAGAGAAATTCTCAAAGTGGCATTTGAGTGAAAATTCCCTTCCCCAGAAGTCTGCGGAGCCTGCATGTTTGTATTGATTCAAAGCAACGTTAGTAAGATATTTGAAAGCAGAGTGATCCAATGATAATGAACTACAGATAGGAAAGTGTGACTGAGATCACAACCAGGTCAGCCACAATCTTGGTGACTGGTGGAGCAGAGTCAAAGTGTCTAATAACCCACTCCGGCTCCTCAGTCCTATGTTCCATTCGGCTCCTCAAATCTGCCACACTGATGCTGTGGAAGGCCATTTGCTCCAGCTACCTCATGCACAGAAACCCCTCAAAACTGCCACACACCATGTGATGCATGTTGGATAATGTTTTTGGCGGATAACGCGGGCACCAGCGTGAAACAGACACCAACTCCCCTCACAGCCGTTTCCCAGTATCCTTTTATTGGTCTTGGTCTAGACCTCGATTCACTGTGAAAACAGCCCCATACTGGTCCCTGAGATCACTGACAAAATACTCTGGTCTTCCTAACAGCAACATTCCAAAGCATCACTTTCAGGGAAATCACAACCAATAACTTTTCAAAAGCAGAATGAGAGGAAACAAGATACAGAAGTAAATCTTTCAGCCCCTCAAGCCTGCCTTCTCCTTCAATGTGATCATGGCTAATCTGATGTTGGCCTCAATTCCTCTTTCATGCCCACTTCCTTGTAGCTCTCAAATTTCTGATGTGTCAAAATTTAATTACTTCTTTCCAAACATTTCAGTGACCTAGCTCTCTATGCTCTCTGGAATTGAGAAGTTCCGACAATCACTCTCTCTGAGAGAAAGAACCAGCCCCCAAACATACAGCATAACCTATTAACATGAATAAAAGATACAAACACAACGTAAATGTGATGGGCACAGATTGCAAGGCAGCGTTTGACTCACAATGGTATCATGGAAACCAAACAAATTAGGACTAAATAAGAATCAGTGTAAACTCTTCATTGGGTGGAGACATTTGTAGCACAGTGTGATTGTGAGACATCAGTCATCTCAGTCCTGGGGTATCATTGCAGGAGATCCTCAAGGTAGCTTCCTCGGCACAAACTTTTTCAGCTGTTTCATCAATGTCTTACCCCCATCATAGGATGAGAAATTGGGATGTTCACCGAAGATTACACAATGTTTAGCACAACTTGTCAGCCCTCAGTTCCTAAAGCAATCTGTGTCAGTGTGCAGCAAAAACTGGACAACATTCAGGCTTCAAATATTAAAGTGTGGGAAACATTCATGTAACAGCACTACTGGACACAGCACATATTCACAGTAAAAGGAAGAGATAATTCAGCACCTCGAGATGATTTCACAGGAGTATAAGGAAGTCTTTCAGTCCATTGAGATTTTGGACAAGGGGGACAGCCCATTCAGTCACTCCTGCCTATGACATCAGAAAAGAGTGTGTCTTGTCAGCACATGAAAATTTTAAACAGGACTCTGAGGTTGCTGAACCGGGTCCATCAGCCTCTTCCATGGAATGAGGAAGATGCTATTCAGCCCTTTGAAACACTGATACATAAATAGGAGGATATTGCTGCCCTGCCCAACATGATTAACCAATGAACCACAGACTGCACAGATTGAATGTTACATGTTGCTCCTTTTGGCTGCATGGCTAATGGTGCTTTACCACAATTAGCTGATTGTGAAAAAGGAAAGTGGATCAGTTGTGCCAAGCCTCAAAGATACATCTGTCATCTCCGAGAATACAAACTGTTTTTCCATATGGAGCTCAGAAACTGGCTGCAATGGCAAACTCTGTCTGATGTAGGGCACTGTGGCGCCTGACAGGTTTGTGAACAACATGAGAATTAATGCAGGGTCACACACCAACTGCAAAATAAAGTGGTGAGAGCTCATTGAGAGCCTGGAGCTCTCTCAACCTGAAGATGAGGTGTCAACTTGGCGAAGCCACCAAAGAGGACTATTTGCATGCCAAACAGCATAAGCTACAAGTGATAGAATGAAGAGATTTCGCAGCAAACAGATCAGATCAGAGCCCTGCAGCCCTGGTACATCCACTTGTATATGATGGTGGAGAACCAAACAATGCACTGGAGGAGGAGGCTCCACAAATATTCCCATCCTCAATGATGGGAAAGCCCAGCACTTCAGTGCAAAAAGTAAGGCTGAAGCTTTGTCTGCCATCTTCAGCCAGAAATGCCAAGTGGATGATCCATCTCGGCTTCCTCCAGAGGTCCCCATCACTACAGATACCAGTCTTCAGCCAAATCTATTCATTCTATACGATACCAAGAAATGTTTGGAGACACGGAATACTTAAAAGGCTACAGGGCCTGGCAACATTCTGGCATTGTATTGAAGCCTTAAGCTCCAGAACGTGCCAGTCCCTAACCAAGCTGTAGCAGGGCAGTTACAACGCAGGCATCTACCCGACCCCGTATAGTATTGTCCAGGGACTTTCTGTACATGAAAAGCAGGACAACTGCCCCATCAGTCTACTTTCTATCACGAGCAAAGTGATGGGTGGTATCATAACTAGTACTATTAAACAGCACTTTGTCATCAATAAGTTGCTCAGTGAAGTCCCGTTTGGGTTTCACTGGGGTCTTTCAAATTGTGACTTCATTAAAGCCTTCGTTCAAACATGGACAAAAGAGCTGAATTCATCAGCTGAAGTGAGAGTAACAGTGCTTGGCTTCAAGGCAACATTCGACTGAGTGTGGCATCAAGGGGCCTTATTAAAAATGGAATCAATCAGTATTGGGGTACACTCTTGAGTGTTTGGAGGTATGCCTGGCACAAAGGGAAATGGCCATGGTTGTTGGAGGTTAGCCATCGCATCTCCATGACATCACTGCATGAACTCTGTGGGGTAGTTTCGAACGCCCAACATTCCCTCCAGCATCAGGTCAGAGGATGTTCATTGATGAATGCTTAATGTTCAACACCATTCACAAGGCATTGGATACCAAAACAGTCCATATTCCAATGCAACAAGATGTGAACAGTATCCAGGCTTGGGCTGAAATATTTGCACCACACAAATGCCAGGCTATGGCCATCGCCAATAAAAGACATTCTAACCACGGCCCCTTGACATTCTGAATCCCCCTCTCTCAACATTCTGGGAGTTATCATTGATCCGAAATTCAGCTGGACTCACCACATAAATGCAGTAGCAACAAAAGTAGATGGGAAGTGAGGAATACTTTGGCAAGGAACTCACATCCTGGCTCCTCAAAGCCTGTCTACTATCTTCAAGGCACAAGTCAGGAGTGTGACGGAATACTACACACTTGCTTGGATGAATGCAGCTCCAACAAGACTCGAGAAAATTAACATCATCCAAGATACAAGCATTGACTCCCTCCAGCACCAACGCTCAGTGGCAGCAGTGTGTACCACCTGCAAGATACCCAGCAGAAATTCACCAAAGATCCTCAAATAGCACCTTAGAAACTCATGATCATTTCCATCGAAAAGAACAGGGCAGAAGGTATGGAGAAATATCACCACATTCGAGCTGCCCTTCAAGACACTAATCATCCTGATCTGGAAAGTATATTGCTAATTCCTTCACCTGTGCTCGGTCAAATTCCTGGAATTCCCTCATAAGTGATATTATGATTCAACCCACAGCGGGTAGTCTGCATTGATTCAGGAAGGCAGCTCATCAACAACTTCTCAAGAGGCATAAGGGCAATAAATGTTGGCCCAGCCAGTGATGCCCAATGCACACAAATGAATGCTGAAAGAAAAAGAAAACAACATGGAGGTTCGGCAGAGATTCATAAACTATCTGCAGTCATGTATCAATGTTTTGTTTCAGACGTGTGATGCTGCATAAACTTCATTTTTCAAAGGAATCACCTCTTATCCTCTCACAGTGCTACAAATTAAAGCCACGTTTTCTATACACTCTCCTCATGTCATCGTCATCTCAGGAATCAGTCTGGTGGAATGCCTTTGCATTCTGTCTGTGACAAAGAATCCGTATTCAGGAGAGAAAATCTGTACATGATGCTCAACAAATGCAGAAAGGTGTCTTTAACCCTACACCTGAATCATTTTGCAATGAAGGACAACAAACAATTTACCTTTCTGATCACTTGCTAACCCGCCTGAATTCTGTTCGCAACTCATGACCAAGGATATTCAGGTCCTTTTCGACAACTGCACTTCTCAACGTCTCACCTTCTAATAAATACAAAATGAGAAGGATGGTATTTTTTGCCTGCATCCAAATCATTTATTTGCCTTATGAATAAATGTGCTCCAAGGACTGATGCCTGTGATATCATTTGAGTAGTTCCCTTCAGCGTGTAGAAGGATCTGGCTCACTGTATTCTCTCCATTATCCAAATTTCAATCCATAAAATACATTCCCCTTACCCAAGGATTCTAAATGGGTTCACTCACCTGTGTGCAACCACATCAAAGGTCTTCTGTAAATTCAAATACACCACTCCCACTTGTTCTCATTTGTCGATGTCACAACCAACATTTTGGGCAAACTCCAGCAGATTTATCAGATAATTTCCCATTCATGAATATAGGCTAACTCTACCAACTCATATCATTATTCTCCAAATATCTAGTTGTTACATGAATTACAAAAAACTGATATTTTCTCATAACTGAAATCATGTTATCTACTACTTAACTTTTTGTTCTCCCTTTTCATCCTGTTTTAGATATTTGTGACCACAATAGCCACTTTCCAGTCAGCAGGATCCTTTCCAGAATCTAAAAAGCATTGAAGAACTTTGACCTCCCTCAATATTCCAGAATGTAGATCATAGAATCATGGAACTTACACTACAGAAAGAAGCCATTGATCCATCGTGTCTGTATCAACTCCTGAATGAGCAACCCAGCAACTTCAGTGCTCCAGCCATATATCCGTAGCCCGCTTAAGGCATCACACATCTGATGCATCAACATATCAATGTTCAATAGAATGAGTTTTTTGAATACTTCCTCTTTATTCTTACTAATTTCCTACATGTCTTCATTTTTACCAGTCACCTTGTTCCCTAATATTACTGGAAGGTTTTGCATCACTCCCTCTGTGGGGACAGAGCCAAAATGTACACCTCACTGGACAGAGATGACATCACCTCGTGAATACATCAGAGGACTGATCTCTTCGACATGATGGACATGTAACACAATTCTGCCCATAAATTTCCAGAATAAAACCAGTTCACTTCATGGCCAGTGTCAGCACAGTCCTCTCCCTGGTGTGAGACTACAGGTTATACTGAAAGTGCTGACACAACTCTGGGACCTCTTCATTGTTGAATAAAACTGGCTTCACGCTTTGCAGCTGAAATGGGTACAACATTGGAAAACATTCCATGAATCTCCAGAGAGGAGAGCGCAGTGCCCTGATACTCCCTGTTTACAGAGCTTGCCTTCAATGCAACATCTGTCCCATTTGTTAGCCATATTGAAGTCCCAGATACACTGTAAATGCAGCAACCATATCTCTCACAGAGTGGAGTCACCAGACCTTCAGGTCACCCGAAATGAATGCAGCAGCTGACAACACAAACCCAAGAAACAATGAAAATAACATTCACTGGCTTTCCTTTGACAGGGGAAAGTCAAATTTATGCATTCATGGCGCACCCATTCAGTGTTGAAAATGCCTTCCTCTCCTCATTTTCTTTTCTGGATGATACACTGTTACATCTTTATGCAGTCCCAGTGACCTGAAATATTAACAGTTCCACCCTCCATAAAAGTAGTTTATAATATGATTGCACTTTTTTTTCTGTACCTCAGTCACAATAACAGTAAAACCACTATTACCGGTAAAAATGGTTGGACATGCTGCGAGGAGGTACCCTAGTGATATTATGTGCAGGCTGTTAATCCAAAGACGCAGGTAATGACCCAGACCTGCCACTACAGATGGTTGAATTTGAATGCAACAAAATATCTGGAATTATATATTTATTGAAACTGTGAAACCATCATCGCTCATCGGAGAGAAAAAAAACTGGCCCACCACTGTACTTCATGGAAAGAAATCAGCCATCCTCATCTAGTCTGGCCTTCAGCGACTGCAGAGCCAAAGCAATGTAATTGGCTCTCAACTGCCATCTGAAATGGGCAAGACAGCCATTCAGTTATATCAGTCGCTGCAAGTTCTCATAGAAATGAACAGAATGGATCTAGGCATTGACACACGTGGACAGCCGTGGTTGAAGAAAGTAGCCCACTGACACCTTCTGGAGGGGAAGCAGGAAACGGCAGTAATTTTTGCCCCAGCCAGCGATGATCACATCCCATTAATGAATAAAGGAAGATGATCACACTGAGGGAAGAGAAACAAGGGGGACATAACTCACTTTAAACATAGACTTGGACATATACCTGCACGGGAATGATATTCAGGAATACAGGAAAAGGCCAAAAATAAACAAGATTAGCCTCACATTTGATTTCCATTCCAGCTGATCATCAACAGTGTCCCTAACTGCTTCTTTTTTTCTCTCTTTCTCCACGTATTCAACACACTCCTTCTCCCCTTCAAAGCAGGCATCTCTGTCACCAGATTCAATCACATTATTTCCCAGCTGCTTTCAGTTCCAATGTGTGGCCAGTGGACTCAAAATGCAAACTCTGTTCTTCTCTTGGCAGGGACTTCAAAACCTGTTCAGTTTCCTCACCACTTGTTTTTCCTTTTTGTTTCATGGAATTTCATGGGATTTTGGCATTATTGGAAAGGGCTGGCATTTGTTCAACATCATTAATTGTTCTTGCCTGTGAGGCCAATTCTCAAGGCAGTATAGAGTCAAGCACATTATTATGAGTCTGAGGTCACTCTTAGTCCAGATCAGGTGGTAATGTTAGATTTCTTTACCAAAGGATAATAATAAAACAGATATGTTTTTAGACAAAATTCTGTTGATTTTATGGTTGCTGTTAGTGACTTTTTTTTAATTATTCCAGTTCCTGCCATTTGAATTTAAGGTCTGCCATCAGCTGTGAATTTGGAACAGTGTTGTTGATATAAATTACCTGTCCATCAACATTACTACTCTGACACAGTTTCCGTATTGTAATGTAAATTCAGAGACAAGAACAAGTTTCTGACCAATTATTTGTAAGTGGAAGACTGGCTGGTGGAGAGCTGAAGACGTAAAGTCTGAATGATACCAAGGCGTAGTTAATGGTTTATTCAACAGCAACAATGACACAGAGGTGGAGCCTGTGGATATTATCGAGCTGGTTGTAGACAGCTTTGCTGATGGAGAGAACAATGAGGCATAAATCAGTTCAGGGCAAAAGGGGTCCTGCAGGTTGTAAACACTCGTGTCTGTAAAGGAAGAGTCTGAAATTCATGGAAATGAACGCTGTTTGTAATTGAAACAAAAGAACATAGATTCTGCCTTTGCCCAAGTATGGATGACAGAAATAGCAATGAAGTTCAACATGTTTTATGGAATTAATGAATGGTCAGAGACAGTGACTTACCAGGAACACCAACAATAGCGAGGAGGGGATAGTAACCCGCTTGAATAATCATCAGTAGACCGTGTATTCGCCATGATAACAGGGCCCAAGGCTTTGAAAGGTTAAAAAAAGACCCTCGAATAAACTCCTGTCCGTTATTGTAACATTCCCGTCTATTATTCTCAGATTCTGATTCATTGTTGGAACATTCCAGTCTATTGCTCTCAGATTCTGATCTCTCCACACCCTCTCTCTGCAGCTGCTGATCGCTGTCAGTGCTGTAGCTGATGCTCACACTTATATTATGGGAGAACACACTGAATGGGGCCCCTTAGTAATAGGAGAAGTAAAGCCTCCTGTGACACAGCTAAAACCCATGGAGACTGACATCAATCACAGTCACTGAACAAACAGTTCCAGTTAACTCTTTTAATTAGAGAACTTCAGTTCAAAATAATAAGTGGACTGGTTTGGGCGACTTAATCTCTGGCTCTTGGTCTTATCTCCCATTACGCATTGCTCTAGCGAAGTCAGTTGTGTAGGCGAATAATGGATGCTTTCTTTTCACCGGTTAAATTATTCTACTGTCCTGTCCATGTACAATGCTGTAACCACCTCCCTCCTCAAAAAAAGTCAAGCAGTTGTTACATTGCTGGTCTTTCCTTCACCAAGGCAAGCGCCAACCAACTGATTGCCACTCGGCATAGTTGCCATGACCATACAGAGTAAGTGCACATTTGGCCAGGCATTGCTGTAATTTATCTAAGATTTTTTTTCAACACACAATACACTTTAACTTTCTTTTTTAAAAATACACTGAAAAGCATCTAATTGAAGTTTATTTGCTTTAAAGTTGTAAAAGTTTGATTTTGTAAATTGAGTCCAAAGCCAGGCTTGGCATGAACAATGATCTTGTTCATTTAAACCCACGGATTAATGACAGAATGAATACGATACTAGCTAGGAGACAGAAAGGAATGAAGCAGTGGCGGTGGAGATTGGAGGGGAGCACAATGACCTCGCCCAGTCACCAGTTTTTGACCGTCACTCTCTTTGGGAGGCAGAATGAAGTGTGATGCAGAGAAAATAGACAGACAACATTTGGGAGATGAAACGCCCAAAGACATTGTGAACAGAGCAGGATAATTTTAAATGTGTCGTTGGGAAATATATTTTATATGAAGACAGTTTTATCACAAGGTATGCATGTTGATAAGATTGGTCATATCTGGACGGGATATTCGGGAATTAAAAATAGATACAGCTAATAGATGTACAGGTACAGGATGATTTCTGGACAATAACAGTAGAAATATAGCTCATTCGGACCTCCTGCAGTAATGAAGAGGTGTGTTACCACTATTTTTCCTGTAGTTAGTCTGTGACATGTATTACGAGGTGGCATGGTTGTTAGGACTGCTGCCTCACAGTGCCTGGGACTTGGGTTCGATTCTGTTCTTAGGTGACTGTATGCAGTTTGGATGTTCTCCTGTGTCTGCAATATGTTTTCTCTGGGTGCTTCCGTTTCCTCCCACAGTCCAAGGATGTGCACGCTGATGGAATGGCCATGCTGAATTGCCTGTGATGTTCAAGAATGCATAGATTACGTGCTTCTGTGGGAAGGGTCTTGGTGGGAAACTCGGAGAGTAAGTGTGACCTTGTTGGGCTGAAGGGCCTGTTTCCAAACTGTAGGAATTCTATTAAAAGTTTTCAGAGTGTGTGGGGACAGGCTTGTTCAGTAAAGAACACGGCATCAATAATCTATTCCTGTTTTTATTTTCATGAAGTTCAGCTGCGTCTAAAATATATTTTCAATCGACGTCAATTTCCTGAGATTCATTTAGGAAGATATTCACAAAAAAAAGGGCTTTTTTGGAACTTAAAGAAACAGACAGCATTTTTATACAAGTATCACCAGCACAGCTTCCTCAATGGGAAAAGAAATTGACTATATTTTGTCTGATCTGAACCAATGCAGTGAAGCTGCAATTTCTGTCGACTCTCAAGTATTTGGTTCTGGCCATTACATGGGAAACTATAAATTTCGTATGTTTGACAGGTTCCCCAAGTATCGATGACATACTGAGTTGTGATGACTTACCATGAATTTAGTGAACTCAGTGACACAGACATCATATGATCAATCCTCTGAAAGTAACCAATTGAAAACAAACAACAAATAAGCAAAAGAGAAGTGCAGCACAGGAACAAACCCTTCTCCCTTCCAAGCCTGTACTGATCGTTGTGACCTGACTAAACTAAAGAAAAACCTTCTGCCCTCATTTGTTCCGTATCTCTCCATTCTCTCCCTATTCATGTAACCATCCAAGTGTCTTTTAAAATTTGTCAACGTGCCTCCTTCCATCATCTCTTCTGGCAGTGTATTCCAGGCTCATACTGTTCTGTATGAAAAAAAAACTTTCTGCGCACACCTTGCTCAAACTTTTGCGCTCTCACCTTGAACCTGTTCCCCTTTGTAATTGAAACTTCAACCTGGGAAAAAAAAATAAAAACCTCTAACTATCCACCCTATCTCTGCCTCTCATAACTTTGTAGGCCTCTATTTGGTCACCTCTCAGCTGCCATCTTTCCAGTAAAAACAATCTCATTCTTTTTAAGCTTTTGTCATTGCCAATGACCTCGAGACTGGCCAACACCCTGGTGAACCTTCTCTGCACTCTCTCCAAATCTTCCACATCCTTCTGGCAATATGGCAAACAAAACGATGGAAATCACAACCTCAACATAATGTCATTGTCTTAGTGTTGCTGGAGTCAGACTCATCCAGCAAGGTATTACCTTTCTGAAACTATAGACGCAACTGTGTAAACGTAAAATATCTTGGAATTTTTAAGAAAATATATTGATCTGTGTTTTGGAAGGCAAGGGGAGAGTTTGTTTGTCATCCCCAAAAGCTCTGGAGAATTTGACAGAGAGCTTCCTCCTTGAAAGTCTTCTATCCAAGTGGTGCAGATACACACGCAGACCTCTCTGAAAGGGGATTCCAAGTTTTTTCAACTAACTGACAGTGAAGGAACATCAAATTTGTCCTTGGTGCCACAATTAAAGCAGTCTTTTCCATTTAAGTTACAATAAAGCAGTACTCTTTGTTCATTCTAATGATCATACACATTGGCGAATTGTCAGATGAGCGAATGTCGATTGAATGATGAATTGATGATGTGGTGTTGGGGCAGTTCATTAGAACAGTATTTTCCAGATACAGCCAGAGAGCAAGATATCTGGTAATATGCAATGGCACAGGATTCATCAATTACCTCATAGTTAACACGCACCAAGGTATCAGTGATCACAGTGTGGCCGAGTGTACTTTGAGGGAGGGATGTTTGGTTCTAAGCTGACCGCTTGAAACTTATGTGAGGAAATTGGTAACAGTGCGAAGTTAGGGCTGGCTGCAATGTATTGGTAAATTAGCTTAGGAGCTGGGTCAGTAGACTTGCAATGTTAGACATTTGAGGAGATTTTTCAGAATACTCAAAAAAGCTAAACTGCAGTCAGAAAGACTCAAAGAGAAGAAGCACCATCCAAGGCTAAAGAAGGATTTTAAAGATAAGGTGAACTTTCAATAAGAAGCGTTGAATTCCACAAAGGAATTCATATTCAGACATATGCACACAGGGAACATTACTTAGGGGAGTACATTTTATATGCCATCTTTTCCTCGATGCTATCAGTTCTGAAGAATAGTTCCTGTTCTCAAAACATTTACCCTGCTTTCAAGATGGAGCTGGCATCATGTGACTCCTTGTGATGTATTTAGAACAGATATAACCTGACCATTCCTTATTAATGTTCTACATTTTAACTTAAATCTAAATCTGTAAAAAATACTAAAAATGCTCTTTTAAATGGGTTAAGGATGCTGCAGTTGTTCAGACCCGAGGACTGACGATACTTGGTTGGCAGCCCCAGAACAACAAATAATGCTGACCTTGCTAACCTTGATCTCGCCTACTCCACGTCCTGTGCTATGTAACCAATGTAGCTCTGTCTAGACTTTTTTTCGCAAATTCTGATGCGTTTATCCTTGCTTACTATGATCTGCTTGTCCTGTTCGTAAACAAAGTTTTTCACTGTACTTCGGTACATGTGATAATTCATCAATCAATCAATCATTTCCACAGATGAAGGCTGTTGGACTGAATTTCTCCAGAAATTTCGGATTTTGCTCAGAGAACCTTGTTCCATTTTGATTGCTAGACTGCAGCAAGGGTGTAATTGCACTAGAGGGTGCCCAGAGCAGATCAACAAGGATATTACCTGGGATGGACCATTTCCGCTGACAAGACAGACGATCTAGGCTGGGTTGTTTTTTTCTGAGAGCAGAGAAAGCTCACTGGGGAGCTGATTAACGTGTATAAAGTTATGAAGGGGATGCATAAGGGAGATTGGACTAAACTTCAGCTTATTGAAAATGGTGATTAACCCTCGAGAAAGATTAAAAGCAAGGGACAGAAGGTTTACGGGAGATTTAAGGAAAATGTGTTTCTCCCACAGATAGTTCTGAGCATCTGAAATTCACTGCCTGAAAGTGTGGTTAAGCTAAGAATCATCAGAACATTTTAGGAGTGTTTAGATGATCCCTTGAAGTGCCAGATCTCACAGGGATAGTGTGGAAAGTGGGACGAGGACAAACAGATACAAAAACAGAAGTTGCTAGAAAAGTTTGACAGATCTGGCCACATGTGTGAAGAAAAATCTGAGTTATTTTTTCAGGTCTGGTGACCCTTCTTTCCGAGGAAAAAATAGATTTTTGTTGAATGACACAAACATAATGTAACAAAGCCAACTTCCTATGCTTTAAAGCTCGAGTAGGCGAGACTATAGGTGGATTAGAGAGCGTATCAGACATCTACGGATTCAAATGTTGCTGGTTTGACTCTCACAGAGTGTTACATTGTGTTTGATGGAAGTCAATGATGATCTACAAAAGCCGATTCATTGTCACTCCCTGTTGTCCAGCTCCCACTGCTGACCATGCGAAGTTCATCAATTTTTTGAAGCAAGTTTTCTGGGGATAATACAGTTTGAAAAGTATTCAGACAAGAATCGGTTGCCTACGTGATAAACTTGCAAAGTTCATGAAAAAGCACAACTGACTCGCAACTCAAACTTTCCCTTCCACAGTTGACATGTTACTTTCGACATTTTTTTGAAGGTGGAGGTTGATAAATGTCTGGTTCCCGATGGTACACAGGGTTTTGTGGATAGGGTGGGAAATGTCATTGAAGTTTAGATCAGCCATGATTCTATCGAATGGTGAGGCTTGTTCCCGTTTTTTAGTGATTATTTTCCGGCTGAGAGTTGTAAACAATAACCTGGTGAGGATAATATTAATCGACACCACTGAATATCAATTCATTAACTTTACTACTCTTCTCTCACAGCTGGAATTTTCCAGCTTCAGATCAGGCAATGGAACATTTACTGGCCGGGGTGGGGGGGCGGGGGTGCGGGTTCAGTTCCTTTGACTTCCTCCATTGATTACATTTCTTTGTTAAAATTGGGACATTTAGAATTTTGGAATTGTCCACTCTGTACAAAATTTCAGGCCAGTAATACCTGTCCAGAAGAGAGGTGGTCACAATACTGACTCCTGGGAACAGCACTGTGCACCCTGCTCGAGCCGAGTCAACCATGTCACATCCCCACTTTTACAGGGATTTTCAGCCCCTTGGCTTCAATTCTTCACAGAATTGTATTCAACAGACCTTGTCAATTAGTAATTTTTTAGTTGTGTTCTGCTAAGTACCATACTCTGGAAGGCGTACTCTGCTGTTTATCGTTTCACTAATGCCAGGGAGAAGAGTCTGCTGCTCTAGGCAATTTACTCAACAGCTTTCAGAAGGAAGTCAAACTGACTCAAGTGTTTCCTGCTACCTGTAAATGAAACAATCTCTGAAATCGATTCTAATGTCACACAGGTCAAGATTGTAAATGCTGAAAATGTACATAAGTCAAAACTGTCCGCTCTCTCACATCCCTGTTCTCTCCAGGAGCTGTCAAGGTGCTGGCCTGAATTGCTTTCCCTGTCACTCTGAGAATGAGTTGAACAGTAAAATCTACCCCCCGAGCTGGGAACAACACCATGAAGTTTATACAGACCTCATGCAGTGTGTCTGAACGACAAGACTCCCTGCAGTAACTTTCCCCGCTGATTCAGGCAGCAGCGACCTCCCTGTGACATTGAGAAGATCACAGATACAGTTCCCTATTATTGGGAGGGATTCTCTCTTTCGTACCAATTCTGCATTTTTCACTCTGTCTCAGATGCAGTAATTTAGACAAGGTTCCCAGCACAATGTCAGTTCCTGTGCAAGTACGATCTCCCTTCTGCACAGTTTTCCACAATTTCCATACCTCGCAAGAAGATTTGACAGGGAACTGAAGAACACGTTCATGCTGCCCTTCTCCAGTACTAGCTGCCAGTGGAAGATGTGTTACTCCAGGCACCAATGGACAGAGCTCAGCCCCAGGAGAAGGGAGTAAGGAGTTAGAATGGGAAGAAGCTTTTTTTTTAATCAATGCTGCTTTCACTCCCTGAGGCAATGGGAATATCCTTACCTTACAAGAAAACTCACCTGGTTTAGTGTTAATGGTTCTGAGCTGTTTGCTGTTCATTGATCGAGTGGTATGATTCCTGTTTTGTGTGGATAGAATAAATGATAATGGTTTTGCGGGTTAAAAGCGTGGGCGATGTCTAGGATTTTCTGTCTTGCTCTCTTTACTGATGAAGTCTGATTTTGATGAGAACGAGGTCAGTCTGAGATCCCTCAGGTTTGTTGCGGCCAATGTATCACATGTGCAAAAGAAGGAAGCAACTTTTAAACAAAAACCTCTGCCCGTGGTGAACAGACTTCATGACATGGAAAATCCCATAGAAAGGCAAATCTATTTATCTTCAAATTACCAAAATTCCCAGTGTTTATTGACCCTGATCTTTGAAAGCAAGTTTCTCACTGTCTAATTCATCCAAACGCTAGTGCCATGAAATCTCCATTTAATCTTCTATGCTCTAAACAGAACAATCCCGCCTCTGGAATCTCTCCACAAAACTGAATTCTCTCATCCCTGGGCATGTTGAAGCCTCAGCAGTGCGATGAGATTCTGGTGGAAAAAAATTCAGTTTGTACATGGAAATGTGGAAATGGTACTGAACAGAAAGGCAGTCTGTGAACCTTTCAAAACGTTTTGTGATCCAAGTGGAAAAAAATAGTTTAAGACAAGAGCAAAGAGAACCTAGTCTTGTTGGAGCAGACAAACAGCACTGTCCCGGGGTCAAGGAGACAAAATGAGAGGAAATTGTTCTTGAAACTCTGAGCTGCTTCAAATTTCCAGAGCAATGTTCGAGATATTTTGCTCTGAGTGAGTCTTGGCTGGTTCAGCGCTAGGCAACCGCACACAGGCAGGGCTCGTTGGCCGAGGAGTATGATTCTTGCTTAGAGTGTGAAAAAGCATGCATATGCAAAAAGTTGCTGCATTCAACTCCCAGACAAACCCAGGTTACTTACCTCACATTTGCTACAATGCCCAATGAGCTTTCCCGGAAAAAAGCTGGTTTTGTTAAATGTGTTTGGATTGCCTAAAGTGGGAATGGGGCAAGGGTACCATTGCAATGAACATGGCGAAAGGAAACACTTGTTCAAAGTGAAAATAAGCATTTTGGGGCTTTTGCCCACACTAACTGACTCCGAATGAATCCTCCAACTACATTATTGCTCATTTCTGGGAGTGAAACGTCCAGATTAAAACAAAAACGAAAGAACTGCTGATGCTGTAAGTCAGGAACAAGAATAAATTTGCAGGAGAAGCTCAGTGGGTCTGGCAGGATCTGTGAAGGAAAAAAACAGAGTTAACTTTTCGGATCCGGTGACCCTTCCTCGGAACAGGGTCGTCGTACACGAAATGTTAATTCTGTTATTTTTTTCCTTCACAGATGCTGCCAGACCTGCCGAGCTTTTCCAGCAAATTTATTTTTCTTCGTGAAACTACCGGAAACGGGGATGTGAAGTGATAAGAGACAGCGCTGAACAGATTAACATGAATTGGGCCGTGTATGAGGAATGTAGGCTCTGAAGGTAGACCAGAAAATTGGGAAAGCTCTCCTCGGAGAACAGAAAGCTGAAAGTTGGTCTGTTTCAAGTTTTGAACAGAGTGGTCGAGTTTGTAAATCACTGTCTGACAGTACCCAAGGCACAGGTTCAATCGATACAAAAGGGAATTCACTGGTTATGTTAAAAGTAACAAAGTGCAGAGTTACACCGAGAAGGCAAGAGAATGATATTAAAAGAAACACCCATTTAAACATTGTGGAGAGCAGCACAGGCATGTTGTGCTGCATGGCCTCCATCTCCATTGTGACAAATTTTGTGATTCTGATTGAAATCATAGCTTGACCAACAGAATGTTGGAAATTAGTCAAAGGTTACCTTTATACTGCTGACGAATTTTCGGAAGCAGGAAAGGAGATGTGAGTTTACCTATCTTATCCCAAATGATATTCAAACTTACCTGCTAACAAAAAACTGCGGATTCTGGATCTGAAACAAAAAATAACAGGAATTGTTAGACAACCACAGCAGGTCTGGCAGCATCCATGGACAGAATGAGATAGCACTTCAGATCCACTGATCATTCATCAGAACTAGGTTAGTTATGCATTTCTGTACTGTAATGCCAGGGAAATAAGTACATTTATTTGTTGAATCAGCATATTTATCAAAATATCTCCTTTGTTTATCGGGTAACTTGACAACTTTAAAAGGAAATTATTAGCTCTGATGCAGTTTCCATTTCCCTAAGCTGGGGAAAGGCTCTGCTTAAATTATTTTCCTTTCCTTTTCTTTTCTGCCCTTTAGCGCCATGTCGAATGAAGAGTTGGTCTTTTCAATGTCTCCCTCAAAATGTGTCTCTATTTGCCTCTCTTTGTCTTTGTGTATCCACTTCAGCTCCTTACAAGTTCTCCCACTCTCCGTCTGTCCATATCCCGCATTTCCCATTTCTGCTCTTTGAAAAGTCTGAAATTCAGAGAGTGTTTGAGAGAAAAGGTGCTGAGAGGCATCCCCCGCCCCATCCCCCTCCACCCACTACTGCCAGATGCCCAACCGAGCTAATATTGTTTGGATAATCTGTCTGTCCCGAGGGCCTGAGGAAAGGAGACGTGTCTTCCCTCAGCCAGGTGAAATGGTCAGTTTTAAACCAATGCAACAGGAGATTGTCTCTTTCTGTGCATTTTCAGAGGAGAATGTGCAGCTGTGAACTAACCGTTTTCTTGCAAAAAGGGTTTTTTTGAAATTTTCACTCAGCAAAATTGATGCAGAAAATGTGTTACTTGTTGTATGTTTAGTGAAATGCATATACCAATGCGGGGCGGGGTGGGGGGGGGGAGTTCAGCGAACACAAATGTGTCGCTGTGGCTTTGTTGGTTTATGTGCTTGGCTAATAAATAGGAGATCCTCGGTTAGAAACCCAGGTATGCCTGTGCTTCATAACCACCACTCCACAAATAAGCTTTGCTTAAATGCCAGACAGTTGGTCCAATCAGTGATGTTGAGGGAAAGAACTGAACATGCCTTTCTGGAGTTTGGGAGAATAACATGAAGAGGCAGGGTAAACTGCAGTCTTATTGGGGAATGTGTGGCAATGGCACAGACACCACAAACTGACCACCCTCCTTTTCTGCTTTCAACATCCCTTCCTCTTACACTGACAGGAAAGACGTCAGTGTAATTGTATGACTGCGGTGGTGTTGCTTTTTTTCTTCACTATTGGATTGGGAATTCTATTTCGAAATCTAACAGATTATCATACTTTGAGGGAAGAAATTTCTCCTGTCCTCAGGCCTAAGGGACAGATAGATTATCTTAATGATATGAGCTCAGTTCTTGACGTTAACTCTGGCCTTGGGGGAAGAGAGGGGACCCTTTAAGCACCTCCACTCTTAAACACTCTCCGAATTTTAGGCTTTACAAAGAGCAAAAAACGGAAATAAAGTACATGGGCAGACAGAGAGTGGGGGAACATGAAAGGGGCTGAGGTGGATACAAAGAGAAAATGTGAGACAAATAGAGACACTTACTGAGGTAGACACTGAAAGGAACTAATTCTTCATTCGACATGGCTGCTAACTGGCAGAAAAGGAAAGGAAATGGCAACCATTTTAGCAGAACCTTTCCCCACCTCAGGGCAATAGAAGCTGCATGAGAGCTGATAAAGTCCTGTTAAAGTTGTAATGTTGATGGTTGGAAACTACAGAGATATTTTGATAAATATGCTGATTCAACAGATAAAAATGATAATTTCCCCAGCATTATAATATAGAAGTGCATAACCAATCTGCTTCTGACGAACCCTCAGTGGATACAAAGTGTTAACTTTGTTTCTCTCCACGGATATTGCCAGGCCTTCTGAGATAGTCAATCAATTTGTTTTCTTTTGGTTTCATATTTTCAGCATCTGCAGTTCATTGTTACACATTAGCTTGATTAGCGTTTGGGATAAAATAGATTACCTTGCAGCCTCTTTCCTGCTTCTGAAAGTTAGTCAGTGGTGCGTTGGTCATGAAAAACCAGAAAGGACAACTTAAGCCCCTTGCCCGGCAATTGAATCCTGGCCATGGTGGTGAAAACGCCAAATCCGAACGACTAGACTACCTCGGAAGGCGCTGAGCAGGTTGGCATGTTTTCTCCATGACACTGCTTTTGCCTTTTGATTTTATTGCTCATTTTGGCTACAGATCAGTTTCTCCCCATCTTCGAGATTTTTCACATGGAAAAACACCATTCCGCCATTGTGTCAGAGCATGTCATCTGGCATGCATCTATTCTAGACCCAATTTCCAATATTTGGCACATCGCCTTTAATGTTCTTAATTTTAGAGTGCAAATTTCAATGAGTGTATCCCTGAAATCCATGAATTGGACTGAGGTTTGAGATGATAAAACGATGTTAAAGCTGCCTTGAAGTAATCATCCTAATGTTAAGCCACAGAGGGAGATACACAGATATATCCCCCGAGAGTGACAGAGGCGTCAGGATTATATGCACTCTATCGCCTTCATGACCACACTCTGTTATCGTACACAAGGTTCCCTGACAAAAGGCAGCTTTATGTGGAACACAAACAGTTTCTCCTGACAATGGGAACCGTTGCCACAAGCTAGGATATGAAATAGACAGTGAGCTGAAGTAGCCCCAGATTCATGTTACGCATTTATCTTTCACTTTCAATTTTCGATTACCGAAACCCAGTGATCCAATCACTTCAGCTGCTGGGAATCTGACAAAAACAGTGCTGGGCATACATTCCTCTTCGGAAGCATCTGTCAATTTGCAAGTGTAGGAAAGCTGTGAACTTCACTCGAGCGAGAGAGGGTACAACATTGTAATCTTCCAAACCAAAGTCAGATGCTGTATCAATTACACCACTGGCTCCATATGTATTGCTGCAGCTTTCATCCTGTAGACTTGTGATGTAATCAGGGATATCAACAGAAGTGTATTCACAAGGTGAATAACAGCAAAGACAATCACCAATACTGCTGCAATTCAATGTTCTCCACTTTGTAAAGCAGTGAATTTCACTGGCAAACAAAACACATTAGCCCTCACATGCCTGCTTCACTGTCACCTGTTTCTCTGCCACCCATTTCTCTGCTGGAACTTGTCATCATTTTATTCACAGTCATTGTGAAGTTCTGCCTCTCATATCTTTTTTTTTTAAATTGTCTTCTCACAATTTGAAAATGTCCCTGAGTCTTGAAATCTCCCATCCTAGGAAAAAGACAATTACCATTAGTACTAGACACATGTCTCATTACTTTATAAACTTCTATCAGGTCGCCTCTCAACCTCCTAAGCGCCAGCGAAAAATGTCCAAGTCTATCCAAATTTTCTTTACAACTCAAACCTTCCATACCAGGCAACATCTGGGTAAACCTCTTCTGACAGTCGCTAGCTTAATAATATGCCTTCTGCAACTGTGCGACCAAAACTGCACACCATATTCCAGAAGAGACCTCACCAACAACCTGCACAAACTCAACATTCCTTCCCAACACCTAACCTTAGATGGCTGAACAATAAAGGCAGTGTATCAATAGCCTGTTCAACCACCCTGTGATGTAAACGTCAAAGAATTAAGTACCTGCTCCCCAAGGCCCCGAAGAAGACACCTTAACAGTAAGACAAAGCAGGTGAGAAATAGTTTCGAATTTATTTCACTTCACATGAAAAGAAATTTATTGTACATATGCAGCTGAATAAGATTGGCAGTTCATTCTTCATGAAGCATTATATATGGAACTTAACATGTTTTCAATTAAAAAGTAAAATTAGGTCCTTTTGAGTCGAAAGGGAACTGTTGCTCAGAAGACACAATTCCCATTTTAAACAGGAGCCTTAAAGATTTCACCACATTCTGACGATTGTAGGTACATTTCATGCTTTCTGAACTCCATCCACGAGATCTACAAACAAGACTCTGTCTCTATGAATTTTGAACCCTCTCTTCTTCTCAGCAGCTCTTTATTTAAACCTGACAAAAGTTCTGACTAAAGTTGAATGTAGTATTTGAAAGCCTGAATGAAATAAATCTGGATTCTTTTTAATTATTTCGATGATCTGTGCGAGTTTTCAGCCAAGTGAATCAATTGAAATAAATCTAACAGCTTTCTGCCAAAATTTAACTCACTGCAGTCAGCCATGTGAGAAACAATTTTGAAACTATAAAAAAAACCTTCTTATCTCTCTCTGTAGAAATTTCTTCTCATTTTGAATATTCACAGGACGTTTGCCCATTGTTGAGTCATTCCCCAATTCACAGAAACTGATGTTTTCTCACAAACCTTGCTCAGAATTGACTTTCCGCATTAACCTTTTGTGCCACAACAAACTAAATTTGCTCCAGGTGAGGCTTGAACTATACCTTCAACATTGTACACATTTCTAACCTGCTATGTAAATAACACATGTTGACTTATTGCACCACTGGAGTGGGATTCATCTGTGTAGGTTTATACTTCGGATTATACCTTAATGGTTAGCAAATTGCCTGTGAATAGTGAGATGATCGTCTTCACTTGTGGTTCCTTAGTTGTTCGAGGAACTTGCTTAATTATACAGAGCTAAACTGTTTTGAAGTGTACATTTTAAACATTTTCCTCCACTGTCCCCTGAGACCTTGATGTTTTTACTCTGTGGAAATCTGTCAATCGCTTTCTTGAACAGACTCAAAAAGCAAATGCTACGGTCTCCGGGGCACCTAATTTCAAATCTCCACCTCAGTCTGAGTTCTCTCACCTCAGTCTGCTGTTTGGGGTATGTTCCTGTTGTGGGAAATTAACTTCACCGTGTACCTAGTGTTGTTCCTGGCAAGACCTCTGGCACTGCACCCTTTTTTACACTTGCTCAAGTTTTGCCCTGATCGTGCCATGGCTCCATGTCACAAGACTCAGGAAAAGAGCACAGAGCAATGCCCAGCAAGATAAATTTTGTTGGTAAAAAGCAGTTCATGCGGCTTCCTGCATTGTTTACGTTATTTGCGCGTTTTGCATCATTTAGAAATTTGAAACTGTGCATTTTGTACACAAGTGCAGTTCATTAATATCTATCCTGAGGAGAGGTTGTTGCCAATACTGACTCCTGGGAATGGCACTGTGTACTCTCCTCGAGTCAGAAAAACAATTCCTCACAGATAACGTTACATCCACAAAATTCTTCACAGAATTCGATTCAGCAACAATTCATCAACTTTGTTTGCAAAATTCACACAACCGAGAGGACACACACTCCACCCGCCATCATCAACTATCACCATTACCTCATTTGAGGAGACGTTCCAAGGCTTTCATGAAGAGTGAATGCATAAGGAAATAACACAAAGCTCAATTGAATTTCACATTTAAAATAGTAAATTTAGAAGAGGCCAGAACTGGATTTAGAAATCACAATATTATGTTTAGCACCACAGTTAGAACTCCAGCCTGACAAGTGAGAAATCTACCCCTAAAGGCCCGACATTTACATGGCAACTTGCTCCATGTGCTCGGTTGGAAACCTTTGTGAAGGAGCATGCTGTCTGCTAGAGCGCCTGTGTGCATCCTCCATTGTCTGATCTAAAACTGCAGCAGGAGCTCTCCATTCCAGTTGTGACAGCGGTGGGGTAAATATGAGAAACTTGATACTCAGTGTTGTCGATTCACCATTCTCACCATCATGAAGGCAATGCTTAAGAGTCATTTAAACAGACATGTGAACAGGAAGGTAATAGAGAAATATGCAACCATTGGCAGGCAGGCGGGATCAGTTCAGTTCAGAATAGCGTTCGGCCCAGACCTGTGTTGAACTGTTTTGTGCCCCACATTATTGTTGACAATTCTCTGCCTGAAACAACACTGAAAGGTGGGAACATGGAAACAGGAAAAAGCCATTCAACTCAGCTCAACTGACTCGCCATTTATTAACATCGTAGCTGGTCTAAGCTTCAATGGTTTTTCCTATCCAATCCTCACAACCCACTTTGAGAATCTAGATTTATAGATCTCTAAACATATTCAAGGTGACAAATGAAATGTATAACGGGAATGTTATATTGCATATCCCTGGCAACTATGCAGGTTTGTGGTTTGAGCGGTGGTCTCTGGTTGAACTATTCTCTGAAAACGTTTTTGTGGAATGGTGACGAATGCCTGCTGGTCAGCAGCAGGGACTGGAATTCTGGATGACAGGAAGTGCCGATGAAGCAGTTTCCACAGAACACAATTGATTCATTTGGAACCTGAAATGGAAGTCGACTCTGGGAGGTTTTTGAACCCACACGACCTTCAAATCGCAAATGTTTAGCAATTGACCACGCTGCCCAGTGCAACAAGAGCCACCCGCAACCTATGCTTCGCTTGTTGTGTTCGCCTCTTTCATCAAGCATCTGTCTCACCGTCAGTTTAGATTAGATTCCCTACAGATTAGATTCCCTACAGTGTGGAAACAGGCCCTTCGGCCCAACAAGTCCTCACCACCCCTTGATATATCCCTCCAGGACCCATCCCCCTATAACCCACACACCCCTGAACACTACGGGCAATTTAGCATGGCCGATCCACCTAGCCCGCACATTTTTGGACTGTGAGAGGAAACCGGAGCACCCGGAGGAAACCCACGCAGACAGGGGGAGAATGTGCAAACTCCACACAGACAGTCGCCCGAGGCTGGAATTGAACCTGGGTCCCTGGTGCTGTGAGTCTGCAGTGCTAACCACTGAGCCACCGTGCCGTAAGGACTGTTTGAAATACTAGTCAGAACTTTGTGTTAGCCTAAAATACTCATCAACAATTCCACTGTATAAACTTGTGCTTCCGATATTTTGTCGTTTTTTAACTATTTCTTTTTCATTCAATGTATGTTCATTGAAACACAACTTGGGAGAGAAAATCGTGTTCCTTATTGTCCAAATTCAACCTACACTTGAATAGTTTTCAGATGACAAGTTCTAATTCTTTATTCCAACTTTACCTTAAAGTCGACTGACCAGGAATCTCCAGTGAGGTCAACTGGCAAGAATTGGATTCCAGCTTCACTTTATCTCAAATTCATGAGACATAATGAAGATCAGGAGCAGCAGCAAAATAGCTGGGAAGAATAAGATTTGAACCCAGGCATACAGGGCACACCATTACCTCTCAGCCTTCTTGTCACAGGTGCAAAGAGACTGACGTGTGATCTTATTTTTCTCTCATTTTTCTCTCTCTGGAGTAAATTGTGCAGAGCAGCAGGTATTCCTCCCTTGTGCTTGTCAAATGATATGCAGTGGGGTATGATTTCCAGACTATGGTATGACTTCTGGGTAACACCCATTGCGACACACCACTCTCATGAGCTGAACACAAATGAAGAAATTTGTCAATGACAAGATTAAGTGGTGTATGGGTAATGAGTCTGGGTGACATGCTCTGAGGATTGGCGTGGGCTTGCTGGGCCGAACGACCTGTTTCCATACTATAGGGATTCTATGATTCAATGATCTATAATCTGTTGAAATTAATTCGATGAAGAATTGGAAACAATTGAATGAAAAGCCTAGTGACAGCAGAGATGTAAAGTTGCCTGTGAGGAATTGTTTTTTCAGACTCGTGGAGAGTACACTCTGCTGTTCCCAGAGGTCAGTCCTGGGACCAGTTCTCTACTCAACAGATATTAATGGCTTATACTTGTTTACAGAGCAGACAATTTCAAAATGCCAAATAAGGCAAACCTGACAAATGAACTGCAGAATGCAGAAACTGATCGTTTGAAATGATATCTGTTGTGCTGAACATTGCTCTCTTGTCATTTTCCTGAGCCTGACACTTCAAGGGTCACTGGTCTATGCTAATTAAAGCTGATCTGGGTGCTGCTTGTTCTCACAACATCGGCATTGAACACGCCTCCATGAACATACTTGCTGGAATTTAAATTGATCCCTCATTGTGTTCCTTTAGCACATGTTACAAACAGAGGTCCCCAAACTTTGCAGAACACCTACGTTCTGTTCTCAACAAACAACTACACCTCGCAGCCGCAAACCATTTCAATTTCACCCCCACCCCCAACTCCTCGGATGACATGTCCATCCTGGGCCTCCTGCATTGCCGCAATGATGCCACCCTGAAGATGCAGGAACAGCATTTCATATTTCACTTGGGAACTCCGCAGCCCAAGGGCATCAATGTGGACTTCCCAAGCTTCAAAATCTCCCTTCCCCCGACCATATGCCAAAACCAGCCCTGCTAGCCCCCGCCTCCCTAGCCATTCCTGCCACCTCAAGCCCCACCCCCATCCTTTACCCACTAACCTCATCCCACCCACCCCTGACCTGTCCGCCCTCCCTGGACTGACCAATCCCCCCTAACTCCCACCTACATTCACCTTCACTGGCTCTAACCCCTGTCTGACCTGTCTGTCTCCTCTCACCCTATCTTCTCATTTATCTATCTTCTATCTGCCTCCCCCAGTCTCCTTATTTATTTCAGAATCCCCTTCCCCTCCCCCATTTCTGAAGAAGGGTCCCGACCCAAAAACGTCAAGCTTTCCTGCTCCGCTGATTCTGCTTGGCCTGTTGTGGTCATCTAGCTTCATACGGTGTTATCTCAGATTCTTCAGCATCGGCAGCAGCAATTATCTCCACAGAAATGTGGAGATTATTTAAGGAATGCATATTGCATGTGCTTGATATGTTTTTCCCCAACAGGCAGGGAAGGTGCGGCCGAGTGAGGGAGACTTCATATTCAAGGGAATTCGAACAAGTGATTAAGAGGAAGAAGGATGCTTATGTATGGTTTAGGAAACGAGGAACAGAAAAGGCTCTGGAGGGATACAAGGTATCCAGGGAGGAGGTGAAGAAAGGGCCTAGGAGAGCTATAAGGAGGCATGAGAAAACCTTGGCAGATAGGATCAAGGAAAACTCCAAGGCTTTTTACATGTATGTATAGCAGACAATGACCAGAGAAAGTATAGGGCTGATCAAGTGTTGTAAAGGGAATTTGTGTGCAGAAACTAAAGAGATGGGAGAGGTCCTTAATGAATACTTTTCTTCAGTATTCACAACTGACAGGGACCTAGTTGTAGAGAAGGACAGTATGAAACAGGCGTGTAGGCTAGAGGAGGTCGATGTTGGTAAAGAAGATGTGCTCGGAATTTTAAGGAAGTTGAAGCTAGATAAGTCCTCCAGGCCCGATGGGATTTATCCAAGGATTCTATGGGAAGTGAGGGGAGAGATTGCAGGGCCTTTGGCGATGATCTGTTCGTCCTCACTGACCATATCAGATTGGAAAGAGGCAAATGTTATTGTTCAATCAAGGGAAAAGGGATAACCCCGGAAATTAGAGGTTGGTTAGTCTTACGTTAGTGGTGAGAAAATTATTGGAAAATGGTTCTGAGACATAGGATTTATGATCTCTTGGAGAGGTACAGTTTGATTTGTGATAGTCAGCATGGATTTGTGAGGGGGAGATCATCCCTCACAAACCTTATTGAATTCTTTGAAGGTATGATCAAGTACGTGAATGAATGTAGAGCAGTGGATGTGGTATACATGGATTTAAGTAAGGCGTTTGATAAGGTTACCCATGGTAGACTCATGCAGAACGTTCGGAGGCATGGGATGGGGGAAATGTGGAAGATTGAATTCACAACTGCTGGCCCTCAGGAGACAAAGGTAGTGCATGGAAATGTTCAGCATGGTGTTCAGTTACTAGGATCTGTTCGGGGTCGTCTCAAGGAGTCGAATTTAGACTAGCAAGTTTGCAGATGATAGGAAGGTGGGTCGCGTTGTGGATAGTGCAAAGGGCTAAAGATTTTTGGCAGTATGGAGGAACAGAGGGATCTTGGGGTTCAATTTCAAAGTTCCCTATTAGCTACCACCCAGGTGGATAGAGTTTTTAAGAAGGAATATGGTGTGTGAGCTTTCATTAATAGAAGGATTGAGCTCAAGAGCCATGAAATTATGCTCCAGATAAACAAAAGCCTGGTTTAGCCACATCTGGAGTATTGTGCCCGGTTCTGGTCACCTTATTACAGGAAAGATGTGGAAGCATTGGAAACGGTGCAGAGGAGATTTACCAGGATATTTCCTGGAAAGGAAGGAAGGTCTTACAAAGAAAGTTTGTGAGATCTAGGACTTTTCTCTTTAGAACAATGAAGGATGAGAGATGACTTGACAGAGGTGTACTAACTGATCAGAGGTGTAGATAGAGTAGACGGCCAGAGATTTTTTTTTTCCCTAGCGTGGAGGTGGGCATTGCTTTAAAGTGAGTGGAAGTTGATATAAGGGAGACATCAGAGATAGATTCTTTACTCAGAGAGTGGTCAGGGCGATGAATGCTTTGCCAAAAGGGTAGTGGAGTCAGCCTCATTAGGGGTATTTGAGCGGCTATTAGATAAGCATATGGATGGTAGTATCATGTAGGGATGGAGATTAGATAGACCTGAGGATTAGGGTAAAAGTTCAGCACAACATCGTGGGCAAAAGGGCCTGTACTGTGCTGTACTGTTCGATGTTCTTTGTTCTATGGTTGTGAGTTATAGACCAGAATCTAAGTAAGATACTTGGGCTGATTTATATTTGGAATACCAGATACATGGGAGCAGGTTACGGAATGGAATCTATCTGAGGAATTTGGAGTTGTTTGGACATAGAATAACACATACCTGGGTGTGACTTTTAAATTGAATCTAATCCTGGTGTTCAAGTTGGTTTATATATAAAATAACAGATGCCCAGAAGTGAGTCAAATCGAGGGATTCAATGTAATTTAAATACAAAGTAACAGGTACCACGGAATGAGTTGGAATTAAGAATGTAGTTGAATGATTCAGTGCTTGTAGAAATAACTGAGACTATAGAGTGTATTAAAGACTGGAACCCGGTTGAAGAGTTTGGGATCATTATTTGCAGAATAACAGATACACAGTAATGAGGTACAGACTGGAATCTTGTTCAGGGAAGTTTACCTACAGAGTCACAGATACATAGCAGTGATGTTGTCCTTGGTTGGCTTGCCGAGCTGCTTTGTTGTTCCATAGACGTTTCAGTGCACTGCTGGATAACATCATCAGTGCAGCCTCCGATGAAGCACTGTCGTGTTTTCCCACCTGCTATTTAAACTCTGGAGACTGTTGAGCTGGATTACCTTCCTTGCGGGTTTCCTTTGCGGTGGAGCATATATGCGGTCAATCTCTCTGTATTTGTTAATGGCTTTCTTTGAGGAGTACCAGGTTTCTAGGAATTCCCGTGATTGTTTCTGCTTTGCTTGTCCCAGGATCGTGGTGTTGTCCCAGTCAAATTGGTGGTTCTCCTTAGTCATGTGGGTCGAGATGAGTGAGTATTGGTTGTTTCTTTTTGTAGCCAATTGGTGTTCATGTATCCTTTTTGTCAATTTCCTTCCTGTTTGTCCCATGTAGTGCTTGTCACAGTCTCTGCAGGAAATCTTGTATATGACATTGATACTGTCCATTGTGGGTAGTGTGTCTTTGGTTCAGGTGAGCAATTGTCGTCGTGTTGACGGGAATTCATCCTTCCACGGTTCCCCTAAAATCTGCCTGTGAAACTATCCGTGTGCTTTTCTCTTCGCAATCACTTATTCATCCATGCTTATTCTGTTCCCTCAGCAACCACCTGTGAAACATCGTCAAACAGTTCCCCTAGCAATGATCTGTGGACCTATTCCCACTCTGTTGCTGAGCAAGAGGCTCTGACCCATTCCCAATTTGTTTTCATAGTAACTGCTTGTGACCACATCTCCACTGTACCCCAAGCACCAGCCTGTGAATAATTCCCAGTCTGTTCTAATTGCAACAGTATGTGAACTGATCATTCCTCTGATCTCTTCATAATGGCTTGTGAAGCCATCCACACTCTGTTCCCCCGGTAACAGACTTTGAATGAATCCTTACTCTGTTTGCTTAGCAACAACCTGTGAACGCATCCCCACTCTGTTCCCCTAGCAACAACTTATGTACACATTCCCACTCTTATGTCCCACCAAAGGCCTGTGATACTGACTTAGTCTGTTCCTCTAGTAACGGCCTGTGAACCTGTTCCCACTCTGTTCCCCTTTCAATGGCTTGTGAACCCATCCCCACTCTATTCATCTCGCCACAGCCTGTGAAACCAACCCAACACTTTTTCCCTTAGCAACGGCCTGTGAACCCATCCCCAATCTGTTCACAGATCAACCACCATGAATACAAATACTTTCTGCTCCCCGATCAATGGCCTGTGAATTCATCCCCTCTTTGCTCCCCCAGGTACAGCCCGTCAACCCATTCCCAGTCTGTTGCCCTGGCAACAGTCGGTTTACCCTTCCCACTCTGTTCCCCTGGCAACAACCAACAAATCCATCCCCACGTCATTGCCCCAGAAAAGGACTGACAACCCTTCTTTACCTGTTGCCCGACCAACAGCCTGTGAACCTGTACACACTCTATTTACCAAACAATGTCCTCAGAACTCATCCTCAATCTATGCCACTAACAACAGTCTGTCCCAATTACACTGATGGCCTTCATTGTCCAAGTGTACTGATATTGGGGAAAGTTTGTCGTGTAGTTTTGGGGCTAGCTGATGCTCGTTTATTCAGATGGCTAGTTCCCTTTTTGTCTGTCTGATGCAATATTTGTGGCAGTCATTGCATAATATTTTGTAAACTACTTTGGTTCTACATGTTGTGGGAATTGGGTCTTTAATCTTTGTACGTGCTTGTCGAAGAGTAGCTGTGAGCTTGTGTGCCACCATGATTCCTAGTAGTCTTAGGGGTCTTGTTGTCAGTTCTGATATGTTCTTGATGTAGGCCAGTGTGACCAGTGTGTTACAACGTACTGAGTCATCCTGTTGTTGTCTATTTAGTATGCACCTGAAGATGAAGTTGCGAGGATATCTGTTCATAGTGAAGACTTTGTACAGGTGCTCTTCTCCTTTACCGCATAGTTCAGGCATGTTGCAGTGAGTGGTGGCCCGTATAAAATATCTTAATATAGTGTTGTCTGTGGAAGTTGAGTGTGTTGTCATTGCTGGTGGAGCTGCTGGTCTGTGTTTCTATTTCCTTTTGTAATGTGGCTACTGCTGCTTTGGCTCATGGGAAGTCAATTGACATGAATCATGCTGTGACATAAAAGGATACCATTAACTTGTCCGCACTGATTTCTATGCTCTTGAGTGTTTAGAGGAATTATTGAGCGAAGAGAATGGAATTGGGCAATCCATTGACGAGGTGTTTCAGTCTCTGTTGTAGGTCCTTGGCCAATTTGTGTAGTATACAACATGTCATGCAACAACTCCCTCAAACATTACATCGGACAGAGAGGAAGGAAGCTAGCCATCAGAATGCACAAAATCAGCTGGCAGCAAAATGATACGGCAAACTTACCTTCATAGCAGAACACTCAGACAATGAAGGCCATCAGTTTATCTGGGACAGCGTAACCATTGTAGCCCAAGCCAAGCATAGGCATGCATGGGAATTCCTTGAGGCATGATTCTCAACCCACAGTGCCATGCATAAACATATAGAATTGAACCCTATATACAAACACATACAGAATATATCCGGAAATGATACTACTTACTGTAATGGACCAGGCAATATAAATTCCAAGAGGAGAAGAACATTGCCTCATTGGAGGCCTCACCGATAATGTTACCAAGCATGGCGATGAAAAGTCTGAACGAGAACAAGCCAGCTCGGGGAGCAAGTCAACAACCTCATCTTGTGGATCATTCCCCACTCTATTGCCGTAGCAAAGGCCTGTGAACCGTTCATTAGGCTGATCATGTAGTATTGACCTTGAACAAATCCAAACTCTGTTCCCATCCCCACGTTGATTCCCCAGAAAAAAGAGCCTGGGAACCCTTCCATAATCTGTTCACCCGCCTCTGACCTGTGAAGCCATCCCCAAACTGTTTCCCTACCCAGTGACCTCTTAACCTATCTCCACTTTTCTCTCATAGCAAAAACCTGTGAACACATTCGCACACTGTTTCCAGTGCAGTGGATTATGAAATTATCTGCTTTCTCATCTCCCAGTAATGGCCTGTAAACCCATCCTCATTCTGTTACCCTAGAGCTCAGCTGTGAACCATCCACAATCTGTTCTCACAGCAACAGCAAGCTAATCCAGCCACACTCTTCCCTAATAGCAAAAGCCTGAGAACTTGTCAATACTCTGGTCCACTTGCAATAGAATGTGATCCTGTCCCCGTTGTGTTAACCGAGAAATGGCTTTCAACACATCTCACTGTTGTCCAAGCAACAACTTGTGAAACCTTTCTTCCTTGGTTACACTACCAACTGCTTGAGAAGCCGACCGCACAATATTCTCCTTCCAACAGCCTGTGGAACAAATATAAACACATGCTGACTCTTTTCACTCAGCAACATTGTGTGATTTAAATCCAGTCCCCTAACAACGATCCGTGAGACTATCCCCACATTCTGCCCTGAACAACAGGCTCTTACTCATCCCCAATTTGTTCTCATAGCAACTGCCTGTGGCTACGTCACCACGGTACCCCAAGCAACAGCCTGTGAAACATCCCCAAATGTTCTCACAGCCGCAACGTGTGAACCAATCCTTCCTCTGTTCTCTTTGAAATGCACTGGAAACTAATCTCTGCTCTCTTTCCCGAACGACAGCCTGTGAACCCATTCATGCTCTGTTCCCGGAGCAGTGACCTGTGAACCAACCCTTACTCTGTTTCCTTTGTAATGAACTGAATGCATCACCACTCTGTTCCCCTAGCAACGGTTTGTGAACCCATTTCAACTGTTTTGCCCCAGCAAAGTCCTATGATCCCTTCCTTCATCTGTTCCTCGAGCAGTGGCATAGGATAATATCCCCACTCTGTTGAGTTACTGCCTGTGAACCCATCCAAATGCTGCGCCCTCTGTAAAGGTCTGTGAACCATTCACTACACTTCCTTAATCTGCTCCACTGCCAATGGCCTGTGAACCCATTTCCATGCTGATCTCCGTTCCTCGGCCTCTGAATCCATCACCGTTCTGTTAGCCTAGCAGTGACCTGTGAACCATTCCCAATCTGTGAAATTATCCCCACTCATGCCCTAGCAGCTGCCTGTAAACCCATCCTCAACCTGATCCCTCTAGAGAAAGCCTATGAACCCTTTATTAGCCTGTTCTCCCAGCACTGGCCTGTGACCCCCATCCTCACTCTGCCCCCCTTGCAGCGCCCTGTGAACGCCGCTTCAGCCTGTTATCCTAGCAATGGCCTGTGAACTCATCTTTCTTCCTTTTCCCTAGCAACAATCTGTGAATGCATCTCCACTGCTTCCCCCCAGCAATGGTCTGTAAACCCATCTGCCCTAAGTGTCTCCAGCAACAACCTGGTAAACAATCCCTTCTGTCTTATTCTTGCAAGGCCTGTGAACCGATCTTAATGTGTTCCCTTTGGACTGGCCTGTGTACACTTCCATTCCCGTCGCAACGGCCTATGAATGCATCCACAATCAGTGCTTGGAGCAACAGCCTATCAAACTATCCCCACACTTTTGGCATAGCAATGGCCTGTGGTCCCATCTTCAGTCTGTTCTCCCAGCAGTGACCTGTGAACCAATCCCCAAACTGTTTCATAGCAACAACATGTTAACCCTTTCCCACACTGTTTCACTACGAACAGCCTGTGAATCAATCCACACTGTCCCCCTTGCAACAAACTTAATCCATCCACACCTCTCAGCGTAGCAGCAACCTATGAAAACACTACCCACTCTGTTCCCCGGGCAACAGTCTGTGAAAACATCCTCACTCTGATCTGCAGGAAGATGATTGTGAATGTTTCCTTAATTTGTTCTCCTGGAACTGACATGTGACTGCATCTGCACTCCGTTCCCCTGTCACTGACCTGGGGACCCATCTTCACTCTATCCTCGTTGCGGTGATATTTGAACGCATCCCCAATTTGTTGTGATAGCAACAGGCTGCTAACCCATTCACAAGCTGTTCCCCAAGGAATGGCTTGTGACCTTACCCTCACTCTGCTCCTCTGGCATTGGCCTGTGATCCCATCCCCAGTCTTTGGCCCTTCAGCAAATACCTTTAGCCCTTCAGCAAAGTCTTCTTTCAACTTGTCACTAGCAATAATCTGTGAACCCATTCGCACTCTGTTCTCCTTGCAATGGCCTGTAAGCCCCTTCCACACTGTATTCCTATCAACAAACTGTGAAACACCACCAAATTGTTCTGCCAACAACGGCCTGAGAACGCATGCTCACTCTGTACTCGTAGCAATAGAGTGTGCACCTATTTTAGATGTGGAGACTGTGAGGGAAATGGCCAAGAGTGACATTGGGAGGTGGAGTCAATGCAAGAGGAAGATAGGAATAGAGAGAGACAGAGAGAAAGAGAGAGAGCAACGGAGAGAGAGAGTGACGGGAGGAGGGAGAGCGCGAAGGGGAGGGGAGAGAGGGAGGGAGGGGAAGTGAGGGAGGGGTAGGGAAGGAGGCTGAGGGAGGGAGGGGAAGGGAGGTGGAGCGAGGGGATGAGAAGGAGTGAGGGGGAGTGAGGGGTGGACTGATCGAGGGATGCACCGGACAGTTGAGCGAGAGAGGGAGGCGAGGATGGGGAGGGGCAGGGGTGGAGGGGAACAAAGGGAGGGCGGCGAAGGGTGGGAGGAAGGGGGAGAACAGGTGAGTGAGGGAGGGTGAGGATGGGGAGGGCAGGGGAGGAAGAGAGGGAGGGATAGGGCAGGGGTCGGAAGTGGGTGGGGAGAGAGGAAGGCATGGGGAGGGCAAGGTTGGAAGCGTGGGGGAGGGTGGTACGTAGGGGGAGGCCAGGGAGGAAGGAAGGGAGGGGGCAGGGGAGGGAGGGAGAGGGTGGATGTGCAAGGGTAGGTGGGCGTGCGAGGGAGGGCAGGGAAAGGAGGGGTAATGGTAGGGGATGTGGCAGAGGGAGGTGGAGCGAGGGAGGTAGCGGGAGGGTGAGGGAGAGAGGGGGAGCGGGGGAGGGTGACAGAGAGAGGTGGAGCTGGGGAGGGAGAGTGAGCGAGGGAGAGGGGTAGCGAGGGAGGGAGAAGAGGGAGGGGGAGGGGCAGGTGGAGAGGGTAGGTACAGAGCTGGAGGTGGAGGGTGGGGAGGGAGGAGGGAAGGTGGAGAGGAGAGGGAAGGGAGGGTGGGAAGGAGTGAGGGAGTGGGATGGGAGGGGGCTGGGATGAGGGAGGGAGTAAGGGACGTGGAGCAAGGGAGGGAGCAAGGGCAGGTGGGAGGGAGCAAGGGATGAGAAGGGAGGGAGGAAGGGTTGGAGAGAGAGGGATTGAGCAAACGAGGGATGGCTTGGAGGGAGCGAGATACCGAGGGAGTGATAGGGAGCGAGGAATGGGAGGGAGGGAGCGAGCGAACAACATGGGCAGATCGAGAGAACGAGCAACAGGGAGGGAGGAAGAGAGAAAGATCGACAGGGAGAGAAGGAGGGAAACAGAGAGAGCAACAGAGGCAGGGGCTGGCGGGAAGGGTGATGGCGAGCCATGGGCCAGGCTGCCAGGGAGTTAGAGTTAAGTGAGGGACTCGAAGGGATAGAGGAGGACAAGGAAAAGGGAGCAGAGAGAGAGTGGAAGTGGGCCAGAAACAGGGAGGCAGAGACAAGGAAATAGAGGCAGAGTGAGAGATGAGAGCTTGGGGTAGGGGAGATACAGAGGGTACAAAGGGGGATAGGGAGAGAGATAGAGAGGGGGAGGGGTACAGAGAGAAGGGAAGAGTGTGATATGGGAATAGGGAGAGCTGAGGGCAGAGGTAAAATACAGAGTGAGGGATGGGGTTCACACAGGCAGAAGCTGAGAGCTGGGTGCGGACATTCGAGGAGGTGGGAGAGAGAAACAGGATACAGGGAGAGAGGGAGCGAGTGGTTTGGAGAGGGTTGGTGGAAAGAGAAAAGGAAGGGAATGGAGAGAGGGATGGGGAGCAGGAATGGAGAAATGTGGGTCAGAGAGGGAGAAAGCGAGCGAGGAGGGACAGCAGGAAGGGGCAGCGCAGTGGCACAGTGGTTAGCACTGCTGCCTCACAGCATCAGGGACACAGCTTCAATTCCATGCTCAGGCGTCAGTCTGTGAGGATTTTACACATTTTCCTCGTGCCTGCATGGGTTTCCTCTCGGTGGTCCAGTTTCCTCCCACAGTCCAATGATGTGCAGGTCCGGTGGATTGGCCATGCTTAATTGCCTGACGTGTTCAGGGAGGGGTAGCTGAGGTGTTTTATAGGGAGATGCCTCTGGATGGGATGCTCTGATGATCGGTGTGGACTCTTAGGGACAAAGGGCCGGTTTCCACACTTTAGAAATTGTATTCTATGGCAGAGATATCCCAGAGGTGAATACAAGGACAGAGTGACTGAAACCCAACTCCTGAGCTCAGTCCCGAAATCCTCCCATTCCTTTGGGGCCAAGTCTGTCTCTCTCCAGCTGAGCTTCTTCAACACAAAGAAAAACAGAAATATAGTTTGCTGTGCTGCTTGGCACTTTTTAATGAACGTTAATTACATATTGAAGTTTTGGATACAGTCAGTGAAATGGTGCCTTTTCTCTCTGGCCTGTGAGTTGAGGGAAAAATTGACATGTTTCCCTGTAACACCCTGTGGGATAAGATTTGATAAGCCAGCACTACCCTCAGTCTGTTACCATAGCGACAGGCTGTTTCATTGCTGAAACATTGAACTGAAATGAGAAAATCCCGGAGGGATTGATTAATGAGTGAATTTGATTGATTGATGAATTTGGGTAAAGGGATATTTCAGCACATTCTTCAGCTGCTGCCTGAACTTAGTCTGGGTCACGGCATAAATCGCGGTGTTTGTGCAGCAACTGAGGAGCTGCAGCATGAAGCCCAATTCCTGCACAAACCAATCCAGAATCACAGAGTTATATACAAAATTATACATTCGGCTCCATATAGAATGCACCATTAACATTGACCATAACAGGATGAAACCGGCCGATATCACAAACAGTAAAATGATGGATTTTTTTTGATTTTGCAATTCTGTGTCACACTGACCGTCCCCACTGGTGTGAGCCCGGAGTCTCCTGCGGACTCTGCTGGTCACTAAAATGTATCTGACGGTGAAAACATTGAGCAGCAGAATCAGGATGAATGGGAGAGCCAGGTTTAGAATGTGGCGGAGGAACTAGGTTGTGGTCCAGACACGAGAGAAATAAGCGTTGCCTGTTACAACGCAAAACCAGGGGAGGTTCAGCAGCGAATAGTGAGTTGTGAACATAAAATACCAGAAAATGTTCTTCAAACAGCTCAGCACAGTCACTGTTCCCAGAACCACAGCCGCCGTTTTCTCACTGCAATATTTACTTTTCAGCTTCTGGCAACAAATGGCCACAAATCGATCAAAGGTGAAAGTGACGGTGAACCAGACAGAACAGTCAGTGGCTGCATAAAGCAGGACGGCGTGGATATTACACACTGGGATGTACAACAGGAAATAAAACTGTTCCTGATAAACAATGGGAATGTGTCTCAATATCAGGTCGAGGATAATGACCAGTAGATCCGCCATTGCCATGGCCCCCAGGTAACTTCTGACACATGGTGACAATCCACAATCTTTATAAAGCAGGACGTAGATCGTCACTACGTTAACTGTGAGGAAGGAAAATAAACAAATTGTACATCAGCCTGGAGGCAACGTTATCAGTTTGATTGAGGACCCAGTGACATTTTCAAAAGTATCAGTGATTTACTGGAAAAAAAATGAAGCTGAAATAAAACATAGTAATGTCACAATTGCTTATTGCAAAGAAAATGTAACATAAATAACAAGAATCTCTCCCTCCCTGAAGACACAAATGATCATCCATAAAAACAGATGGTTTCCAGAACATTCCCACAGAATCGATCACTCAAGAGCAGGCATAGGTCACTCCTTTACAGTTCCTGATACAGAGGGTGAAGACATTGCCGTCCTAAAGGATTCGCTCCCAGTTTGTTGAAGGCAAATGAAGGTTGGAAATTTCTGTCTTTTTGTCTAAATTGTGGTCAGCTTTCGGTTGTGAAGGAACATGAACACAGGGAAAATGTATTCACCCCTTTACCTGCCTGAGGGGATTTTGAAACAGTGTCTCCTTCTCACTGGAACAGGATCTTTTCTCTCAGGATCTTATCTTCCATTGATTTCACTGATGTCCAACCGTTCATAAATAATGTTGATTACAGTATATTCTGGGGAATGTCGATTACAGAATGCGATGGAGTCATAAAGATCCACATCACAAAGGCCCTTCTGTCCATCCGTTTTGGGGAGACCCACTCAGCCTCACAGTGGAAATCTCTCCCCAAACTCAACACAACTGGCAAACACAAATTAAAGGCATTGCCAGATCAGCTGAAGTGGTCAGTTATCTCACATTCTCAATCCACCTCACAGAACCAGCCCAGACACCACAAACCCAGATGAAATATCTGTTCAGCATGGAGCACTGTGCAGACCAGTCTCATGTCCTGCTCAATACAACCCGGCAATCCGTACATGAGTGGGACACTGTGCAGGCCTCACCAGTCAAATAGATATCAGTCCAGCACGGGGAGCTGTGCAGACCACACGAATGCATTGATCTATAAACCTGGGCCAGGTATCTCTCCAGCCCGGGGGCTGTGAAGTGAACACCACTGAACTGATCTGTAAACCTGGAGCAGTTATCCTCCCAGCATGTAGATCTGTACAGACCACCCCAGTGCAGTTCTCGGTAATGCTGCGTTAAATCGCTGCCCAGCCTGGGGAAACTTGCAGCCCATGCTGGAAGTGACAGGATTTGTGGCTCCCATCCATTTACAGCTCCATATCTCCAATGTGCCATGACAAGGGGTGCCATGGGTGTGAAAATCACTGCCAGAGAGAGATGGTGGGGCATCAGTTTAAATATTAACAAATGGGATGCATTGGAGATATCGACAAAGAGGGAGGACATAGAGAGACAGTGTCATGGAAGGATGTGTTCACAACTTTTAGAGTGCTGACATGCAGACATTTTGATAGCATCTTGCAATATGGGTCAAATTTTCAGGAATGATGCGTGAATTGGATATTGCTGTGAGTTCAGATGATGGAGAGTTTTGAACGAGCATTTGTTCTGCATTTGTGACTGAGAGTGTGGTGTCTTTGGCTCATTGGGCTGAATCTAACAATAATTTGTCTCAGTGACATTTTAACTGAGTATGACAGAGGGATAGTCTGCAGGAGGCCGAGCTAGTTTTCTGATGCTATCTTATCAAACTCCCCGTATTATCTTACTACCCCAGCACATGCCATTCCTCTCATTCAATGTCAGCCTGATTTTCCCACCCATCATGGCTGGTAATAGCTCCCATCGCCTGGATGGCCTGGGTATTCCATGGTTCACGGCGCAGATGTTATCTTTAAACGGCCAATGGCTCCACATTTGAACTTTTTCAGTTTGGGGCAAGCCTGCACGGTTTTCCCCAAGCCTGGCAGATAAGGGGCAATTGCACCAAGATTTATCGAAAGGGATACGGAGGTCCTGGTGGATGGGCTAGTACAAAGGAGGGTCATTCTTTTAGCAGATGAGTCCACACCACCAGCCCCACTGAGCATGGCCTGAGCTCACCACCCAGTTCAGTCTGAAGAAATGTCCAGCAACACAGGACAAGTAACCATAACATTCCCTGCTCTATCAGGATAGGTATCACAGTATTCTCTCTGCTCCATCTCTCTCTCTCTCTCTCTCTCACTAACTCCCTCTCTCCTCCGCTACTGCCCTACAGTGAAAACACTGCATGTATCCAACATTGTCGATTGATTCAATCCGCCACCTCACCACTTCCCCCTCACCTACACCAACACTAACATCAGGGCCACGCACATTCACCTTCATTCCCTCCCTCCTTTTCCCTCATTACAGGAGAAACAGCCTGGAATAGGACAGAATGGGCCAAGCAGGGCGGTAATGTTCCCCACATTAGTTCCCTCACCCACCTTCTCCCGTCACATGGGGAGGGCCCTGGAATGGGTCGGAGAGAACCAGGACGACTCGTGTGGAGATTCCAAAATGTACACGTCCCACCAACCGAGTAAGGAGCAATGTTCAGTGAAGGGTAATTCTCTCTTTAAACCCACTGTCAATTCCATTTCCAGCTGGCACAGCTTAGAAACTGTGTCCCTGATGCCATCTCCCTTTGATATCGAGCCAGTACAAATGGAATTCCCATGGTCTCGGTGGACAAGAGGGTGGGCTCACAACACATTGTCTCCACCAGCTCCCAGCAAGTGAGCACGGAGTCTCCCTCCTACACCTCCTCCTTCAGACAGCTCAGATAATGAAACTAACTTGTAATACTTACTAGTCTCCCAACTTCTCCTTACATCTTCAATAAACAAGCATTGAAAATCTCAGAGTCACAGACCCCATGGAAAAACTGAAATACTGTCACATTCACTGGAGTGAGCAAAAACTGATGTGCTCGGGTAGAATGACTCAAATAATGAAATGCTGTCCACGGAATAGCAGAAATCCTGACACACACCAGATGGAATGAATGAAATATTGACAAAACACAGAGCAAGAGAAATTCTGATCGGGTCCCCTTATTTGTGTGAGTATCGGTGTATTTGTGTGTGTATCTGTGTGTCTCTGTGTGGGGCAGGTCTGACAATCTCTGTGCGATTTGATGTGATGCAATGCCACCCTCTGCTGGTCTCCATACGCCACTGCACAGGCAGCAGCAGAGGATGAGAATCATCAGTGATTTATTCAGAGAGGGCCTGGGAGGGCAGAAGCTCACAACACCATTCAAACTGATTTCTTCTTCATGTACTTACCTAAATGTCCTTTAAACTTTGTAACTGTACTCACTTCCACCATTTCGTCTGGAAGTTCATTCCATGCACAAACAACTCTCTGTAAAATAATTGCCCCTCATGTCTTTTAAAATGCTTGCTCCTCTAAACTTAAGATATCCCCATTGTCTTGAAATCCTCTGCCCACAAGAAAAGATAACTGACATTCAACTTATCTGCGCCCTTCATGATTTATAAGCCTCAATCAGGTCATCCCTCTACCTCCGACACACAACTGAGAAAAGTCCCAGCCTATCCAGCCCCTCCTTATATCAAACCATCCATTTCCAGCCACATCCCGGTAAATCTCTGCTGATCCCTCTCCAGAATAATATTATCTTTCCTATAACTGTGCAACCAGAACTGGACACAGTACTTCAGAAGATGCCTCACCTGCATCCTGTACAATCGGAAAATAACATCCCAACTCCTAAACTTAAAGGTCTGAGCGATGAAGATAGCTAACTAAATGTCTTCTTAATCACCCTGTCTATATGTGACACATACTTCAAAGTATTATACCTGATGGCCTAGCCTCTGTTCTGCAACACTACCAAAGGACCTCATTTAAATTGTAAAAGTCCTGCCCTTGTTTGTTTTACCAAAAGTAATGTTTTGCATTTGTGTAAATTAAACACAAACTGCCACACCACAGCCCAGCGAGAGATATTCCCACCCCCACACAACCCTGACATGTTTTGAAAGACGCTCCATTCTCCAGAAGGCCTACAAACTCCAGACTTTATTTTCCCAAAGACCATGAGCTTGGTTTGCCTTGTGCAGGCAGGACGAGGTGGGTGGGGGATGGATTGCAGACCAGCAGGTGGTGAGGAGACTCATTTTCTTCAGGAACGAGGGGTTCCCATGAGTTCCCGGATGGGTCCGTGTTATATCTGTCTTTTAAAAGGGTACGTGGAACATTCCCTTTTCCAGTCCTATTCCATGCCCCCCACCCACTTGTTCTACAAAGCATCGATTATGTCATCTTCTCTCTCTCAGCTGGAATTGGAAAACTTCAAATATTTTGCTTCCAATTTCCACCCTGCCCTCATTTTCAGCTGGTCTATCTCTGACCCCTCCCTTCCCTTCCTCGACATTTCTGTTTCTATTTCTGGGGATAGTCTGGCCACTAATATCCATTACAAACCCACAGACTCCCACAGCTACCTGGACTATATATCCTCACATCCCACTTCCTGTAAATACTCCATCCCTTTCTCTCAGTTCCTCCATCTCCGTTGCGTATGTTCAGATGAGGCCAACTTCGACAAGGGAGCCTCCATCATGTCCACCTTCTTCCTCAACTTAGGATTCCCCAGCTCCATTTTCGACTGGGCCCTCATTCAGTTCCAAACCATCTCCCGCACTTTTGCCCTCACTCCTTCTCTTCCCTCCCACAACAGGAATAGTGTTCCCCTTATCCTCACCTACCATCCCACCAGCATCCACACCCAGAAGATCATCAGACACCATCTCCGCCACTTTCAGGAAGATGCCACCACTAGAAACGTATTCCCCTGCCTTCACTTGTCTGCCTTCCGCAGGGACCATTCCCTCTGGGACACCCTGGTCCACACTTCCTTCACCCCCAACACCTCCCCACAGCCCGACGGCACCTTCCCCTGTAACCAACGAAGGTGTAACACCTGCCCATTTACCTGCTCTGTCCCCAGTATCCAAGGGCACAAGCACACCTTCCAGGTGAAGCAACATTTCATCTGCACTTCCCAGAATCTAGTCTACTGCAATCGCTGCTCAAAGTTGTCTCCAACACCTCATTTTCCACTTGGGGACCCTACAGCCCTCCATTCTCAATATTAAGTTCAATAATTTTAGGGCCTAAACTCTCCCATGTCCCAGCCCCCACTCCACACACCAGGCCTTGTTACCACATAACCCGCCGTTACACACCCCCGTTGTTAGTCATTAACAGTCCCCATTAACAACTGTTCACCCTCCCAGCCTGATCGTGAGCAACTCCTTTGTCTGAGCAACTTCTTTCTCTCTCGTTGGGCCCTATCATAATGTTTACCCCCTACCCCACCCACCTCCCTATTTTCGGCAAATAAACTGACATTTTCCCAGCCTCCATCACTTCTGAGGAAGTGTCACTGGACTCCAAACTGGAACTCTGTTGTTTTTTCCCTTCACAGATGTTGCCAGACCTGCTGAGCTTTTCCAGCAATTTTATTTTTGTTCCTAAACTATAATTTGTTGCCTTGTAACATTTAATGGTTACAGGAGGGCAGTCACATGTTAGAGATGGGAAATAGTGATCTGCAATATGATTTTTTGGGTTTTGAAATTATGATCTTGTGTCGTTTCTAGTGTTCAGTAATGTCTAATTGAGATTCTTCATAGTGCAGAATATTTCTGCAGAATTTCTTTCCCTAGCATTACAATATACAGATAGAGTAGGAACTTCCAATGCTGGAGAATCTGACATTACAAGGTGCAGAGCTGGAGGAACACAGCAGGCCAAGCAGCATCAGAGGAGCAGGCAAGCTGACATTTCGGGTCTGGACCCTTCTTCTGATATGGGGGATAGAAAGGGAATTCTGGAATAAATAGAGAGAGTGAGGGAGAGGCGGATGGAAGATGGATAAAGGAACCGAAAGGTGGAGAGGAGTCAGGCAGGTCAAGGAGGCAGGGATGGAGCCAATAAAGCTGAGTGTAGCTGGGGAGTTAGGGTGGAGGTTGGTCAGCCAAGGGAAGATGGACAGGTCAAGGAAACGGGGTGAGGCTGATAGGTAGGAGGTGGGGTGCGGGTTGAGGTGGGAGGACCAGATAGGTGGGAGAAAAGATAGAGAGGTTAGGGAGGCGGGGACGAGCTGAGCTGGTTTTCGGATGCAGTCGGGGGCCGGGAGATTTTGAAGCTTCTGAAGACAACATTAATACCATTGGGCTGCAGGGTTCCCAAGCAAAATATGAGGTGCTGTTCCTGCAACCTTCGGGTGGCATCGTTGTGGCACTGGAGAAGGCACAGGATGGACATGTCGTCCAAGGAGTGGGAGAAGGAATTGAACTGTTTCGTGACTGGGAGGTGCAGTCGTTTGTCTTGAACCGAGTGTAGGCATTCCACAAAGCGGTCTCCAAGGCTCCGCTTGGTTTCCCCGATCTACAGGAGGCAACCTCAGGAACAGGGAATACAATATACCACATTAGCAGATGTGCAGGTGAACATCTGTTTGATGTGGAAAGTTTTCTTGGGGCCAGGGAGGGGAGTGAGGGGGAGTGTAGGGGCAGGTATAGCACTTCCTGCGGTTGCAGGGAAAATTGCTGGCGTGGTGGAGCTAGTGAGAAGTGTGGAGTGGACAAGGGAGTCACGGAGAGAGTGGTCTGTCCAGAAAGCAGATAAGGTTGGGGAGGGAAAAAAATGTCTTTGGTAGTGGTGTCAGATTGCAGGTGGTGGAAGTGCTGGAGGATGATGCGTTGGATCCAGAGGTTGGTGGGGTGGTGCCTGAGGATGACGGGATTCTGTTTTTGTTGTTATTGAGGGGACGGGTGCGAGGGGTGAGTTGCAGGAAACACGAGTGATGCATTCAACGGCATTTTCGACCACTCTGGAGGGGAAGTTGCAGCCCTTGAAAAACGAAGACATCTGGGATCTCCAGGAGTGGAATGCCTCATCTCAGGAGCGGGTGTGGCGGAGGCATAGGAATTAGAAATAGGAAATGGCATTTTTGCAGGAAAGTGGGTGGGAAGAAGAGTATTCTAGGTAGCTGTGGGAGTTGGTAGGCTTGAAATGGTTATGGGTTTCCAAGTGGTTGCCAGAGATGGGAACAGAGAGGTCCAGGAAGGAGAGAGAGGTATCAGAAATAGTCCAGGTAAACTCAGTGTTGGGGTGGAAGGTTTTGGTGACGTGGATGACCTGTTCGAGCTCCTTCTGGGAGCACAAGGTGGTGCTAATACAGTCATCAATATAACAGAGGAAGAGGTGGGAGATATGGCCAGTGTTGTTTTGGAAGATGGATTGTTCCACGTACCCTACAAAGAGGCAGGTATAGCTTGGGCCCATGCGGATACTCATGGCCACCCCCTTTGTTTGTAGGAAGTGGAAGGAATTGAAGGAGAAGTTGTTAGGGGTGAGGACGAGTTTAGCAAAGCAGATAAGGGTGTCAGTGAAGGGGAACTGGTCGGACCTGCAGGACAGGAAGAAGCACAGGGCCTTTAGGCCATCTGCATGAGGATTGCAAGTATATCGGGATTGGATCATCATGGTGAAGATGAGGTGTTGGGGACCAGGGAATCAGATGTTTTGGAGCAGGTGCAGGGCATGGGTGGTGTCACGGATGTGAGTGGTGATTTCCTGGACCAAAGGGGAGAAAATGGCGTCGAGATAAGTGGAGGTGTGTTTGATGGGGCAGGAGCAGGTGGAGACAATGGGTCGACCAGGGCAATTGGGTTAGTGGATTTTGGGAAGGAGATAGAAATGGGCGGTACGGGGTTGAGGAATGATGGGGTTTGAGGCTGTGGGTGGGAGGTCACCTGAAGTGATGAGATTGCGGATGGTCTGAGAGATGATATTTCGTTGGTCGGGGGTGGAGCCATGATCATGATCAAGAAGGAGATGTCAGAGAGCTGGCCCTGCTCTCCATGATGTAGAGTTAGTGGCTCATACAACAACTGCACCTCCCTTGTCCACGGGTTTTGCAGTGAGGTTGGGATTGGAGCGGAGGGAGCGGAGGGTTGCATGTTCTGTGGGGGAGAGGTTGGAGTGGGTGAGAGGGGTGGAGAGGTTGAAGTGATTGATAACTTGACGGCAGTTAGAGATGAAGTGATCAGGGGAGGGTAGGAGGCCTTGGGGTGGAGGGGATGTGTTGGCGATGGGAGAAGGGGTCAGTAGAGAGAGGGTTAAAGATAATAGCCATTTAAGATGGAACTCATTGCCAAGCAATTAAAGATGTTAACAGTTTATCTCAAAGGCACAGCACATGCCCTCAACATCCTATAGTTGAGGCAAGTACGTTTCATTAGTTCAATGCTGAAAAATCTTCCCTGTGCAAGTCAGTAAAGTTAACCAGAATTTGATAAATCCAAACTCAGCTGAAAGCTGGCGTGAAAAATGTGACTCAAAATCTGGGCATGACTTTGCTCTTGTGTAATGGGTATCACCAATGTCTCTGTGCCAGAGCCCTTGATTAGATTCCCATCCTTGAGCCTGTGGTAATGTCACCAGCTCAGGACCAAAAGTTCCAGATTCAAGTCCCTCCAGTCGCAGAGGTGTGTCACAACATGTCAGAACAGGTTGATGAACAAATATACAAGAGAGTAACGTTGCAGATTCGGGGCCATTGCAGTGTGATGGTAGTGTCTCCACTTTTGGGCCCAAAGGTCTAGAATCAAATCCCACAGATGTGTTTCATAATATGTCTGAACAAGTTGGTTAATGTTTTTCTAGAATTGTGACTTGATCGAGAAGGAAGCGATATCAGTGTTGAATTTCAGAATTCAGGCCCGGGATAACAGAAAGCACAGCCATTCGTGTTGATTGGAGTAAAATGTGCACCTTATATATGTTTCTAAAATCATGAAGGGCATGGATAGGGTGAATAGTCAGGGTCTTTTTCCCAGAGTATGGGGAGTCAAATATTAGAAGGCACAGGTTCAAGTTGCGAGGGGAAGATTTAAAAACATATGGATGAACTGCCAGATGAAGCGCTGGAGGCTTGTGAAAACACCATTTTAAAGATATCTGAATGGGTATATGGATTGTAAGCGTTCAGAGGAATATAGGCCAAACTCTGACAAATGGACTACATTAATTTTGGATCCCTGGTCAACATGGACAATTTGGACCAAAGGATTTGTTCCATACTGTACATCTTTATGATTCATTTATCCAATTGATCAAGATCTCTTTGTGATCTTGGATAACCTTCCCTGTCAATGATTCAAATAATCTCAGTGTCATCCTTAAACATGCTGCCCATGCCTTCCATAATTTTCATCTGAATCATTTATTTAAATGACAAACAAAAGCAAACCTAGCACCGATCCCTGTGGATAATCACAAATCACAGGCTTTCAGCCTGAAGAACAATCCTCCATGAACGCCCTGTCTCCTGCCATCTCACACACACACACACACACACACACACATGTCTTTAGGACAGAGATAGATATGTTTTGATCAATCAGCAGATCAGGGGTTGTGGTGAGATGGCAAGAGAATTACTTTGAGAAACCTTGATTGTTTACACTTCTGTGCCCCTTATGACTTTGCAAACGTCTGTAAGGTCACTCATCAAAGACAATTGTGCCAATTTTGGCAATTTTTCCACACAGCACCCACAGCCAAAACTGAAATTAATCATTAAGGTTATCTGTATTTGTGGTGTTGTTAAAGGGACAAGTGTTAACCAGGCTGATAGGAAATCTTTCCTCCTCCTCAATGCATTTCTGGGGAAAACTGACTGAGAGGCAAACTAGATTCATTGCTGCATCTGAAAGAGAGCATTTTTGACCATGCAGCATTCTTCTCAAGAGTTAGTCCAAATTCTGTGCTTGTCTTTTAAGTTCTCAAGGGTCAGAATCATTTACAGTACAACCTCTACCTGGTGATCTGACAATAAATGGCCCTCATGCTGTGTTGCTGAGCTCAGACACACCTCAGCAACCAGCTACACGCTGCAATTGATGCTCTGCAAACTTTCTCACCTGCTACATAGAGAGTCCTGGTTAGCTAACAGGAAATGCAGAGTAGAGATAATTATTTATTTTCAGTTTGGAAAGCTGCAACTACTGGAATTCCTCAGGGATCATTATGAGATCATCAACAGTTTACAATCTAGATTAACGATTTGGATGAAGGTCTGATAAGATTGGAGCTCAATTTGCTCATACACCAGTATAGTTATCCAAAAAGATGTCAAGTGGAGGCAGAGCATGTACAACGGGGTATAGACAGGGTATGTCAGTGAGCACACTTTCGGCAATGCAAATAAAACAGTACAATGTGGGTTATTGGAGTTTGTGTTTTGGGGAAAGGATAAAACGGCAATAAATGATTTAACTGGAGGGAAAACGCAGAGCTCCGTCTAAAGAGGGAGTTATGTGTCCTGGAATATAAAGCATGCAAAGTTCGTATGAAGGTTTTGCAAGTGATTTGGAAAGTAAATGCAATGGTGTTGTTTCTTGTAAAGGGTGCCGGGTATGATCTTAGGCATGTTTCCCTGCATCTGTGCAGGGCATTGCTGTGATTCCATCTGATGCACTCTCTGTAGTTATGATGACCTAAAAAGAAACAAAATGGCGTTTGAAACTCTTCAAAGATTGTTCTCTATATACTGTCCTGTGATGAAGGCATTATGTTTTTGGAGGATTAACAGTTTAGGCCTGAGAACGAGAAATGCTCCTGACTGTAGAAGATCTTGAGGAGAGCGTAAATGGTGAATATCTTACGGATAATTCCTCTTGTATGGGAGAATAAAACTGGGGAAATACTTTAAAAAATAAAACAGTTTCTGAGGAAGATTCACTTGACCTGAAACATTAATTCTAATTTCTCTTCATAGATGCTGCCAGGCTGCTGAGCTTTTCCAGTAATTTCTGTATTTCCTTAGGAATAAGAAACATTCATTTTAACATGGATATTGTGAAGACATTTAGCATGTTATTTTTAAATTATGCAGGCACATATAAATATACCCTTAAATCAAATGGGACCATGTGTTGCGAAGGAAATGGCTCTGTGTATGACAGCAGCAACGATGCACCTACATGGAGCAGGGAATGTGATAGAAGCATATAATTCAGACAATGTTCAAGGAGATCTCACATGTTCCAGTTTGGGGGTTGGATAACATTATTGTGCAAATCAACTCAGAGAGGAAAAGAAACATAATAACCCACCTCAAAGGCAACAGCCTATTGCTCCCTCCCTTTTTCCTTGTTCTGCATCACATCAATGTATGAGAGCAGAAAACGCACCAATCATCTTTCCTGCTCATTGAGGATTCATGACGAGGATTCATTGGAATCTCCCACTGCCTGTAGCAAAAGGAATTCAGCCAAATCTAACAGTTCCAGGAAATAATCCCATTTCCAAAAACTTGTGTGAGCAGAATAAACTTGGAATTAGAATAACATTTGGGGCAATCTCTCATATTTTTCCTTTTACCATGGGTTCAACTAACATGTGGACAAAGTACTTTCAAATTAACATTTCAGTTTTTCATCAAACGTACGTGTGTGTGTGTGTGTGTGTGTGTGTGTGTGTGTGTGTGTGTGTGTGTGTGTGTTTGTGTGTCATTCTTCTTTCCATCATAGTTTGGGTAAATTTGTTTTGGTCATAATATTGTTGTTTTCGCAGATTAAAGAAAACTGCCTGATTCATTCCTTACACTGAACCTGACCCAGCCTGAGACCTACATCATCGGCCACATCACCAATCTGGTTACATTTAAAATATGTTGTGACCAGTGGAGGAGTGGGACTGGAAAAGGAAACAATGACCAGCCAAGTCAGGGAACCACAGACCAGTGAGCCTGACATGAGCACTGGGTAATTTGTTGGAGGGGATTCTGAGGGACAGGATTTACATGCATTTGGAAAGGCAAGCATTGATTAGGGATAGTCAACGTGGTTTTGTGCTGTGTAAATCATCTCTCACTAACTTGATTATTTTGAAGAGGTGATAAAGAAGATTGATGAAGGCAGTGTGGCAGACGTTTTCCAAATGGGCTTCAGGAACTTGTTCAATGACGTTCCGAATGGGAGACAGATGAGTAATGGTCATTTACATGGGATCCAGGGGCAGCTGGCCAATTAAATTCAAAATTGGCTTGAAGGCAGAGGATTATTTATCAGACTGGAGGACTGTGACCAGCAGTGTGCTGCGAGTATCAATGCTGAGTGCGCTCCTTTCCATCATTAATATAAAGGATTTGGATGTGAATATCAGGGACATGGTTAGTAAGTTTACAGACGACATTAAAAAGTGATGCAGTGGACAGTAGTGAAGATTATCTGAGTGCAATAGGACATTGATCAGATGGGCCAATTGGCTAAGTTGTGCCTAATGGAGTTTAATTTAGATACATGAGAGATTTTGCCTTTCGTAGGGTGAAGCAGGGCAGGACTGATGCAATTAATGCTAGGGCCCTGGGGATTATTGCCGAATGAAGATGCCTTTGGCGCAAGCACATAGTTCGTTGAAAGTGGAGTAGCAGCTAGACAGAATAGGGAAGGTCACATTTGTCATGCTTGCCCTAATCAGTCAGAGCATTGGGTAGAGGAGTTGGGATGGCATGTTGCTCCTGTACAGGATGTTGATGAGGCCACTTTAAGAATACATCGCATACTTTGGTTGGCTCTGCTAATGGAAGGAAATTGTTACCTTGAGAGGGTGCAGAAAAAGATTCACAAGCATGTTCCTGGACAGGATAGTTTGAACTGTAGGGAGAGGCTGAACAGTTTGAAGTGTCTTCCCCCTGGAGTGTCAGGGGCTGAGGGGTGACATGACAGAGGTTTATAAAATCATGAGGGGCATGAATGGTCTGAATAACCAAGGTCCATTTCTCAGGAGAGGGGAGGCCAAAAGTAAAGTGCTCAGGTTGAAGGTGAGAGGGGAACAACTGAGAAGGGAACTTTGGACAACGTTTTCACGCAGAGAGTGGTGTGTGAACACAAAATGCTGTTGGAGTTTTGAGGTGATGGTGATGCAATTACACAGTTGAAAAGTATCTTAATTGGTACATAAATAGGAAAGGTTAAGAGGAATATGGACCAAATACAGACAAATGCAAATCGATCAGATTACATATCGAGTCAGCGTGGACAAGTTGAACTCAATGATATGTTTCTGTGCTGTGTGACTTTCAGATTCCATAAGATGGATGTGATGGAATTCTAAAAGGGCATTTGGAGTGGGAATTCTCTTCCCCAGAAGTCTGTGGTGCCTTTCTGTTCAAATTTATTCAATGCTAAGGTAATGAAATAGTTGACAGATGTTAAGCAAAACACAATTTATTTAAACATTGTAGATCAAATACAACCACAGAAAGAGGAATTTGGAATAACCTAACTCTGCTGGAAAACCTAACAATGTAATAGTTCCAGCAACTATTACTAATTAACTGTTCTAATTTGGTAACAGCCCATAAACACATACATTGGCAAGAAATAGAATTCAGACACAGGTTTGCACATACAGTTCTCCAATGCTGGAGGAGAACAAATCATCCACAGAAGATTCTGCAGCTACAGAACATTCACCGAAGCTTCCAACTCTGTTGAGACCCCAATAGCTACTGATGCAACTGAAAAGCAATACTCCAAAATTCTAATCTGTGAGAGCTTGTCGCACTCATTCAGGGTGCTTTTTTAAAAAAAAGGCTGAGGCCTCTCAAGCTATTTACTCAAGTGGTCTTAACTAGACAGCTTTGCTGCTTGTTCAATCTCTCTCTAAAAAGAAACCAGGACAAAATAACCTCTTACAGTTACAACATTGTTATACGAGTTCACACATCGAGCTGTTACACAGGAACCCGGGGAAGCCCAATTAGGCACTTGGCCCTGCTGTACAGCCCCTTGAGTCACTGACATATGAACAGGAGGAGGCCATTCAGCCCCACCAGTCACTCAGATGGAAACAGAGAGAGGTAACTGATGCTCCAACATGACAAACAAATGGAGCAGAGGCTGCACAGATAGTCTGCTCGACATGTTGCTCGTGCATCCATTGCTCATGGTACACATGTGGTACTTTAATACAGTTTTACAGCAGTGAGGTGGGAAGCCTAATGTTTTATTCAAAACCTCAAGGTGGCATCCTCCGAGAAGACAGACTTGTGTTCTCTACGGAGAGCAGAATCTGGTTGGGATGACTAACCATTTCAGGAGGAGAGTATTATGGCTGATGTTGGGATTGTGAACAACATGGCATTCAGTGCAGGGTCACACATTAAAATGGGGAGAGGTCATTCAGAGCCTGCACTTCTCTTTGAATCGCTGTGGGGCTCTGTGTCATTTTACATGTAAAATGCATATGTACTTACATGGGTAACGTTTGGAATTTCTCACCCTATCAATGTCTTCTTTGGACACAAGTGTTCATCACCAACACTCAACTTTTATTGCAATTATCTCTTATTCTGTCACAGCACTACAGATTAAACACTCAGTTTCTTCACTCTATCTTCGTGCTACCATCATCTCAGAGATTAGGCTGCTGATACTCATTTGTACCGTGTCTGTAGCAAGATCTTTCCTTTAAAAAGTGATCAAATCTGTACACAATGCCACTAAAGACTCCATCATCAAGGCTCTACAAGTGCTGACATCCGGTTTTATTCATGTACTTGAATCACCTCACAATGAAGGGCAACAAACCATTTACTTCCCTCATTACTGATACCCCTGTATTTACTCATTTTAGTGACCTATGATCAAGGACATGCAGGTCTTTTTGGACAACAACACCTTCCAACCTCGCACCATTTAATCATTACAAAATGGGATGTTTGCTCTTGCTGGCCACATCCAAATTGTTTGTCTGCCTTTCAAATTACTGTGGTCCAAACACTGATACAAGTAACAGTGCTCAGTCTGGGAAAGGGCTCGACTGTCTGTATTGTCTCAAGTAAACAATTCTCAATCCATGCGATTTATTCCCCCCAACCCCTCGATTCCAACTTTCATCACTCATCTTTGTGCAACCATATCAAAAGTGTTTTGTAAATTCAAATGCACCACTGCTACTGGTTCTCATGTGTGGATGCTTCAACTATTATATACATATTACTCAGTCGTACATGCACTGGATAAAGGACCACAACACACAACAATTGCCAAAACAAATAGGAAAGTACAAAATAACAAGTTGTAGAGCTGAATGAACACAATAGGCCAAGCAGCATCAGAGGAGCAGGAAGGCTGAAATTTTGGGCCAAGACCCTTCTTCACAAAGCATTTCCGAAGAAGGGTCTATGCCCGAAACGTCAGCCTTCCTGTTTCTATGATGCTGCTTGACCTGCTGTGTTCATCCAGCTCTGCGCCTTGTTATCTTAGATTCTCCAGCATCTGCAGTTCCAACTACCTCTGAAACAAATGGGAAAGTACGTCTACTTTTGTCAATAATCTTATTTTCTCTAGTTTTACATCTCATCATCTATATTCTCTTTCTCTCATACAAACATTACATATATCAAGTTAATAAATACTCCATTCCTGTCTACGGTTAGAATCCCTGGATTTCCCTCCCTGAGGGACACTGTGGGGACTGCACCGGTTCAAGAAATCAGCTCATCCCCACCTTCTCAGGAGGGGCACCTAGGGACGGGGCAAGAAAATGCTGGACCCAGCCAGTGATGGCACGTCCCACGAATGAATAAAGAAAAGTTTCCCACACCTCGATAATCCTGATAATTTCATGAGAGTGGGTTCCTTCTTCCCCAGCAGATGCAGTCTCATATCAGGATCACATATGCTAAAGAACTGGGACTCAATGATGTCGCTTGACAAATTTCATGGGATTCAGTGGGATGGATCTGCGTGGTCACATGCATTCTCCTTGTACTCCCTGGAACGCTGAACAAATACTGTTCAAAAGTAACACAGATGTGCGTTTCTAAAGCATATAAAATCTCTCCTGTGTGGATGTGCTGTGAGATGTCCAACCAGGCTTGCCAGCTCAACACACTGTTACCCTTGTTCTGAGAGCAAGATTATTATTCTCATGGGTGCATGCCTTTGGATTGATTCTGTTGTCATTTTATAGTTTGGCAAAGCTGCCTCATAACTCCTTTCATTTACCAAGCAGCCTGGATCAGGGGCATTTTTTATGTTGCAGGCTGTGTCTTTTTCACTGTTCCATCCAGTCCCTAGTTCTTTTACAGCTCAGAGAATCGATATATATTTTTTAACTGCATTACATTTCAAGCACACTGTGATTAACTGCTGCCACTGGCCGTACACAAAGGCACTTGGAGCAGACACAAATTGCATTAAGCAAGTCCGGTACGCTAAATGAGGGAGAGTAGGATCCCTGAAAGACCCTCTGAAGAGCATCCCACTCAGACCTATCTCTCAAGGGTTATGGGGATAAGGCAGGAACAGGATACTGATTGTGGATGATCAGCCATGATCATAATGAATGGTGGTGCTGGCTCGAAGGGCCGAATGGCCTACTCCAGCACCTACTGTCTGTTGTTTATTGTCTATTGTCTACTTCCCATGGCTAATCCACTCAGCCCGAAGATTCCTGGATACTATAGGGCAATTTAGCATGGGCAGTCCACCCTAAACTCACTCAGTTTTGGGCTGTGGGAGGAAACCCACGCAGACATGGGGAGAATGTGTAAACTGCACACAGTCAGTCACCCAATGGTGGGACTGAACCTGGGTCCCTAGTGCTATGAGGCAGCAGTGCTAACCACTGAGCCACCGTGCTCACTTGTTTGAATGATTCTGAATGACAGGATTTAAATGTGTTTGGAGAGGTAAGGAATGATCAGGGATGGTCAGCGTGGTTTTGTGTGAGGGGAAAATCATATCTCACAGACTTGATTGAGTTTTTTGAGGAATTGACCAAGAAGATCGATGAGGGCAGAGCAACAAACATTGTTTATTTGACTTTAGTAAAGCCTTTGACAAGGTTCCACAGGGTGGACAGATTAATAAAATTAGACCACGTTGGATTCAGGGAGAGCTGTCCAGTTGGATACAAAATTTGTTTAAGGACAGGAGAGCAAGGGGGGATTGTGGTGGAGGGATGATTTTCAGACTGGACCTGTGACCAGCAGTGTTCCACAGGGATCAGTACTGGGCTCACTGTTGTTTGTCATTTATATAAATGATTTGGATGAGAGTACAGGAGGCATGGTTAGTAAGTTTGTGGATGACGGTTTGCTGTGGTATAGTGGGTAATGAAGAACGTTATCGAAGCTTGCAAAGAGACCTCGATCAATTGGGTCATGGGGCAGCGGAGGGGTAGAGGGAGATCAATTTGGAATAATGTGAGGTATAGCATGTTGATTTCCTCCCACAGTCCAAAGATGTGCAGGCTGGGTGGAATGGCCATGCTGGGTTGCCTGTAGTGTTCAGAGGTGTGTGGGCTATCGTGGGAATGAGCCTGGCCGGGATGCTCCAAGGGACAGTGTGGACTTGTTGGGCCGAAAGGCCTATTTCCCCACTGTAGGGAATCTAATATAATCTAATCTAATCGGAACATCCCAATCCGCCCTTCACAAATTCTGATCTCTCCCTCTTTTTGGATCTGCTGACTCCAATCATGTTGAAGATGACACACCCACTGACACTATGGGATAACGCTTTGGAAGAAACCCCTTATTGATAGAAGAGGGAAACCCTCCAGTGACATGGTTAGTATCCATGGAGACTGACATTAATTCAAGTCACGGAACAAACAGCCCCAATTAAACGCCTTCACTCTGATCCTTTTAATGTAACAACAATACCTGGCCTGGGTGGGATGCTGAGATTGCCTGCTATTGGTCTTAGTGCCCGTCTCCCATTATTCTAACAATGTTAGAGATAGAGGAGAAAGGTGATGTTTTCTCTTTACAGGCTCAATGATTCTGTTGTGTTATCCACGTGAGATGCTCAATGTAACCGCATTCCAAAGAGACAATCGAGAGGTTGTTATTGCGCTGAAATCTCCTCCACTACAACAACTGCCAATCTAAAAATTGTCTCTGGACACAACGGCCCTGCGGAAAGACAGGAAATTTCACTGATTTTTCCTCTTACTGTTCTGACAAGGCAACATTTTATCTTAAAGACAATACGTTCAATAATTTGCTTCTAAAGTTGCAAACATTTTTGCACAGTTTATACATCTTTTCTTTACCATTTTTTGGCCTTAGCTCAAAAGTAAGCGTTACATTTGCAATTGCATTGTTTATTGGGATTAAAGAGTCAGAGACAGCATCTATGTGATTGGTTAACAAGCAGAAAGGAATAGGACACAGTGCCTGTGGAGACTGGGCAGGAGTAAATCGATATCCCCCAGACACCAATATCTTCTTATAGTCAGAATAAAATAAAATGCAGAGAAGGAAACAGAATATACTTGGCTGAAGGAATGGCGAGTGACAATGTAAAGAAAACACGATAGTTTGGAATGGAGGAGAAATGATTTGATATGTACTCTCTGTCAGCGTGTGCAGATAGATAAGACTGTTCATGTATGCATGACAAATTCAGAGTTAACAATGGAGACATGGTTAACAAAATATGGTGCATATGATGCACAAAATTTATAAAACATTTAAACATTATATGATTCTCAGCTGACATGTTATGTTCTCTTTCTCTCAAGAATTTCCCCTCTCTGGATTTCCATGCTCTAGTCTCTCATTCTTACCATTTTGTGTGTTATAAATTACTGCCTCGAGTGTCCCACCTTATTTCAATTAATTAGCCCGCTCTGAAGAAATAAATATGCTGACCTGTGGGGTTCTGTCAATGGCTGGCTTCTGTCATATTAGTGGAGATAAAAGTTCTGGCATCAGATAGAGAATGTGGACATGTTTCTCTGTTGTACATATACTGCACAGAGAACGACAGTGCACATAAATTGCCAAAATAGCGAAATACGTTTACTTCAGTCAATAATCTAGTTTTCTCTATTTTTACACTTTTTCATCCATATTCCGTCTTTGTCTCGGTCTCTCTCTCTCTCTCTATTTATACCTTGTTAATAAATTCTCCAATAGTGCTCAGTGTCACATCTCTCAAACCTCCATCTTTCAGTTAGACCCATTGCTCAATTGTGGATGTGATGTGATTATAATTGAGGAGCAACACTACAAAGGACAAAGAAACTGGGCAGAGTTGATGGGAAGGGAAACCCAGCAGGGAAGACAGTGGAGCAGCAATGGCAGGAGTTTCTTGGGATAATTCACAGGCACATTTTAAATTCCTCCCAGGGGAGAAGAAGCATACTCAGGGGAGGACAAGGCAGCTGTTGGTAATACAGGAAGTCAGGGACAGCATAAGAGCAAAAGAGAAAGTATACAACGTGGTGGAAGACTATTGGAAAACCAAAGGGTTAGTTAGACGTCAAATCCCATCTTAGGATAAATAATAAAAGCAATAGGGAGGAGAAGATGAAATGTGATTTTATGCTTGTTAGTAATATAAATGAAGATTGCAAGAGGTCTTTAGATATATAACAAGGAAGCGAGGGAAGCATGACCAAACACGGGACTGCTGGAAATGAGGCTGAAGCATTTATGGGGAGCATAGAAATGGTAGAGTATCTGAATAGGGCCTTTGCATCAGTCTTCACGGTGGAAGACACCAGCAGCCTGCCAGAACATCAAGCAAATCAGAGGGCAGAGGCAAGCGTGATGACCATCACTAAGGAGAAGGTGCTGGGGAAGCTGAAAGATGTGAAGGTAGATAAATTAACCAGATCAGATGGACTGCACACGATAGTTGTAAGGAGATAGCAGAGGAGATTGTTTGGCTTTACTGGTGATCTTTCAGGGATCACTGGAGTCAGTAGGGTCCCATAAGAATGGCAAATATAACCCCCCCCCCCCCCAACTGTTTACGGAGAGAAGGACACAGAAAACAGGAAATTATAGGTGATGTGGCAAGTGAAAATATTTTGAAGAAGACTCAGTGGATTCTTAGTTTTATGAAGCAAGGTGTAGAGTATAAAAGCAAGGAAGTTGTGGAGTATATTGAAAATTTTTTGATTAAACTACAGCATAACAAAGGTTGAACTTGCAAATTATATTATAAACAGCAGGCTTGCAAGTGCAGTTGAAGTGAAGGAAATCGGTTTAAAGCATACAGAAGCGTACATGACAAACAAATTGTTGCTGCAACCCTGTAGATAAGGATGTTGGGAGCAGCTTGTGAGTAAATTGAGTTTTTAAAAAGTCTAAAAAGTACAATTAAAGCTGTTGTTGCAGAGGTCCCAACATACATCAATGTCTTCGATATTGAAGATGAAATCAAGCCAGATATTTGAAAAGATTGCAGACTCGTTCCCCCTTTCTCAGCAACCGAAAACAGACCTTCCAGGTGAAGCCACATTTCACTTGTTCACTTTCAATCCAGTCTACCGTCATTACTGCTCACAATGCTGCCTGCTTTACACTGGCAAGACCAAAGAGAGACTGCTTTGCCAAACACTTACACTCTGCCTGTAGGAATAACCTTAACCTTCTCATTGCTTCCAATTTCAATAATCTACCTTGTTCTCATGCGAACATTTCGGTCCTGGGCTCCTGAAATGTTTCAATGTGGCATCCCAAGCTTGAGTAATGCCTCATTTTACGTTTTGTGCTTTGTAGCCTGTAGGTTTTATTTTTCAATTCCATAACATCACAGCTTGGCACCATTGTGAATGTTCCGCATTCTTCATTCGTTCTCCCTCCAGTCTCCCTTTGACCATGTCTTGATGTGTCTTGTTTATCTTGCACTCAATAGAAAGAACCCATCTCCCCTATTCACACCTGCATTTACACTCATTTTACATTTGTTTCTCTTTCACCACAACTAAATGTCTGCTTGTGTTTTGCACTGCACCCCCACACACTCTGTTTTCTGTCACTCCTCCTCCACCTCTGTCAGGATATTGAAAAGAACAATTTCCACTCATTTTCAGTTCTGAAGGAGACTCACGCTGGACTTGAAACCATAACTCTGTTTCTCTGTCTCCACAGGTGTGTCCAGACCTGCTGTTTCTCCAGAAATGAATCGGCACAAAATAAATTTTCAGCAAAACATAGAACTATAGACACTGGAAATCTGAAACAAGAACAGAAGTTGCTGATGAAACTGGGAGATTTGATGAAGCATCGCTCGGTCCTACAGATTAACTTTGCTTTCACTCCACAGATGCTGCCAGGCCTGCTTAATTTCTTCAGCAATTTCTGTTTTCGAATAAATTCCAACAATGTGTGTCAAAGCAGCTCAAACACGCTGTCCAACATGGAGCACCATACACTGGGAAGTGAGTGGCAGAGCAAGATGCACTAATTCATTGGTTAAGGCTGGCATCACTGGCACTACAAAACACTTAACCATGGTCAGGGAGAGAAACAGGGTGAAGCACATTCATTTTAAAAACAGAAGATGTCACTGAGGACAGGGAAAAGATTCAGAAGAATATGTTAAATGTCTTTTGAGGAATGTGACAAATCGGAGGCATGACATCATGGAGAGACTCTCAGAATAATACGAACATTAAAAAAGAAGTGCTACCACATCACAACCCAGGGTAGGTCACTGAGCACAGGGGCGATGGGGACTCGGTCTGAACTTGGGGGCAGGCAGCACAATTACATTGCACATTTTGCAACACAAAGCTGGGCATTCAATTCATGATGTAAACTACAGCAGCAGGAGAAGCAGAATTGTATTCAACCAAAATATGTAGCTTTTTGTCCTGGATAATCCCTCAGTCTATAAGCAATAGTTCAGTGACAAGTACAGGCAAACATGTTGGCGTCAGACCCATCTGAACCTAAAACTGATGCCAACCCATTGTAGAGACCACATTTAGCTGCTTGCATTCCAAACAGCATAACTAATGTATTACAGACAGGGCAAAATGATTGCAAGACCAACAGACCAAAAATCCTTCCACAATCAGTCATAAATGGTGATTGACGGTTAAACAGCTGCCTGGAGGAGAAGGCTCCATACATATCCCCATCCTAAACAATGGAACAGCCCTTTGCACATCAGGACAAAAGTCAAGGGCGTAGTATCTGCACCATCCTCAACCAGAAGTATCACGAAGATGACTTTGCTCGCCCTCGTCGTGACATCCACAAAATCATCGATGCCAGTCTTCAACCAATTCAATTCACTGCACATGATACCAACAAAAAAAGATAATGATAAACTAGAGACATGAAGAAGATAACTGGCCCTGTCGCCATTCCTGCAATAGGACTGAAGGCTTGTTCTGCACAACGAGCCATGCCCCTGGGAGAAGCTATTTCATTCCTGCTCCAACTCTGACATCTACCTGGCAATGTGGACAATTACTCAGCTGTTCCCAGTCCCCTAAGAGGAGAATAGTTACAATATGATCAACTGCCACACCCTCAGTCTCATCAAGCTAATTGAATTGTTGGAAGTTGTTTTTGACAGAGCTGTCAAGCAGCACAGAAATAACCTGCTCAGTGTGGTTTCTGATGGGTCCCCATGTGGAGATGGTGCTGTTGTGGAAATTCCATTGGATAGGCCAGGCTAATGCTTTGGCAGCTGAGGGATGTTAAGGCCAATTAATAAAATTTTGAAATTTCAAATCTGGTGCCAGTAGAAGTGGATGCTGAAGCCAATATTAATTCTAAAAACCAATGTACTTCAACAATGTACTTTCAGGATGCAAGTCTACTGTGCTTTCCTGGTATGTCCTAAAAGTGAATCCAGACATGTGATGAAACCTTCAATGGTCTCTGAAACAGCAATGCAAGGCAGTCACTCGTATCAAACTACTCCGACATCTTAAAGGATAAACCTGGACAGAACGCCCTTCCTCAGCCTCAGTATTGGGAAAGGGAAAATGAAACACTGGCCTGTCAAACCTGCAGAGGCCTCCTTCTTAGCATCTGAGAGCTTGTGAGAACATGTACAGAGCTTTCCCACAGACTGCCCAGAAACATCGGGAAAGGAGGAGGACATTCGATCTATTTAGTCTCCCCCATCCTAGTTCATGGCCAAACATCTCTTCAATGCACTTCTCCTACACAATATACATATCCCTTAACAAGACTAATCTTCTGAAAAATATAAAATATGAACTTCAGTAGTCCTTTCAATCCATTGATTTGTCTTCCCCATTGAACATAATGCTGGCCAATCCTCTATCACCACCCTATCCTCCTGTACTCTCTGCATCAATTTAGTGTCTAGAAAACCTTATTTAAATTCAGTGCCTTGCTTCCATAGCCTTGCATATTAGAGAGTGCCCCAGGTTCACCAGTCTCTGAGTGCAGACATTTATTTTCATCTCAATGCACAGTGGCCCGCCTGTACCTAAAACTGTGGCCCCTTACTTTAGACGTCCCAGCCAGGGGCATTATCATCCCTGTTTCCAATCTGTCTTGCCTGTGTGAGTATTAGATATTTCACGGAGATCTTCACTCATTTTCCGAAACCTCGCAGAATTTTGGCCCAGTTGATGCAACTCTTCTCAAACAACAGGCCTGTGATCACAGACATCATTCTGGCCATCCTTCACTGCACTCCCTCAGTGTCAGGTTCATCCTTTATGAGGTAAGGAGACCAAATCTGTACACAATACTGCACAATGTTCAAGATGAGGTCTCATCAAGGACCTGGTCTCCAGTCACACAAACAGCCTTCTATCACCACCCTCCTGCTACAAAGATGATTTTGAATGTGACTTGCCAAGTTATTCTTGATAGCATTAGATTCTACTTTCTTTATAAGTTTCCCATGTGATTTTTTGTCAAAAGGCCTCACTGGTAAACTATTGAAATGACCACATTGAAAAAAATCAATCACATTTGTTAGCCATGACTTCCCTTTGATGCAGTCATCCCGACTATCCCTAATCAAACCTTGCCTCTCTAAATGCAGATCAATTTTCTCCTTTCCTATTTTCTCCCATGGCTTCCCTAACACTGGTCTGATACTCACTGGCCTGTAGTTGCCTGGTCTATCTCTCATTCTTTCAGTAAAAGGGAATCACATTAGCTGTTCTCCAGTCCTCTGACACTTCCCCGTGGCAATTCTGAAAAAAAATTGGATCAGAGCCTTCCCTCTCTTGCCTCCTACAGCATCATGTGATACAAATCAGCCCGACAAGGGGTTTTGTCCAATTTTCTATCAGCCAAAACCCTCAATCCCTGCTTGCATTTTATATCTATCTGCTCAAGGCCTTCGCATTCCATCTTCTCAAATTCTGTCCCCGAATCCTCCTTCTCCCAAGTAAAACAGATGCAAAATACTCATGTAACAATCTAACAATGTTCAAAAACAAAGTTACTGGAAAAGATCAGCAGGTCTGGCAGCACCTGTGAAGGGAAAAACTGAGTTAATGTTTTGGATCTGGTGACCCTTCCTCAGAACTCTGAGGAGTTCTGAGGAAGGGCCCCTGGACCTGAGACATCCACTTGTGTTTTTCTTTCACAGATGCTGCTTATATTACCTCTATTCATGTACCCATCGTGTTGCCTTTTCAATGTTGTAACTGTGACAATCTCCGCCACTTCCTCTGGCAGCTCATTCCTTGCACATCACATGCTCTGTGTTACTCATTAGGTCTCTTTACAATCTTCCCCCTTTCTTATTATCTCTATGTGCTCTAGTTTTGGACACCCTCACCCCTGAAAAATGATCTTGGCTATTCACTGTATCCAGGTCCTTCAAAATTTTACAAACCTCTATAATGTCACGGCACTTTGGGCCTACAAATGAGAGATATTCATATTGTACCACATAAGATTTTAAGGAGAGCATATCAGGTGCATACCTGATGGATGTTTCCTCTTGTATGGGAGAATGAAACTAAGGATTCAGTTTAATGAAAGTAATGTATTCATTTTAACACAGGTATTATGAACGCATGAATTTATTGTACGAACATTCGTCAGACACGTGTGAGCATATCTTCAAATTAAGATAAGTTGTTTGGACAAGCAGAAAGGAACTGTCATAGAGACATACAGACCACAGAATGTTGAAGCAGATATCACATGGTTCAGTTTTGTGGTCAGAAAACGTTATTGTATGTTTTAGTTCAGAGAAGGAGAAAATGTAACTTGCCAGAGAAACAGCAATTAATTGCAGTCTCTCTTTCTTTCTTCCTTCTCACAGCAATGTATGAGAGCAGAAAACCCATCAGTAATCTTTGCCACTCGTGGAGGATTCCTGTTGAGGATTCACTGGAATCTCTCCACTGCCTAAAGCTAATGAAATTCAGCCAAATACAACTGTTCCATGAAAAAACATTATTGTTGATGGCTTGTGTGAGCAAATAACTTCAGAGTCAGAACAACATTTGGACAATCACATTTTTTTTTCTTTTGCCATACATTGAGCTGTTGTTTGGACAGAACTCTTCCAAACTGATATTCTGCAGAGATTTAATTCTTTCTGTTTGTCACAGACACGTGTGTATGTGTGTATCTGTGTGCGCAACTGTTTGTGAATTCATATATGTGTGAGCCTCTATGTTTGTGCATTTCTGTGTGTCTCAGTATTTATGGACACATAAATATTGATGTATATATATTTGAGTGACTAAACTGTTTATCTTTTATCTTTCCATCATAGCTTGAGTAACTTTACTTTGATTATATACCAGTTATTTTTGCAAATTTAAGACACCTAAGTTGTTCCTAACGCTGAAATTAACCCAGTCTGAGATCCATATAATTGGCCATTTCAACAAGCTGGTTGCATTTAAAATTTGTCACGATCAATGGAGGAATGGGGCTAGAAATGATAACAGTGACCATCCAGAATTGGTCTGAACAAGGGTGAGGAGAAATTCTCAAGGTGTTGTTTAAGTTGGAATTATTTTTCCAGGAGTCTGTGGTACCTGTGTGTTTGCATTATTCAAAGCTGTGTGGGTTAGATATTTGTCAGAAAAGTGAGTCAAGGATAATGAACTACAGATAGGAAAGGCTGAGAACAGTTAGGCCATGATCTTAGTGCCTGGTGGAGCAGGGTCAAAGTGTATAATGTCCCAGTCTTTCTCTTCAGTCCTATGTCCCTACATTCCATTCCACCCCACAAAGCTGTTACTCAGAAGCAGTTGGAGACCACTCGCTCTTGGCACTCTATGAATCGAAACAGAGACAATTCATCTTCTGAAGACTGTCACACACGGTTCAGTGTGAGATGGAAAATATTCTTGGGGAAAAAAAAGAGTGGGTGCTGGTCTAACACAAACCCCTCATCTCTATTTACAGAGATTCCCCTGTATCCATGTGTTGGTTATGTTATAGATCCATACTCACTGTGAATATAGCAGCACTGCCACAACCCCCCACCCTGCCATACAGCACCCAGAGATTGCTCAAAAAATCCTCTGGTCTCCCTGACTGCAACATTTCTGAACAGAACTTCCAGGAAAATAACAGGCACTAACTTTCCAATAACAAAATATGAGAACATGAGAAACAGGTGTTGGTTATTCAGCCCCTCAATCCTACCTTTCCCTTCAAAAGATCAGGGCTGACCTACACTGGGCCTCATCTCCTTTTTCATGCCCAATTGCTTGTAGGCCTCAATTCTCTGATGCGTTAAAATCCATCAACAACTCCTCCCCCCACCACCAAACATTTCAGTGATCTAGCTCCCCTGATGCTTTCGAACAGAGAAGCCCTCCATGTCACTACCCTCTGTGAAACACTCTCTCCACATATGCTGTGACCTATTGCTGTGAACAAAAGTTATGATTTCAAGGTAACAGTGACTGGCACTGATAGCGACACAGTATTTGACTGAGAATGGTGTCATGGAACCCGAAAAAAAAACTTATGGAAGAAGTTCTGGACCCGAAAAGTCAGATTTCCTGCTCCCCGATGCTGCTTGGCCTGCTGTGTTCATCCAGCTCTACACCTTGTTATCTCTTGAAATTAATGGGAATATGTTTTAAACACTCCACTGGTTGGAATTATCTGTAGCACCAAAGGAAGATGTTTATGACTGGTGGACATCAATCCTCTCAGTCCCAGGATATCTCTGCAGGAGATCCTCAGTGTAGCTTCCTCAGCAGAAACATCTTTTGCTGCGTCATCAAAGTCTTTCCTCCCTTAAGAAGATCAAAAGTGAGGATGACCACAAAATTTTCAGAATAATTTATTATCCCTCAGTTCCTTAAGCAATCTGCATACATGTGCAGCAAGACCTGAACAACATTCAAGCTTATGTTGTTGGAGAGTTGGTAATATTCATGTAACAGTATTGCTATACACTGTCATTTCCACAGTAATAAAAAAAAGGAATTCATCCGGCACTTCAAACTGATTTCACAAGAATATTACCTCCCCCCACTGTACCACACAACCAGCCCAGCTCTTCCCCTCCACCCACTGCATCCCAAAACCAGTCCAACCGGTCTCTGCCTCCCTAACCTGTTCTTCCCCTCACCCATCCCTTCCTCCCACCCCAAGCCGCACCTCCATCTCCTACCTACTAACCTCATCCCACCTCCTTGACCTGTCCGTCTTCCCTGGACTGACCTATCCCCTCCCTACCTCCCCAACTATACTCTCCTCTCCACCTATCTTCTTTTCTCTACATCTTCGGTCCACCTCCCCCTCTCTCCCTATTTATTCCAGAACCCTCACCCCATCCCCCTCTCTGATGAAAGGTCTAGGCCTGAAACATCAGCTTTTATGCTCCTGAGATGCTGCTGGGCCTGCTGTGTTCATCCAGCCTCACATTTCATTATCACAGAGGCATCTTCCGTCTCCCAGAAGACAGACTGGTGTTCTCACTGGAGGTCAGAAGCTGGTGGGAATGGCTAACTCTTTCAGATACAAGGCAATATGGCTGCTGACAGATTTGTGAACAACATGACAAACAGTGCAGAGTCACACAACAACTGCAACGTCATGTGGTGAGAGTTCATTTTGAGCCTGGAGCACTCTCAGCTAACACGGTGCTCGGCAGAGGTCCATGAACTATCAGGAAATACATCTCATGGGAAAAAGAAATAACTTGTCACACTATCAAATGCCTTGTTGGACATAATAAGCATTGGTCCATTACACTGAATTTTAAATGTAATCACCTCTTATTCTAGATTAAACAACAGATTAAACACTCATTTCCTTCACACTCTCTGCAAGCTACCATCATCCCGGTGATGATGGGAACTGCAGAATCTGGAGAATCCGAGATAACAAAGTGTGAAGCTGGATGAACACAGCAGGCCAAGCAGCATCTTAGGAGCACAAAAGCTGACATTTCAGGCCTGGACCTGCTCTGTTCATCCAGCTTCACACTTTGTTACCATCATCCCAGGGATCAGGCTGGTAAAACTATTTTGCATTGTCTCTGTGGCAAGGAGATCATTCATTACTAAGGAAAGAAAATCTGTACACAGTGCTGAAAATACTGCCTCAACAATGCTCTACAATTGCAGGAAAGTGTTTTTATGACCATACTTGAATAATTTTACAATGAAGAACAACATACCATCTACTGCACTGATTACTTGTTCCCCTGTATGTATTCTTTTAGTGACTCATGTACAATGCCTTCCAGGCCATTTTCGACAATCGCACTTCCCAACCTCTCACCTTCTAATAAATAAAAAATGAGAAGGTTGGTATTTGTTGCCCATGTCCAAACAATTTCTTTGCCTTGTAAATGGCTGTTCTCCAAACACTGATACATGTGATACACCTTGAGTGTTGACCTGCAGCCCACAGCAGGAACATACACTTTGTATTCTCTCCAGTGTCCAATTCTCAACCTCTGTGGTATTTTTACCCCCGCTCACCCCCATCCCCGCACCCCGTACACATGGGCTCGATTTTTTTTTCACTCACCTCTGGATAACCATGTCAAACGTCCTCTGAAAATGCAAATACACCTATCGGTTCTCATTTGTTGATGTCACAACCAACATCCTCCACAAACCCCGGCAGGTTTATCAAAAATGATTTCTCTTTCCTGAATCAAGGCGGACTCTGTCAAATCATATCATTATTCTCCGGCAATATCTAGTTACCACATTCTTTACAAAAAAAAAACAAATATTTTCCTCACAACCGAAATCAAGTTGTCTACTATTTAGTGTATTGTTTTTTTTCCCACAAAGGATTCCTTGTAATCCAAGATGGTGGACGGGAGACAATTGTGGCTGTCAGAGCTGCTCCTTTTTGAGTATATTCACTGGTGAGGCTGATTTCCTCAATTTCTTGGGGAAGTAATTCTCGATTATAAACTGTTGCATTGCATCGGAACTTTGAAATAAAGAGATTAAAACAAAAGTCCCTCTAAAATGAGAGGAATTGAGCCAGCAGGTACCACATGGGAAGTGAAAAAGGATCAGTGAACGTGAACAGCTGGCTAACCAGGCAGTCAGATTTTGCAGCTGATTGTCTGTGCTGTTTCGATTCAAGTATCTCTGGGCATCGGAGCTGGGTCTAAGAAAAATAAGCAAAGTGAAATTCGCAGCTGCTAGTGGAGAAGCCTGCAGGAACTCACAGCTCGTTAAAAATAATAGATTCTCTACAGTGTGAAAACAGGCCCATCAGCCCAAAAAGTCCATACCAACCCTTGGAACATCCCAACCAGACCCTTATCCCTAACCCACCTAATCTACACATCCCTGAGCACTATGGGTAATTGAGGATGGCCAATCCACCTAACCTGCACATCTTTGAAACCCAAACAGACACGGAGAGAATATGCAAACTCCAACAGACAGTCAGCCGCAGCTGGAATCGAACTTGGGTCCCCAATGCTGTGAGGTAACAGTGTGAACCACTGAGCCTCTGTGCCATCTCCATAAATTTGACCATCTACCATGACAGGGTTTGAAATGTTACCTCGAACATTATCTGTTTTATGGATTAGTAATCATGTGACAATGCCATTATGTCATCACCTCCCAACTAATTGTTATTTTTGTCTAACCACACTCTGTAAATCTACAATAGTGAGTAGTGTGTTTATCTTATTATGCGTTATTGAGATCTGTCTCCAGATTAAACTATTTAAAAAAGTACGAAGTTAGCCCATTGTAGTGCCTTTAGAGCAATAAGACTGTGCTGTTTTCTTGGTCAGTAGATTGTTAAGATGAAATTATGGCTTTGAGTAGTATAATGTGGTCTTGCTGTCTGATGTGGGAGTTTAGGGAGAATTTGAACATTCCTGAAGAATATGTCTGCTGGCAGAGCGTTTAGTTATGAATCTTATCAGACCTCATGGATCAGTTAGAGCGGCAGCTAAAGGCAATGAGGAATTTACAGGAGGTGGGGGATGTGATGGATGGCTGTTTCAGGAGGTAGAAAAACTGCAGATACAGTCAAATCAATGAGTTCCTTCTTGGAAATGTAGGAGGGATAGACAGGTAGTGCAGGAGTCTCCTGTAGTCATCATCATCTCAAACAAGTTTGCTGATTTGGACAATGTGGGGTGTGATTGACCCTTCAGGGAATGTAGCATGAACAGCAATGTTTCTGGCAGCAAGCCTGGTTCTTCTGTCATGAGGATTACATCAGCTTCCAAATAATTGATTGTGATTGGGAACTATCAAGTCAGAGACACAGACAGATGTTTCTGCAGCTGACTGTGAGACAACAGAATAGTGTTTGCCTAAAGTTTGCCAGAGTCCAAGATGTCTTTGAAAGATATAGAATATTCTGAATAGTTAAAAAGACCAACAGGAGGTTGTTGTACACATTAGAACTAACAGCACAGGATGAGAAATGGATGAGGTTCTGAGGATGGAACATAGAAAATTAGGCATGAACATAGGAAGTATAAGTGAGGACAATACTGTTCGAGGAAACTATCCACAGAACCCTCTCTGACTTTCCAATGACAGGAGCAAGTCAAATCCATGTTTGCATGGCGCATCTACTCAGTGTTGTCAATGCCTTCATCTCCTCAGTTTCTTTTCCTGCCTGATAAACCATCACATATCTGCACGGTCCCAGCGACCTGAAATATTAATGGGCCCACTCTTCATCGAAGCAGTTGACAACGTAACTACACAATTTTCTGTATCACAGTCACAATAACAGCAACACCACTGTTTCTGGTGGAATTGATTGGGGATTCTGGGGATGAGATGGCCTGGTGGTATTACTTCTGTACTGTTAATCCAGGAACACAGATAATGGGCCACACTCGATTCGAATTCTGCCACGATCGATTGAGGAATTTGAATTCAACAAAATATCTAGTAGGATGATACGATGAAACCATCATTGTTCATCAGGAAAAACCCACCTGGTTCACTGATGTCCCTTTGGGAAGGAAATCTGCCATCATCACCTGGTCTTGTCTACATGTGACTCCACCACACAGCAACGTGGTCGACTCTTATCTACCTTTTGAAATGACCAAGCCAGCCACTCAGTAATATCAATCACTACAAAGTCTCAAAGAAATGACACAGGATGTACCTAAGTACCAGCAATTCACAGCATGTGGACTGCAGTGGTTCAAGAAAGCAGTTCACAAACACGTTCTCTTGGACAACGAGGAAAGGGAAATAAACACTGGTCCAGCCAGTCACACCCACAACCCATTAATAAATAAATGAAGATGACCACACTCAGAGAAGACAGACTGAGGGGTCATTACTCAGTTTAAACACGGACATGGATGTATATCTACTTGGTTGTGATTTTCAGGAATATGGGAAAAGGCTAAAAACAAATGTAATCTCACATTTTATTTCCATCCCAGCTGATCACTAACAATTCATTTGTTTGCTTTTTTTTGTCTAGCTCTCTCTTTCTCCATCTATTCAACTCATTCCTTCTCCCTGTAAAAACACACATCCCTGCCACCAAGATAAAACATAATATTTACCAGCTGATTTCAGTTCTAATGTATGACAGTTGACTCGAAACACTAATTCTGTTCCTATTTTGACAGAAGCTGCCAAACCTGCTCTGTTTCCTCAGGACTTTGTTTCTTTTGGTTTCAGATCTCCCACATCCTTCTTTGTTTAATTTATCCGCTAATTATGTTTTTTTTTTCATGGGATGTTAACACCGCTGGCAAGGGTAGCATTTGTTCACTGTCATTAATTGCCCCTGACTGTGACCATTCCACAAGGCAGTATATAGTCAAATGCATTGTTTTCGTTCTGAATTCACACTTAATCCAGACCAGGTAAAAACCATAGGTTTCTTTCCGAAAAGACATCAGTGTAATAGGACAAAATGGTCCTTATTTTATGATTGCTGTTTGTGAAACATGCTTTTGTTCCGACTATGGTGAAATTGAAACTATCTTCTGTGTGATAACCTGTACCTCTGAATTACCTGCCCAGTGACATACCTACTCTAACCTGGTGTCACTATTGTGAGGTAACTTTAGAGAAAAGAACAATGGTATGATCAAAATATTTTTAACTGGAAGACAGGCCAGAAAAGAGCTGGAATTGTACAGTCTGAATTTTACCTGGGCATAGATAATGGTTTATTCGGCAAAAGCACAAAGGCAGAGGGAGAGAGTGGGGATATTATGGAATTTGTGTTGGACAGATTTGGTGAGACAATAATGAGATATAAGTCAAAAAAAGCACTCAATGCTGTGAACAGTCTTGTTCTCAGATGTTTGAGAGGGACAATTCTAAAATTCACAGATATTGATGGGATGTTTTAATTAAAACTGAATGTAACCATTACTGCCTTTGACAAATATGGGTAACAGAAATAGCAATGGAGTTGTATGTACTTTATGGAAGTAATAAATGGGCAGAGATAAAGAGACTTACCAGGAACACGAACAACAGCGAGAATGGGTAACTAGCCTGAACAATCATCAGCATAGCTCTTATCTGATCGGGTAATGTCGACCAACGCCAGGTAAGAAGGAAAAGTCCAAGAGATAAACTCCTGTCCATTGCTGTAACATTCCAGTCTACTGTTCTCTGATTTTGATCTCTCCGCCCCTACTCTCTGAAGCTGCTGATCCCTGTTAGCGCTGTCGCTGATGCTTTCACTTATACTATGGGATAACACAGTGAATGGAGCCCCTTAGTAATACGAGAGAGAAAGCCTCCTGTGACACAGTTAGAATCCGTGGAGACTGATTTCAATCACAGTCACTGAACAAACAGTTCCAGTTAACCCCTTTCAATACAGAACATTCAGTTCACAATAACAACTGGGCTGGATTGCATGTTAACAGCATTGGCTATTGCTCTTATATCCCATCACCAATTGTTCAAAGAAAGTCTTTGGTGAAGGAAAGTGATGGATATTTTCTCGTAGGTTAAATGGATCTGCTGTGTTCTCCACGTACAATGTTCTAACCACCTGCACCAACGTCCCAAACCCCTGAAAAAAAAGTATACAAGCAAAATGTCATGACTATTATCAATCCTCCACAACCAAAAGATTGTTGCTGGGCATAGTTCCCTGACCATGCAGAGGAAGTGTGGATTGTCTGGATGTTCCTCTCACTGTGTCGTCAAGCAACGTTATATCTTCAACACACAACGTTCTTCATTGCAGTTTTTGCACTTTAAAGCAATAACATTTACATTTCTTGGTTCAGTTTAAAGCTAAACATGACGTTTAAAATGACATTGTTCATTGAAGCCTATGGATTAATGAGTCAGGGATATGAGTATGACATTGGCTACGAATCAGAGCGGAATGGGGGGAAGTAGCTTTGGAGACTGGAGTGGAGGGCAGTGATATCCCAATGTCACTAGTATTCAACCAACACTTATTCTGACAGAGAGAATGTCATGTCATGCAGAACAAGGAAACAGGTTATACTTGGGAGATGGAATTCGAAACAACAATGTGAGCACAACATGATCATTTAAATGTGATGTAGGGAATTATGTATTATGTATACGCTGCTTAATCGCACAGTACGAAGACTGATAAGATTGTTCATTTCTGCACAGGGCATTGAGAATTAAAATAAGAAAAAAATAATTCAAACTGTTAGGGGTAGAAGGAGATTAAAGTACCATATTGGTATGGATATTGCTCATTCCCAGCAAGTGCAGAGATGATATGCTAAGTGATTGTTGTAATTATTATGAGAAATATATGAAAAGTTTTCAGACCCTGAGGGGACAAGTTTTGCCAGTGAAGGACACAAACTGTGCTGTCATGAATAACCTACTTCTGTTGTCCTATGAAGTGCAGCTGCCTCTAAAATATCTTTTCAATCAAAATTGATTTCCTAATACTCATGCATTTAGGAGGATATTAGCAATTTGTTTTTTGGAACTGTTTCTAAGAGGATTCAAAGATTTTTTTTTAACATGTTATAGTGAAGCAACAGCAATATACTCCCTATCGAGGATGACATATGACTTGAATGATAATTTGCAGAGATTGGTTTTCCCATTGCTCAGTCGAGGACATTACCAGTGCAGGATTCTCTTCTATTCCAATTGATCACATTTTTGCTCAGGGTCCTAGATGCCTCAATGAGTCATGTACAACTGGTGGCATGGGAAGTTACTCTGATCTCATTTCAAATTACTTTGGAACATCGGCTGAAACAATAAAGAGCAAAAGTGCAGAACACAGCTTTTTTGAACAATGAGCACACTGACCTCACAATATTCCAAAGCAATTTTAGGCATGGATTTACAATTCTGTCAGGCGATGTTTGTCCTGTTCGTGATGAGGCAGTTTGGTTAAATGCCCTCTCAGATGGACAGAAGAAGCTCCTTCTGTACCATGGGGAATAGAACCATTCCATTTCCAGTGCATCAGACAGTGGCAAAAACACACTGTTGTCAGCTCCTATTGGACATTGATCATTTCAGCCTCATCATTCACTGACATGGAAATCAGCAGCTTGCATCATCCTGGTTCAACGACAAAAAGGGAAAGGGGGCGATGATAGAGTGGGAGATACTGGGGAGGTTGTGTGACATACAGTGGGTGTGGCAGCAGTGGAGCGTGAAGGGAGATGGTCAGTGGAAGGGTATGTAGCTGCAGGAGGAGTAGAGCAAGAGGTGCAGAAGAGTAAGGAAGGAAGAGGAGGAGGAGTGAAAAACTTCAGAAGGGATCATTGGACTAAAATCGTCAACTCTGATATTTTTCTTCACAGATCTGACAGACCTGCTGAGCTTTTCCAGCACTTTCTGGTTTTTTTTTGCCGAGGACCTTTTGAGGAGCTGCACAGGACCTCTCCTGTTTTTTTTTCTTATCCTCCGCAGGATCCAGACCTACACAGGACCTCTCCTGTTTTTTTTTAATATCCTCCTCAGGATTCGCAGACTAAACACACAGTTCTACTCCACCCCAACCTTCTGTTTTTTGTAGCCAGCCGTCTGCTTGTTCTCATGACATGTTGCTGTGAGAAACAATCCCTGATACACTCAGTGAATTGCTCTTCAAGGTGATCCTTGCCAACCACCCATAATTACCATTGTGTCTTTCCCTCAAGCCTTCATTATTTCTGGGTTTATACTATGCCTTATATTTTAGATGTACTGCAGGGTGGGGCTGAAAATTAGTCCGACCAAGACGTTTCTTGCCTTACTTTTCGATTTCACCCATTTCAATGATTAATTTATCATTCTGACCCCTCATGCCAATATCATTTCCTAATACAGCCTTGATATCATCCTTAAGCATGAGGGAAACTCCACCTCTTGCTCCTTTTTGTCCATCTTTTTGGAATACTGAGTACCCATGGGCATTTAACTCCACAACCTTGAACTTCCTCTAACCATTTTTTTTTTCAGGAATACCCACAGGTCATACTTATTCATCTCTCTTTGTGCTGTTAGCCCATCAATTTATTCTAAATGCTGTGTGCATTTAGGTCCAAGGTTTTTGAATAAGTTGCTTTGATTTGTTTTTCTCTTTTAATACGTTCTTGTACACTGTGCTTTCTACACTCTCCATCCTTGTTTATTAATTCCTGATAATCCTGAGCCTCATCTCTATAGTTTATTGCAACTCCATAATGCCACTTGCTCTGCCTTATTATCTAAGAGAAGGTCAAAGTCTGCTCCTTCTCTAGTAGGAACATTTACACAGTCATACAGCATGGAAACAGTCCAATGACTCCCAAACAAAACTAATCCCACCTGCCTGCTCCTGGCCCGTATCCCTTCAAACATTTCCTCTTCATGCGTTTAGACAAATGCCTCTTAAATGTTGTAATTATGCCCACTTCCTCAGGAAGTTCATCCAACTTGCAAACCACCCTTTATGTGAAAAAATCCCCTCATGCATTTTTAAAATGTCTCTCCTCTCAAATTAAAAATGTGTCTCCGAGTCTTGAAATCCCCCATCCTAGGGAAATAACAATATCATTAACCCTATCTAGACCCTTATTATTTTATTAACTTCTATCAGACTGCCTCTTACACTCCTGAACTCCAGTGAAAGAAGTCCTAGCCTATCCAGCCTTTCTTTGTAACTCAAGTCTTCCATACCCGGCAACATCCTGATAAATCTCTTCTGAATCCTCTCCAGCTTAAAAATATCCTTCTTATAACTGGGCAACCAAATTTGGATACAGTATTCCTTGAAGAGGTCTCCCATATGCCCTGTACAATCTCAACATCACATCCCAATTCCTACATTTGAAGGACTGAGTAATGAAACCAAGTGTGTCAAATACATTTTTAACCACCCTGTCCATAAGTGACACAAACTACAAAGAATTATATACCTGCAACCCTCAGTCCCTCTGTTCTCCCATACTACCCAAGGCACTACCATTAATTATATAAGCCCTCCCCTTGCTTGTTGTACCAATACCTGGCATTTATCCATATTGAGCTCCATTTGCCCTTTGTCAGCGCATTGGCTCATTTAATAAAGACCCCTTCGTAATCATAGAAAAGATTCTTCAATGTCTACTATGCCACCAATTTTGACATCGTCCACAAACTTACTAGACATGCTTTGTTTATTCTCATCTAAATCTTTCGTATATATGACAAACAAAAGAGGACCTAGAACCAATCCCTGTGGTGACAGGCCTCCAGCCCAAATAAAATTAAACATGCTTAACAAATTCTTCGCTCTCTGAACATGTAACACTATATAAGTGCCAGTCAACGTTTGAAAAATTAAAATCACCTACTTTTACAACCTCATTATTCTTACATATATCTGAGATCTTCTATATATTCGTTCCTCCGTTTCCCTCTTTCTATTGGGGGGTGGGGCAACAGCACAATCCCATCAAGGTGATCGTTGTTTTCTTCTTATTTCTAATTTCATCCCATATTTTCACTGGATGGTTTTTTTAGAAATATTTTCTTGAGTTACAGCTCTCATGTTTTCCTTAATCAAAAACTCGACTCCTCCTCCTCTTGTGCTTCCCTTTCTGTCCTTCCTAAATCCCCCTCATACTTCTAAACTGCATCAAATGTGGACCGAGTTTTCACTGCTATTTTAATGACACACCCTTCATCCCAGGACCATTCTTGTAAACCTACAATGGGCCCCCTCAAATGCGAGCACATCCTTCCTTGATGCAGGGCCCAAAACAGGTCACATTCTTCCAAATGTGGTCTGCGCAGACCTGATGCAGCCTCAGCAGTACATCCGTGCTCTTGTATTCTAGGCCCCTTGAAATAAGTGTTAAAATGGCATTTGCCTTCCTAAGTGCCAACTCAGCATGCATGTTAACCTTAAGAGAATTCTTGAACTAGGGCTCAATTTTGCAGTGCCGCCTGAAACATCCCCAAAAACCCTGCCATTGCTGCTTCAGTGTCTTCCTTGGCTCCACCTTCCTGCAACTCTGGCCAATTTCTCCCTCGTGTCTTTATTAGTTATTCTCACTCAGTTATACTACTGTTACATCTTATTCTATCTCCTCTGCCTCAAACCGCAGGATGAACTCTATTACATTATGGTCACTATCTCCTCAGGGGTTCCATCACCTTGAGCTCTCTAATCAAGTCTGCCTTATTACACATCAGTCAATCCAAAATTGCCTCTTCCTTATTGGGCTCTATCCCATGCTGCTCCATTAAAATCTCTTTCAGATTTCACAAATCCCTTTCCTTGAGGTCCACTGCCAACCTAATTTTCCCAGTCCATCTCTATAATGAAGTCACCTATGATTATTGCTGTTGTGCCTTTTTTACATGCTTTTTCTTTCTCCGTATATATTCTTCCCCACATCCTGAAGACTGCTGGAAGGCCTGTACACAAGATCTTTTAGGCTCTCTTTTACTTTGTGGTTCTTTAGCTCTATCCACATGGCTTCTACACTTGACTCCATCTCCTTTCTTGTTTGCAATTTAATTTCATATCTTCGTAAAAAGGCAATATCACCCCCGCTGCCTATCTGTCCATCTTTTTGTTGGATGTGCATTCTTGGATATTTAGTTCCCAGCCTAGATGCCCTGGGAGCCACATCTCTGTGAAACCCAAAACATTGTACCGGTTATTTTCAATCTGTGCTACAAGCTCATTTACCTTACTTCATGTAGTGTGTGAGTTCAAGTATAGCGCCCTCGGTCCTGCATTGACTGACCTTCTTCTCACAGTTATTCCCCTTATCTGTAGTGCCAGAAGTTGGGTTCCTGACCATTTCCATTCGTTCTGTCCTATTACTTGTTGTGCAAACTTTAATCTGATTTGAGCCCATCCACTTTAACATTTTCCATAATTTTCCATGCAGCTCAACCTCTGCCAGCAAAATTTTAATTTAATGTCCGATCCACGGGCACTGGTTATGTCATTCGCCAGGACTTTGGTTCCTGCACAATTCAGGTGGATCCTGTCCATAAGGACAGCTCCATCCTTCCCCAGTACTGGCGTCAATATCCAATTAATTGAAATCCATGTCTCCCACACCAATCTCAGTCAGGTATTTAACTTTTTAATCTTGCTGACCTTGATCCCGTCTGCATATGGATCAGGTTTTAATCCAGAGATTATTACCTTTTTTGGTTGTATTCAGTAATTTAGCTCTGACTTGCTCATATTACTTCAGCAGAATCTCGTTCCTCTTTTCTATCTATGATGACAACATAACTGTTCCTTTCCCACTAGAAGTTCCTCTGGAGGAGGATGAGATATCTTGAGCATAGGCAGCACATGGCAACATAGTCTTTGGGACTCATGTTTCTGGCAACTGAGAAATGTCTATTTCCCTGACAGCACTATCCCCGATTACAACTTCACCTCTTTTAGTTATCCTCCTCGTGAATGACCCCCACACCCTCCACTACAGTGCTGGGCTAAGGGCATAAGTGTTTTTAGTTTTTAACTGACCATCAACAATGGATTCATAGTCATCATTAAATTCTTAATTCCAGACGTTTTATTGATTTCAAATACCACCACGTGCCGTGGTCAGATTCAAACCTGGGTCCCCAAGATGTTGCCTGGCTCTCTGGATTAATAGTTTAGCAATAACACTACCAGAGCATTGCCTCCCCTGAATGCATGGCAGTGTTCAGAGCTCAAGCTCCAGCTATTAATCTGAGCCAGAGTTCCTCAAGTAACCACCACTCGCTGTGAATGCTGTCACTGTGAACCACAATGGGGACAACTGGTGCCCATGTCATGCAGTAAACACATCGTCTGAACCAGCACCTCTACATGAATTACTTCTTGCTTTGATTTTTAAAACAAATTTGGACTGAACCAAAGTCCATCATTGGTGGGAAGATTAACTGACCATGCTGAAAAGATTAGCATGAGACAAATTAGGCAGATATCTTGAGGGATTGTGTGGCCGGCAGAGATTAGAGATGGGAATGGTTGCTATCATCGAGGGATTTGCAAACAGGGATAAGTTTTTTTTTTCAAAATGTAGCTTTTTCTCAAATGGCAAGCTTTTCAGCTCAGTGAGCTCAGAGTGAGGAAAACAAGGTTCAGTGCAAGTGAGTGCACAGGCAGCGGAGTGTTGGATGAGCTCAGGATTACAGGGAAATTGAAAGTGGAAGAAGAGTCAGGAGTTTTTTAGAGCCATTCAACCTCGAGTTTACAATGTACTAACTCTTTTGGCCCATATTCCTGAACACTTTTGCTGAACAAAAGTTCATCTGTTGCAGATTTAAACTAACAACTGAATGATTGGCATCAATTGCCATTATTGGGAGATAGTTCCGAACATTTACTACACCTTTACTACCGTTTTTGTACAGAAGTGATATGTAATATCTCTCCTGCACAAAATATGCTCCCAGGTTCTTGACTGAATCGGAGGAAATTACTATTTATCCTGCACTGCATGTCGGTGCATTGTTTGACTTAGAAAGAGCTTCGAGTTAGCAATGGCCACATAAGTCTTGTCCTTCATGGTTTTGGAAATGGCTGGTTTGGGAGGCTTTGCTAAAGTTATGGCATGTGTTGGGTGATCATACCCCTCTCATTCACTGTCTCCTCCTTCCAGATCTCTCTCTTTAAACAACCCATCAAGCCTTGCCATCCCATTCAGGCCAGAGACTTTATGACCAGATTGGGTGGCAGGTTGCCTCCCTGAAGGACGTTGGTGCACCATTTGGGTCCTTCTGACAATTGGTAGCTTTCATAGTCCCCTTTTCTGAGTGCTCAGACCCACAAATTCAGCTCAGTTTCATAATTTGCTGTCATTGAGAAATGCTAGACTCTATTAAAGTTTGAATGACGGACCATTCAGAAATACATGAAAGAATCACAAAGAGTCAGCATGATTTTGCGAAGTGGAAATCATAGCTGACATGGTTATTAAGTTATTTTCAGGCAGAATCATGCAAGACAAATAAGAGGGAAACAAACAAATGAAATATATTTGGATTTCCAAAAAGCATTTAGTAAGGTATTGTACATGAGACTACTTCACACAGTAACAACCCAAGAACCCACGCTGTTGTACTAGTCAAGGATAGTTTTCAAGGATTGTGTAATGAATTAAAGACTAAGTCGAATTAAAGAGGGCAGTTTCACATGTATTGTAACATGTGGGTTCCCAGAGAAAGATCAATACTGCATCCATAATTGCTTACGGTATATACTAATCACCCGGAAGGCAGAAGAGAACGTACTGTCACCAAGTTCACAGGTGACACCAAATAGATGAAGGCCAGGAGTGAGGATGGTACAACGAAGACACAGAGGGATAGAAACAGGATTAGCGAGCAGATAAAAAAAAACTCAGTGGATGGAATATAATGTGGGGAAATTGAGGTTCATGTATTTTGGCGCGAAAACCAGGAGAGGTGATTGCTATTTTCGTGGGTTAAAAAAAAACACTGCAGAAAGCTGCATTAGAGAGATGTGATAATGGGAACTGCAGATGCTGGAGAATCCAAGATAACAAAGTGTGGAGCTGGATGAACACAGCAGGCCAAGCAGCATCTCAGGAGCACAAAAGCTGATGTTTCGGGCCTCGATCCTTCATCAGAGCTCTAAGGGTCTAGGCCCAAAACGTCAGCTTTTGTGCTCCTGAGATGCTGCTTGGCTCGCTGTGTTCATCCAGCTCCACACTTTGTTATCTTGCAATGGAGAGAATGTGGGACATTGTTCTTAAAAGACAAAAACACTAGCATCCAGGTTCGGGTTAACCCGGAAGGTAAATAGTCTGTTGACCTTGATTTAAAGGGAATGGGGTTGGCTTATTAAAACTGTATATGACACTAATCAGATCATACCTGGAATGCTGTGAATGGTTTCAGTCCCCATATTTTTCAAATGGCATTTCAGGGAATTTTAACAATATTGATCCTAGACGTGGAAGGATTTTCTCAGGAGATGAGATTGCACAGACTACTCCTGTGCTCATTGCAGTTTAGAAGAATGAGACAAGATCTTACTGAAAGACAAAAGTTTCCATTGGGGTTGACAGGATAGACTCAGAGAGATTGGTCCTCCTTTGTTTGACAGTCGAGGATCAGAGTAAGAAAGCATCTTATTAGACTGAGATGTGGAGGAATTCCTTCTCTTGGGGTACACTGAATCTGTGGAATTCTTTACTGCAGATGGTTGAACAGGCAGGCTGCTCAGTGTATCCAAAGCTGAGATAAAGCATTTTCATCAAATAGAATCAAGTGTTGGGGGATAAGGCAGGAAAGTGGTGTTTAGGATTATCATATCAGCCCTGATCTTATTGAATATTGAAAGCAGGCTCAAGGGCTGATTTACCTACTTATGCTCCTACATATTGTTTTTTTTTCGTTTTTCTTTTTTCTTTTTTCTGTCTTCACACTTGCTTTCATTTTTCTTTTTTCAACCAGTTTCGCAGGATATTAGTAGGAAATGATTTGCAATGAGAAGACTTAAAACCAAATATCACTTCAGGATCTGATAGAGTTGCCAATTCATTGTATCCTGGATAGCACTGAAATTTGAACAGAGAGGGAAAAGGCATCATTCACAGCGGGGAGAAATCGTACACGTGGTGTACATGTGGACAAGGCTTCAGCAGATCAGCCACCCTGTCAGAACATAAATACAGGTACACTCAGGAGAGGCCATTCATCTGTTCCGACTGTGGGAAAGGATTCACACCAGCAAGTTCACACAGAGGAGAAAATTTTTAAAGGTCCAGAATGTGGAAAGTGCTTTAAAAGTTCAGGTCACTGATGTCCCATCAATGTATTCACACTGACGAGACAGCCTTCAGGTGCTCTCACTGTGAGTCTGGTTTAAAGCATCATCCACCCTCATTGAACACCAGCGGATGCACACTGGGGAGAGGCCACTCACCTGTTCCGGTTGTGGGGAGACATTTTCTTGGAAGTCAATGCTGCTGAGTCACCAGCACGTTTAAACAGAGGAGAGACCTTATAAATGCCCAGACTGTGCCAAGTGCGATAAAAGCTCTGGGACCCTGAAAATTCCAACAAACAAGTTCACAGTGATGAGAGGCCCTTCAGATGCTCTCACTGTGGGGCTGGGGTTCAAACAATCATGTGCCCTCAATAATCACCAGTGGATTCATACGGTGGAGAGACCATTCACCTGTTCACAACATGGGAAGGCATTTGCTCAGAAATCCACTGCTGAAACACCAACAGGTTCACACAGAGGAGAGACAAAGTAAATGACCAGGCTCTGGGATATGTTATAAAATCTCTGCCGATCTGGTGGGCCATCAATGTGTTCACACTGATGAGAAACTATTCAGGTGGTCTCACTATGGCCCTGGATTCAATTGGTCATCCCAACTCACTGTCTATTGATGATCTCACACAGGGGAAGGGGCCGTTCACCTGCACTGATTGTGGGAAGAGTTTCACTGTGAAATTCAACCTGCTGAAACACCAGTGAGTTCATGAATAATGACAGTGGCTAATATTTGAAGCCAAGTTCAATCTCAGTAAGATGTGAGAGCAGCATCTGCTCTTTGCCCCTCTGTCCTTGATCTAATACACAAAATTCTTCAACCTTGGAAAGTGCTTTCACTGTGATCAGTCCCTGGCCCAGGTTACATGAAGACTACTCGCATAAATACAATATACTGTATTGGCACCTCATTCTTCACAACATAGGGATAGGGAGAGGCTGGGCCATGGAAGGGGACAGCACGAGATGTATTCACCCCACTATTCCTCACGTCACTCGGTTAGGGGTAAGCTAATGGGGGGTTATAGTTTGATGTACTAACCCCTCTGTTCTCCAAATCAAAGGGACAGAAAAGAGTGGGGCCTCAGTGTCTGAGAGAGAGAATGCACTCTGAACTGTATATCGTATCAGGGATAGAGATATGATCACAAACCAATCTTTGGTCACATACAACAGCAAAATTGTTGACACAATCAAGTCATAGAGAGATACGGCACAGACACAGGCACTTCAGACCAACTTGCCCATGCTGATCAGAAATCCTAAATAAACCTAGTCCTGTATACCAGCATTTGACCTTTATTCCTGTAAACATTTCCTATTCATATACCCATCCAAGTGGCGTTTAAATATTGTGGTTGTACCAGCCTCCATCACTTCCTCTGGCAGCTCATTCAATACATTCAATACCCCTTCTGTGTGAAAAAGGTACTCCTTAGGTTCCTTTTAAATCTTTCCCCTTTCATCTTAAACCCTCTAGTTTTGGGCTCCCAAAGCCCGGGGAAAAGACCTTGCTTTTTTACCCGATCCATGTCCTCATGAATTTATAAACCACTATGAGGTCGCCCCTCAGCTTCCAGGGAAAATAGCCTCAGTCTATTCAGCCTCACCTTATAGGTCGAAGACTCCAATCCTGGAAACAGCCTTGTAATTCTTTTCTGGGCACTTTAACGTTTCACAACATCTTTTTGAGGGAGAAAGGCTGGAATTACACACAGTCCTCCAAAAGTGGTTTAGTGAACATTCTGTACAGCCATGACATGACATGACTTCCAAACTGATATACTCAATGCAGTGACCAATAAAAACTATCATATCAAATGTCTTCTTCACTATCCTATCTACTGTGACTCCACTTTCAAGGAAATATGATCTGCACTCCAAGGTCTCGTTGTTCAGCAACACTCCCCAGGACCTTAACATTAAGTGTGTAAGCCCCGGCCTGATTTGCCTTTCCAAAATTCATGGCCTCCGTCTGCATTGTGATAACTTTTGTGATTCTGAGTGAAGTCCGAGTTCAGCCAACAGGATGTGGGAAATTACACTAAGGTTATGTTTACACGAGCCAGACACATCTACGCAACAGAGAATTACACAGCAATGAAATCTTTTGAAATCATCCTTGAAAGTACATGCCACACGCCAAATGAAAAGATGCATGGTTGCCTAACAAACACATTTTGCCCCCAAGCAGAGCAGTGCTGTGGGACCGTGCTGGGCCCATGACCCAAAGGTGGATGGATGAAAACCATCCTCTGCTATTTGCTCCAGACACGCGATGTTTAGTTCTGCGCCTTACGTTTTGATCAGCTTTGTGCTTCAGATATCTGTAATAAATCCTCCATGTTGATTCACGGGTGAGGTGACACACTTACCAAGTTTTCAACAGCCCTCTCCTGTTTCCTTTCGGTCTTCTCGAAGTTGGGACCAAACTGATGTTTCTGAAACACATTACTTCCCACCTTTTCCCATTCCATTCAGTAATTCCCCACGCCATTTCAGACGTGAATAGTAAGAGGATCATGACATGATAATAAGAGAATCATCACAACATGATAGTAAGGGGATCATCATGTTGGAGACAGCATCACAGCACATACACAGTTCACTATTATTAGGACAGATATCAATGAAAGTCAATAATGTCAGAGAGATGTTGTGGCTTCGATGGGCTGAATAGCTTCTTTTTACGCGGGAATGACGCCATGGACTGATGATGTCATTTTCCATGTTTCTGTGAGGGAGTGGGTGGGGGAGAAACAATGGCTCATTTTTAACCTTCCCTTCCACATTGTAATGTCTGCAGCCCCACAACTCAGGGCCACAGGGGATTCTCTTAACCCAGAACTGTTGGCGTCACATAATAACTCTTGCTCTGGCGACAGCGAACGGACGTACACCCGCGTTGCTCAAGTGTTTCTGCAGGATTGCTGTGTGCAGACAAATCGGGACACCAAACAGGCTGCACAGAAAGATCCCATAATAAGTTGAAGAAGGGACTAATCTCCAGTTTCATCTTGTCCCTCTCACAGCAGCTGTCCATCCTGCTGTCTGTCTCCAATGAATGCCATTTGACAAAAGTCCCAAATCGCGGTTTATAATTTGATGAACAAACCTCATCACCTTCTACTCCTACATCCACCATTACTCCTTCTCTCTTCCAGTGATTGAGAGGGAGCTGCAGAACGTATACCATCCCCTAGCTCTGCCTACCCATAGAGGGAAATGATTTAATGCCTCTTCCAATGGAGAGAACCCTGTCCCAGTGGAAGGGACAAATAGCACCGTCCTGGGAGCAGGGAGACAGAATGAGGAGTTGTTGTGTGTTGCTGCTTTCAACACCTCAGGCAACGGAGAATAGTATTTCTGTCTAATCAACACGTTCCAATATATTACTGCACACCTCTGGAACAGAAAGAACATGAACTCTGGTCTCCTACATCAGAGGTATGGACACTATCACTGCCTGAGTGGTAATTGATGTATTGTTAAGTAGGACATCACTAGACTAGATTGTTGGTCTCGTGGTCTGAGTTTACACTCAGGGAGATTTCAGGTGTGTGAGAAGCTGCAAGTGTGAATGCTGCGTGAGCCCTTGTGGCCTTTGACATGTGTTATTTTTTAAACCTTTTAGAGAGCATTGAGGTGGTTCTTAATGAAATCACTTTTGGTGTATGATACCAAAGAGTCTTTGTTGTGAATATATTGCATCCATCCACTTCACCTGATGAAGGATCCGTGCTCTGAAAGTTTGCGATTTCAGGTAAATCTGTTGGACGATAACCTGATAACGTGTGACTTCTGGTTTTATATCACATTCGGAGGAAAAGGAATCAAGTTTTAAACAATGTCTGCCATCGGTAAACTGGCTACCTCACTGGTGTTGATAAGCGTTATATAAATGTAAATACATCTTCTTTAATTGTCTTTAAATCCATCAAATCTGTTTACTGACTCTGGCCAGTGGATAGAATTTCTCGCTATCAGCTTAATCAAACTGCCCACACCCACTGCTACCCATATCCAACACTGTAAACAGCACCAACATTGTCAGTTGGTAGGTGGAGCATGGAAAGGAAATAAAGCTGTTAACCAGTTTCCAGCTTCATAAACAGTTCAAAACACTTTGTGAACCAGACTCAGCGGAGACTGAAGGGTGAAATTTCTGATTGAGCAGAGTCAGTCAAAGCACCTTTCCCTTCTTCATGATGCTGGGACATTGACTCTGATGTTCTTGGTGTCATTACCTGATGTGAGACATTGAAATAACTAGAATTCGATGTAGAAATCTGGCCTCTGGCACAATCAGATACTTGGGAACAGACAAAAAGTGGAAAGGCTCGAAGGCAGGCGGCTCCGGTTGCAAGGGAGCCTGTTCTTGACGACATGGATGTCTCTGCAGTGGATGGGATCAGACTATTTCTATGTCTCCACAATGAATGCCCCATACTTAATTTTGGAACAGTAAAAGTAGGAAAGAACAATTGCTCTTCTTGCCAAATCACGATTTCTATCTAAAATTTCATTTTCCATCTCTAATAACTCCATAGGTGGAGGTGATCAATCACTTTCTTGAAATTCCTGGAGTGTAAGTACAGCCAGTTTGTAAGTTTTGAGGGGATTCCAGGATCGCAATCCAGCGACGCTGAATGAACAGTGGCGTGTTTCCACTCAGAATGGTGAAAGGCTTGGAGGGAGACAAGTGTCTGGTAGTTTTCCCGTGTTTCTGCTGTCACTGTCCTTTATTTGGGAGAAAACTCTCACTGGACTGATTATGGCCCATTCGGAGACCAGGAAATCATTTTAATTTGGCTAATTCAGGCAAGAGAAAGCAATTTCATTTCATGACACGGAATTGCATCCAGGGCTCAGCGACGCATGCTATGATTTCTAACAACTGGAACACAAGATAGCCTAACAGTAACCCTTGTGATGTGACTTGTACGCCCTCTCCGTCCATTCTTCACATCAGAACCACCTTTACCTGACATGTGTCCCTCTCTAAGCTTTGAAACAGTTCACATTGTCATCTGAATTACAACATGAAGAAAGCAGAGCTGTGATATTCTGTCAGTAGATGTAGTGCAACAAAGTACAAACAGGCTGACACGAACAAGAACTTGTTTTGAGGTGCTGAGCTGCCTTGATGGAGTTCCACGAATAAAGGCATCGTTCAACTCATCTAATTCCAGAGCTCTGGCTAAAATGACCGGTGATGTCTTGCTTAATTTGTTCACAGAAATGACTCGAAGAGATTCAAAGTATGAAAGTTTGTTTCACTGGATTGAAGCATAAACTAAGGAAGTGACTGTGAATTAAACGGTGGCAAGTTTCAGCAGAGAAGCAGGCAATAGATGACAAATGTGCTTCCTTAGCCAGTGAGACTGGTCGCTTCGCAAAGTGGCTTACATTGAGGTGAAGCAATGATGGTGGTCACCTTTGCTGGTGTTCAACTCGGGAATAAGAGTTCCACTTTGGTCCCTGTTAACATCGCAACACGACAAGTTGTAACAGCATCCCTGGTGTGTTGGGCCAGTAGAGTAATGGGTAACATGCCTGATTCTGGTTCAGAAGATTGTGGGTTCAAGTCCTATCTGGCTCAAGTGCTTTTTGGCTGCTTTTATATATTTGCAGATTGAAACATGCTTCCAAAGTGGGAATTCGTGTTGGACGTTTTTTGTCATCAGATTCCCAGGAGCTGAAGGGATTGGAAATTAAAAGTTACACATGAGCAGTGTTCGCAAATATTGCAGCTCACTGTTCACTTCCTATCCAAGCTCACAGCAACAACTCTCAGTTTCTGTAGAAATTGCTTGTGTTCAACGTAAAGCTGCCTTTTATCTGGGAATAGTGTGTGGTGTCGGAGAATGAACATGAGGCACATTGAATGGGTGTGATCCTGAAGTCTCTGTCACCTTCGGGATGAGTCTGTGTGTCTCCATCTGCAGCTAAAAATGAGGATGAGCCCAATAAGTGGGTTGTAACATAGTTGTACCACCATGAAACCTCAGTCCCATTCGTTGAATACAAGGATAATCTCATTGATATTTACCCTGGAAATGTCAAACAAGGCGGTCGGCTAAATTCTGGAAGCTGGGACCCGAATAGATCAATGTCTGGTGACATGCACTGACACGGTAGGCCGAATTGTTTCTTTGCCACATGATAAAAACTTGAAGACATGGAACCAAAATGAAGAAACATGAAAAGGTAAAAGCAGTGTCATTCAGCAAAGATGCAAACCAGGCGAGCATCTTCCCGTGTAATCTGATGGTTCAGATCTGGTGCTTTCACAGTCGTGGCCCATGTTCAAATCCCAGCCCGTGAATGTAAGTTCTCCCTCGTGAGTCTTGCTTGCCCACAGTGCTATTGATTGGTTGTCAGGAGCTGCAAGGTAACCTATTTTATCCGAAGCGATATTCAAGCTCACATGCCAACATCTTTCAAAACACTTTGTGAACCAGACTCAGGAGAGAGTGAAGGGTGAAATTTCTGATTGAGCAGACCCAGTCAAAGCACCTTTCCCTTCTTTATGATGCTGGGATATCAACTCTGATGTTAAAGGTTTCATTACCTGATCTGAGACATTGAAATAATCAGAATTCAATGTAGAAACCTGGCCTCTGGCACAATGAGATACTTGGGAAGAGACAAAAAGCGGAAAGACTCGAAGGGAGGTGGCCCCAGCTGCAGTGGAGCCTGTTCCCGGTGACACGGATGTCCCTGCAATGAGTGGGATCAGACTGTTTCCGTGACTCCACAATGAATATCCCCCACTTTATTCTGGAAATGTAAAGCTAGCAAAGGACAAGTGCTCCTTTTGTCAAATCACAATCTCAATCTGGCATTTCATTCTCCATCTCTAATTACTCCATCAGTGGAGGCTATCAGTCACTTTCCTGTAATTCATGGAACGTAAGAAGAGCCATTATGACAATATGGAGGGGATTCCAGGGTTAAGAACCAGCGACATTGAGGGAGCAGTCATATATTTTCAACTGTGAAAGGTGAGATGCTTACAGGGGGCAATATTTTTCTCATGTACCTGCTATTATTGTCTTTCTGGATGGAAGCAAACTCTCACTGCAATAGTTCTAGTCAATTCAGAGTGTGTTCTATGTGTGACCAGGAAATCATTTTGATTTGGTTAATTCACACAAGAGAAAGACATTTTCATTTCCTGGCTAAGAACTGTGTCCAGGCTGGGCTCTGAATCCTAACCACTGGAACATGAGATGTGCTGAAAGTAACCCATGCAGCCTGACTTGTACACATTCTCTGTCCATTCTTCACAATCAGAACCACCTTGACCAGAAATGTTTCTCTCGCTAATCTTCAAAAAAGTTCACATCATTCCCCTGAGTTTCAATGTGAAGATAACGGAGCTGTGACAATCTGAAGCTGTTCAGTAGATGTGCTGCAGTGAGGTACACGCTGGCTGATGCTAACAGGAGCTTGTTTTGAGGCACTGAACTGCAGTGAAGGGGCTACCCAATTAAAGGCATCGTTCAACTCAAACCTTTCCAGACCCCTGGCCAGAAAGGACCAGAGGTTTCTCACTGAATTTGTTTACAGTCTTGACTCGAAGAGACTATGATTCAAAGTATGACAATACATTTCACTGGATTGGGTCATAACCTTGCACAACGACTGTGAATAAAACGATGACAAGTTCCAGCAGAGAAACAGGTGACAATGAAGCAGGCACCTGAGGACAAATGTGTTTCCTTTGCCAGTGAAATTCACAGCTTCACAAAGGGGGGCCCATTGAAGTGAAGCAGTGACAGCGATTACCTTTGTTGATGCTCACCGCGAGAACACATTTCTCCTTTGGCCCCTGTTAACATCATAACTTTATAAGATGCATTCTATGGGGCTGCGTATTGGGCCCATAATGGATAACATGCCTGGCTTTAGATTAGATTATTTAAGTTCTATGTGGCCCGAGTGCAGCCGGCAGTTTATTGGCACTGTGCTTCCAAACAGAAATTTGAGCTGGGCGTTTTTGTTGCCAAAAGTAGCCAGGGTGCACTGTGGCTTATTTGGGTAAGGCACCTATCAGTAAAAAAGATGAGCCTGGGCTCAAATCCCAGCAGTGCCTGTGCTTTGCATCCAACATTTCTTGCTTAAATTTCTCCCAAATGCCATATTGCTGATCCAAGCCGTGATGTCAATGGATAGAACTAAACATATCTTCCTGGAGTTTGGGACCTTAAAAACAACAAGAGGTAAGATAAACTGCAGCCTTATTGGGAAATATTGTAGTCCTGGCACAGACACAATGAGCTGATCATCCTCAATCTGCTGTCAACATTCAATCAACTTACACCGGCAGGTGACACATCATTGTCATGGTCTGACTATGGTGGAGTTGCTTTTTTTCCTTCGCTGGTCGGTTGGGAAATCTATTTCAAAGTCTAACAGATCATCATATTTTGGCCTCAAGGACAGACGCATTATCCAAATAATATTAGCCCGGTTCTAGACTTTACTTTCGGCCAGTGAGGATGGTGGGGGGGGGGGAGGTAGGGTGAGGGGAAGGGAACCCTCTTAGCACCTCCGTCATCACCCCCACCCTAACACTCTCCGACGTTAGACTTTTCAAAGAGCAGAAATCACAAATGAGGGATAAGGACAGACAGAGAGTGGGAGAGCTCTAAAGGGGCTGAGGGAGATACACAGGGTCAAAGAGAGACAAATAGAGACACATATTGTGGTAGACACTGAAAGGTATTAATTCTTCATTTGACATGGCTGCTAACTGACAGAAAACAAATGAAAAGGCAACGACTTAAGCAGAGCCTTTATCCACCTCCGGGCAACAGAGGCAGCATTAGAGCTGATAAAGCCCTGTTAAAAGTTGTAATGTTAACGGTTGGAAACTAATGAGATATTTTGATAATTATGCTGATTCTACAGGTAAAAGTGATTGTTTCCCCGACATAATAACATGGAAGTGCATAACTAACCTGGTTCTGACGAAGCCTCAGTGAATCCATAGGATTAACAATGTTTCTCTCCACAGATATTGCCAGACCTTCTGAGATTGGCCGTCAATTCATCTTTTTTGCTTGTTTGTTTGTTTATTTCAGATTTGCAGCATCTGTAGCTCTCTGTTACATGCTAGCTTGATTACCGTTTGGGATAAAGTAGATTAGGTCACGAAAATGTAGTGAACCACGGCCAGAGATCCCTAACTAGAAACCAACTGGATCCACTGCGGTGACAGCGCCGAATTGTAACCACGAGACTACCAGGAAAGCCATTGAATGGGCTGGCATCTTTTCTCAGTGGCACTGCTTTTGCTTTTGCATTTTATTGATCATTTTGGCTGCTGATCACTTTCTCCGTGCCTTCGAGTTTTTATAGAGTGTTAAAAGGCCTTTGGGTCATCGTGTTAATGCGTGTCATCAGGTGTCCATCTATTCCAGGGCCAGTTTCCAGCATTTGGCCCGCAGCTTTTGCTGTTCTTAATTTTCAAATGCAAATTTCAATGAGATTATCCCAGTAATCAATGAATGGGATTGAAGGTTGAGATGATAAAACTATGTTCAAGTCCCCATGATGTAATCATCCTTATGTTAAGCCAAAGAGATGTACATATCTATCCCCTGACAGTGAGGGAGGCCTCAAGATGAAATGCACTTTGTTTCCCTCAAGACCACTCTCTGTCAACGCAAGGTTCCCCGACAAACGGCAGCTTTATGAGGAACACAAGCAGTTTCTCCTGACAATGGGAACCGTTACCAAGAGCTGGCAAATGAAATGGACAGTGAGCTCAAATAGTCCGATATTTATATTGCTCATGTGCAACTTGCAAATTCCAAAACCCAGCGATCCAATCACTTCAGCTGCTCAGAATCTGACAAAAAAAAACAGTGCTGGGCATGTTTCTCTTTGGAAGCAAATGTCAATTTGCAAGAGTAGCAAAGCTGTCAACTTCACTCCAGCGAAGGAGCATACAACATCACAATCTTCCAAAGCAAAGCCAGATGCCTTGTTCATTACAGCTGGCTCCACACGTATTGCTGCATCTTTCATCCTGTCAAACTGTGATGTTAACAGGGTCGTTGGCGGTAAGAGCATTTATAAGGTGAATAACCAGCAGAGATATTCACTATCACTGCATCACTTCAATGGTCACCACTTTGCAAAGCGGTGAATTCACTGGCAAACAAAACAAGTTTGTCCTCACATGCCTGCATCGCTGTCCCCTGTTTCTCTGTCAGCTGTTTCTCTGCTGAATTTGTCATCGTTTTAATCACCGTTACTCAGCAATGTTATGACCCACTCCAGTGAAATATATTTTCATGTTTGACTCACGGTCTCTTCGAGACAAGGCCCTGAACAAATTTGGTGAGAAATGTGTAGTCATTTATAGCCAGGGCTCTTGAATCAGATGAGTTAAATGAAGCCATTTTTTGATGCCGCACCTTCATCCGAACTCAGCAAAGAAGTTTCTGTTAGTGACAATAAAATGTGAGGCTGGATGAACACAGCAGGCCAAGCAGCATCCCAGGAGCACAAAAGCTGACGTTTTGGGCCTAGACCCTTCATCAGAGAGGGGGATAGGGAGAGGGAACTGGAATAAATAGGGAGAGAGGGGGAGGCGGACCGAAGATGGAGAGTAAAGATAGGTGGAGAGAGTATAGGTGGGGAGGTAGGGAGGGGATAGGTCAGTCCAGGGAAGACGGACAGGTCAAGGAGGTGGGATGAGGTTAGTAGGTAGCTGGGGGTGCGGCTTGGGGTGAGAGGAAGGGATGGGTGAGAGGAAGAACCGGTTAGGGAGGCAGAGACAGGTTGGACTGGTTTTGGGATGCAGTGGGTGGGGGGCAAGAGCTGGGCTGGTTGTGTGGTGCAGTCGGGGGAGGGGACAAACTGGGCTGGTTTAGGGATGCAGTAGGGGAAGGGGAGATTTTGAAACTGGTGAAGTCCACATTGATACCATTAGGCTGCAGGGTTCCCAGGCGGAATATGAGTTGCTGTTCCTGCAACCTTCGGGTGGCATCATTGTGGCACTGCAGGAGGCCCATGATGGACATGTCATCTAGAGAATGGGAGGGGGAGTGGAATTGGTTCATGACTGGGAGGGGCAGTTGTTTGTTGCGAACCAAGCGGAGGTGTTCTGCAAAGCGGTCTCCAAGCCTCCGCTTGGTTTCCCCAATGTAGAGGAAGCCGCACCGGGTACAGTGGATGCAGTATACCACATTGGCAGATGTGCAGGTGAACCTCTGCTTAATGTGGAATGTCATCTTGGGGCCTGGGATAGGGGTGAGGGAGGAGGTGTGGGGGCAAGTGTAGCATTTCCTGCTGTTGCAGGGGAAGGTGCCGGGTGTGGTGGGGTTGGAGGGCAGTGTGGAGCGAACAAGGGAGTCACGGAGAGAGTGGTCTCTCCGGAAAGCAGACAGGGGTGGGGATGGAAAAATGTCTTGGGTGGTGGGGTCGGATTGTAAATGGCGGAAGTGTCGGAGGATGATGTGTTGTATCTGGAGGTTGGTAGGGTGGTGTGTGAGAATGAGGGGGATCCTCTTTGGGCAGTTGTGGCGGGGGCGGGGTGTGAGGGATGTGTTGCGGGAAATACGGGAGACGCGGTCAAGGGCGTTCTCGATCACTGTGGGGGAAAAGTTGGGGTCCTTGAAGAACTTGGACATCTGGGATGTGCGGGAGTGGAATGTCTTATCGTGGGAGCAGATGCGGCGGAGGCGGAGGAATTGGGAATAGGGGATGGAATTTTTGCAGGAGGGTGGGTGGGAGGAGGTGTATTCTAGGTTGCTGTGGGAGTCGGTAGGCTTGAAATGGACATCAGTTACAAGCCGGTTGCCTGAGATGGAGACTGAGAGGTCCAGGAAGGTGAGGGGTGTGCTGGAGATGGCCCAGGTGAACTGAAGGTTGGGGTGGAAGGTGTTGGTGAAGTGGATGAACTGTTCGAGCTTCTCTGGGGAGCAAGACGCGGCGCCGATACAGTCATCAATGTACCAGAGGAAGAGGTGGGATTTGGGGCCTGTGTAGGTGCGGAAGAGGGACTGTTCCACGTAACCTACAAAGAGGCAGGCATAGCTCGGGCCCATGCTGGTGCCCATGGCCACCCCCTTAGTCTGTAGGAAGTGGGAAATGCTACACTTGTCCCCACTCCTCCTCCCTCACCCCTAACCCAGGCCCCAAGATGACATTCCACATGAAGCAGAGGTTCACCTGCACATCTGCCAATGTGGTATACTGCATCCACTGTACCCGGTGTGGCTTCCTCTACATTGGGGGAACCAAGCGGAGGCTTGGAGACCGCTTTGCAGAACACCTCCGCTCAGTTCGCAACAAACAACTGCACCTCCCAGTCGCAAACCATTTCCACTCCCACTCCCATTCTCTAGATGACATGTCCATCATGGGCCTCCTGCACTGCCACAATGATGCCACCTGAAGGTTGCAGGAACAGCAACTCATATTCCGCCTGGGAACCCTGCAGCCATATGGTATCAATGTGGACTTCACCAGTTTCAAAATCTCCCCTTCCCCTACTGCATCCCTGAACAGCCCAATTCGTCCCCTCCCCCCACTGCACCACACAACCAGCCCAGCTCTTCCCCCCCACCCACTGCATCCCAAAACCAGTCCAACCTGTCTCTGCCTCCCTAACCGGTTCTTCCTCTCACCCATCCCTTCCTCCCACCCCAAGCCGCACCCCCAGCTACCTACTAACCTCATCCCACCTCCTTGACCTGTCCGTCTTCCCTAGACTGACCTATCCCCTCCCTACCTCCCCACCTATACTCTCTCCACCTATCTTCTTTACTCTCCATCTTCGGTCCGCCTCCCCCTCTCTCCCTATTTATTCCAGTTCCCTCTCCCCATCCCCCTCTCTGATGAAGTGTCTAGGCCCGAAACGTCAGCTTTTGTGCTCCTGGGATGCTGCTTGGCCTGCTGTGTTCAGCCTCACATTTTATTATCTTGGAATTCTCCAGCATCTGCAGTTCCCATTATTTCTGTTAGTGACAGCCTGTTTTGTACATCCCTGCAGTACATCTGCTGAACAACATCAGAGCTCACAGCTCCACTTCCTTCACAATGAATCCCACGACAATAATATGAGTTGTTTGGGCACTGGTAGAGAGAAACATTGCTGCTCAAGACAGCTGTGGCATGACGAACAGGTACAAGTATGTGTGCAAATCAGGCTGCACGGGTACTGCCGGGATCGCTGTTGTTCCCTGGTTAGCATTCGGAGTTTGCATCCTCAGGTCTGAAAACAATTCCCAGTCAGCAATTAAATTCTTTGCTTGTGAATTTCTCGCTTACACACAGAACACACAGCCTGAATCTCCCAGAAGCAGATCAGTGAGACTTAGCCTCCATGTTGAAGGTCAATGACAGCAGATGCACAGGAAAACTACCACTGCAAATCCCCCTCCAGGTTTCTCATCAATCTGATTTGGAAATATTTCGCTGTTCCTTTCGCGTCGCTAAATCTAAATCCCTAGAAAGCCCTCCCGAACGGCTCATGTGTCACAGCTGTCTCTACGTGCTAAAGTGTTCAAGTGTACAAGAAAATAACTTGTCCCCTCCATCTCAGCAGTAATTACGGTGGGGACGTAAATCCTATCCCAGTGAGTGACATCTCTATTCGAGGCTGCCGTGTTCCAACGTTGCATTTTCTAATCAGGTGCCTGCAATCTGTCGGGAACAAGTTCAGCGGCAGTGCAAAAGAGTGAAATAAAAATGAAAGGTAATGATAGCTGAGAGACACCAGACTCGAAGTGAGAAAGGTTGTTGATTTGCTCGCCGACCTGCCTTGTTTTTGTTCAATTGTTTTGTTATCATGCTCCGTGACATGATCAGTGAGGCCTCTGATGAAGTGATGTTGTTCTAATCCACTTAGAAAAGTCTGAACGAAAACAAGCCAGCTCGATGAGCAAGTCAACAACCTCACCCACAACCTGAGCTACAATTCTTTGCTGAAACTTTGAACAGGAAGTGAACGTGGAGCTGTTGCTGTTAGGCTCAGTGTTTGTGCTAATTGGTCTGACTTTGCTGCCCACAATTTACACTGATTCACCCATCGCTCCTGGTCAGTTCGCCGCAATGACCCGGTTCATATTGTGAGGATCCCTCTGCGTATTGCTGCGGGTGCTGAGAGGCTGAGGCAATCCTGATTTTGCCGCCAGTTTAAACAGCTGATATTATCAGTTGTTAACAGATGTAAGAGAAAATTGTCCCAATCATGTGTATTTCCAGCAGAGAACGTTCAGCTGTGAACTGTCCATGTTTGCAAAAGCGGGTTGATTGAAATTCTCACTCAGCAAAATGGATACAGAAAAAGTAAAATGTTCCTGATTTCATACTTCAAGAAATGCACATATCGATGGGAAGTACACAACTGAGCGTGGTGCCGTGGCTTAGTTGATTAATGTACCTGTCTAGTAATCAAGAGGTATGGGTTGAAATCCCAGCAGTGTCTATGCTTTACGTCCAGCATTCCTCATATAAGCTTGTCTCACATGCCATTTAGACAATCTAACCAGCAATGACGATTTATCGAGGATAAACTGCAGCCTTACTGGGAAATGTTGTCGTAATGGCACAGACACCGTGAGCTGATAACCCCCGCTCTCTGCTGTTACCATTCATTCACTTTATACCGACTGGAGAGGAATCATTGTCAGCGTATGATCGAGGTGCTCTTGTTTTTTTTTCTGCTGCTGGATTATGAATTATATTTTGAATTCTCACAGCTCAACATATTTTGAGGGAAGAAATGTCTCCTTCTCTCAAACCTCAGAGACAGACACTTTATTTGAATAATATTATCTGAGTTCTATATTACACAGACAGTGGGGGTAAAAGCCTTTCAGCACTTTCACTTTCAAACACTCTCCAACTTCAAACGTTCCAAAGGGCACAAATGTGAAATGAAGGATATGGACTCGTGGAGAGTGGGAGAACTTGAAAAGGACTGAGATGGATACACAAGGACAAAGTGAGACAAATAGAGACACAAATAGTGTCACTTCCCAGTCAGCAAATAAAGGTTTTCGTTATCCGAATGAAAACAATTTATTGGTTACACACACCCCGAATCTTCCAGAAGAGGACCAGTGAAGTTTAGACTCCATATTGACAGACGATGACACCCAATGCACAGGAAACTGACCAATGTAAATCCGTCTCCAAGCTTCTCACCATTCGGAGTTGCTGTTCCTTCAGTGTCACGGGGTCTAAATCCTGGAACTTCAGCCACCTACCGCCTAACGGCATCATGGCTGTACCTACATGCTAAGGAGTTGGAGTGTTCAAGAAAGTAAATTGTCGCCTCCATCTCTGCGGTAGTTGGGGATGAGCAGTAAATCCTATCCCCATGAGTGACGTCCATATCTGAGGCAATGTATTCAAATCATCTCACATTCCAGGTTACAACTGCAACAAAGGTGGATACTAGATTGCAAGGTTCTTCTGAACTACACCTGAAATTGATTTTTCCAGTCTATTTATCATCCTGAACGATATATTTATTACTTATTTTTAAATTGAAGGTTCCTTGATGCATATAAACTTGCAGGGTTTTTGGGATTGAACAATGACTGACATTTGTTCTTAACAGAGCCAGCACGACCTCAGATGGCTGAATGGTGTCTCTCTCTGTTCTACCACAATAAATCAAGGATCCAAAGAGAACAGGATCAGCTGCTCCACTCTCTCCAACCAACTGAAGTCCTGGATCCCTGATGACATTCCAGTAATTCCAGTCTCAAACTTATCTTGGAACTTAACACCTATCTGCAAAGGTGCAGCCCATATTTGGGCTCCTTTCTACAGAGATAGAATTGAAAACGAGGAAAATAATGTTTCACTTATTTGAAACCAAAGTTTGACTCCAATTGTCACACTCCAATGTGTGACAATATTTATTATTGCCATTTGGATAAGGAAAATAGAGGCACTGGAAATGTGTCACACGTGGGAGCTTTTCTCTAGAAAAGAGAAAACTAAAGGGTGATCTGACGGAAGCCTTTAATTGTTGAGATTAGGGATAGATGTTTGCTTAGTCTAGGTCAAGTTGACATAAGGAAGGAGGAAGTGTTAGGTGTCCTAAACGACATTAAGGTGGACAAGTCCCCAGGCCCGGATAGAATCTATCCCAGTGTACTGAGGGGAGCGAGAGACGAAATAGCCAGGGACCTAGATATCTTTGCAGTGTCCTTTGACACGGGTGAGGTCCCACAGGACTGGAGACTTGCTATTGTTGTCACCTTGTTTAAAAAGGGCAGCAAGGATAATCCAGGTAATTATCGACCGGTGAGCCTCACGTCAGTGGTAGGGAAGCTACTGGAGAAGATACTGAGGGATAGGATCTATCCCCATTTGGAAGAAAATGGGCTTATCAGTGATAGGCAACATGGTTTCGTACAGGGAAGGTCATGTCTTACCAACTTAATAGAATTCTTTGAGGACGTGACAAAGTTGATTGATGACAGAAAGGCTGTAGATGTCATATACATGAACTTCAGTAAGGTATTTGACAAGGTTCCCCATGGCAGGCTGATGGAGAAAGTGAAGTCACATGGGGTCCAGGGTGTGCTAGCTAGATGGATTAAAAAAACTGGCTGGGCAACAGGAGTAAGAGGGTAGTAGTAGAAGGGAGTTTCTCAAATTGGAGACCTGTAACCAGTGGTGATCCACAGGGATCTGTGCTGGGACCACTGTTGTCTGTGATATATGTAAATGATATGGAGGAAGGTGTAGGTGGTCTGATCAGCAGGTTTGCTGATGACACTAAGATTGGTGGAGTAGCTGATAGTGAAGGGGACTGTCAGAAATTATAGCAGAATATAGATAGACTGGAGAGTTTGGCAGATAAATGGCAGATGGAGTTCAATCCAGGCAAATGCGAGGTGACGCATTTTGGACGATCAAATTCAAGGGTGAACTATACAGTAAATGGAAAAGTCCTCAGGAAAATTGATGAACAGAGAGATCTGGGTCTTCAGGCCCATTGTTCCCTGAAGGTGACAACGCAGGTCAATAGGGTGGCCAAGAAGGCATATGGCATGCTTTCCTTCATTGGGCGGGGTATTGAGTACAAGAGTTGGCAGGTCATGTTGCAATTGTATAGGACTTTGGTTCAGCCACATTTAGAGTACTGTGTACAATTCTGGTCGCCACATTACCAAAAGGATGTGGATGCTTTGGAGAGGGTGCAGAGGAGGTTCACCAGGATGTTGCCTGGTATGGAGGGTGCTAGCTATGAAGAGATTTTGAATAGATTAGGATTATTTTCATTAGAAAGACGGAGATTGAGGGGGTCCTGATTGAGGTCTACAAAATCATGAGGGGTATAGACAGGGTGGATAGCAAGAAGCTTTTTTTCCCAGAGTGGGGGACTCAATTACTAGGGGTCATGAGTTCAAAGTGAGAGGAGGAAAGTTTAAGGGAGATATGCGTGGAAAGTTCTTTACACAGAGGGTGGTGGGTGCCTGGAATGCGTTGCCAGCGGGGGTGGTAGACGCAGACACGTTCGCATCTTTTAAGATATATTTGGACAGGTACATGGATGGGCAGGGAGCAAATGGACACAGACTGTTAGAAAATAGATGACAGGTTAGACAGAGAATCTTGATCGGCGCAGGCTTGGAGGGCCGAAGGGCCTGTTCCTGTGCTGTAGGTTTCTTTGTTTCTTTGTTTGTTTAAAATGATGAAGGGCTTTAAAAATCCAACAGTGACTTCATGAGAAACCTCTTTACCCTGTGACAGGTCAGAATGTGCATTCGCTCCAAGAGAGTGAGATGGAGGTGAACAGAGGAATATATTTAAAAAGTTGGATGCATGCATGAGGGAGAAAGGAATGGAAGGATCTGCTGATAGGGAGATGAAAGGGCAGGATGTGGACCGTAAATACTGATGGAGACTAATTGCGCTGATTGGGCTGGAGGCTCAATGGAACAAAGACAAACATATTTACTTCTGATCTAAGTGGAGTGGTAAGGAAAACATTATTTCCTGGATGTGAGTTTGCTCGCTGAGCTGGAAGGTTAGTTTTCAGATGTTTTGTCACCATTCTAGGTAACATCATCAGTGAGCCTCCGACGAAGCGCTGGTGTTATGTCCCGCTTTCTATTTATCAGATAAATAGAAAAGCGGGACATAACACCAGCACTTCATTGGAGGCTCACTGATGATGTTACCTAGAATGGTGATGAAACGTCTGAAAACTAACCTTCCAGCTCAGCGAGCAAACTCACATGCAGAACCTCAACCTGAGCTACAAATCTTCTCAAAACTCGCTAACATTATTTCCTATCCAGGGCAAAATAAATTGACTTCATCAGCTTTTGGGGATCATTTCCTTGGAATGTGCAGACCCAAGCTCAAAGAGCACCTGCCTCACTGGAAGCAAAGTGCTGAGAGCAGCCAGACCAGCAGAAAGAAGCCCTCTGGCCCTGCCACTTTACTCACTGTCAGAATGAACATGGGTCAGCCTTGGATGTGAATTTCCCTCATTTTCAAATCAATTCATGGGATATAGTATCACTGTCTAGGTCAGCACTCAGTTGTTCTGAGAAGATGGTGGTTTGTGGGACTGTAGTCTTTGATGTGTAGGGTCATCCACAATGTTGTTTGGGAGAAGTTCCAGGATTTTGAATCATTGAGAGTAAAGTAACAGCCAATATGGAAGATTACGACATTCAAGACTCAGTTATTTCACTGACTCCATTAGATCTGCATGTGATGGTCATTTTGAGATTCCTGTCAAGAAATCTTCCCTTTCTAACATCCTGTTAATGAGAATGACGTGCAGTTTGGAGAACAGCATGCAGATGCTAACTGTCCCATGTAACTGCTTCATTTGTTTTTCTAGATAGTAGATGCTGTGTGTTTGAAATGTGCTGTTTAGCAGGACATTTAATGCGGATTAACAGCAGATCCAACTCCTACGATCATTTGTAAACTTTCTTCTGCTTCAACAGTCTAGATAAATGAATGAATCCTTTCCCTGACTCAGAACATATGAATGCCTTCTCCTCAGTATGGCCTCGCCAGTGTACCTGTAGGCCAGATAAATCTCTGAACTACTTCCCACATTTGGAGCATTTGAATGGCCACTCTGCTGTGAGGACGTGCTGGTGTCTTACTGGGCCAGATGACTGAGTGAATTCTTTTCCACAACCAGAGCATGTAAATGGTCTCTCCCCAGTGTGAACTCGTTGATGCATGTGCAGGCTGGATAAGTGAGTGAATACTTTACTATTCTCCAAACAAATAGGTGGCCTCTTCCCTGTGGGAGGTCACTGGCGTTTCATCAGGGTGAAATATTCTCAGAGTTTATTGTCACTGAGGGAGCTGATGGCCTGTGGTATTAGACTGTTAATCCAGAGACCCAGATAAACAATCTGGGGACTCAGGTTCAAATCCCACACAGCAGATGGTGGAATTTGAATTCAATAAATACCTGGAATTAAGAATCTTAATTCTTAGCTCCTAGAGCTTCCCACAGTCAGAGCATTTAAAAGGTCTCTTGTCAGTGTGAACCCACTGGTGTGACATGAGGCTGGGTGACTGAGCAAATCCCTTCCCACACATTTAGCAGGTGAATGGTCTCTCCCTGGAGTGACTGTGACGGTGAGCTTCCAGCTGGCCTGGGTATTTGTATCCCTTCACACAATCCACACATTTCCACAGTTATTCCATGATGCTGATCTCCTGGCATCTCTCCAGATTGGATGACCTGTTGATTCCTTCTCCATAAACACAATGTGTGTACAGTTTCTCCGCTCTGTGGATTTTTTTTCAGAATGTTAACTGGATGATGTTGAATAATCTCTGCAGTTAGTTCACTGGAACATTCAGAATCAGGTGTCAGTGTGTGGGTGTTGGCACTTTCCCACTCACACTGATGTTTGAAATCTTTTCCCACAGGCATACCGCATAAACATATTCCATTCTGGTCCTGAAGAATTGATTAACTTGGTTGGATCTTGACAGTGTTTGATTTGACTCTCCTATCTTAAATGTCTATCTATTACTCTGTGAAATATTTGCAAACATTATCACTGTCTGTACAGGGTAAAATCTCATATTAAACAAATTCAATTTCTGAGAGACATTTTTCTTTTATTGCACCTATTCCAAAACTGATGACCCACACTAAAAGATGTGAAAATCAGTACCAAAAGCAAAAGAAACATTCCTGAATAAATCAGATTGTTGTTCTCAGTGTCTATAAGGCATTGTATAACCAGAGGTACCAACTTGTGATGGGAAGTAGCCAGCCCAGTTGTGGACACTACAAGTTCCCTGTCCAGAGAGAGGTCACAAAAGAGAGATGGTGCCCCTTGGGGTTAGTCGGAACTGCCAATTCTGGGATCTGAGATAACAAGGTGTGGGATACCAAGGTGTGGGATACCACAGTGTGGAGCTGGATGAACAAAGCAGGCCAGGCAGCATCAGAGGAGCAGGAAAGTTGGCCTTTCAGGTCTGGACACTTCATCAGAAACTGGGGAGGGGTAGGGTGCTGTGAAATAAATAGAAAGGCTGGGAGGCAGTGAGAGAAGTTAGATAGTGGAGCAGATAGGTGGAGAGAAGACAGACAGGGCATGGAGGCTGGAATGGAGGGAGGGACAGGGAAGGAGACAGGGAGTGGCAGGGACAGGGTCAGTTTGGGATGCACAGGAAGGGTTCGAGGGGCAAGGAGGAGTGGGTAGGTGGTAGCTGCGAGGGAAGATGGACAGATCATGGAGGCGGGCATGAAGCTAATAGAGGTGGGACAGGGACGGACAGGGGGGTAGTGAGGGACAGAGACATGGAGCAAGTGGCAGGGACAGAGAGCGAGGGACAGGGAGGGAGCGAGAACAGGGACAGGGAGGAAGGGACAGGGAGGGGGGCAGTTTGGTTTGGACAGGGAGCATGCGAGGGGCAGGGAGAAGGATAGGGAGTGAGGGGCAGGGAGGGGCCAGGGAGGGAGCGAGGGGCAGAGAGAGGGAAAGGGACAGGGAGCAAAGGACAGTGAGGGAGTGAGGGACCGAGGAACAGGGAGGGAGCGAAGGATGGGGAGGGAGCAAGGGATGGGGAGGAGTGACAGGAAGAGAGTGAGGAACAGGGAAGGAGGGAGTGAAGGAGCGAGGGAGCAAGAGCGGGGAGTGAGCGATGGATGAACGGGGAGGGTGGGGGGAGGGAGGGATGGGGATTGAGGGAGCGAGGGATGGGGTGTGAGGGACATGCAGTGAGCAAGGGCTGCTGTAGGGATGGAACGAGAGACAGGGAGGGAGGGATCAAGTGATGGGGAGGGATCGGAGGGATGGAGCAAGGGAAAGAGTGAGAGATGGGGAGGGAGTGAGAGATAGCGAGGGAGTGAGGGACGGGGAGGGGGAGAGGGAACGAAGGATGGTGTGGGAGCTAGGGAGGGAGTGGGGTGCGTACTGGAAGCAAGAGATGAAGCGAGGGATGGGGAGGGAATGACAGATGGAGATACCAGAGCAAGGGACGGCATCAAAGGACAGAGGGAAAGGAGCGAGAGACAGGGAGCGAGCTAGAGACCAGAGCAAGGGATGGTGAGGGAGCGAGGGGTGGGGATGGGGACGGAGCACGGGATAGGGACGGAGCAAGAGACAGTGAGGGAGTGAGGGACAGGGAGGGACCATGGGATATGGAAGGAGGGGGACAGGGAGGGAGAGGGAGGGAGGGAGGGACAGGGATGGTACAGAACGGGGCGAGGGACACAGAGGGGGACAGGGAGAGTCAGGGAGGTAGACAGGGTTGGACAGACAGGGAAGGAGCAGGGATGGGGAGGAGGCGATGGACATCAAGGGAGCAATGGGGAGGGAGTGAGGGGCCAGGACAGAGCGAGGGACAATAAGGGAGCGAGGGATGGCAATGCAGTGAGGGAGGGCAAGGGGGTGAGGGATGGAAAGGGAGTGAGGGATGGAAAGGGAGTGAGGGATGGCGAGGGAGTGAGGATGGCGAGGGAGCGGGGGACAGCAAGGGAGTGACGGAGGGCAAGGGTGGGAGGGATAGCAAGGGAGCAAGGGGCAGGGAATGAGGGGCATGGAAGGAGCAATGAGGAGGGAGCGATGGAAGGAGTGACAGGGAGAGAGGCAGCGAGCAACTGGGAGGGAAAGAGAGAGCGACAGGGGCAGGGGCAGGGGCAGGGGCTAGTGTACAGGGGGACAGGGCCTAAGGAGCCAGATACAGGGCTCGGAGGGAGGAGGATGGGAGAAGAGAGAGCCAGAGGGTTACAGAGATAAATGAGGGGCTTGAAGGGAGAGAGGACGGCAAGGAGGAGGGGGCAGAGAGAGAAAGTGGGTCAGAGATAGAGAGGCAGACACAAGGAAACAAAAGCAGAGTGAGAGGCGAGAGCGACGGGGGAGGAGAGAGATACAAAGGGTGCAGAGGTGGATGGGCAGAGAGATCGAGAGGGGGAGGGTGACAGAGAGAGGGAAAGACCTTGACAGGGGATTAGGGAGAGGTGGAGTCAGAGGGAAAAGTACAGAATTGGAGATGGGGTTTCCATAGGCAGAGGGTGAGAGAAGGGGGTGCGGACATTCAAAGAGGAGGGAGAGAGAGACAGGATGCAGGGAGTGAGGGAGAAGTGGTTTAGAGAGGGTGGGTGGAAAGAGAAAAGGAAGGAAATGGAGAGAGGCATGGGAAGGACAGAGAAATGTCGGTCAGAGAGAGGGAGAGCGAGCGAGGAGGGACAGGAGAGAGAGAAAGAGAGAGAGATATACCAGGGGTGAACACAAGGACAGAGTGACTTAAACCCAACTCCAGGGCTCAGTCCTGAAATCCTCCCATTCCCTTGGGGCCGAGTCCGTCTCTCTCCAGCTCAGCTTCTTCAACACAAAGACAAACAACAATATAGTTTGCTGTGCTGCTTGGCACTTTTTAATGAACATTAATTACATATTGAAGTTACGGATGCAGTCAGTGGAATGGTGCCTTTTCTCTTTGGCCTGTGAGTTGAGAGAAACATTGACATGTTTCCCTGTAACCCCCTGTGGGATAAGGTTTGATAAGCCAGCACTACCCTCAGTCTGTTACCATAGCGACAGGCTGCTTTATTGCTGAAACATTGAACTGAAATGAGAAAATCCTGGATGGATTGATTAATGAGTGAATTTGATTGATTGATGAATTTGGGTAATGGGATATTTCAGCACATTCTTCAGCTGCTGCCTGAACTTAGTTTGGGTCACGGCATAAATCACGGTGTTTGCACAGCAACTGAGGAGCTGCAGCATAAAACCCAATTCCTGCACAAAGGCATCTAGATACATTGAGTCATACCCCAAATTAGACATCCGGACCCATATAGAATACACCATTAACATTGCCCATGATAGGATGAAATTGGCCGAGATCACAAACAGTAAAATGATGGATTTTTTTCGATTTCTCATTTCTGTGTCACACTGAACGTCCCCATTGGTGTGAGCCCGGAGTCTCCTGCGGGCTCTGCTGGTCACTAAAATGTATCTGACGGTGAAAACATTGAGCAGCAGAATCAGGAGAAATGGGAGAGTCGGGGTCAGCATGTGGTGGAGGAACTCGATTGTGATCCAGAAACGAGAGAAAAAAACACCGAGAGTTGCATAACAAAACCAGGGACTGTTCACCAGGAAATAGCGAGCTGTGAGCATAAAATACCAGAAAATGTTCTTTAAACAGCTCAGCACAGTCACTGTTCCCAGAAGCACAGCCGCCGTTTTCTCACTACAATATTTACTTTTCAGCTTCTGGCAACAAATGGCCACAAATTGATCAAAGGTGAAAGTGACGGTGAACCAGACAGAACAGTCGGTGGCTGCATAAAGCAGGACGGCGTGGATATTACACACGGGGATGGAGAACAGGAAATAAAATTGTTCGTTATAAACAATGGGAATGTGTCTCAATATCAGGTCGAGGATAATGACCAGTAGATCCGCCAGTGCCATGGCCCCCAGGTAACGTCTAACACATGGAGACAATCCACAATCTTTGTAAAGCAGGACGTAGATCGTCACTACATTAACTGTAAGGAAGGAAAATCAATGAAGTATACATTAGCCTGGAAGCAAATGTACCAGTTTATTTGAGGACAGAGTGAGATTTTTAAACGCATCACTGCACTCAGAGATTTACTGAAATAATTGGAGCTGAAGTCATAAATAGTAAGGTCTGAATTACTAATAAAATGTAATGTAAAACACAAGAAACTCTTCCAGCTCAAACACACAGACGCACATCTATAAGAAACAGATGGTTTCCAGAACATTCCCAAACACTCGATCATTTGAGAGCAGACGCAGGTCACTTCTTTACAGTTCCTAATAAGGAACGTGAAGGTGTTGCCGTCCTGAAAAATTCTCTGCCAGTCCCTTGAAGACAAATGGAGGTTGAAAATTTCTGTCTTTTAGTCTAAATTGTGTTTGATCTTCTGTCGTGAAGAAATGTAAATACAGGCAAAACATATTCACCCCTTAAACTGCCTGTGGGGACTTCAAAACAGTGTCTGCTCCTCCCTGGAATGGGCTCTGTTGCCTCGGGACCTAATCTTTTGTTCAATTAACAGATGTCCAACCGTTCACAAATAATATCAGATACAGAATGCTCAGGCGAATGTCGGTTACAAAATGTTCTGGGGAATGCCAGTTACAGAATGTTCCGTGGAGTTTTCAATGCCCCCTCGCATTCCCCAGACAACATGTCCATCCAGGGCCTCCTGCCGTGCCACAATGATGCCACCCGAAGATTGCAGGAACAGCAACTCATATTCCGCTTGGGAAACCTGCAGCCCAATGGTATTAATGTGGATTTCACAAGCTTCAAAATCTCCCCTCCCCCCACTGCATCCCAAAACCAGCCCAGCTCGTCCCTGCCTCCTTAATCTGTTCTTCCTCCCACCTATCCCCTCCTCCCAGCTCAAACCGCACCTCCATCTCCTACCTACTAACCTCATCCCACCCCTTTGACCTGTCCGTCCACCCTGGACTGACCTATCTCCTCCCTATCTCCCCACGTCCGCGCACTCGCCTTGTGCGGCGGGTAGGAGGAGGGGGTTAGATTGCTGACCAGCCTGTGGTGAGGAGATGCTGGAATATAACTTGTTGCCTTGCAAGATTTAATGGTTTTAGGAAGAAAGTGAGAAATAGAGATCTGTAATGCAGTCTTTTGGGGCCGGAAATTATGTTCTTTCATTGTCTCTGGTCTTCAGTAATAAAATCTATTTGAGATCTTTCATAGCACACAATGTGTCCTCAAGAACTCTTTCCCTAACAGTGCAGTCTACAGATAATAGCCATTAAGCTGGAAATGTAGCCAAACAATTAAAGATGTTAATAATTTACCTCAATGGCACAGCAGATGGAATCAATATCCTACGGTTGTGGCGAATACCTTGCATTTGTTGAACAATAAAAAAAGTTCCCTGTGTAAGTTATCTATTGGTCAATGTCCCCAGCTCTGGAACAGAAGTTCTTGAAACAAGTCCTGCCTTTTGCAGCGGTGTGTCACAACATGTCAGACCAGGTTAATGAGCAAACATATAGGAGAATAATGTTGCAGATTCAGGGGCTATTGCAGTGTAGTAGTAGTCTCCCTACCTCTGGGACCAAAGGACAAGATTCAAATCCCACAGAGTGTTTCATAATATGCCTGAAAAAGTTAATTAAAATTATTTTAGAGCTGTGGCTTGATCGAGGCGTAAGAGGTATCAGTTTTGAATTTCAGAATTTAAGCCAAACAATTTAAGCCATTTAACACAAAAACACTACCATTCGTGTTGATTGGAGTAAAAGTTGCACCTTATAGATACTTGTAACATTATAAAGTGCATGGATAGAGTGAATAGTTAAGGTCATTTTCCCAGGATATGGGGGTCCAAAATTAGAAGGCATGAGTTTAAGGTGAGAGAGGAATATTTTTTTAAAGGACCTTAGAGGCAACCTCTTCATGCACAGGATAATGTGTGCATGGAACAAAGTTCCAAATGAAGTAGTGGAAGCTGGCAAAAACAAGTTTTAAAAGGCATTGGGATGGGTATATGAACAGAAAGGATTTAGAGGGATGTGGGCCAAATGCTGGCAAATGAAACTAGAGTAATTTAGGATATCTGATTGGCATGAAAAAGTTGGAATGAAAGATTCGTTCCCATGCTGTAAACTTAATGATTCATTCATCCAATTGATCTCGAGATCTTCGTAATCTTAGATAACCGAGATCCTTCCCCACTATACAACTAATCTTGGTGTCATCCGCAAACTTGTTGATTGTGCCTTCTATAATTCACACGTAAATCATTTTTGTAAATGACAAACAAATTTAGATCTAGCAAAGATCTCTGTGGATCACCACTGGTCACAAGCTTCCAGTCTGAGAAACAACCCTCAACATCTACCCTGTCTCCTGCCATTAAGCAGAAATATACAGAACACACACGCAGGCATATAGGGACACAGACACAGTTGTGTCTTTGAGACAGAGATAGATAAGCTTTGATTAATAAGGGGATGAAGGATTACGATCAGAAGGCAGTAGAATTGTGCTGAGAAACATGCCAGGTATGATCGAGCAGCAGAGCAGACTGGTCCAATTTCTTATGCCGTATGGTCTTAAGGTATCAGAAATATTTTCCCACAAGAGCAGTGGAGGCTAAATTGATAAATTTTTCACTGAACAAATTCAATGCGAATGTGGGATAGGTTTGAGGGGCTGAATAGTCAAATTTGCTCCTATTTGTTGTGCTGTTTAAAGAGGAGGTGACATGCTGTGAGATTAACACACTTTAAGGGGTGTCCCAATTAAGCTTGAGATAAGGAGATTTCTTTCTCTTTAATATTGTGCTGTCTGTAGTGTTCTCATCCCTAGGGAACAGGGAAGACCCGGTTATTGAAGATATTCAAAGATGAACTCAACTGACCTTTGATGGACAGGAGAGTCAATATTTATAGGGAATAAACAGGGAAGGGGTGTTCAGCCACAAACAGACCAGCCATGATCTTTCTAAATTGAGCAGCAGGTTCAAGGGTCCAAATGGCCAATTGCAGTTTGCGTCTGATGTGCTGTTCTCTCACTCTGTCCCTCCAGGCTGTTACAGAAATAAAGTAAAACCCTATCCACGCACACCCTTCCTCATGAAACAGTTCTCCTTAGGTCGCTTTAAAATTTTTCCCTTCCAACCTTAAAACTATGCCCCTCTAGTGTTGGACACCCTCACCCCGTGGAAAAGACCTTGACTCTTTATGCTGAATTACCATGATTTTATAAACCTCTATAACGTCAATCCTCAGTGACAATTGTCTATTTTATTGTGTAGTGATTGCAGCATTTTTTGCACACAGCACCCACAGCCAAAAATGGCATTAATCATTAAGATTATCTGAAAAGGTGGCGTTGTTAAAGGGGAAAATGTTAACCAGACTGATAGGAAACTCCCCTCTTCCTCAATATGTGTTTGGTGTAAACTGAGCACCAAATTGAAAGGGCAGACTAGATTAATTGCTGCATCTGAAAGTCAGCATTTTTGACCGTGCAACATTCTACTCAACTGTCAGTCTATATTCTATGTTTGTTTTTAAACATTCAATGATCAGAATCATTGACAGCACAACCTCTACCTGATGATCTGACAACAAATGGCCCTAACAGTGTACTGCTGAGCTCTGCAAAAAACCTTGATAAACAGCTCCACGCCACAGGAGGAGACAATGCAACCGTTCTAAGCTGCCACACAGGAACAGGGAGTCCTGGTTCGCTAAAAGGAAATACAGAATAGAAATAACTAATTATTTTCAAGTTGGAAAGCTGGATTTAGTGGAACACCTCAGGGATCTGTGAGGTCATCAACAGTTTACAAACTGTTTTAACAATTTGGATGAAGGGCTGATTGGTTGGAGCTCAATTTGTAAGTACACCAGGTTAGTATTCCAATAGGATGTCAAGTGGAGGCAGAACATTGAAAATGGGGTACAGACTAGGGGATACTATTGAGAAAACCTTTGGGAAAGAAAATAAACCAGTACAATGTGGGTTATGGGAATTTTTTGTTTTGTGGAAAGGATAAAACAACAGTTCATTATATGATGCGAGAGAAAATGCAGAGCTCGGTGCTCAGGGAGATTTGTGTGTCCTGGTACATGAATCACATAAAGCTAGTCTGAAGCCGCAGCAAGTGATTTGGAAAGGAAATGTAATGATATTATTTCTTGCAAAGAGTGTCAGGTATGATCTTAAGGGTGTTTTACTGAATCTGTACGGGGCATTGCTGAGACCACATCTGAGGCACTGTGTGTAGTTATGATGTTCTAAAAGGAAAAAAAAAACACAACTGCCTTCAAAAGTTTTCAAAAGTTTTCTTTACTCAGTCCTGGGATGAAGGCATTATGTGATGGAGGATTAATATTTTAGGCCTGAGAATGAGAGATGTTATGATTGACCATATAAGAACTTGAGGAGTGTGTAGCTGGTGAATATCTGATGGATATTTCCTCTTGTGTCGGAGAATAAATCTGAGGAAGCAATTTAAAAATAAAAGATTGGTTCTGAGGAAGGGTCACTGGGCCTGAAACATTAACTCTAATTTTACTTAATACATGTTGTTAGATCTGCTGAACGTTTGCAGAAATTTCTGCATTTCTTTAATAATAAGATGCATTCATTTCAACAGAGATATTGTGAGGTCATGAAACTTTTTTTTAAGTTATGCAGGCACATATGAACATATCTTTGAATCAAGTGGGGCAATTTGTTGCTCAGGAAGTGGCTTTGAGTATGACAGCAGCAATGATGCACCTACATGGAGCAGGGAACGTGATAGAAACATACAGTTTAGACAGTGTTCAAGGAGATCTGACATGGTCCAGTTTGGGGTTTGGATAATATAATTGTGTGATTCAACTCAGAGGGGGGAGGGAATATAACCTGCCTGAAAAGCAATGGCCTATTACTCCCTCTCTTTTTCCTTATTCCTCATTACAGCAATGTTGCGAGCTGAACACCAATCAGTCATCTTTACCACTTATGGAGGATTTCTGATGAGGATTCATTGGAATCTCACATTGCATTAAGCAAAGGGAATTCAGCCAAATTTAGCTGTTCCAGGAAGTAATCCCATTGCCAGCAACTCGTGTGAGCAGAATAATGTCAGAATCAGAATAACATTTGGGAAGGTAAAGCAGGGCAAGATGTAGACACTTAATAGTAGGGTCCTGGGGAGTTTTTCTGAACAAAGAACATGCTTCTTGAAAGTGGAGTCACAGGGAGACAGGATAGTGAGGAACACGTTTGGCATGCTTGCCTTAATTATGCAGAGAGTGAGTATGGTAGTTGGGATGGTACATTGCATCTGGAAAAGATGCTGGTGAGGCCACTTAAAGAATACTGCATACAATTTGGGGGTTGGCTCTGCTAAAGGAAGGCTGTTGTTAAACTTGAGAGGGTGCAGAAAATACTTACAAGGATGTTCCGGGATTGGAGCGCTCGAGCTACACAGAGAGGCTGAATAAGAAAGGCTATTTCCCATGGAGTGACGGAAGCTGTGGGGTGACATTTTAGACTTGAGGGGTATGGATAGTCTGAACAGCCAAGGACTATTTCCCAGGATAGGAGATTCCAAAAGTAAACGGCACAGGTTGAAGGTGAGAGGGGAATGATTTAGAAAGGATCTTAGGGGCACACTTTTCATGCAGAGTCTGATGAGTGGATGGAAAGTGCTGTCAGAAGAAGTGGTGAAAGTGGGTACAATTACACATTTTAAAAGTATCTGGATGGGTACATGAATAGGAAGAAATTGCAAGGGATATGGGCCAAATGCTGGAAAATGGGACCAGATCAGAATAGAATATGTTCTCAGTGTGGACAAGTTGAACTAAATGGTTTGTTTGTGCTATACGACCTTTTCTTTCTGTAAGAGGGATGAGGAGAAATTCTAAAAGAGTTTTTTGAGTGGAAATTTTCATCCCCAGAAGTCTGTGGTTTCTGTTTCCATTTAATCAAAGCTGAGTTATTGAAGTATGTGAAAGAGATGTGTGTCACAGATAACAGGATCCCCGACAGGATAGTGGGTCTGAGGCCACAACCAGATCAGCCATGGTCTTGGATAACAAGGTGTAGAGCTGGATGAACACAGCAGGCTAAGTAGCATATAAGGAGCAGGAAGGTGGGCGTTTTGGGTGAAGAATTTAGCTTGAAACACCAGCCTTTCTGCTCCTCTGATGTTGTTTGGCCTGCTGTGTTCATCCAGCTCTACACCTTGTTATCTCAGATTATACAGCATCTGCAGTTCCTACTGTCTCTCAGCATGAGAGTATTGCCTGGTGGAGGCTCAAAGTGTGTAATGACCCATTTGTGCTCCTCAGTCCTGTGTCTATAAGTTCATTTCGGACCCTTAAAACTTCTAGAGAAGAGCAGTTGGAGGTTTCTGACTCCTATAACCTGGTGCACAGAAACACAGGAGACTTTTCAGCCCCTCAGGAATGTCGCAAATGGTTTGAGATAATTTAGAAAATGTCATTGGAAAAACTAGGTACAAAAGAGAAACCGCATCTCTGTTTACAGAGAATCACCTCTCTGCAACTTGTGCTTCATTTGTTGGTCATGCTGCAGACCCAGATTAAACGTGAGTACAGCTGCCGTACCTCACTTGGAGATGGCTCACAAAATCCCCTGGTCTCTCTTAATGCAACATTCAACAGCAGACCTCCAGGGAAATAACAACCATTAACTTTCCAACAACAGAGTATAAGAAGATTAGAAACAGGAGCAGGTCATTCCCATTCCCCCCACACACCCCACCACCCCACAGCCTCCAAAGCCTGCTTTACCCATCAATAAGATCATGCATGAGCTGTTCTAGATCGCAATTCATCTTTAATGTCCAATTCTTCATGGCCCTTAACTCTCTGACAGGTTTAAATCCATCTATTTTAAAATACTTTCAGTGATATAACTCACTAATTCTGGAATACAGAATTCCTGACATTCACCAACCTCTGTTTGAAGAAAACATTGCCTGCTCCAACACCATGAGCTATTAATCTGTACAAAAGAGGTGAGCACAGGTGTTTAGATAGGAGGGATGACTGTTATAAAAAGACAATATTTAACTGAGTGTGGTACGAAGGAGCCTGAGCAAAACTGAACTAAATAGGAATCAGTTGCAAACTCCTCATTAGTTTAAGTCACTCACAGCACAAAGAAAGAGTTTGTGCTGGTTGGACGTAAATCCTGTCAGTTCTGGGACACCTGTTCAGGAGATCCTCAGAGTAGCTTCCTCAGCACAGACATCTTCCAGTGCTTCATCAATGTCTTTCCCCATAATAAGAAGATAAATGGGGATGGTCGCTGAAGATTACACAATGTTCAGAAAAATCTGCCACCCCTCAGGTACTGAAGCAGTCTGTATCCATGTGCAGCAAGACCTGGGCAACATCCAAGCTTGTGTTCTAAAAGTCTTTCTAACATTCATGTAACAGTACTTCCAGATACTGCACATTTCCACAGAACAAAGAGGAGCTCATTCAGTAACACGACTCTCTTCACGGGAATATGAGGAAGCCGTTCAGCCCATCAAAGCTATTGGATAATAAAAGGAACAGGCCATTCACTCCCTCCTGCCTATTACACAGGAAGACAAGGAGTCTAGTCTGCACATTGAGCTGTTCAACAAGTACCAGGGAAACACAATCAGCTCCTTGAGCCTCTTCCCAGGGACCAGGAATAGGCCATTCAGGCCCTCAAGCCACATAAACAGAAATAGAAGGGTGTCATTGATGCTCCAACATGACAAACCAATGAAGCAAAGGATGCACATCAGACTGCTCCATGTTGTTCCTCCTGGCTTCATTGCTAATGGTACACACATGTTACTTTCACATGGTTTGCTGCTAGTGAGGAGGGATAGTGTATGGTTTGTGCCAAGTCTCATGGAGGCATCTTCTGTCTCCCAGACAGACTGGTGTCCTCACTGGTGGTCAGAAGTTGGTGGGAGTGGCTAACTCTTTCAGACACAAGGCATTATGGTCGCTGACAGATTTGTGACCAACATGACATACAGTGCAGAGTCACACACCAACTGCAACATAATATGGTGAGCGTTCAGTTAGAGCTTGGTGCTCTACTGAGGTCAATAAACTATCAGGAAACATGTTTCATGGCAAAAAGAAACAAACAATTTGCCACACTATCAATGTCTTTTTGGACATGGTAAGTAATGTTCCATAATGCTGAATTTCAAATACAATCACCTCTTATTCTTTCACAGCACAACAGATTAAATACTCATTTCCTTCACACTCTCCGCAAGACACCATCATCTCAGGGATCAGGTTGGTGAAACTCCTTTGCATTGTCTCTGTGGCAAGGAGATCATTCCTTATTCTGGAAGGAATATCTGCACACAGTGCTGAAAATACTGCCTCAACGATACTCTACAACTGCAGTGTTTTTACTATCATACTTGAATAATTTTACAATGAAGGACAACAAACCATCTACTGTCCTGATTACTTGTTCCCCTGTATGTATTCTTTTGGTGACTCACAAACAATGCCATCCAGGTCATTTTCGACAATCGCACTTCCCAACCTCTCACCTTCTAATAAATACAAATGAGAAGGTTGGTATTTGTTGCCCATGTCCAAACAATTTCTTTGCCTTGTCAATGGTTGTTTTCCAAGCACTGATAATTGTGATACACCTCAAGTAATGACCTTAGTCCAGAGCAGGACACTACTCTCTGTATTCTCCCCAACTTTAATCCATGGAGTATTCCCCCCCGCCTTACCCATGGGGTCTATTTTTTTTCGATCACCTCTGTGCAAAGATATCTTCTGAAAAATCAAATGAACCATTCCCATTGGTTCTCATTTGTTGATGTCACAACCAACACCTTCCACAAACCCCAGCAGGTTTATCAAAAATAATTTGTCTTGCTTGAAGCTAGGTTGACCCTGTGAAATCATCATTCTCCAACAATCTAATAATCAAATTATTTTCAAAAAATGTCAAATACCTTGCTCACGTCTGACATCAAGTTATCTCCTATTTAAATCTGTTTGTTTCCACTAAGGATTCTGTGTAATCCAAGATGGCGGACGGAATAAAATTCTGGCTGTTCGAGCTGCTCCTTTTTTTTGAGGTATTTTCACTGATGAAGGTGATTTCCTCAATTTCTTGGAGCAGTAATTACTGTATTATATACTGTTGTATTGCTATGGAACTAATAAACAAAATGATCAAAACAAAGGTACCTCTAAAATGGGAGGAACTGAGAGACTAGTTACCACGTGGGAGGTGATAAAAAGACCAGTGAACCTGCACAGGTGACTGACCAGGAAGCCAACTTTTTTTTATGGTTTTCGCTCAGTCAGACCGTGCTATTTTCTTGGTCTGTAGACAGTTAAGGTGTAGTGATGGTCTTTAGTAGTGTGATGTGCTCTTCCTGTCAGGTGTGGGAGATTAGGGAGAATTTTAGGGAGAATGTGTTTCAAGAATATGTCTGCTGGAAGAGAATTTGGTTACAAATCCAATCTTATTGCATAAATCAGTTAGAGCGGCAGCTAGGAGCAATGAGGAATTTACAGGAGCTGGGGAATGTGATGGATGGCTGTTTCAGGAGGTAGAAAATCTGCAGATACAATCAGATCAATAGGTTCCTTCTAGGAAATGTGCGAAGAGTAGACAGGTAGTGCAGGCATCTCCTGTGGCCATCTCCATCTCAAAGAAGTGTGCAGATGTAGACAATGTAGGGCATGATCGATTCTTGGGAGAATGTAGAACTCACAGCCAAGTTTCTGTAGCAAGACTAGCTCAACTGAAATGAGAGCATTACATCAGGTTCCAAGTGATTGATTGTGATGGGCAACTCTCAAGTCAGAGACACAGACAGACGTTTCTGCAGCTGACTGCGAGACAACAGGGTAGTGTGCTGCTGAAAGGCTGCTCGGGCCAAGGAAGTCTTGGGAGGGTATAGAATATTCTCAACGGGTAAAGAGATCAACAGGAGGTTGTTGTTCACATTCAAAATAACACCACATGATGAGAAAGAGACCGGACAGTAGGTCTGCAAGCATAGTGCTATCTGAATTATTCTCCATGCTATGAGCTAGTCAGGATAGGAATAGGAGGATAGAGCAGATGAACACGGGGCTGAGGAGATGATGCAGGGTGGGAGGATACACATTTCTGGATCTTTCGAACCTCTTCTGTTGAAGAAGTGACCTTTATAAGGAGGGCAGATTGCACCTGAATTGCAAGAGGTGTAATATTCTGGCAGGGTGAATTATTGGAGCTATCCAGCAGGATTTAAGTTAGTAAGTTTAGATTAGATTACCTACAGTGTGGAAACAGGCCCTTTGATCCAACAAGTCCACACTGCCCCTTGGAGCATCCCACCCAGATACATCCCCCTATAACCCACACACCCCTGAACACTCTGGGCAATTTAGTATGGCTGATTTACCTAGCCTGGACATCTTTGGACTGTGGGAGGAAACCAGAGCATCCAGAGAAAACGCACTTAGGAACAGAGAGAATGTGCAAACTCTGCACAGATAGTTACCTGAGGCTGGAATTGAACTTGGGTCCCTGGCACTGTGAGGCTGCAGTGCTAACCACTGAGCCACCATGCCACCCAAGATTGTTAGGGGTTGGTGCATGGTGGAGGGACCCAGAGACATAGTGAAAAAAGGGAGCAATCTGAAACTGGTGCAGTGGGAAAAAAAAGCAAGTCAAATAGGCAAGGCATGCAGAAGCAAAGCAGAGAAAGAGATAGGACTGATAAATTAAGCTACAATTATTTCAATGCACGAGGCCCCACAGTGTCGCAGATGAACTCGGGGCATAGTTGGTGACATGGGATTGTGTTATCATAGCTACTAGAAATGTGGCTCTGGGGTGGACAGGACTGGACGCTTAACATTCCAAGGTACAGATGCTATCAGACAGATAGAAAAGGGACTGAGAGAGGAGGGGAGGTGGGCTATTGGCGTTTTTGATGAGGGATAACATTCCAGTTGTGATTCGAGAGAATATTCCAAGGACTATGTCCACTGAGGGTATTCAGGTGGAACTGAGAAATTAGAAAGGGATGATCACCTTATTGGGATTCTCCTGTAGACCCCCCCCCCTCCCCCGCCAAATTGTCAGTGGGAAATTGAGGAGTAAGTCTGTAAGGATATGACCGATATCTGTAACAATAACAGGGTGGTCATGGAAGGGGGTTTTAACTTTTCATACATCGACTGACGCTTCCATTGTGTTAAGGTATCGAGTAGAGAGGAACTTTTTGTGTGTGTGCAAGAAAATTTACTGATTCAGAATGTGGGTTTGCCTCCAAAAGAAGGTGCAAAACTAGACCTACTCTTGGGAAATAAGGCAGGGAAAGTGACTGAGTTGTCAGTCGGGGAGAACTTTGAGGCCAAAATCATGATTCTATTAATTTTAAAGCAGCTATGGAAAAAGGATCTACCTGATCCAAAAAACTCAAATTCTAACTTTTGGCAAGGTCGACTTGAATGCTATCAGCAATGACGTTTCAAAATTTGATGGGGGTTGGATATTTGCAGTAAAGGGACGGCTTACAATGAGGAATCTTCAAGAATTACACAACGAGAGTGCAGAAACAGTATGTTTTGTTCGGGTGAAAGAAAATATTGGTAGATGTAAGGAATGCTGGGTGACCAGAGAAACTGAGATTCAGATCAAGAAAAAGAAGGAAGCATTTGTGAGGGGTAGGTCATGCCTTACAAACCTTATCGAGTTTTTTGAGGATGTGACTAGTAAGGTTGATGAGGGTCAAGCTGTGGATGTGGTGTATATGGACTTCAGTAAGGCATTTGATAAGGTTCCCCATGGAAGGCTCATTCAGAAGGTCAGGAGGAATGGGATACAGGGGAACTTAGCTGCTTGGATACAGAATTGGCTGGCCAACAGAAGACAGCGAGTGGTAGTAGAAGGAAAATATTCTGCCTGGAAGTCAGTGGTGAGTGGGGTTCCACAGGGCTCTGTCCTTGGGCCTCTACTGTTTGTAATTTTTATTAATGACTTGGACGAGGGAATTGAAGGATGGGTCAGCAAGTTTGCAGACGACACAAAGGTCGGAGGTGTCGTTGACAGTGTAGAGGGCTGTTGTAGGCTGCAGCGGGACATTGACAGGATGCAGAGATGGGCTGAGAGGTGGCAGATGGAGTTCAACCTGGATAAATGCGAGGTGATGCATTTTGGAAGGTCGAATTTGAAAGCTGAGTACAGGATTAAGGATAGGATTCTTGGCAGCGTGGAGGAACAGAGGGATCTTGGTGTGCAGATACATAGATCCCTTAAAATGGCCACCCAAGTGGACAGGGTTGTTAAGAAAGCATATGGTGTTTTGGCTTTCATTAACAGGGGGATTGAGTTTAAGAGTCGTGACATCTTGTTGCAGCTCTATAAAACTTTGGTTAGACCGCACTTGGAATACTGCGTCCAGTTCTGGGCGCCCTATTATAGGAAAGATGTGGATGCTTTGGAGAGGGTTCAGAGGAGGTTTACCAGGATGCTGCCTGGACTGGAGGGCTTATCTTATGAAGAGAGGTTGACTGAGCTCGGTCTCTTTTCATTGGAGAAAAGGAGGAGGAGAGGGGACCTAATTGAGGTATACAAGATAATGAGAGGCATAGATAGAGTCGATAGCCAGAGACTATTTCCCAGGGCAGAAATGGCTAGCACGAGGGGTCATAGTTTTAAGCTGGTTGGTGGAAAGTATAGAGGGGATGTCAGAGGCAGGTTCTTTACGCAGAGAGTTGTGAGAGCATGGAATGCGTTGCCAGCAGCAGTTGTGGAAGCAAGGTCATTGGGGTCATTTAAGAGACTGCTGGACATGCATATGGTCACAGAAATTTGAGGGTGCATCCATGAGGATCAATGGTCGGCACAACATTGTGGGCTGAAGGGCCTGTTCTGTGCTGTACTGTTCTATGTTCTATGTTCTATGTTCATTTGTCAGGTATAAGCAGCAGAGATCAAGTGAATCCTGAAAGGAGTATAAGGGTAGTTGGAGTATGCTTCAGAAGGAGATCAGGAGGGCAAAAAGGGGACATGAGATTGCTTTGGTAAATAGGGTTAAGGAAAAACCAATGGATTTCTGCAAATACACTAAGGTCAAAAGAGTAATAAGTAGAGAACAGGGTCCCTTAAAGCTCACTAAGATCACCAATGTGTAGAACCATAGGAAATGAGTGAGTTGCTAAATGAAAAAAAATGCATCAGTGCTTTCTGTTGAAAGACAAATGTACCCCAGAGAACTCGGGGAACTAAATAACAAAATCCTGAAGATTTTCCATGCTACAGAGGATGTGGTGCTGGCCCATTAAAATGCATAAATGTGGATAAATTACTGAGGTCTGATCAGGTATGTTCGACACGTTTATGGGAAACTGGGGAAGTTATTGATGAGCCCCTTGCTGAACTATTTGTATCATCGAAAGCTACTGGTGAGATTAGATTCCCTACAGTGTGGAAACAGGCCCTTCGGCCCAACAAGTCCACACCGCCACTTGAAGCATCCCACCCAGACCCATCCCCATCCTCCTATAACCCACACACCCCTGAACACGACGGGCAATTTAGCATGGCTGATCCACCTAGCCTGCAGTTCTTTGGGCTGTGGGAGGAAACTGGAACACCCGGAGGAAACCCACACAGGCACGCGGAGAACATGCAAACTCCACACAAAGAGTTACCTGAGGCTAGAATTGGACCCAGGTCCCTGGCGCTGTGAGGCTGCGTTGCTAACCACTGAGCCACCATGCTGCCCTAGCATTGTGTTTAGAAATGCAAATCTGTGACTATCGGTGTGCTACAAGGATCACTTTTGGGTCCACTGCTTTTTGTCATTCTATAATTTCAATTTTAATACAGGAGTTATGATTGGTAAGTTTTCAGATGACACTAAAATTGGTGATGTAATGAATAATTAAGAAAGTTATCTCAGTGTAAAACAGGACCTTAAAGAGATGGCTGGTTGGCCGAGGAAGGGCAGTTTAATTTAGATAAATGTGAGGTGCTACATGTTGATAAGGCAAATCAGGGAAACACATTGGTAAGGTTCTGGGTAGTGTTACTGAACAAAGAGAACTTAGAGTGTAGGTTCATATTTCCCTGAAAGTGGAGTCGCAGATCGACAGGATAGTGAAGGAGAAGGCTGCTATGTTTTCCTTTCTTGGTAAATGCATTGAGTATCGGAGTTGGGAGGTATCACAGTCATATTACATCTGTACAGGACATTGGTTAGGCCACTGTTGGAATATTGTGCTCAGTTCTGGTCTGCCTGCTACAGGATGGGTGTTGTTAAACTTGAAACGATTCAGAAAAAAATTGAAAGGAATTTGCCGGCGGCTGGAGGGTTAGAGCTATAGATAGATGCTGAATAGGCTGGAGCTATTTTCCCTGGAGAATTGGAAGCTAAGATGTGATCTTATAAAAAGTTTGCAAAATCATGAGGAGCATAGATAGTGTGAACAGTCAATGTCTTTTTCCCAGGCTAAGAGAGTCCTCAACAACAGGGCGTAAGTTTAAGGAAAGGGGGAAAACATTTTAAAAAGAACCTAAGGGGCAATATTTTAAGGCAGAAGGTGGTGCATGTAAGGAAAAAGTTGCCAAAGGAAATGGTCAAGGCTGGTAACATATCAGCATTCAAAAATACATTTGGATGGGGAGACAAATAGGAAGGGTTTAGCAGGATAGGGGCCAAATGCTGGCAAATGGGACTAGATTAACTTAGGTTAGCTGGACATCATGGATGAGTTGTACAGCAGGATTTCTTTCGATGGCGCACATTTTTTATCTCTGTATCACTTTTCTCCATCCTGTTTTAAATGCTTTCAGTCACAACAGATACTTTCCACTCTGCAAGATACTATCCAAAGTCTAAGGCAGCACGGTGGCTCAGTGGTTAGCACTGCAACCTCACAGCACTTGGACCTTCCTCAATCTTCAGGGATATGGCTCATCGAATCATGGAATTCATAGTACAGAGGGATGTCATTGACCCATTGTGTGTGTGTACCGGCTTCTGAAACAGCTATCCAGCAAGCTCAATTCTCCAGCCTTATCTCCATCGCCGTCTAAATTCATCATGCATCTGGTGCAACAACTTACTAACCTTCAACAAAATGACTATTCTGAGTGCTTCCTCTTTATGCCAATTTCCCACAGTTCCTCATTTTCACCCATCACCCTATTCCCCGCTATACCTGGAAGGTTTTCTGTTCCTCACTTCAGAGTATTCAGCATGCGGGACTGAGCGAGCCTGTGTCACCTTGTGAATATATTGGAGATCGGCATTCTGGCACATGTTGGATATCTCACCGAGTCCTGCATGGAAAGTTCTAGAATGAAACCAGGTCACTTGATGGACATTGTCAACACTACCCTCTCCCTGGTGCATACATGGCGCACTGTCTCAGTGTTGAACATGCCTTCCTCTCCTTAGTTTATTTTCCTGGCTGATAAACTGCTATATCTCTGCGCAGTCGCAGTAACTTGAAATATTAATGGGTCTGCTCTTAATAGAAGCCATTGACAATGTAACTGAGATTGTAGGAACTGCTGATGCTGGAGAATCTGAGATAACACGGGGTGAAGCTGGATGAACACAGCAGGCCAAGCAGCATCAGAGGAGCAGGAACGCTTGATGATTCAGGTCGGGACCCTTCTTCAGTAATGGGGGAGGGGAAGGGGATTCTGAAATAAATAGGGAGATGGGGGAGGCCAACAGAGGATGGATAAAGGAGAAGATAGGGTGAGAGGAGGCAGACAGATCAAAGAGGTGGGGCTAGAGCTAGTGAAGGTGAATGTAGGTGGGGAGTTAGTGGGGGATAGGTCAGTCCAGGGAGGATGGACAGGTCAGGAGGGTGGGACGAGGTTAGTGGGTAGGGGATGGGGCTTGAGGTGGGAGGAATGGTTAGGGAGGCGGGGACTATCTGGGCTGGTTTTGGCATGTGGTTGGGGGAGGGGAGATTTTGAAGTTGTGAAGTCCACATTGATACCCTGGAGCTGCAAAGTTCCCAAGCGAAATATGAAATGCTATTTCTGCATCTTTTGGGTGGCATCAATGTGGCAATGCAGGAGGCCCAGGATGGACATGTTGTCCGAGCATTGGTGGGTGGGGGGGGAGGGGGGGGGGGGCGGAATTTGAAATGGTTTGTGATGAGGAGGTGTAGTTGTTTGTTGCAAACAGAGGGTAGGTGTTCCACAACGTGGTCCACAAGCCTCCGTTTGGTTTCCCTGATGTAGAGGAGGCCCCAACGGCAACAGCAGATACAGTATAAAACATTGACAGATGTGCAGGTGAACATCTGTTTGATGCGAAAAGTCTTCCTAAGGCGTGGGATGGGGGTGAGGGGGGAGGTGTAGGGACAGTTGTAGCACTTGCTTCAGTTGCAGGGAAAAGTGCTGGGGGTAATGGGGCTGGACGGGACTGTGGAGTGGACAAGGGAGTCACGGAGAGAGTGGTCCCTCCGGAAAGCACCTAAGGGTGGGGAGGAAAAAATGTCTTTGGTGGTGGGACCAGATTGCAGATGGCGGAAATGTGGGAGGATGATGTGTTGGATTTGGAGGTTGGTGGAGTGGTATGTGAGGACGAGGGGGGTTCTGTTTTGGTTGTTATTGCGGGAAGGGGACGTGAGGGATGAGTTGCGGGAAATGCAAGAGACACAGTTGAGGGCATTTTTGATCCCTGTGGAGGGGAAGTTGCGTTTCTTTGTAAAAAGAGGGCATCTGGGATGTTTGGGAGTGGAATGCCTCATCTCGGGAGCAGAAGCAGTGCAAGTGAAGGAATTGGGAACGGGGATAGCATTTTAATAGGAAGGTGGCTAAGAGGAGGAATATTCTACTTAGTTGCGGGAGTCGGTCAGTTTAAAATGAATATCGGTTTCCAGGTGGATGCCAGAGATGGAGACAGAGAAGTCTAGGAAGGAGAGAGAGGTATCAGAGATGGTCCAGGTAAACTTAAGGTTGGGGTGGAAGGTGTTAGTAAAGTGGATGAACTGTTCGAGCTCCTCGTGGGAACACGACAATGTAACAGAACAATTTTCTGTACCAGTCACGATCACAGCAACACCACTGTTGCTGATGAAGTTGACTAGGGATGCTGGGGATGAGATGGCCTAGTGGTGTTATTTCTAGACTATTAATCCAAGGACCCAGGTAATGACCCACACCCTGATTCAAATTCCACCAAGGCAGATGGTGGAATTTGAATTCAATAAAATATCTAGAATGGTGAAACTAGTAAGCCATCGTTGATTGTCAGAAAAACCCACCAGGCTCACTAACATCCTTTAGGGAAGGAAATATGCCATCCTCACCTGGTCTGGTCTACATGTGACTCCAGACCAACAGCAATGTGGTTGATCTCTCAATTGCCTTTTGGAATGTTCAAACCAGCCACTCAGTTACTGCAAACACTACAAAGTCACAAAGAAATGAAACAGGACAGACATGTGTACCAGCCCATGGAGTGCAGTGGTTCAAGAAAGCAGCTCATAAAGCACCTTCTCAAGGGCAACCAGGAAAGGGAAATAAATGCTGGCCCAGCCAGTCAGACCTACTAATCATTAATAAATAAATGAAGATGACCACTTTCAGGGGAGACAGACTGAGGGGGCATTCCTTATTTTAAACGGGGACTTGGATGGATATGTACATGGGCAAGATATTCAGAAAGATAGAAAAAGGTGAAAAAATGTAATTAATTTCACGCTGTATTTCCATCACACCTGATCATCAATCCCTTTCTTTGCTTATTTTGCTCTAGCTCTCTTTTTCTCCATTTATTCAGCTCATTACTTCTCCCCTTCAAAATGAGCATCCTTGTCACCAGCATAAATAACATTATTTGCCAGATGACCTCTGATCTGATATCAGTTTAATGGACTCAAAATGCTAACTCTGTTTTTATTTTATTGGACCCAGCCAAACCTGCTCAGTTTCCTCAGTACTTTGTTTCTTTTTCTTTCAGATTTCTGACATCTTTCTTTCTTTGAGTAAACCTTTTATTTAATTTCATGGAATGTTGATATCACTGGCAAAGGAAGCATTTGTTAACCATCATTAATTGCCTTTGACTATGAACATTCCACAAGACATTATAGAACCAAACACATTGTTCTGTGCCTGAATTCACTTAATCCACACCAGGTGATAACATTAGCTTTCTTTACTGAAGGACATCAGTGTAATGAGATTTATGTTTAGACAAAATGTTGGTGGTTTTATGATCGATTTAAGTGGTTTTATGATCGATTTAAGTGAAATTCATTTTTGTTCCAAATCTTATCATTAGAATTTAAGTTCTGCCAGCAACTCTTGTAGATTTTGAAACAGTATCTTTATTATAACAGTCTGTGCCTCTGAATTACCTGCCCAGTGACTTAACTACTCTAACATGGTGCCCTATCATTGCTTACATTCCAGACAAGAACAAGGATGTGATCAAATCATTTACAACTTGGAAGACTGGCCAGAAGGGAGTGGGAACCATAAAGTCTGAATTTTACGAAGGCATAGATCGTGGTTTATTCAGCAACAGCACAGAGACAGAGGTGATAGTAGGAATATTATGGAGCTAATATTGGACACGTTTGGTGATAGGGACAATAGAGAGGCATAAATCTAAAAAGGCCCTCAATGTTGTGGACAAGTCTTGTTCTCAGATGCTTGTGAAGGATGAGTCTGAAATTCATGGATAATGAAGCAAGGCTTTAATTGATACTGAAGATAATTGTTCCCATCTTTTCCAACTATTGGTAACAGAAACAGCTATAGAGTTGAATATTCTTCATGAATAAATGACTGGACAGAGATAGAGAGACTTACCAGGAACACCAACAATAGCGAGAATGGGATAGTAACCCGCCTGAATAATCAGCAGTGCACCTCGTATCCGATGTGGTAATGTCGGCCAAGATGCGGTAAGTAAGAATAGACTCCAGGATAAACCCCTGTCCATTGTTGTAACATTCCAGTCTATTATTCGCAGATTCTGATCTCTCCTCCCCCTCTCTCTGCAGCTGCTGATCCCTGTTAGTGCTGTCGCTGATGCTCCCGCTCATACTATGGGATAACACAGTGAATGGAGACCCTTAGTAATAGAAGAGGGAAAGCCTCCTGCGACACAGTTCGAATCCATAGAGACTGACGTTAATCACAGTCACTGAACAAACAGTTCCAGTTAACCCCATTCAATATAGCATGTTCAGTTCATAATAACAACTGGGCTGGATTGGATGTTAACGTCATTGACTTTTGGTCTTATGTCCCATCACCAATTGCTCTAACAAAGCCTGTGGTGATGGAGAATGACAGATATTTTCATTTTGCAGTCTAGATGATTCTGCCTTGTTATCCATGTGCAATGCTGTAACCACCTGCACCAACACCCTGAAAAAAAACACAACCAAAATGTTATAACTGTGCTGATTGCTCCAACACAACCAAAAACAAGTGTCACCGGGCAGAGTTGCCCTGATCTTGGTGAGGAAATATGGATTTATCACTGCTGTAATAACGCAACTTTGTATCTTCAACATACCGAGTTCTTCAATGCAGTTTATGCGTTTTAAAGCAGTAGCATTTACATTTCCTGATTCAGTTTACCAAAACCAAAGCCAAGTGTGGCGTGTACAATGATGTTGTTTATTAAAGCCCATGGACTAAAGAGTCAGGGACAGAATGAAAGGTGACATTGGTTCAGAGACAGAGAGGAATGGGGGCAGTGGCTGCACAGGCTGGAGAGGAGGACAGTGATATCCCAATTTCACCAATATTTAGCTCGCACTTATTCTGACAGGCAGAATGAAATGTAATGAAGAGCAAGTCAACAGGTTATATTTGGGAGATGGAATGCCAAACAACAATGCGAACATAGCATGACAACTTTAAATGTGATGTAGGAAATCATACAATGTGCGTACACTGTTTCATCATGGGGAATGCAGATTGATAAGATTGTTCATATCTGCACAGGATATTCGGAATTAAAAGCAGGCAAATATTTCAAAATGTTTGGAAGGAAGTGGAGATTGTAGGATAATAATCGTAGGGATGCGGCTCATACTCAACTGGTGCAGAGATGATGGGCTGAGTGACCACCACCTTTGCTATAATTATTCTGAGATTATGAGTGAAAAGTTTTCAGAGCCAGAGATGACAAGCTTTGTCAGTGAAGGACACAGACTGAACCACCATTAATAATCTATTTCTGTCATCTCTCGAAGTGTGGCTACCTCAAAAGTGTCTTTTCAATCAAAACCGATTTCCTGAAATTCATGAATTTAGGAGGGTGTTAGCAAGAAATTATTCTTTAAAACTTAAAGAAGAAACACACCCTGGTGTAATACAAGTGTAAACGACACAACAGCTCTAATGGAAACAGGAATGGAGCATATTGTCCAAATATAACCAGGTTCAACATGTGGACCCATCAATGAAAGCAAAATGCCAGAGATTTTGGAAACCTGAATTACAAACAGAAATTGGTGGAGAAATGCTAAGATGAAGCAACATCTGGAGACAGATTTAGAGTTAACAAATCAAATCTGATATGAACCTGTTCTGAAAACGTCATATTGGACTCACAAAGTAAATTCTGTTTCTCTCTGTTCAGATACTGCTAGACCTAATGACTTTTACTCTAGCAATTTTTTTTTCTTTTTTGGACTATTGCAACTTGTCTGATTTCATTCCAAACAGTGAACCTGCTATTTGAGTTGAATCTCAATTATTTTAAATGTGTTTGGCTTAAATGGTGTTCATTCTTGTCAATTGTGTTCCATTCAGGTCAGTTGTGTCGAGTTCTGCGCATAATTTTAAGGTGTTTGCAGGAAGGTATAGGGAAGATATCAGAGGTACGTTCTTCACACAGACTGTGGTGGGCATGTGGAATACACTGCCAGCAGTGGTAGTGGAATCAGATATTTTAGAGACTTTTAAGCAACTCTTGCATAGGCACATGGAGGATAGTAAAATGTAGGGTATGCAGGGTAGATTGATCTTAATAGGATAGTAGGTTGGCACAATATCGTGGGCTGAGAGGTTGTCCTGTGCTATACAGTTCTCTGTTAGAGTTGGTATTGGTCATTAAATAAGACATTGTAAAGTTTCTGTGTAAACGATCCCTACTGTTGATGGCATGTGGCATTGAGATAAATTGCCATGAAAAGTTTGAACTCAGTGGCACTGATATCGCACGATTAGACCTCTGCATGTAACTGAAAACGATGGGGATTGTTAACTCAGTGTTATGCCGTGCTCCTGCGGTCGCTGGGGTTACACTCATCTCGCACAGTATTACCATTCTGAGACTTCAGACTAAACTATGAAAACGTAAAATATCTTGCTATTTTAAAAAGGACACATTCATCCATGGGTTTAGCAGGCATTAGCGAGGCAGACATAGAGCTGACTTCCTGAAACTCTTCTAATCCAAGTGGTGCAGATATACACACAGAATGCTTGTAAGGAGATTCCAAGATTTTTTAAAAACTCATTATAGTAAGGGAACACCAATTTATTTCCTTTCCAGGATGACATGTGACTTGAATGACAACTTGCAGAGAGTGGATTTCCCATTGTTCAGCTGAGGATATTACCGGTGCAGGATTCTCTTCAATTTCCATTGATCACAGTGTTGTTCAGGGTCCTTGATATTGCAATGAGTCAAGTACAACTGGTGGCATCGGAAGTTACTCTGATTTCACTTCAGTTGACTTTGGAACATCAGCTGAAGCAATAAAGAGTGAAAGTACAGAACACTGTTTGAATAATGTGCCCAGTATCCTCATAATATTGCAAAGAAATTTTAGGCATGGATTTCCAGCTCTGTCCGGACATAATTGTCCGATTGATGACGAGGCTATTTGATTAAGTGCCCGGTCAGAGGGAGGGGCAGAACAAAGCTTCATCCGTACCATGGGGAACAAAACGATGCCATTTCTAGTGCTTCAGGCAGTGGAAAACAAACACGATTGTCTGCTCCTATTTGACATTGACCATTTCAACCTCATCATTCACTGATGACCAATAGCAACATAGAAATCAGCAGCTTCCATCATCCTAATTGGAGGACAAAAAGGGAAATGGAGAGATGGGGGAATGGGAGAAAACTGGGGAAGTTGTGGGATAGACAGTGGGGGTAGGAGAAGAGGGCTGTGAAAGGAGATGATCAGTGGAAGGGTATGTAGCAGCAGAAGGGTCAGTGCAAGGGAAGCACGAGTGTAAGGAAGAAGGAGGAGGAGAAATAACAAATGAAGTACGAGCGGCAGGGAAAAAGCATGTATTTGGAGAAGAGAGATTGATGGCTGATTAAATATTAGTTCAAGAAAATCAGTATATGATTTCCAATGATAATTAAGAAAATATTTCTGACGTTTCTTTTCTAACATTTGGTTCTCATTTAGATTTTACACTCACTCGGCATTTCTGCATTTCCATCAAGGGCAGATGGAATGATTTTCTCCCCTAGTGCATTGTCTTAACATGTTTTTCAAGGCAGACATAAGAATATGGTTTGATCTCCTACGACATCCATAATGTAGAACTTAATTGTGTCTTTATCCTCATCACTCTATCTCTGTCAAACAAATTTAATGAACGGAGCTGTGTCCAGCCTGCAGATGAAAAGTTATTTCAGCTCTGACTATTGTAGGGAACGTTATGAAGAACATGTGCCGGGCCCATGTAAAAAAAGCAAATGTCTAACCCATAAATAATGATGTTAAAGCTTTATGAATAGAACATTCAGAGGTGCAGAATGGAAAAGAAGAATTCAGCTCCATGTCGAGAATACAATTTGTGATTCCCTCATAAAAGATCTCAACTGCATTACATTGTAAATTCATCAAAATGAGAAGTCTGGAAATTTCAATTTTTCCTCTGCAAATAACATCTGAAAAACAGGAAGAAAATCAAGGTTTGTTTGTGATATTCATAAATGATGATAATGAGAATGTGGGAGATGGTGGGGAGGTGGCGGTGCAGGGAGAGGATATGAAAGATAATTTTGTGGATGTCACAAAGACTAGCCAAGTGGTTCACAATGAGGAGGAACGTGTTAGGCTACAGGACAATACAAACAGCTTGGTCAGATGGCCAGATCAGTGCCTGATGAAATTTAACACTGATAAATTATTCAAGGAAAAGCTCCTGTGTGTCCTAGATAAGTATGTACCTGTCAGGCAGAGAAGAAGCTGTAGAGCGTGGGAGCCATGGTTTCCGAAGGAAGTGGAATCTCTGGTCAAAAGGAAGAGGAAGGCTTATGTTCGGATGAGATGTGAAGGCTCAGTTAGGGCACTTGAGGGCTACGAGGTAGCCAGGAAGGACCTAAAGAGAGAGCTCAGAAGAGCCAGGAGGAGACATGAGAAGTTGTTGGCGGAGAGGATCAGGGTAAACCCTAAGGCTTTCTATAGGTATTTAAGGAATAAAAGAGTGACGAAAGTAAGATTAGGCCCAATCAAGGATAGTAGTGGTAAGTTGCGTGTGGAGTCACAGGAAATAGGGGAAGCACTAAATGAATAATTTTCAACAGTATTCACTCTAGAAAACAACAATGTTGTCGAGGAGAATACTGAGATACAGGCTACTAGACTAGGTGGGATTGAGGTTCACAAGGAAGAGGTATTAGAAATCTGACAAAGGGTGAAGATAGATAAGTCCCCTGGGCCGGATGGGATTTATCCTCGGATCCTCTGGGAAGCCAGGGAGGAGACTGCCGAACCTTTGGCGTTGATCGTTAACTCGACATTGTCTACAGGAATAGTGCCAGATGACTGGAGGATAGCAAATGTGGTTCCCCTGTTCAAGAAGGGCAGTAGAGACAACCCTGGTAATTATAGACCAGTGAACCTTACCTCAGTTGTTGGTAAAGTGTTGGAAAAGGTTATAAGGGATAGGATTTATAATCATCTAGAAAAGAATAAATTGATTAGGGATAGTCAGCACAGTTTTGTGAAGGGAAGGTTGTGCCTCACAAACCTTGAGTTCTTTGAGAAGGTGACCAAACTGGTAGTTGAGAGTAAACCGGTTGATGTGGTGTATATGGATTTCAGCAAGGCGTTCGATAAAGTTTCCCACGGGAGTCTATTGTACAAAATGCGGAGGAATGGAATTGTGGGAGATATAGCACCTTGGATTGGAAATTGGTTTGCTGAAAGAAGACAGAGGGTGGTAGTTGATGGGAAATGTTCATCCTGGAGACCAGTTACTAGTGGTGTACCGCAAGCGTCGGTGTTGGGTCCGCTGCTGTTTGTCATTTTTATAAACAACCTGGATGAGGGTGTAGAAGGATGGGTTAGTAAATTTGCAGACGACACTAAGGTCAGTGGAGTTATGGATAGTGACGAATGATGCTGTACATTGCAGAGAGAGATAGATAAGCTGCAGAACTGGGCTGAGAGGTGTCAAATGGAGTTTAATGCAGACAAGCGTGAGGTGATGCACTTCGGTAGGAGTAACCTGAAGGCAAAGTACTAGGCTAATGGTAAGATTCTTAGTAGTGTAGATGAGCAGAGAGATCTCAGTGTCCATGTACACAGATCCTTGAAAGTTGTCACCCAGGTTGACAGGGCTGTTACGAAGGCATACAAGTGTTTTCGCTTTTATTAATAGAGAGATCGAGTTCCAGAACCAAGAGGTTATGCTGCAGCTGTACAAAACTCTGGTGCGGCCGCACTTGGAGTATTGCATACAGTTCTGGTCACTGCATTATAAGAAGGATGTGGAAGCTTTGGAAAGGGTGCAGAGGAGATTTACTGGGACGTTGCCTGGTATGGAGGGAAGGTCTTACGAGGAAAGGCTGAGGGACTTGAGGCTGTTTTCGTAAGAGAGAAGGTTGAGAGGTGTCTTAATTGAAACATAAAATAATCAGAGCGTTAGACAGGGTGGATAGGGAGGGCCTTTTTCTTAGGATGGTGACGGCAAGCACGAGGGGGCATAGCTTGAAATTGAGGGGTGAAAGATATAGGACAGATGTCAGAGGTAGTTTCTTCACTCAGAGTAGTAAGGGAACGGAATGCTTTGCCTGCAACGGTAGTAGATTCGCCAACTTTAGGTACATTTAAGTCGTCATTGGATAAGCATATGGACATACATGGAATAGTGTAGGTTAGATGGGCTTCAGATCGGTATGACAGGTCGGCACAACATCGATGGCCGAAGGGCCTGTACTGTGCTGTAATGTTCTATGTTCTTTGTAAATGTGAGTTGATGCTCTTCAGAAGTAACAAGACAAGAGAAAGAGCCTCAAATGGTGAGTAGAGGCTAGATTTGTTCACGTTTATCTTTGGAACAGAGAAAGTTGAGGGAAAAGCCCGTTCAAGGAGTGTAAGAGCGTGAGAGGTATGGACAGGGTGAACAGACAGCAGCTGTTCACCTTTCACAAAAGGTCAAGAACAAGGGGACACACTCAAAGCAAAAGGTAAGAGTTTGAGAAAAGTTTTGTGCAATTTGTGTTGAATCTAGAAAATGGTACATGTCTGGAATGCACTGCTTCTAAGTGTCTGATATATTCCGAAGTACCAGCCAATGGCACTTGTTTTTTTCTGTTCCATTAACTACGCTCAGTAAATAGTTATTTGAAGTAAAAGCCTTTGAAGTTGTGGAGTATATTTGCAAAACTCAGTTCATGCACAAATTGAAAGAAAAGGCCAACTGATAGCTCAGGTAACAGATAATAAAATATAACACAGCAGTTAAGAAGCAGCTGCAGGAATACTCAAAAATGGCAGGGCCCAGTGGGCTATCGCCCTTGAAGTAAGTGAGATTAATGCAGTTTGGTGGCTTTTGTCTGGAATAGCCATGTTGAGCTAGGGGGCGTGTTTGTATGCTGAATGACTCGATGACCTTAATTTTGAAAACTTAAAATACAAATATCACACTTCGCAAAGTTTGTCAGCACCAAGTGATGGGCATTACAATCTCCAAGGCCACAGGACATGCTGACTTGGATCTGTATCATTGTCCGTTCCTTATAACTTGTTCAGAGTCCTGTACCTCTCCTTGAAACATCACCAGGTGGTTCAAAACCATATTCTGAATGGAAATTAAATAGAGGCAATACATGTTGATCTTGTTAACGAAATTCATCTCTCGGGAACAAATGAAAGTCACTGCACTATTAACAACATCTATTCAGCCCGATCTGATTTATAAAGCAGTTTTAATGGTATTTTCACTTTGTCCCACAGCTCTGATCTTTCGAGTATTTTCCTAGTACTGTTTAAAAATCACATCTGTAAGCTGTGCCCATCATTCTGAGAGGGACAGCCGTCATAGCCATGTGAATTCTCTTGTTTTCCTGTATCAAAAGACAATAGAAATGTAGAAACTAGGATCAGGAGTGATTGATTGGACAACTCAAACCAATTCCACCATGTAATGAGATCTTGAGATCTGATTGTGGGCTCCAATGAACATTCCTCTCCACCCTTTATAAAGTCTGTGCAGCATTCTTAGTCAAGAATCTGTCTGCCTCTGTCTTAAGGATATTCAATGACGGATCCACCATCTCTCTATGGAAAGAGTTCCATAAACACACAATCCTTTGAGAGGGTTAAAAAAACTTACCATCTTTTAAAAAACCGGGACATTCTTCAGTTTTACAGCCCATGAGTGGTAATCTCTTGCACAAAGTGAAATCATGTTTCAACGTTCAACTTGAAAGACTAGGTGAAATATTATAGAGTTAAACAAGATCAGGTGTCATCCGCTGAAAGCCCAATAGATCCAGGGCTAGCCTGGACAATATTTCCTCCTCAGATAAACACTTCTCACAGGTATCAGTTCAGTGAAGAATCTCTGGATGGCTTCTCATGTCATTATGCCCACAGCTCTCTCAAAACAGTGTCACCATTATCCTGTAAAACTGTCGAAAATCTGACCTATTTCCGAGTGCATTCTGTTTCAGGATGTTTTAACATTTACATCGTCCACCTACAAAATTGGTGGATGTGTAATTTTTTCTAACACATGTTCTTGGTTCCTCTATACATCAGTTTTGCGATCTCTCCATTGAAATAATACATGCTTTTCCATTTAAATCTTCAAAGTGTTTGAACACAGATACATTTCCCTACTATGCTGCATACACCAATAATTTTCTCGTCACTTGACACATCTAGGCCCCTTTATTGATTTGTGTCTTCTTCGTATTTTCCCTTTCTAACGTTTACAAAGTTTATATTCTTCCATAACACAGTCAGAACATTTTGCCAAACATATATATTGTGGCAACATTTAGAGGAGGCAGTGGTGTAGTGGTATTATCGCTGGCCTGTTCATCCAAATACCCAGGTAATGTTCTGAAGACCTATGTTAGAATCCCACAATAGCTGATGATCGAATTCAAATTCAACAAATATCTGGAATTTAAGAGTCTAATGATGACCACAAATCCATTGCTGATTGTCAGAAAAATCCATCTGGTTTACTAATGTCATTTCACGGAGGAAACTGCCACTCTTACTTAGCTTGGCCTGCATGTGACTCCAGACCCACAGCAATGTGGTTGACTCTAAGCTGTCCTCTGGTGAACTCAGGATGGGCAATAAAGCCTCCCTTTCCAGTGATGCCCTCGTCTTTTGAATGAATAAAACAAACAAAAATCCTATGGAATTGACAATATAATGTTTTTTACCCCATGTCGAAACTGTCAGTTTGCGACAATGTTAATGTGTTTTGCTGTCCGATCACCCATTTCCCAGTCTGCAGTTGCAGAAGATATTCTTTAAATCTCAGAAGAATGGTCAACTCTCTTCGCTTTTGATGTGAATGGTCATTTGTTCTTTTGTTATGAAATTGACATGTTAAGTAAGGACTGCCTGTCAGACTGGCAGTTGATTTCGTTTCCACCAGGCAAATTAAAAAAAAATCAAGAATGAGGAACAGGAAGCGGCCGTCTGGTTCACAGATCTGCACTGCCAGTCAACAAGACCTGATTGCACTCTTATCTCCACATTACTGTCTTCTTCACCACACACCAAGCAAGCCTGCATCTCCTTCAACTGAAGCCCTTTACACACCACACCAACCATCACTGGGGACGAAAATCCAAAGAACTGCAGATAGAACAACAAAGGAACATAGGAATTAAGAGCAGAGTAAGCAATTCAGCCCTTGGAGTCCACTGTGCTGCTACTTATGATCATAGCTAATCTTATCCAATCTCAACTCAAACTTTCCTGTCTGCTCCACGTCGCCTCTTATCCCAGTTTTCATGAGAAACACATTTCTTTCTTTCTTGAATTTGTTGATTGATTCTGCCTCCACTGCACTCTGTGGCACTAAGTTCCACAGATTCACAACCCTCTCAGACAAGTAGTTTTGCCTCATGTCAGTTTTTAACCTACCTCTTCTCATTCTATATCTACGACGACTTATTCAACGCATTCCCACAAGAGGACATGTTGCTTACGTCCACCTTACCAATACCCTTCAGCATTCCATTTACCTCAATCAGATCCTCTCTCATGCCTTTGTACTCCAGCAAAGACAAGCCCAAGCTATTCAACTTCTGTTCATATGACAATGCTTTCATCCCCGAAATTGAACTGCTAATCCTCTTCTGAACAGACACGTGGCCATCACATCCTTCCTTAACTAAGGAGGCCAAAACAGGAGACAATCCTCCAGGTGCGGTCTCACCAAAGCCTTACATAATTTAATAGCACGTCTTTCCTTTTGTAATACATTTCTTTTGCAATAAGTGCCAGGGATTAATTTGTCTATCTTGTATATGCTGCACCTGCAATCCTACTTTGAGATTCATACACAAAGACACCTATGCCTTTCATTGTTGAAGCACTTTGAATCTGCTACCACATAAATAATAAAATTTACCCTTTTTTTCCATCCAAATAGAACACCTCGCACTAATCCACATTAAACTGAATCTGCCTAATTCAGGTCCATCGGCCTAGCCTGTCAATATTCATCTGTAAATTCTTTATCTCCTCATCATAGCCCAAATTATCATTGTTTTAATGTCATCCATGAATTTTACCATATTTAATTCTGTCTCTGCTTACAGATCATTTGAAAAAATTGTTAAGGTCCGAGAACTAGTTTCAGTTCACCGCGCAGAGAATATCCCATTTATCCTGACATTGTTTTCTCTCAGTTAGCCTTTCATCTATCCAAGTCAATACGCTATCTTTAACCCGATCAGATCTAAGTTTCTGGATCAGTATTTTACGTGGCACCTTCTTAAGTGCATTCTCGATGCCTAAAGATACCACATCCACTGGATCCTCAATACTCAGCTTCCTGTTTACATCCTCAAAGAACTCTAGCAGATTTTTCAAGCATGACCTGCCCTTCACGAAACTGTGCTTATCCTGATACTCAAAACTTCCAAACCCACTAACATCCTGGCATTTCTCTTTTGAATCCTCTCCAGCTTAAAAAAAAATTCTTCCACAACCAGGTAACCAGTATTGGACACATCATTCCAGCAGAGGCCTTCCAAATGTTGCGCCCAACCTCAATGGTTAGAATGGCCGAAATAGAATCCCTGCAGTGTGGAAACAGGCCCTTCAGCCCAGCAAGTCCACACCAATCCTCAAGATCCCATCCCGACCCATCCCCCTTTAACCCACCTAACTCAAAACGTCATTGAATACTATGAGCAGTTTAGCATGGGCAATCCACCTCACCTGCACATCTTTGGACTGTGGGAGGAAACCAGAACACCCAGAGGAAACCCACTCAGATATGGGGAGATGTGCAAACTCCACACAGTCAGCTTGAGGCTGGAATCATACCCAGTGCCTGATACTGTGAGACAGTGCTAACCGCCAAGGCACTGTGCCGCCAACATAACGTCCAAACTCTGATTTGTGAAGAATTGAGCAACAAAAGCTAGGTATGCCAAATGTCGTCTTAACCATCCTGTCTACACGTGATGCAACTTCAAAGAATTATGTACATGCACCTCTAGGTCCCTGGAGTCTCCAACATGTCGAAGGTCCTACCATTTATCGTGTTAGCCTGACCCTTGTTTATTGTACCAAAATGCAATACTTTGCATTTACCCAGGTTGAACTCCATCAACCCTTTGACTCATTTGATAAAGATCCCTTCATAATCATAGAAAACCTTCTTCATAATCGACAATGCCACCGATTGTGGTGTTGTTCGTAAACTTAAGTCATTCCTTCTACATTTTCATCCAAATCATTTCTATAAATGACAAACAAAAGAGGAGCCAGAACTGATCCCTGTGGAACACCCCTGGTGACAGGACTCCAGTTCAAAGTGGTTTTCTAAACATGTTTAACAAATTCTTCACTATCCAAACATTCCACACCCTTACTACTCTGTGTACAATACAGAAACAGACCTTTCGGTCCAACCAGTCCATGCTGACCAGAATCACAAACTAAACCAGCCCCACCTGCCTGCTCCTAGACCATAACTCTCCTAATCTTTCCTATTCATGTCGTTATGCCTTTTAAGCATTGTAATTGTACCGACATCCACCACTTCCTCTGGAAGCTCATAATCTGTAATAAATTTGTCAGTCATAACTTCTCCTTCATGAAGCCACACAGAATCAAATCAGGTCAGTTATGCATTTTTACTCAATCTGTTTTAAATTGTTAAAATTTTAAACATTGCTAAATGGAGAAAAGAAATCAAATCATTTTGACTTCCACTCATCAGATCTAGAATCTACTATAACAAGCCTTTTATTCTTACATATATCTGAGATTTCGACATATATGTTCTTCTGTTTCCCCCTGACTGTTGGGGGACCTACAGTACAATCCCATCAAGGTGATCATTCATTTGTTCGCATTTCTAATTTCAATGCATATATTTACACTGGATAGTTTTTTTTTAAGGAATATGTTCTCTAGTCACAACAGTCATCTTTTCCTTAAATGAAAATGCCGCTCCTCCTCCTCCTTTGCCTCCCTTTCTATTCTTCCTATAACTGCCTCATACTTCTAAAGTCCTTCCAATATAGACTGAGTCCTCACTGCTATTTCGTTCCGGGATCATTCTTGTAAACCGACACTGGACCCCCTCCAATGCCAGCACATCCTTCCTGAGATTCAGGGTTCAAAACTGTTCACAATATTCTAAACGCTGTCTGCCCAGAGTTCATACATCAGCAATACACCTCTGCTCCGTATCTAGGCCACTTGAAATACATGTTAAAATGGCATTTGACATCCTAACTGCCAACCGAACCTGCATGTTAACCTGAAGAGAATTCCTGAATTAGGGGTCACAGGTCCCTTTGTGCTTCAGATTTCTGAAGATTTCAGATTTAGAAAATGGTCTATGTGCTTTTTATTCCTATTTTACTTATGGATCAGGTATTAATCCAGAGATTATTACCTCTTTGGTTGTACCCTTTAATATAGCCCCGAGCTGTTCATATTACTTCAGCAGAATCGCATTCCTCTTTTCTATCTAACTCGACTGTTCATCTCTCATTTCAAGTTCTCCTGCAGCCGAGATGAGATATCCTGAACACGGGCACCAAGTAGGCAACACAGCCTTTGGGACTCCCGTTTCTGCGAATAGAGCAGTGTGTCTATTTGCCTGACAATTCTATCCCCACTTACAACCACACTTCTTGTATTCCCCCCACCCAGCCACCTCTTGAATGACCCCCTCTACCACAGTGCTGTGGCCAGTTTGCTCATCCTCCCTACAGCTCCTGTTCTCATCCACACAGGGGAGAGGAATCTCAAACCTGTTAACAAGTTCAAGGTCTGAGGCTCCAACAGCACTCCCCTTGTTTACCTCTCCCCGTCTCACTCATGGTCGCAGACAGTAAGAACTGCTGACGCTAGAGTCAGTGATAACAGTGTGGACCTGAAGGAACACAGCAGGCCAGGCAGCATCAGAGGAACAGAAAAGCTGACAATTCGGGTCAGGACACTTCTTTTGAAAATCTGTTCCTCTAGCTCCTCACTGTGTCCTCTCAAGCATGGTCATACCTTTGCTTTGTTCCTGACAACTGACTGTATTTGAGGGAATTAACCTGAAGTGTCTGGTTGCCTCCTGAAACAGAGCATCCAGATAAATCCTCCCCATCTCTGATGTGTGGCAGTTTGAGACTCAGTCTCCAGCTCATCAATCTGAGCCAGATTTCCTCAAGCAACCAACACTTGCTGAGAACGGTGTCACTGTGAACCATAATGGGGTCCACTAGCACCCACGTAATGCAGTTACATCGCCTGGACCAGCATCTCTATTTTAACTACTTGTTAATTTGATTTTAAAAACCTATACTGAAACAAAGTCCATTATTGGTGGGGGTAGTAATTGACCATGTTGAAGGGGCTAGCATAAGGCGAATTAAGCAGATATCTTGAGGAATTGTGTGGTCAGCAGAGATTAGAGATGGGAATGACCACTATCATGGGGGGATTAGCAACAAGGATCAGATTTTTTTTTTAAATGCTGCTTTTTTTCCCTCAAATGGCAAGCTCTTCAGCTCAGTGACATCACAATGAGGAGAACAAGACTTGGTGCAAGTGAGTACATGGACAGTGGAGTGTTGGATGAGCTCAGGGTTACAGGAAAGTTGAAAGTGGAAGCAGGATCAGGAGGTTTCAGGGTCATTCAATCTTGAGGTTACAAAAGCCGTCTCTATTACCTACCTTTGGTCCATATCACTGAATGCCTTTGCGAAGCAAAAGTTTACCTGTTTCAGATTGAAAACTAACAATTGGGTGTTTGGGCATCAACTGCCATTCTTGGAACATAGTTCCGAGCCTTTACCACTGGTTTTGTACAGAAGTGGTTCCTAACATCTCTCCTACATGGATATTCTGTCAGGTTCTAGAGGAAATTAGAGGAAATTTCTATCCATCCAGCACTGGGTGTTGGGGCATTGTGTGGCTTAGAAGGAGCTTCGAGGTGGTGATGGTCACAAAAACCTTGTCCTTCATTGTGGTGGGAGTGGCTGTTAGTGGAGGCTTTGTTAAAGTTATGGTTTACCTGTTGGTCGATAATACCCCTCTGACTCACCATCGCCTCCTTTCAAACTTCTCTTTTCCCAACCCCTCAATCCGCACCAGTCCATTGATGACAGAGTCTCCATGACCAGATCGGATGTCAGGTTGCCTCCTGGAAGGACAGTTTTTTGCACCATTTGATCTTTATAACAATTGGTAGCTTTCATAGGCCCCTTTTCCGAGTGCCCAGACCCAACTCAATTTCACAATCTGTTGCATCACTGGGAAATGATAGAGTCTATTAAAGTTGGAATAACAGAGCGTTCAGAAATACATTAAAGAATCAAGAAGAGTCAGCATGATTTCATGAAGTGGACGTCATAGCTGGGAAATTTATTAAAATATTTTCAGGCGGAATCATGAAAGATAAATAAGGGAGAAACCAATAAAATAAAACATGTTTGCATTTCCAAAAGGCATTTGATAAGGTATTGGACATGAGACTACTTCAGACAGGATGAACCTATGAACCCACACTGTTGGCGTTATGTATTGGTCAAGGATATTGGTCAAAGATTGGGTAATGAATTGAAGGCAGAGCATAAAAATAAAAAGAGGGAAGGTTCATAATGGCAAATTGTAACTTGTGGATCCCCACAGAGGGATCATTACTGGGGCCACAATTATTTACAATATATACTAATCATCTGGATGACAGAAGAGAATGTACTGTCGCTACGTTTGCAGACGACACCAAATTGATGGAGGCAAGCAGTGAGGATAGACAAGTAAACTACAGAGGGATAGAAATAGAAGTAGCAAGCAGTCAAAAATTCAGTGGGTGGAATATAATGTGGGACAATCGAGGTTTTTGTACTTTGGCATGAAAGCTGGGATAGGTGAATGTTAGTTAAAGGGAAAAATACTACAGAAAGCTGCAACACAGATTTGTGGGGCTTGTGCTTGAAAGACAAAAAGCTAGTATCCAGGTTCAGCGGGTAATCTGGAAGGCAAATAGTCAGTTGGCCTTTACTTACAAATCAGATCACACCTGGAATACTGTGAACAGTTTAAGTCCCATTAATTTAGAAATGGCAGTTCAGAGAATTTTAACAAGATTGGACCCAGACATAAGAGGATTTTCCCAGATGTATCCAAATAATCATCCAGTACCCTCTTAGAATGCTTCAGTTGAACCTGCCTCCAACACATTTCCAGGTAATGTATTCCAGACCACTACTACTCGCTGTGTGACAAAGCTTTTTTTTCTTCCAACACCCTTGATTCTTTTACTTGTCTATGCCCTCTCATTCTTTTTTTTTTCCCCCCCCCATGACAAGTGGGAATAGCTTCTCCTTATCGACGCTGTCAGCTTACTTTTGACATTTAAAACTTGCATCAATCTCCTCACAGCCTTCTCCTCTTTAAGCAAACCTGTTCCAACTTGTTCGATCTGATCACTGGAACTGAAGTTTCTCATTCCTGGAACCATTCTTGAAAATCAACAACACTCGCTCCAATGCATTTTTACTGTCGTATAATATTGTGGCCATAACTGCACAATTCTCAACTGAAATCAAGCACGTGTCTTGTTCAACATCGTCTCCTTGCCCTTGCATTCTATGCTCCTATAAATAAAGCTGAGAACACTGGGTGTTTCATTAACTTCTCAACCTTGACCTGCTCTGCCACCTTCAAAGAAACACCCATGTCTTTCTGCTCCTGCACCATCGTTAGAATTGTACACCCTATTTTAAAATTATCTTTCAGAATTCTTGTCACCAAAGTGCTTACCTCACTTACCAAAGTGCAGGTTCCCTGCATTGAACCTCGTCTGCCATCTATCTGCTCACTCCACCAAATCAGAAATATTCCAAATGAGTTTAAATGCATTCGAAGATTCTGGCTTCCCAAGTTTCCCTACCAGTTTATGTTGGCATATTGTTCCTAATATTTGAAGCCAAGTTTAATCCCAGTGACATGTGAGAACAGCATCTGCTCTCTGCCCCCAAGTCCTTGATCTGCAGCACAAGGTTCTTCACCTTTGGGAAGTGCTTTCATTGTAATCAGTCCATGGCTCCGATTACATAACGAGCACTCGCATAAATACTACAATCTGTACTGCTCCCCCATTCATCACGTCAGAGGGACAGGGAGAGATGGGACCACGGGAGGACACAGCATGAGACGTATTCAGCGCTCTATTCCACACATTACTACGATAGGGAGGGGTCAGCATATAGAAGGATATAGCTTGAACTGTACTAACCCCTCCATTCTCCACATCAAGGGGACATATAAAAGTGGGAACAAAGTGTCTGTGAGAGAGAGAATGCATTCTGAGCTGTATCTGGTATGGGGGACAGTGTGCGGTATGATCACAAACCAATCTTCAGTTAAATACAGCAGCAACATTTTTAACAAAAAAAAAGTCAGAGATATACAGCACAGACACAAACACAAACACTTCAGTCGAAATGGTCTGTACCGACCAGATATCCTAAATAAACCCTGTCCCACATTTTGCCTATATTCCTCTGAACTCTTCCTATCCAGGTACCCATCCAAATGGCTTTGAAATGTTCTAATTGTATCAGCCTCCATCACTCCTGTGGCAGCTCATTCCACACACGCACCACTCTGTGTGAAACAGTAACTCCTTAGATCCCTTTTAAATCTTTCTCCTCTCACCTTAAACCTTTGCTTGCTAGTTTTGGACTCCCCCACCTTGGGGGAAAAGACCTTGTCTATTTACTCGATCAATGCCCTTGTGATTTTATTAACCTCTGTAAGATCGGCCCTCAGCATCCGACACTCCAAGGAAATTAGCCCCAGTCTATTCAGCTTCATCCTGTAGCTCAAAGCCTCCAACACTGGCAGCTTGTTGGTACAAACAACATCCTGTGCAGACACCACACATCCTTCCAACTCATATACTCAATGCACTGACCAATAAAGGCAAGCATACCAAACACTTTCTTCACTATCCTATCCACTGTGACTCCACTTTCAGGAAAATATGAACCTGCACTCCAAGGTTTCATTGTTCATCAACACTCCCCAGGACCTGGCAATTTGATGACTACGTTTTACCCTGATTTGCTAAAGTGCAGCATCTCATATTTATCTAAGTTAAACTCCAGTTGCCACTCCTTGGCTCATTGGCTGACCTGAGCAAGATCTCCTTGCCCTCCCGAGATAACCTTCTTCGCTGTCCACGATGCCTCCAGTTTTGGTGTCATCTGCAAACTTACTAACAATAAATCTTATGTTCACATCCAGATAGAACAGAGAACATTACAGCACAGTACAGGCCCTTCGGCCCTCGATGTTGTACCAACCTGTCATACCGATCTGAAGCCCATCTAACTTATTATATAAATCAATTTTTGATATAGCTTGAACTGTACTAACCCCTCCATTCTCCACATCAAGGGGACAGCTTGAACCTTGCGGCATCCTGCTGGTCACAGCCTCCAGTCTGAAAAGCAACCCTCCACATCACGCTCAGTCTACTACCTTTGAGCCAACTCTATCACACATAGCTAGTTCTCCCTTTATTCTGTGTGATCTAACCTTGCTAACCAGTCTACCATGAGGAAGCCTGTCAAATGTTTTCCTGAAGTCCATATTGACCATGTCCACTGTTCGGCCCTCATCAGTTCTCTTTGTTGCTTCTTCAAAAAACTCAATCACCGATTTCCCATGCACAAAATCATGCTTGAACATCGCTAATCCCTTGCCTTTCTAAATACATATAAACCCTGTCCCTGAGAATCCCCTCCAACAACTTGCCCACCACTAATGTCAGGTTCACTGGTCTATAGACCCCCTTTTCCTTACCACATCTCTTAAATAGTGGAACCAGTTCGCCAACCTCCAGTCGTCCAGCAACTTTCCTGTGGCTATTGATGATACAAATAATATCTCAGCAAAGGGCAAAGCAAACACTTCCTTAGCTTCCCAGAGTTCTAGGGTACACTTGATAGGTCTTGGCGATTTAGCCAACTTCCTGCATTTGGACTTACCCAGCATTTCCTCCTCTGTAACACGACATCTTACAAGATTTTAATTTATCTCTATGTGTTCTCTATCTTCCATATCCTTCTCCACAGTTAACACTGATCTGAAATATGTGTTTAACGTCTCCCCTACCTCCTGCAGTTCCACACGTAAGTGACTTTGCTCATCTTTAAGGGGTCTTATTCTCTCCCCAGTTACGCTTTTATCCTAATGTATTTGTGGAAACCTTTTGGATTCTTCACAACCCTATTTGACAAAGCTATCTCATGTCCCCTTTTTGCCCTTCTGAGTTCCCTCTTAAGTACACTCCTGCTGCCTTTACATTCTTCGAGAAAATCACTCAATTATGCTATCTATACCTCACATATGCTTTCTTCTGCTTGACCAGAAGCTGAATTTCTCTAATCATCCAGGATTTCCTGTATCAACCAGCCTTGTCCTTCACACTAGCAGGAATATACTGTGTCTGAGCTCTCAATTTTGAACGCTTCACATTTTCCAGCCGTCCCTTTACCTGGGAATATCTGTACCCCCCCCCCCTCACCTGCTCCCACCACCACCCCCCATCAATCTTTGGAAGTTCTTACCTTAGACTGCCAAAATTGGTCTTCCTCCAATTCAGAACTTTAACTATTAGATCCGGTCTATCCCTGTCCATCACTACTTTATAATCAGTACAATTATAGTCACTGGCACCAAAATGCTCCTCTACTGATGCCCACTCACCTGCCCTGCCTTATTTCTTAAGAGCAGGTCAAGTTTTTCATCTTCTCCAGAAGGTACATCCACATACTGAATTAGAACATTTTCTTACACCTGCTCAACCAATTCCTCTGCATCTAAGATCGGAACACTATGGTAGTCCCAGTCTATGTTTAGAAATTTAAAACCCCCTACCATAACCACCTATTATTCTTACAGATAGCGGAGATGTTATTTCATAATTGTTCATCGATTTCCACTTGCAGTAAGGTGATCAAACCTTTCTTATTTCTCAGTTCCAGCCAAATAACTTCCCTGGACTTCTTTGGAATATCCTCCCTAAATTCGGCTGTAATGTTACCCTTCATCAAAAATGCAACTCCCCATCCTCTCTTGTCCAATCATTTTCTTTACATCTTTCGTATACCATCTAATCCTGAAACATGAAGTTGCCAGTCCTGTCCATTCCTGAGCCACGTCTCGCTGCTATCCCAGTCCCACATTCTTAGCTATGCTCCAAGGTCATCTGCTTTGCCTGCTGGGGATTTTGCACTGAAATAACTGCACATCTCTACTTGGTTCCTGCCTGCACTGTCCGTTTGACTTACAATTTTTCCCAACCTAACCAGTCTCAGATGGATCTCTTTCTTCACTGCCTCCCTGGTTCACAAACCATCCCCTCCCCCCACCCGACTAGTTTAAATCTTCCCGAGCATCTTGAGCAAAACTCCCTGCCAGTATATTTGCTCCCTTCCAATTCAGGTCCAATCCGTCCTTCTTGTACAGGTGGCTCCTACCCCAAAAGACATTCCAGTGATCCAAAAATGTGGATTCTTCTCCTCTGCAATGCATTCATCTGCTCTAGGCTCCCGTTCCTACCCTCACCAGCTTGTGGTACTCAGAGTAATCCAGCTATTTCTACCCTTGAGGGCCTAATTTTTAAATTCCTGCTTAACTTCCTATATTGTCTCCTCTTAACTTCATTTGTTTCTCTTCCTATGCCATTACTTCCAATGTGTACAATAACCTCCTGCTGATCTCTCTCACCTTTGAGAGTATTTCACACTCCGAGATACCTTTGATTCTGGCTCCAGGGAGGCAACACATCATTCTAATGTCTCGCTGTCAGCTACAGAAACATCTTTCTGTGCCTCTGCCTATGGAGTCCCCTCTCATAACCAATGGCCTGGAACTGGTGTCATATTAGAAACAGTCTCTGTAACAGGAAACTGGTTGCCAGTCCTCCATTCTCCAGAGACTTGACCGCTCGCTACATTTTTCAACACAGCAAACTTGTTTGAGATGGAGATCACCACAGGAGATTCCTGCACGACCTGACTCCATCTTCCTTTCCTGGAGATCAACCAACGACCTGACTGCATCTTCAGTTTATCTCCCTCCTTGCAACTGACATCCATCATATCCCCTAGCTAGCGTAAATTCCTAGTTGTCTCCAACTGCCACTCCAACCAATCCACACGATCCTACAGGATTTGCAACTAAAAACACACTCCCTGTAGGCATAGTCAGCAGTAACATGGAAATACTCCCTAAGCTCCCACATTCAACAGGAAGAGCACATCTCTCTATTGAAGGCCATCTTTGCATCTCAACGACCTACAGACCCAGAAAATAGCAGAATAACTGCTCTAAGATAGTTTATACTTTTATTTTAAATTTTTAAAATTTAATCAAGAGGCAGATCTCAATAACAACATATAATAAAATAAACACTCTACTCACTACTGTAGATTTACAAAAGGAAAACAGTAGAAGTTCCATTTTAAAAAGACATTTAGCTGCTCTCCTATCATGAGTTCCCGCACACAGGTTTCTCCAAGGTCAGACAACACCCTAGGACTTTTTCTCCATTGGAATCACTTTCCACGTGTCACTCTTCAGCTTTAGACAGTTGCCAGGATAGAAGAGGACTTGGAAATTGGGGAATGGAACTTTCAGCAGCAATCAATACAAGGTCATGGATTTGTTAAGTTTAAAATGGAGGGTATTCCTGAAATGGTGGAATGGAGAGGGAGGGTGTTGAGCTAGGTCTGGCTGTTGTCAGCGGGCATGTGAAAACTAACAGCACTTTTTGATGATTCCATCAGTGGTAGCAAGTCGATGAGAAATAGGACAAACCAAGGATATATACTGGAGGATGCCAGGTACAAGTACAGCAAAGGAAGGTCAGTTGTCTGTGGGTATGGTAAGGTACAGGGTTATTTCTGAGGAAGGTGCTGATGGTGAAATTAAAAGGAGAAGGGATAAAAATAAGAAGAGACTGAGAGCCCCATTACAATTTCAGTGAACGTGGGGGAGTTGGAACATTGGCAGTTTAACTGGTAAGATTTGGTAGACATCTTCATGCATTGAAAACTTGCTCAGCAAGAGCCAGAGAATGCTAGCTGGACAATAAGAAACCCTAGCTTTGTCCCTGGCACTGCACAAAACATTCAGCCTTCTGATTAAAAACCAAACGTGCTTAGCAACTGCACCACAATAATAGATGTGCGCACAATTGGCAGAACCCCCCAAAACCAAGTGGTCAGCTCCTGCTTCTCTGAAGCTACTTGGCCTGTTGTGTTCCTCCAGCTCCATAGAGTCTCTGACTCCAGTATCTGCAGTTCTTGTTGCCTTCTCTGTTAAACGTTCATGGCTACAAATTATCCCGGCCAAAATCCACCCATTTCTCGAAAAATCTATTTAAAAGAATGAATGACCAAAACGTTGAATGGGCTTCACTAGTACATTGTGAAGAAGTGCAATATTTCCCCACGTTCACTGAGAATGCAAGATGAACAGGTTTTGAAACAACAAAGCTGATTTCCCAACAAAAAAAAAGAGGAAAAAGTGACAGAAAAAACGGTCAGGATTTTCTCAACAGAATTGCCTGGGATTTTCATCCGTCAACCCTAAACAGCGATATGTGCAGATGAAATCCATTGCAAGAGGCAACTGTGAGCAGCAAACTCTGACATAACCGTGGCTGAGTGGTTAAGTGATGGGTTGGTAATGCACTCACGTGTAGTTTGAATCCTACTGACTGGAATCTGCAGCTCTGCTGCTTTCATAAAACAAGTGCCCACAAGGTTCTAATGAAACAAACACACTTGCAATATCTTATGGCATTTTTGAGAAAGTTTGCAAACTGCAGGATCCCTTTAACCGGTCAGTGAGATTGTTTTGCCATCAGTTGTTACATTTTCATTTTGATTCACCGAGCATGCAAGAGGCCCATGTTTAGAAACAAGAAACTTGTTTTGTTTTCACAAAGAGGAAAATGTGAGGCAGCAGACTTCAGGTCATGAAACATTTCACAAATAGGAACGATTTTTGTCCTGGAATCAATCAGCTGACATATTGATCTGCATCCTCACAACAGCGATATTGACCAAAAAAAAATCCAGTGCAAGAGACCATGCTAGCGCAATCACATATTTGTGGCTAAGTGATTAAAGTGATGGATTTGAAATCTCTTGGGGTTACCCCAATGCAGGTTGGAATCCTGCCGACTATTTTCTAAATGGCGAACGATCTGAAGCACAGGGGTCTTAGAGCTCTGGTTCAATGTGCTCTTCAGGTTAACATGGAGGTTCAGTTTGTGTCAAAAAGGCAAAATAAATTTTAATATTTATTTCAAGATGGTTAGCATACAAGAGCAGAAAGGTACTGCTGAGGCCCTAAAAAGCTCAGGTCAAACTGCCGATGAAACATCGTGAGCAGTTTTGAGACACAGACCTGAGGAAGATTGTGTTTGTCTTGGAAGGAGTACAGAAACGGTTTACAAGAAAGATGCTATGGATGAGGTGGTTGTCAAATGAGGAACAGTTAAGGGCTGTGGGTCTGTATTTGATGAGGTTTCGATGGAGGAAGCAGAACTTTGTTCAAACTGACAGAATACAGAGGGGTGTGGAGAGAGTGGAAGTGGAGCAGATATTGCCATTGATAGGAGAGGCTCAGGCAGAGCCTCTGTGTGAAGGCACAACCCTTTAGAGCTGAGGTGTGGAGGAATTTCTTCAGCCAGTTGGTAGTGAATCTGTGCGTTGCTGCAGAGAGCTGTGGAGGAGAAATCACTGAATGAATGGCAGACAGAGATAGGTAGGTTCTTGATGAATAAGGGGATCAAGGCAAGAGAACACTGTTGAGATAGATATTAGCCACAATCAAATGGTTCAGAGAATGAAAATAGGGAAGTTTTCAAAAACTCTAGAATGCACTACTTGGCCAACACCAAGAATACTGTGAACAGTATTCCCTTTATCCAGGGGGAATAAATATTCTTTCCCTGGAGGCAGTCCAGAGAAGAATCAGAAGATTGATGCTCTTTATGGAGGGGCTTTCACAAGAAGACATGGAAAAGATTGAACTTGAACTCTTTGGAATTTAGAATAAAAGGTAAACCTATTGATACATTGAAGACTCTTTCGTGTTTTGACAGGGTCAGTGCGAAGAAGTTGGCTCCCCTTGCATGAGAATCTAGAAACGGAGGGCATAAAAAAACAATCACAGTAAGGGCTCACTCATTCAAGGAGATGAGGAGGAATTTCTCCAATTGGAGGGGAGAGAACCTGTTAATTCCTCACTGGAGAGGGTGGTTGAAGCTGGATTAACTGCAGAGAGTCAGATTTTTAAATCAGTGAGGGAATCAGGGTCATTTTGAAAAGGCATGAAAGTAGACGTGAGGATTATCAGAGCAGCAGCGATCACATTTCATGGTGGAGCAGGCACAGTGGGTGAAATAGCCTTCTTCCCCAGAAAGTCTCATCTCTTAACTATATCAGAGTGATGCTCAAAGTTATCTATTCACTTCGCTTTGTGCTATCATTCCATCTACCTTGTTGCAAATGTGGAGAGACTTTCAGTGAGTGGGCTAAAAGTGATGGCTAGAGGTTGCAGAGATAGACAGATATTCGGGGACTGCAGAATTTTACAGAATTAAAGACTGTTGTATTTTTGGTGGAGACTGTTATTGGCGGAAAAGGGATTCAGGGATGGCGAGTTGTGTGCAGACAAGCACTCGGGGGAAAAAAAAATAGAAAATGCAGCACATTGAAGGACAGTCGTGACATTTGGAGAATATTAAAGGCATGGGGTGGACAGTATGAGATAGAGAACCTTGGGGAAAGAGAGAGAGAAAAAGAGATTACAGAGGCCTGAAGGAGGTACACATATAAAGATGGCTCTAGGGCCTGGAGGAAGCTACCAGAAAGGGAAGGATGTAGGGACAAGAGGTATTTACGTGGATAGGGAGAGTGCTAGTGAAGGTGAGCTGGAGGAGGAATGTGGGCACTTGAGAAGCTTGCAGAGAGGGGGAAAGTCGTAGAAGCTGGAGGATGTTACACAGTTGGGGAGATTTGAGATCACTGAAGGTGAGGGATGGTCACTCATCTCAATGTACATGGATAAGGAGAACCACCAATTGGCCAGGGACAACACCAAAATCCTGGGACAAGCAAAGTAGAGACAGACTTGTGAATTCCTGGCAGGAAAATACAATGTTGCTTCATTGGAGGCTGCACTGACGATGTTACCCAATCACTACAAGAGCTACAAATTAACTCCAAAACCTTAGGGACGGTTCTATCGATAGTGAGGGCTTAGGGACATGCGAAAAGTTAGCAAGGTAGGAAGGTTTATTGGGTCTGGACGAGATTACAGGGATAGGGACGGATCAAGGGATTGGAGACTTTTTTCACAGATAAGGGTTATTGAACTGGTGAAGGTTACACAGATCGTGAGTGACTTTGAGAGTGAGGGCAAACACAGGCATGGAACTGAAGGAGGTTTGAAATAGAGACAGCTGTAGGAACTGGATACAGTAATCAAGAGGATGTTACAGGTCCATGGATGATTTCGGTGACTTCAGGAGGATACAGAGATAGAAAAGGCTAGCAATGACTGGAGGAGGCAGGATTGGGGAACACCGTAGTGATGGGAGAACGTCACAGCGATAGAGGAGATTGTAGAGACTGGATGAGATTGCAGACATTGGGAGGATTAAAATAACTTCAAAACGCTGTACAAAGGGAGGGTTGCGGGGATTGGAGCGGTTTATACAGGCAGGAAACGCTATAGGGATTGGGGAATCTTATGCAGATGGGGCAGTCTGGAGGAATGGTCAATGGTTACAGAGGACATGAGGTGACGTAGGACGGCAGGTAGGAGTGTTACAGGGATTGGAGATGGTGACGGTGATAATCACGTGTTGTAGGGTCTGGGAGATGTTACAGAGTCAGGGTGGACTGTAGGTACTGGACAAGATGATAGATAAAAGAGACAGTATGAACTGCAGATGCTGGAGAACCTGAGATAACAAGGTATAGAGCTGGATGAACACAGCAGGCCAAGCAGAAGGGGTGTCCAGGCCCAAAATGTCAGCTTTCCTGCTCCTCAGGTGCTGCTTGGCCTGCTGTGTTTATCCAGCTCTGCACCTTGTTATCTAATGACAGTTATAAGGCTTGTTGTAGTGACAGGAGGAGGAGGAGGGGTGGGGGGAGAGGAGGGGGGGAGGAGGGGGGGGAGGAGAGGAGGGGGGGAGGAGAGAGGGGTGGGAGGAGAGGGGGAGGAGAGGAGGGGGGGGAGGAGAGGAGGGGGGGGAGGAGAGGAGGGGGGGGAGGAGACTGGGATTGGGCATGTTATCAAGACTGGAGCAATTTGCAAAGATGGAGAGGGTGGTCATCATTTGTGTAGGTTTTAAATATACTGAGGGATTTTAGGGAGGACAGGAGATTACAGAGATACCAATTGTTGTCAGAGCCAGAAGGATTCAATGCAATTGCACAGATCAGTTGGAACAAAGGATCTGTAAACTTGTTGTATGACTAGGACATGACAATAGAAACAATGTTGGAGTGGGAACACAGAAGTGAAAGATCCCAGGCTTCAATACTACCCTCTTGAGAGAGGCCTGCTTTCATCTCTACTGCACTCATCCTCACCGAGGCAGCACAGGCTGAGATTGATAACTGTGGACTTCCTCTGCTGTCCTAGGAAGGCTCAGTACAACTGACCTGAAAGTAGGGTGGTGATTGAGTCTTGGGTCTTTCTGTGTTGTGCTATAACTTTAGCACTGTATGTCCATCATGTCTTGTGGGTTGAGGTTTTAAGCGGTGTAATCTGTTCACTGTGAGTGATCATACCTCACTGCAGGATTTATTGAAAGCTCCAGATCTCACTGTCCTTTGTGTCTTGAGCTGACCAATCAACTTCCATGCAGTGATGGACAAGACTGGAGTTGGAAATTCTGCTAGGTCAGGAGCTTCCTGAGTGGCTGCCAAAGACAGAGACATAGACAGACTGAGAAATTGTATTGATTCAGTGAGAATGATACATGTAGAATGGCAGTGAGTTCCTCCCTCTGTACAATGTACAATGTACAATGTACCTCCCACTGAAATGGACCAGCAAGGCCCTTGGTTCAAAGGCAGCATGGGTAAGCAATAAACACTGGCCAGCCAGAGTCACCCACATCTCACGAGTAAATAAATAATCAAGTAAACTGTGTTGGGGCCAGTCTCCTGGCCAATCACATCAGTAGGTTTATGGACAAGTCTTTAAACTGACAGAGTGGATGCAAGACAGGGTACAGGTGAAAGGAGATTTCCAAATTGAAATGGAAAAGGCAAAGCTTTGGAACAGCATGGTGATGTGGCAGAAGTCAAGCACAAAGGAGCAGGAAGGGAAAGAGTTTCACTAAAGCTGCACACATGTGAAAAGATGTGTGACAGGAAATCCTGGTAAAAAGTAAATTGTAGTACAGGCAAAACTGATGAATTAAACTGCATTTATTTCAATGCAATGGGCCGGACAGGTAAGGCAGATAAATTCAGGGCACAGATGGGGACATGGGCCTGGGATATCAAAGGTAATACAGAGACACAGCTGAGGGAGAGAAAGGACGAGCAGATCAATGTTCCAGGGCACAAACACTACAGGAAGGATAGTAGCCGGAGGCAAGATAGGAAGGTAGAGGTATTTTAGAATGGGAGGAAACATGACGGCAGTGTTCATAGACAATATTCCTGGGGTTCGCCCAGTGAAACAATATTAGTGGAACTGAGAAATAAGAATGAGTACAATTGTACTAAAGGCCCCCCAAAGTCGGTGAGTGATTGGGGAGCATACATGTTGGGAGATCTTAGATATCTCAGAATAATAGGGATCTAATCGTCAGGGATTCTAATTTTCCAAACGTAGGCTAGTACTGCCGTAGTGTTAACCACCTTGATGGGAAGAATTTGTTAAGTATGTTAAGAAAATCTGCCATCATTACCTGGTCAGGCCGATACATGACTTAGGACCCACAGGAACTTGGTTGGCTCACAATTATCCTCTGAAATGGAATGGCAAGCCATTCAGTTCAAGGGCTTCCAGGGGTGGGCAATAAATGCCAACCAGCCAGTGACACCCATATCTCATGAGTGAATAAATAATAACTGGAACTGTGCTGGGACCAGTGTCCTGGCCAGTCAAGATGGTAGGTCTATGGACAGGCCTGTAGACTGACAGAGAGGGTGCTGGGACAGGGTTCAGGTGAAAGGAGATTTCTAAACCCAAACACAAAAGGTGAAGCATTCGAACAGCACAGCAATGTGGCTGAAGACAAGCAGAAAGGGACAGGAAGCAAAAGTTTCACGAAAACTGTACATGAGTGAACAAGTTTGTGACAGGAAATTTTGGTAAAAGAAATACATTATGGTGTTCCTTTTTGTACTGGACAAAGTATATGCAATAAAATAGTGTCATTCGAAGAGGAGCTCAGATTGTTTTTGTCAGTGTTCCTTTGAATAACATGTTGTGCAACAGGCTAGTGACGTAACTATCCCAAACCGACCGTTGTGTAATGAAGCTGAGTGAGTGAGTAATGTCACAACCAGAGATCCTAAGGGAAATTATGAAAAAGTGGAATTCAAAGGGATTATAAAGTTTTGAAGTGATCACACAAAGTACAAACAACAATCAGAAAGAGAAATGAGGCCATTACAGCAGTTTGAGAGGGGAACTGACCAAGTTAAACAGGGTAAAAAGAGACTGAAATGTATGACTGTAAATGAACAGTGAAAAACGCTTGAAGGAACAGTGTAAAATATTCAAAGGATATTCCATTGAAACAGACACACCTCTCAGCAAGAAATTTCTATGTGTATCTCACTCACAGCAAAAAGTATAATATTCAAATTAAGAAAGGCTTAGAAGACAACCTAACAATTACCTAACAATTCTGAAGACAAAGAATGTGCTTCAGAAAATGACAGCGGACTACCAAAGTACAGTAGTAGGTGTTAAAATAGATTTCAAGGAGTCTCCTCGCTGGAGGAATGTGGTAGGAAGAGGTATCATTGTTGGGGTTCCATGAAATGACAGCAACAGTGTCTGCTGAAGGTGTTGAGAGTGTTTCAGAGAGTGGCAAGGGCCTGAGCAATGTCACAAAGCCAGTACAAATTGCCACACTGTTTGCAGAGGGCGGGGAGAGAAACATACCCTCTTATTTTTTCATTCATGGGACTTGGGCATCACTGGATGAACAAGCATTCAGTGCCAATTGCTGATTGCATTGGGCAATCATTAAGTGACAGTTATTTTGTTATGGGTCTGGAGACATATGTCCGCCAGGCCTGGTCAGATGTCACTCCCTAAAGGGCATTCATGAATGAATGGAGGTTTTTATTTTAAAAACAGATGATCAACAATGGACACACCACGTCTGATTATTTTATTGAATTCTAACTCCATGATCTGCCACGGTGGGATCCAAACCCAGGTCCCCAGAACATTATCTGCATTTCCGAATTGACAGCCTATTGGTAATGTCATGAGACTACGGCCGACCCCATAATTGAGTTGGTTGAAGAGATACAGAGTGTTGCCGAACATGGTGACCATGGCAACTACAGAGCACGTTGTGTGATCCAGAACAAGCATCAGAGATGGAAAGTGAGAAAGGGCTTTGAGGTGTACCAGAGACCAACAGGGCAGGTGGTGATTAAACAGGTTCGACATTGTGAGGAGATGTCAGAACAGGAGGATGTTAGGGCTTCTGGGCAGTTGCAGACAAGAGGAATGCTGTCGGGACTGGATGAAGACACAGTAATAAGGGAGGGTTTTGTTTTTTGAGCAAGAGGTGCCAACACAAAACACAGCACTGAACATTCAAAGTTCACAGAGCTCTCAAAGGCCACACACACGAATAATCACAATAAAGATCATCTCCACACTCATGTCAGTTGTGTGTGATATTATTACTCAAAACTCCACAGGATAAAAAACCTGGTCTCCACACAAGACTGAATATTTACAAGTCATTTGATTAAAATTAGATCATAAATAACTGGCCATTTGAAGTCCTCAGGGTAAATAAAAACTCCCCAAAGATCATCGACAATTTATAATTCACAACGTATGAACTAGCAGTCCACACAGAATTACCCAAATGCAGTAAAGGATGGGAAGGCTGGGAAGGCTTTAAAGCAGAGGGAAAAAGAGGTTAACAAAGACGTTACATGGGTGACAGTGTGTTTGCTATAAGAACAGGGTGGAGAGACTTGGACGGTTTCTGCTCATGCGTTGGTGGCTGAGGTGGGGTGGGAGAACCTGTTGAAGTATAAAACAGAGAGGCACGGATAGAGTGAATAATCGGAGTCTCATCCCTCAGGTGGAAATGTCAAATGCAAGGGTCATAAATTTAAGTTGACAGCGGAAAATTTAAAGCGTGTGAGAGTTTTTATACAGAAGTTAGTAAGTGCCTGGAACATACTGCCAGGTGAGGTGGTCGAAGCAGAGATGATAGCAATGTTTAAGAGGCATTTAGACAGATACACGAACAGGCAGGGAATGGAGGATATAGATCACGTGCCACCTGGTGGCATTAGTTTAGAATAGCATCATGGGCATCACAGACATGATGGGACCAAGGGCCTGTTCCTATACTGTACTGTTCTGTGTCCTATGCCCCAACAGACGAAATGAAAGCTCTAAAATTAAACAAAGGATTGCAAAATCTGAAGATTTGAAACAAACAGACCTGGGGGGGGGGGGGGTAAGAAACTAAGTAGGCCTGGCAGCATCGGCGCAGAGAACGGAGTCCTTCAGAAAGCAGAGAGGCACACAGATGCACATACACGCAGACATGCCTAGCCATTTAAAAACCAAACAATAAACTCAGTTCCCCACAGAGAAATTAAAACCAGCTCTGCACACACAACTGACCACAGTCCACAATTTCAAGTGCAACCTTCAGACAGAAATGACCACAGTCCAAAGAATAAAAGACCTCTCCACACAGAACTGACCATTCGCAATCTGTAGCATTAATCATCTCCACAAACAAAACTGCATGCTCACAGATCACAAGACAAATAGAAGCTCCCCTCACAGTATTGACCATTTTCAGACCACCGGTTGAGAACCAGCTCAAGTGATCCACCTAACCATTCAAAATCTAGGAGTTAAATCCAAACCAGAGACACAATTTACCAAACACAATTTGTAGGAGTAAGCCCACTCCCCAGCAGTGCAATGTTAGATGAAAACAGACAAAGAAGAAAAAAAAGCTAAGTAAAGAAGAAAGGAAAAAGAAAACAGTGGATTTTCCATTTCCTCAGTTCAGGGGAATGACTCAGAGCTGGCTGGGCATAGGCAGTGTACTTTGCAGGAGTAAATAAAGGGTGAGTTGGTGACGGGACAGCGGCCTTGGTACAGTTATTTTACATGTATATACAAAAAAGCAGTTTGCGACACAGGACTGACAAACAGCAGCTCACAGGTTGGAAACAACTCCCCACATAGGAATGACCATATGCCGTCTGCACACAATAGTGGACAATCACAGTCCACAGAACATGTAAAAAACTAACTTTTTTCCACTCAGGAAACTGACTGTTTGCTCTGTCAACATTCTTTTGTTTAAAAATCATTCCACAAATGAACAACTGTTGACAGTTCACAGCATGAAAACAATCACAACAACTGAACATGCAGAGACCTGGCCACTTGCAATCCACAAGAAAATAAAGGACAGTTCCATATACAGAACTGACCATTCATCACTCAAGGGATAAAATAAATCTTCCCAAACACAGAAATGACATTTTGAAATGAAAATGAGTTTTAAAAACAGCATCCCACAGAATGCATGCTGCCCATCGACCGTGCACAGGTCAGCACTGTCAAGAAATACTCTCCACCTGCCTGGATGAATGCAGCTCCAACAATATTCAATGAGCTTGACATCATCCAGCACAAAGCAGCCACATATTTGGAATGATATTTACTCACTTCACTCAAAACACACCATGACAGCAGTGTCTACAATCGACAAGGATTATAAGCAGCAGCATTTCACAAGACCACAAACAATCTGGAAGGAAAACAAAAGCAGGTACATGACACCAGCAGCGTTCCCAAGGTCTCATCCAAGCCACGCTCCTTCCTAACAGCCCTATGGCTGTCACTGTGCCTAAAGGATTGCAGTGGGTCAAGAAAGGCAGCCCACATATAAAAACAGAAGTTGCTGGAAAAGCTCAACATGTCTGCAGAGAAAGCAAAGTTAACATTGCTCAGAACCACCACCACCTTCTCCAGGCAATTAGAAACTCAGAGACCATTCATGACCCCTTCATCCTCTTTGCAATCTCTGTGCAGCTCACAGTCCCATCCATGGTTATGCCATCAACATACTCAGAAACATTAAACTTGACCTGTAAATCTCATTCATCGACAGAGATTAAGAACAGCTAGAGCCCAAGCATGAATCTAACTCAACGTACAGCCTGCAAACTCACAAATCAACAATTCATAAGCATGCGCTTTTCTGTCTGTTAAACAACACATGCCAGCACATCACCTCCAGGTCCATGTGATCCAAATTTGCTGCTTCAGCGGGAACCTGTTAAAATGCAGCTGAAAAGTCAAATCAAGTTTCCTCTTGCCATCATTTTTTGGGTGAAGGGGAACGGGTCTCTGAAATAAATAGAAAAAGAGGGGGGAATGTGACGGTAGAAGGTGCATGAAGATGCGGATAGGTGGGAAAAATACGAACAAGTCAAGGAGACGGGGACGAGCTTGGCTGGTTTTAGGATGAGATCTGGGGTGGGGAAATTTGAAGCTTGCAAAGTCCACATTGAGACCATTGGACTGCAGGGTTCCCAAGTGAAATACGAGGTGCTGTTCCTGATGCCTTTGGGTGGCATCGTTGTGGCACAGGATGGTGAGGGTCTCCAACATGCGGAGATCAATAAGGATCAGGAATTAAATACTTTTGGAGGCGTATTGGTGGATAAGTTACCAACGCCCAATGAAACTTATCCCAAGCTGCTCTAAGGGGCAAGGAAGGAGATTGTGGAGGCCTGGCAGATATATTTAATGGCTTGGTGGCCACAGGTGTAGTGCTGAATGTCTGGAGGATAGTTAATGTGTTTCCTTTGTTCAAGACAGGGAGCAAAGATTGGCCTGGTAATTGCAGAAGAGATAGCCTGACATCAGCAGGAGCAAAATTATTGGAAGAAATTCTGAGAGAAAGAACAAATCAACACTTGCAAAGGAAGAAATCGATTGGGGTAGTCAGTACAGATGCAGGAAAGAGAGATCTTGTCTGATGAATTCAGTCAAGTTGTTTGAAATTGTGTCTAAAACTATTCATGAGGGCAGTGCGGATGTTATGGTTTACAATGACCCTCAATGAGGCCTTTGACAATGTCCTACGTGGGAGGCTGGGATTCAAGGCAAGTTGGCAAACTAGATCCAAAACTGGTGGAGAGTAATTTTTTTGTGATTCAAAGCCTTTGACCATCAGCAGACCACAGGGTCCATTGCTGTTTATTCTGTACATTAATGACTTGGTTGTGAAAGCAGGATGTATCATCAGTAGGTTTTTAAGATGACACGAAAGTTGGGGGTGTTGTCCATGGAGAGGTGGATGGTCTCAGGTGATAGTCTGATATTGATCAGCTGATGAACTGAGCAGAGTCATGGCAGATGGAACTTATTTCTGATAAGTGTGAAGCAATACACTGTGGGAGGTATGGCAAGTGAGGGACATACGTAATGAACAGTAGGTACAGACACAGTACTGAAAAACAAAAGGAACTTGGTACATAAGTCAAAAGATCACTGACGATGTCAGCACAGACAGACATGGTGGTAAAAACAGCCAAACTTTGGGCACGACAAGGTGAATTTTTAGAGGTAGCTAAAAGGGTTTATCCAGCCCATCAGAGGTGTTGGACCCTAAACTGCAGGAAAGAGTGAAGGCAGGAAAGAGGTTGGTGCAGAAGTTCAAGAAATCAATTTAAATAGACAAGGCTGGCAACAGCAGGGCAGGAAATGAGGTAAAACTGATGAATTAAACTGTATTCATTTCAATGCGATGGATCCGACAGGTAAGGCAGATAAACTCAGGGAATGGATGGGGACATGGGACTGGGATATCAAAGGTATTACAAAAACACAACTAGGGAAAGAAAGGACAAGCAGCTCAAATTTTCGGGATACAGACGCTACAGGAAGGATAGAAGGGGAGAGGTATTTTTGAATTGGTAAAACATGACGGCAGTGTTGATAGAGAATATTCCTGTGGTTTGCCCAGTGAAGTGATGTTCGCACAACTGAAAAACCAGAATGGGTGATTGCTTTGATACAATTGTACAACAGGCCCTCAACAGTCAATGAGAAATTTAGGAGCAAATATGTTGGAAGATCATAGAATGCCTATTGTGTGGAAACAGGCCCTTCGGCCCTACATGTCCACAGCAACCCTTGCAGCGTCCCATCCAGACCCAACCTCCTTTCAACCACACACCCGCGAACACTGCGGGCAGTCTGGCATAGCCAATCGACCTAGCCTGCACATCCTTGGATCGTGAGAGGAAACCGGAGTACCCAGAGGACACCCACACAGGCACAAGGAGGAATGTGCAAACTCCACAGTCGCCCAAGGCTGGAATCAAACATGGGTCCCTGGCACTGTGAGGCTGCAGTGCTCACCAAACTTAGAGCAAATATGTTGTGAGATCTTAGATACCTGTAAGAATAATAGGGGTGTAATTTTAGGGGATTATAATTTTCCAAACTTAGACTAGTACTGACATCATGTTAAGCACTTTGATGGGGGCACTTTAAGTGTGTTACACACACTCAACCTATACGTAGAGAGCCCGACTGAAGAAGGGGCAAAACCTGACCTCCACATGTGAAACAAGGTCGGGCAAGGGACTGAGGTGTTATTGGGGCAGCACTTTGGCAATGTGACCACAATTTTATTAGTTTGGAAAAAAACTATGGGAAATGATTGGCTTGGTCCACAAGCTCAAGTTCGAAACTCGAGCATTCCCAATTTTGATGGTATTTGACAGGAAATTTCAAAATTGATTGGGGAGGCTATTTGCAGGTAAAGGGGCATCTGGAAATTTGGAAGCTTTCAAAAGCGAGAGGTCAGAGCTGGCACGTTCTTGTTAGTATGATGGACAGTGCCAACAGAAGTAGGAAACTCTGGATGACTGGTGATATAGAGGTTCCAGTCAAGAGAAAGGGGATATAGCTGGATCAAATGAATCCCTTGAGGGAGTATAGCAATACACTTTATGAAGGAAATCCGGAGGACAAAAATGGGATGAGAGATAATTTTGGCTGATCAGATTAGGGAGAATACAAAGAGATTCTCTGAGTATATTAAGGGCAAAATAGTGACAAGGAAGAAAACAGGGATGCATAGAGATCAATGAGGCCACAGATACGGGGAACCACAGGAGCTGGGTGAGATACTGAACAGTATTTCACATCAGTACTTACTGTGGGGAAAGACTAGGACATTCAGCAAAATAAAGAGCAATGTTTTGAAAAGAGTCCACACGACAGAAGAGTGATGCTGGAGGTCTTAAAAAGTTTGATCATGTGGATCTGAGGACTTTCAGGAAACCAGGGATGAATATGTTGGACCCCTAGCAGAGATATTTTCCTCAAGCAATGGAGGCTGTGGGGTGATCTTTAGAGGCTTATGAATGCGCCTGAGCAGCATATAAAAGGTGAATAGACAAGACCTCTGCTCCCAGGGTAGGGGAGTCCAAAAGTAGACAGCGTAGTTTTGAGGTGACAGGGGAAAACTTTAAAACAGACCTGAGGGGCAATGCTTTCCACACAGAGAATGGCGCAAATATTGAACGAGCTTCCAGAGGAAGTGGTGGAGCTAAGTACAATTACAACAGTGAAAAGACATTGGGGCTGGTACACAGACAGAAAAGGTTTGAAAGTGTCCGGGCCAAACGCAGGCAAACGTGACTTGTTCAGTTCAGCAAACCTGGTCGGCATGGATGAGCTGGGCAGAACAGTCTGTTTCCTAGTGCACAACTCTAGGACTTCAGTTACTGGAGGAAGAGACTACCGAGACAAGGCATGTTGCAGAGACTGAAGCAAGTTACAGGGACAGGGATAGTAGTCAGTTTTGGAGTATGTTTCAAATATATAGAGAGATTAGAGAGGGGAGGTGGTCACAGAAACAGGAGCAGTTACACGAGTTAGAATGGTTGAAGACACTAGTCAACGAGACAGGACATAGATAAAGTGCTGGACGGGGAACACAGACCAGAAAAGATCAGAGGCAGCATTACCACCCTGCTTTGGGAAATTAGCTTTCACTTAACTTGTGCTGATCCTCACTAAGAAAGCACAGGGCTGGATTGATAACCATGCACTCTCTGTCCCGGCTACAGAAGGCATAGTATAACAATGTTTAAGGTCAGCCTACTTTAAATGACAGATGAGTGATTGCATCTGACTCCATAATCAGGGACAGTAATCTGCCATCCTCACTTTGTCAGGCCTACACGTGACTCCAGACCCACAAGAATGTGATTGACTCTCAACTACCCTCTGAAAAGGCACAGCAAGTCATTCAGTTCAAAGGCAACTAGGGTTGGGCAAAAAATGCTGGCCAGCCAGAGACATCCATATCTCATAAGTGAATACGTAATGGCTGGAACCATGCTGGGACTAGTATCCTGGCCAATCATGTATGGTTTAGAAGGGGTGGACACTAGGAAGTTGTTTCCGTTAGGCGGGGAGACTAGGACCCGTGGGCACAGCCTTACAATTAGAGGGGGTAAATTTAAAACTGAAATGAGACGACATGTCTTCAGCCAGAGAGTGGTGGGCTTGTGGAATTCATTGCCGCAGAGTGCAGTGGAGGCCGGGACATTGGATGCCTTCAAGGCAGAGATCGACAAATTCTTGATCTCAGAAGGAATCAAGGGCTACAGGGAAGTGGTGTTGAAATGCCCATCAGCCATGATTTAAATGGCGGAGTGGACTTGATGGGCCGGATGGCCTTACTTCCACTCCTATGTCTTATGGTCTTCTGTCAGTACACTTATGGACAGGGCTTTAAACTGACAGAGATGATGCTGGGACAGGGCTACAGGGAAAAGGAGATTTCCACATCAAAACAGAACGTGTGAAGCAGTGGAACAGCACGGTGATGTGGCTAAAGATAAGCAGAAAGGATAGGAAGCACAGAGTTTTACCAAAACCGTACATCAGTAAAAGGGTTTGTGACAGGAAATTGCGCTTCAAAAGTACATGACAATGTCACTTTTTTGGAACGGACAAAGTACGTGCAATAAAATAGTGGCATTCGAGGAGGAGCTCAGAATATTTTTGTCAGTGTTTCTTTTAATGAAATGTTGTGCAACAGGCTAGGGACGTAGCTATCTCAGATCGATTGTTGTGTGATGAAGCTGAGTGAATGAGTAATAACACACCGAGAGATCCTCCAGGAAATTGTGGAAAAGTGGAATTCAAAGGGATCAGAGATAATGGGAACTGCAGATGCTGCAGAATCCATGATAACAAAGCATGAAGCTGAATGAAGACAGCAGCCCAAGCAGCATCTTAGGAGCACAAAACCTGATGTTTCGGCCTAGACCCTTCATCAGGCAGGGAGATGGGGAGAGGGTTCTGAAATAAATAGGGAGAGAGGGGGAGGCAGACCGAAGATGGATGGAGACGATAGGTGGAGAGGACAGTATAGGGGGAGAGGTTAGGGAGGGGATAAGTCAGTCCTGGGAGGACAGACAGGTCAAGGGGGTGGGATGAGTTTAGTAGGGAGGAAATGGAGGTGCAGGTTGAGGTGGGAGGACGGGATAGGTGAGATCAAGAACAGGTTAAGGAGGCAGGGACAAGTTGGGCTGGTTTTGGGATGCAGTGGCGGGCGGGGGGTGGATTTTGAAGCATGTGAAGCCCACATTGATACCATTGGCCTACAGGGTTCCAAAGCAGAATGAGTTGCTGTCCCTGCAACCTTCAGGTGGCATCATTACGGCACTGCAGGAGGCCCAGGAAGGGCACGTTGTCTAAGGAATGGGAGGAGGAGTTAAAAATGGTTTGCGACTGGGAGGTGCAGTTGTTTATTGCGAGCTGAGTGCAGGTGTTCTGCAAAGCGGTCCCCAAGCCTCTGCTTGGCTTCCCCAACGTAGAGGAAGCCACAATGGATACAGTGGATGCATTATACCATTTTGGCAGATGTACAAGTGAACATCTGCTTGATTTGGAAAGTCATCTTGGGGCCTGGGATGGGGGTGAGGGAGGTGGTGTGGGGGCAGGTGTAGCACTTTCTGCGGTTGCAGGAGAAGGTGCTGGGTGTGGTGGGGTTGGAGGGGAGTGTGGAGTGGACAAGAGAGTGTCCCGGAGAGAGTGGTCTCTGCGGAAGGCAGGCAAGGGTGGGGATGGAAAAATGTGTTTGGTGGTGGGGTCGGATAGTAGATGGCAGAAGTGTCGGAGGATGATGCGTTGTATCCGGAGGTTGGTAGGGTGTTATGTGAGGACTAGGGGCATTCTCTTTGGGCGGTTATCGCAGGAGCGGGGTGTGAGGGATGTGTTGTGGGAAATGCGGGAGACATGCTCCCAAGTCGAGCTCAAACAGTTCATCCACTTCACCAGCATCTTCCACCCCAACCTCAAGTTCACCTGGGCCATCTCCAACACATCCCTCACCTTCCTGGACCTCTCTGGGAAGCAGCAATGAGAACATAAATCAGAATCACAGCACTGGCAGGCATTCTGAGTGGAGATTAATGCGGTTCAAAAAATGCATTCCAACAAACTAAAAAGGGTCAGTTTCCAAAACCCAGACCTCCCTGAAAATCTAGGAAACTTTCAGGCAGCAAAGGAAACATTATGTCTGACTGTGGAAAGTCAAACCTGCAATAAGCTGAGAGGATTGTAGAACATGGAGGTGCACAAACTAAAGAGATTAGAAAGCAAACAGTGTATGAGAAATCATGTTGGCAAGAAACATCAAGATGATCTTCAGGAGTTTTTTTTCCCAACACAGAAGGAGCAGAAAAAAGTTATGTGAGGATTAAAAAAATATAAACCATGTGGAAATTGAAATATGGACTCCTCAACAACGTTGGCTATGATGGGGAACATAGCAGAATCATCTGAGAAATCCATAAGACCTTTATCAATATTAGAAGAAGATAATCAGATTTAGGAAAGTGAAATCTGGTCATTGACACATGGTGATAAGAATGGCAAGATTTGGGAACCTTGGGCCATAAGAGAAATTGTGAGCTTAGTCAAAAAGAAAAATTAGATTCATGTAAGATTTCAGAAACTGAAGGCAGACAGACCCCTCAAAAATATAAAGAAAACAGCAAGACCTTGGGAGGGCCAAAAGGGGCCATGAAATATCTTTGCCTGACAGGATGAAGGAAAATCCCAAGCCATTTTACAGAATATAAGGAACAAGAGAGGAGCAAGGGAAAGGTTACATCCACTCAAGGACAAAGAAGGGAATTTATGCATAGAGGTGGATGAAGCGGGTGAAAGCCTTGATGAATAATTGCAATGGTATTGACAAAAGGAGAAGAGTATGGTGGCTGGTCAGTCCAGAAAGGGGGTATCTTCATATTGAAGAGCATTCCAATATTAAAAAAATGGTGGTGCTGGGTGTTCTGAAAAGCATTACAGTAGAAAAGTCTCAGTCTCTGATGGGATTAATGCCAGAATCTGAGGGAATAAATTGCTGGAGCCTCATACAAAATCTTTGTGTCCTCTTTAGTAACAGCATAGGTACTAGAGTATTGGAGAATAGCCAATGTTGTTCCTTTAAGGGCAACGAGAATAATCCAGGAAATTACTGACATGTGAAACTTAGGTCAGTAGTTAGGAAATTATTGGAAAAGGTTCTTTGGGATAGAACTTACTCATTTTTGGAAAACAGGTGGACTTGTTAACAATAGGCAGTGTGGTTTTATGCAGGCTAAGTCACGTCCCACAGGCTTGATTGAATATTTTAAGTAAGGGACGAAGATGACTTATGAGATCATGGGGCTGGGTGGTGTCCATGTGGATGTTCACAAGATGTTTGATAAGGTTCCTCATCGCAGGGTAACACAGTACGTGAAGTCAGGTGGATCTGCAGTCAGCTGTTAAGATGGAAGCAGAGCTGACTTGGTCATAGTATGCTGGAAGTGGTTTTCTGACTGGAGGTCTGTGTGTTGCAGAGATTGGTGCTGGGGCAGATGTGCTTTGTAAAATACATAAATGATTCGCAGGAGAGTGTAGGTAGCCTGATCAGTAATTTTCTGGGTGGCTCAAAGATTGTGGACTGTGGATCGTGGGACAATTACCAAAGGATAAAGCAGGTCAGAGATAAACTGGGAACTTAGATGGTGAAAAGGCAGATGTGATTTCATCTGGACAAGTGCAAGGTGAAGCATTTTGGAAGACTGAATGCAGAAGACAACGATACAGTAAATGGAAGAAATCTTCTTGCATCAATAAGCAAAGAGATCCAGGCGTACAGATCCATTGTTCCCCGAAAGTGGCAACTCAACCGGAATTTGTTGCCAAAACAGCATATTTCATGCCTGTGTACATCAATCAGGGTGCAGAGTATTAAAAAAAACATGTTGCAGATGTATACAAATTTAGTTCAGACACATTTGCCAGCAGAAGGATGTACATGTGTTGGAGAGGGTATAGAAATGGGTTACCAGGATGCTGCTTGGCTTGAAGGGTATTATCCACGACGAGGCCTTTGGATGCAGTCACAGACATGAGAAGTGATGTCGCAACAGAAGGAGGCTACACAGGTAACAACATTTCCAACAGCTGGTGCAGTGGCTCAAGGCGGAAGTTCACCACCACCTTCTCAGGAGTGAATCAAAATCGACAAGAAAGGCTGGCTCAGACAGCAATGCCCACATCCCACAAATAAACAAATGAAATAAAGATCTACAACCAGCACTGAAGTCACTAAGCAAGTCTCTTTCCACAGTACTTCACAAACCAGGAACAACTATAGCGAGGAAGAACAAGAGCGACAGTTGCGCGGGATCACCAGTACACCCAAAGTTCCCTCCAAGCCATGCTCCATTCTACCATTGCTGTGCCTGTCCCCACACCTAAGGGATTGCAGTTGGTCACAAAGGCAGCACAACAGCACCTTCGAGATGGGAAATACACTATGGCCTAGCCAGTGATGCTTTCATCCCATAAATAATTTTTAAAATCATTTCCTTGCTTTTTCATACAAATCACCTTGCATCTTGTTTTGTCACCACACAAATGGAGACACTATATTTGATACAATGTGGAGCTGAAGGAACACAGCAGGAAAGGCAGCATCAGAGGAACAGAAAAGTTGATGTTTCGGGTTGAGACCCCTTCCTTATCCTCTGATGCTGCCTGACCTGCTGTGTTCCTCCAGCTCCACAGTGTATTGACACTGGCTTCCAGCATATGGTGTTCTCGCTGTCTCCTCGGCCACAGAAACATGGCACTTTGTTCATCCACCAAATTCATTGATTCAATTTGTGAGTTGTTGAGGGGCAAGCACAAATCCGTTTATTACCAGTTTTGTCTGATAAAAAAATTCACAATCCATGCCAGTACATTCCCTCTATTCCCACATGCGCCAATTTTGCTCATCCCACTCTTCATTGGCAAGTAATTCAAAGATTTCCGAAAATTCAAATGAATAATTCCTCTCCTCCTATCTATTCTGTTTATAGTCAGACAAGTAAACAAATCCAACAGGGTTTGTCCATCAAAAATAGCCTTTCATAACAAGACACTTGGCAGACACTGCGCGCGAGAGAGAGAGAGACACTGCGCACGAGAGAGAGAGAGACACAGTGCGCGCGCGAGAGAGAGAGAGAGAGAGAGAGACACAGTGCGCGCGCGAGAGAGAGAGAGAGAGAGAGAGAGAGACAGTGGCGCGCGAGAGAGAGAGAGAGAGAGAGACACTGCGCGCGCGAGAGAGAGAGAGAGAGAGAGACACTGCGCGCGCGAGAGAGAGAGACACTGCGCGCGCGCAAGAGAGAGAAAGAGAGAGACACTGCGCGCGCGAGAGAGAGAGAGAGAGAGACACTGCGCGCGAGAGAGAGAGAGAGAGACACTGCGCGCGAGAGAGAGAGAGAGAGACACTGCGCGCGAGAGAGAGAGAGAGAGAGAGAGACACTGCGCGCGAGAGAGAGAGAGACACTGCGCGCGAGAGAGAGAGACAGACACTGCGCGCGAGAGAGAGAGAGAGAGAGACACTGCGCGCGAGAGAGAGAGAGAGAGACAGACACTGCACACGAGAGAGAGAGAGAGAGAGAGACAGACACCGCGCGCGCGAGAGAGAGGGAGAGACACCGCGCGCTGCGAGAGAGAGACAGAGAGAGAGACACCGCTGCGCGCGAGAGAGAGACAGAGAGAGAGAGACACCGCGCGCGAGAGAGAGAGAGAGACACCGCGCGCGAGAGAGAGAGAGACACCGCGCGCGCGAGAGAGAGAGAGACAGACACCGCGCGCGCGAGAGAGAGAGAGAGAGAGAGACACCGCGCGCGAGAGAGAGAGAGAGAGAGACACCGGCGCGCGAGAGAGAGAGAGAGACACCGCGCGCGAGAGAGAGAGAGAGAGACACCGCGCGCGAGAGAGAGAGAGAGAGAGACAAGCCGCGCGCGAGAGAGAGAGAGAGAGAGAGAGACACCGCGCGAGAGAGAGAGACACCGCGCGCGAGAGAGAGAGAGAGAGAGAGACACCGCGCGCGCGAGAGAGAGAGAGAGACTGCGCGAGAGAGAGAGAGACACTGCGCGCGAGAGAGAGAGAGACAGACACAGCGCGCGCGCGAGAGAGAGAGAGAGAGAGAGAGAGAGAGAGAGAGAGAGAGAAAGAGAGAGAGACACCGCGCGTGAGAGAGAGAGAGAGAGAGAGAGAGAGACACCAAGAGAGAGAGAGACACCGCGCGCGAGAGAGAGAGAGAGAGAGACACTGCGCGCGCGAGAGAGAGAGAGAGAGACACTGCGCTGCGCGCTGAGGAGAGAGAGACACTGCGCGCGCGAGAGAGAGAGAGACACTGCGCGCGCGAGAGACAGAGACACTGCGCGCGAGAGAGAGACACTGCGCGCGAGAGAGAGAGACACTGCGCGCGAGAGAGAGAGACACACTGCGCGCGAGAGGGACACACTGCGCGCGAGAGAGAGAGAGAGAGAGACACCGCGCGCGAGAGAGAGAGAGAGAGAGACACCGCGCGCGAGAGAGAGAGGGAGAGAGAGAGAGAGACACCGCGCGCGAGAGAGAGAGGGAGAGAGAGAGAGAGACACCGCGCGCGAGAGAGAGAGAGAGAGAGAGAGACACCGCGCGCGAGAGAGAGAGAGAGAGAGAGAGAGACACCGCGCGCGAGAGAGGAGAGAGACAGACACCGCGCGCGAGAGAGAGAGAGACACCGCGCGCTGAGAGAGAGAGAGAGAGAGAGAGACTGCGCGAGAGAGAGAGAGAGACACTGCGCGCGCGAGAGAGAGAGTGACACTGCGCGCGCGAGAGAGACACTGCGCGCGCGAGAGAGAGACACTGCGCGCGCGAGAGACAGAGAGACACTGCGCGCGCGAGAGACAGAGAGACACTGCGCGCGCGAGAGACAGAGACACTGCGCGCGAGAGAGAGAGAGACACTGCGCGCGAGAGAGAGAGAGACACTGCGCGCGAGAGAGAGAGAGACACTGCGCGCGAGAGAGAGAGAGACACTGCGCGCGAGAGAGAGAGAGGCACTGCGCGCGAGAGCGAGACTGCGCGCGAGAGAGACACTGCGCGCGAGAGAGAGAGAGACACTGCGCGCGCGCGAGAGAGAGAGAGACACTGCGCGCGAGAGAGAGACACACTGCGCGCGAGAGAGGGAGACACTGCGCGCGAGAGAGAGGGAGACACTGCGCGCGAGAGAGAGAGAGACACTGCGCGCGAGAGTGAGAGAGACACTGCGCGCGAGAGTGAGAGAGACACTGCGCGCTGAGAGAGAGAGAGACACTGCGCGCAAGAGAGAGAGAGACACTGCGCGCGAGAGAGAGAGAGACACTGCGCGCGAGAGAGAGAGAGAGACACACTGCGCGCGAGAGAGAGAGAGACACACTGCGCGCGAGAGAGAGAGACACACTGCGCGCGAGAGAGAGAGAGAGAGAGAGAGACACACTGCGCGCGAGAGGAGAGAGAGAGACACACTGCGCGCGAGAGAGAGACATACTGCGCGCGAGAGGACACACCGCGCGAGAGAGAGAGAGACACACTGCACGCGAGAGAGAGAGAGAAACACTGCGCGTGAGAGAGAGAGAGAGAGACACACTGCGCGCGAGAGAGAGAGAGAGAGAGAGAGACACACTGCGTGCGAGAGAGACACACTGCGCGCGAGAGAGAGAGAGAGAGAGAGAGACACACTGCGCGCGAGTGAGAGAGAGAGACAGAGACACTGCGCGCGCGAGAGAGAGAGAGAGAGAGAGAGACACTGCGCGCGCGAGAGAGAGAGAGAGAGAGACACTGCGCGCAGAGAGAGAGACACTGCGCGCGAGAGAGAGAGAGACACTTGCGCGCGAGAGAGAGAGAGAGACACTGCGCGCGAGAGAGAGAGAGAGAGACACTGCGCGCAAGTGAGAGAGATAGACACTGCGCGCAAGAGAGAGAGAGAGACACTGCGCGCAAGAGAGAGAGAGAGACACTGCGCGCGAGAGAGAGAGAGACACTGCGCGCGAGAGTGAGAGAGAGACACTGCGCGCCAGAGAGAGAGAGAGAGAGACACTGCGCGCGAGAGAGAAAGAGAGAGAGAGAGAGAGAGACCGTGCGCGCGAGAGAGAGAGAGACACACTGCGCGCGCGAGAGAGACAGAGAGAGACACACTGCGCGCGCGAGAGAGAGAGAGAGAGAGACACTGCGCACGAGAGACAGAGACACCGCGCGCGAGAGAGAGAGAGAGACACTGCGCGCCAGAGTGAGAGAGAGACACTGCGCGCCAGAGAGAGAGAGAGAGAGACACTGCGCGCGAGAGAGAAAGAGAGAGAGAGAGAGAGACAGTGCGCGCGAGAGAGAGAGAGACACACTGCGCGCGCGAGAGAGACAGAGAGAGACACACTGCGCGCGCAGAGAGAGAGAGAGAGAGAGACACTGCGCACGAGAGACAGAGACACCGCGCGCGAGAGAGAGAGAGAGAGACCGCGCGCGAGAGAGAGAGAGAGACACCGCGCGCGCGAGAGAGAGAGAGAGAGAGAGACACCGCGCGCAGAGAGAGAGAGAGAGAGACCGCGTGCGAGAGAGAGAGAGACCAGCGCGCGAGAGAGAGAGAGAGAGAGAGAGACACCACCGCGCGCGAGAGAGAGAGAGAGAGAGACACCGCGCAGCCGCGAGAGAGAGAGAGAGAGAGAGAAAGAGACACCGCGCGCGAGAGAGAGAGACACCGCGCGTGAGAGAGAGAGACACCGCGCGCGAGAGAGAGAGAGAGACACACTGCGGGCGAGAGAGAGAGAGAGAGAGAGAGACACAGTGCGCGCGAGAGAGATGCACACTGCGCGCGGAGAGAGAGAGAGAGAGAGCCACACTGCGTGAGAGAGAGAGAGAGAGACACTGCGCGCGAGAGAGAGAGAGAGAGAGAGACACCGCGCGCGAGAGAGAGAGAGAGAGACACTGCGCGCGAGAGAGAGACACCGTGCGCGAGAGAGAGAGAGAGAGAGAGAGGACACCGCGCGCGAGAGAGAGAGAGAGAGAGAGAGAGACACCGCGCGGGCGAGAGAGAGAGAGAAACCGCGCGCGAGAGAGAGAGAGAGAGAGAGACACCGCGCTGCGCGAGAGAGAGAGAGAGACACCGCGCGCGAGAGAGAGAGAGAGAGACACCGCGCGCAGCGAGAGAGAGAGAGAGACACCGCGCGCGGCGCGAGAGAGAGAGAGAGAGAGACACCGCGCGCGCGAGAGAGAGAGAGAGACACCGCGCGCGCGAGAGAGAGAGAGAGACACCGCGCGCGAGAGAGAGAGACACCGCGCGCGAGAGAGAGAGAGAGAGAGAGACACCGCGCGCGCGATGGAGAGAGAGAGACACCGCGCGCGAGAGAGAGTGACAGAGAGACACCGCGCGCGCGCGAGAGAGAGAGAGACACCGCGCGCGAGAGAGACACCGCGCGCGAGAGAGAGAGAGAGAGAGACACCGGGCGCGAGAGAGAGAGACACCGCGCGCGAGGAGAGAGAGAGAGAGACACCCGCGCGCGAGAGAGAGAGAGAGAGACACACCGCGCGCGAGAGAGAGAGAGAGAGACACACACCGCGCGCGAGACAGAGAGAGAGAGAGACACACCGCGCGCGAGACAGAGAGAGAGAGAGACACCTGCGCGCGAGAGAGAGAGACACCGCGCGCGAGAGAGAGAGAGAGACTGCGCGAGAGAGAGAGAGAGAGACTGCGCGAGAGAGAGAGACACTGCGCGCGCAGAGAGAGAGAGAGAGACTACTGCGCGCGCGAGAGAGAGAGAGACACTGCGCGCGCGAGCGAGAGAGAGAGAGACACTGCGCGCGCGCGAGAGAGAGAGAGAGACACTCGCGCGCAGCGAGAGAGAGAGAGACACTGCGCGCGCGAGAGAGAGAGAGACACTGCCGCGCGCGAGAGAGAGAGAGACACTGCGCGGGGCGAGAGAGAGAGAGACACTGCGCGCGCGCGAGAGAAAGAGACACTGCGCGCGCGAGAGAGAGAGACACTGCGCGCGCGAGACAGAGACACTGCTGCGCGCGAGAGAGAGAGAGACACTGCGCGCGCGAGAGACAGAGAGACACTGCGCTGCGAGAGAGAGAGAGACACTGCGCACGAGAGAGAGAGAGACCACACTGCGCGCAAGAGAGAGAGACACACTGCGCAGCGAGAGAGAGACACTGCGCGCGCGAGAGAGAGAGACACACTGCGCGCGAGAGAGAGAGACACTGCGCGCGCGAGAGAGACACTGCGCGCGAGAGAGAGAGAGACACTGCGCGCGAGAGAGAGAGAGAGAGACACCGCGCGCGAGAGAGAGAGAGAGACACCGCGCGCGAGAGAGAGAGACACCGCGCGCAGAGAGCGAGACACTGCGTGCGAGAGAGAGAGAGAGAGAGACACCAGCGCGCGCGAGAGAGAGAGAGAGACACCGCGCGCGAGAGAGAGAGAGAGAGAGAGAGAGAAGCACCTGCGCACGAGAGAGAGAGAGAGAGACACTCGCGCGCGAGAGAGAGAGAGAGACACACACTGCGCGCGCGAGAGAGAGAGACGAGAGAGAGCCACTGCGCACGAGAGAGAGAGAGACACTGCGCGCGAGAGAGAGAGAGAGACCACCCGCGCGCG